>NC_077227.1:442390894-443043394 GCF_027887165.1 Monodelphis domestica | reverse complement strand
ATGGTATGGAAAAGGGTTATATATTTTCAATTCTTTCCAGGGCTTCCCCAGCTTCTGGATAAAGGGGGAACAGAAGCTACAACCAACTGAAACAACATGGAAGAGTGGGGTGGAAAAACAAAACAAAACAAAAAAGTGGATTTTGATTTAAAAGACTAGAATCTGCATCCTGGTCCTGCCATTTACTTAAGTAATAGCTGCTACTACACAGTTGTGGTAGAAAAGTCCCCTTCCTACCCCGTCCAACTCGTAAAAAAGAATGGCTTAGATTAGATGGCCTCTAAAATCCTGGAAGTCTTTACTTGAATGAATAATTCCCCAATCCCTGGTAAATGAGGGAGGAGGCTAGAATTGTATGAGGCAAGGGAAGCTTAGCAGTGATGTGTTCGCTATATACTCAACAGTATATGTGTTCTGACT
Organism: Monodelphis domestica; assembly: GCF_027887165.1. Classification (NCBI taxonomy): domain Eukaryota; kingdom Metazoa; phylum Chordata; class Mammalia; order Didelphimorphia; family Didelphidae; genus Monodelphis; species Monodelphis domestica. The sequence continues at coordinate 443,042,974 of NC_077227.1, read as the reverse complement.
TTGGGGAGAGGGGAGATAGTGGCTTCTCTAAAAAAGGAGGTAATTGGGAAACAATCTTCATTACAAAAACCTCTGACAAAGGTCTAATTACTCAAATTTATAAAGAACTAAATCAATTGTGCAAAAAATCAAGCCATTCTCCAATTGATAAATGGGCAAGGGACATGAATAGGCAATTTTCAGGCAAAGAAATCAAAACTATTAATAAGCACATGAAAAAGTGTTCTAAAATCTCTTATAATCAGAGAAATGCAAATCAAAACAACTCTGAGGTATCACCTCACACCTAGCAGATTGGCTAACATGACAGCTATGGAAAGTAATGAATGTTGAAGGGGATGTGGCAAAGTTGGGACATTAAATCATTGCTGGTGGAGTTGTGAATCAATCCAACCATTCAGGAGGGCAACCTGGAAATATGCCCAAAGGACGATAAAAGACTGCACTTTGATCCAGCAATAGCACTTCTGGGTTTGTACCCCAAAGAGATAATAAGGGAAAAGACATGTACAAAAATATTCATAGCTGTGCTCTTTGTGGTGGCAAAAAATTGGAAAATGAGAGGATGCCCTTCAATTGGGGTATGGCTGAACAAATTGTGGTATATGTTGGTGATGGAATACTATTGTGCTCAAAGGAATAATAAAGTGGAGGAATCCCATGGGAACTGGAACAATCTCCAAGAATTGATGCAGAGTGAAAGGAGCAGAACCAGGAGAACATTGTACACAGAGACTGATACACTGTGGTACAATCAAATGTAATGGACTTCACCATTAGTGGCAATGCAATGACCCTGAACAACTTGGAGGAACCTACAAGAAAAACCACTATCCACATCCAGAGAAAACACTGTGGGAGTAAAAACACCGAAAAAAAACAACTGCTTGAATATATGGATCGAAGGGATATGGTTGGGGATGTAGACTCTAAATGAACATTCTAGTGTAAACAACAACATGGAAATAGGTCCTGATCAAGGACACAAGTAATACCCAATGAAATTGTATGTTGGCTATGGGAAGGGTGAGGGTAGAGGGGTGGGAGGGAAATAATGTAATTATTGTAACCAAAGAATAATGTCCTAAATTGACTAAATAAACTAATTCAAATGGAAAAAAAATAAAATAAAAATGAAGAAAATGAGGTCCTAAAAGGTTAACTGATGTGCTTCTGGTTGTAGAGGTAGCAGTCTCTACTATGTTTTTACATTGTGACATATTTCTCTATGATATTGATCATGGAAAAATCAACTGTTTGAATTTCAAAGCATCAGTTTTAAAGTAAAGTGTTTATTGCATATAATATCAGGGATACAATAAAAAAATTTAAAAATTAAAAAAATAAAAAGGAGGTAAAAATGAAGTTAACATTTTTTATTTGCCTAATTCCTCAATCTGAGCTGTATTCCATGTGGGAGCCTATCATGATTTTAAATGGTATCACATGTATATGTATTTATACATACATGTCCTTTAAAAACAACTGTTCCTGTCATATGTATGACAAACTATGATTCATTCCTTCTAACCTTATTGTGAGCCTATGAAACATTCTTTGTGGTCTTGCTTTTGATCCATGTTACTGAGAAGACAGGTATCTGTGACCCAAAAGCCTTTTCACCCTGAAAAAGCTTGACTTAATGTTGCTTTACTTATACTTTGTGTATGTATACTTCTACTTTGTAACATAATTCATGAAAAGGTTGAAAACATTTTGCAATTTGAATTCATCATTTTCTTTCCTAAAGGTAAAATATTCCTCTTACTTGTCAAAGTTTTTTTTTGTCAAATTCTATTACTGTTTTTTTGTTTTTTAGTGAAATCAGAAAATTCTTCATTAGTACAAGGATTTTTAAAATACAAACCTCTACAATGATTTGTCTGTATTTAGGCTGGTCAATATTTCCCAATATGTCTTCAACAAGAAGGGAGAAATTCATTTCATACATGGTCATATCTGACAGAGTTGGTTGCTGAAAAAGAGAATAAAAATTAAGATTCTATATCTGCTATTTTGTAGTGATTTTCAGTTAATGAAAGTGCTCTACTCTTTAATCAATATTTTTTTCTTTCCATGAAAACTTAGAGAGTATAACCTTTGATATTAAATATAGAGCTGTATTTTGTGGCCATCCAATATGGAAGCCAACCTCCTAAACACTGTGCCAAGATAAAATTCCTGGGGATGGCCCCCAAGGTCCTTCCCAATTCTGGCATTCTGTATTTGATAGAGAATTACCATTTTATTAATGTTTTAGTAGAAAGCATAATATTGGAAAACTGCTTCCATACCCAAAAAGAAACCCTGAAAATTGAGACAACTAACTGGGCATTTTATTGGTTTTCAGAATTAACAGAAGAGGTTTAGCTTGCTGCCCAACTTCTGCTTGTAAGTCTCTTCCACTGAATTTACATCATTCTAATGAATGATTGTTTCTACGTGGACTGCATAAAAATAAATATGGCAGAAAGGCTGATTTTCAGGAGTAGCAAATACGCACAGAGAAACAAAATGAAATATTTCCACATCAGATCTGGTGGATCTGAGAAGGTAAGAAAGACCAAGGACCGGAAGTTTTCCTACATTCCTTATATCAAAACAAATGAACACAGAAAATGCAAAGCAAATTTATCCTGGGAGGGGCTGAGCCTCCTCTAAAGGAACCTAGGCAGAAAGCAGATAGATGTGCCAGACCAATTACTTGAGAAGGCAAGATATATTTATTTATTCTCATTGCATTATGATCACTTAACAGCAAATTTACTGATAAGCCTAATGAAGTTTACCTATACTTTCTATTCAAATGGGATCCAGTTAAAAGATCCCATTCAAATCAACTTGTCAGCCAGACTATTTTGTTCAGTATTACACTATCTCTGCTCTAGATTCCAGATAAGATGATGAAAACCTAAATGATTCCTCGTAATAACTGCTGAAGCTGCATGAAACTGTTTTAAAAGGAAAAGGGCTCTTCTTGGTTTACCTCCATTTCCTTGAAAGAAAAAATGCTATCATATGAATTAGGTTCTTCGAAATCAATCTGTACACCATGTGACTATGGCAGTTGAAGTCAGCAAAGAAATATTACACTCTCCTGTTGTCAGAAAGGAGACCAAGGACCAAGCTGAATATAACTGCATCATTTACTGGGAAGTTTAAGTGATATTGTGCATGGAGCTGAGGAAACAAGAAGGCAGGATTGCCTATTTCTATTGAACACATGCATCTCCATACATGTATACTGACTAAGGGAAAGAAACAGGTCCCCATATTTAGAAGACTATGCTCTCTACTCAAATTTGACAAAAGCCGAGTAACAGTCACAAAAGCAACCAAATAAATACTACAGTGCCGAATGCATTAATATTCATAAGCCTGCTTTAGCAGCACACAAGAAGAATCACACAAATAAACATGACCTTTGACTTAATAATTCCAGTGTTCTGACTATGCCTTAAATTGTCATTATGAAGGAAAAAGAAAATCTATTCAAAGATAAATTTAGCAGTTTATCTGTAATCACAAAGAATTGTAAATAGCCTAAATAGCCAACAATAGGATTCCATTAAAATGGAATGCTACAATGATATACATGAGAAATATTTTTAAAACATGGAATTATTTATGTGAAATAATGCGAAAAAATAAGAATAGTATATATACCAAGACTATATGAAAGGAAAAATTCATGCACAACTACAAAGACAAATGAACACACAGCAAAGGGATATAGAAGTAACTAATAAGGTGTCAAATACAGATTGTGCATAGAAATTCATTTTGGAGAATAAAGAGTTGTAAATATGTATCTCTTTGGTTTTGTTGCCTGAAGTAAAGTGCATCATAACTTATTTTTTTAAAAAGAATAAAAGCAATCTATTGTAACCTAGAACAAAAGAAAAAAACATACAACTAGTGCTGTATATTCAAAGATTTAGCAAAAGCTGAAATAAAAATAACATCCAAAAATATATTTTAAAAAATAGAAACATAGTATTCTATTTTAAAATGTATAATTATTCAGTTATGTAAGTATCATCATCATAATCATCATTATTTTACTATCAATTTTGTGGTCATAATTTATAGTCAAGTTCTTAGTTCCATATTTAGTTCTCTAGTATACAGGAATCACAAAAGCTTTAAATAGTTGATTTTGTGCCCAAAGTACGGAAGTTTCATCCTGGAAGTAGGGAATAGTAGTTCCTTATTCACAGTGCTTGTCTTAAGAATATTCCTTCCTTGGGCAATTTGGAATTATGCCCAAAGGCCTATAAAAACAATGCATACCCTTTGATCCAGTAATACCACTAAAAGATCTGTATCCCAAAGAGATAAAAGCAAATGAGAAAGGATCTGCTTGTACAAAAATATTTATAGCTGCTCTGTTTGTGGTAGCAAAGAATTGGAAACTAAAGGCATGTTCTATCAATTGGGGAATGGCTGAACAAATTGTGGTATATAATGATGATGGAGTACTATTGTGCTGTAAGGAATGGTGAACAGGATGAATAGAGAAAGAGCTGAAAAGACCTACCCAAAATGATGCAGAGTGAAATAGTCAGAACCAGGAAAATATTAGACATAGTAATAGCAATATTGTGGAATGACCAAATGTGATAGACAACTATTCTAAGCAATACAATGATCCAGGACAATTCTGAGAGACTTATGACAAAGAATGCTATCCACCTCCAGAGAAAGAATTTAAGGAGTAGGAATACAGAAAAGCATACAACTTTTCACTTGTTTATTTGAGTACATGTTTTAGTGGTTTGGTTTTACAAGATTATTCACTTACAAAAATGAATAATAGGGAAATGTTTTCCATGATATTAAATATGTAACCCATACTGAATTGCTTGGGGAGGGGGGAGAGAAGGCAAGAGGGAGACAATTTGGATCATGTAACTTCTGAAAACTTATGTGGAAATTTGTTATTATGTGTAATTGCTAAAAAAAAAAAGAATATTCCCTTCTTAAAGGACCTACTTGCACAAAAATATTTTCAGCAGCTCTTTATATTGGCAAAGAACTAGAAACTGAGGAGTTGTCCATCAATTGGGGAATGAATGAACAAGTTGTGCTATATGAATTTAATGCAATACTATTAAAAAGAAATGATGAATAGGATCAGTCCAGAAAAACACAGGAGGACTTATATGAACTGATGCAAAGGGAAGTGAGCAGAACAAGAAGAACTGTATATAAAGTAACAAATATAGAATGATCAATTGTGAATGACTAAAGTATTTTTAGCAAAACTAGACCCCAAGATAATCTCAAGGGACTCATGATGAAAAATGCTATCCAAAGCTAAAGAAGGAATGTTGGAATCTGATCACAGATCAAAACATACCATCTTTCACTTCTTTCTTCATGAATTTGTTATTGTATGTATGATATGTGTATTCTATCAAAGCACAAAGGAATATGGAAATATGCACTGAATAAAAGCACTTGTATGACCTATAACAGACCATTTACTAGCTTGGGGAGGGGGAGAGAGGAAAGAAGGGAGAGAATCTGAACTGCAAAATCTCAGAACACATTTGTAAAAAATTGTTTCTACATGTAATTTACAAAAAAAAGAAAATGATTATGCTCCCCCCACACATACATAAATGTTCCTTACATACTTTATTGAAACATATGAGTTTCGAAACTCTCTCATTAATGGAAAAAGCTTATGAAAAATTAATCATGGACATGTAATCTTTCCTTGCTTTAAGGAAACATTATGTAAGGAATTCCAGAAACATACAAATGGATAAACTAAGGATTAGGTGGTTATTGTGTGAGAAGTTACCAAAAGGTTCCTTTAAACAGAAATCTAATGCATATAAAATGCAACTTTATTTAGAAAAGTGAAATGTATGTAGAACTCTACAAATCTATTTTATAAAACCACATTCACTTTTCATTTGAAAAAGGAAAAAAGAAACCTAATTCAGATCAGCAGGAAACAGCCCAAAATAATGTGCTAGATTTCTTATGTTTCAGTATTTCCTCTTTTCTGTATTCCTGGAACCTTTTCTTTAAATTCAGTTAAAATTCTAGGAGTAGAAAGGTTATTTGTGCTGTAGACAGGGAGGGTGTGGTGAAATTTCCAACATTTATAAGTCTAAGAAATGTTAAGGTTTACAGGGAAGAATCCCACCATCTATTTAAGGCTCACTTCTTTATAGACTTGCCTTACCAGAGAGATCCCATACATAAAAACATCAGGACTTTACCTGGGGCAAATGCTTTCCAGCTACAATGATACCATTGGGTGTTCTTTCCAGGATCTGCCACACCCTGTCATAGAAACCCATGGGTGTTCTATTCAGGGATCCATCAATTTGACGTCTGTTCAACCAACATCTGCAGACGAAAGAAAAATGCTTTAGGTTTCAAAACCAAATTTGTTCTTTTCTGATACCAGCTTTACTATATGGATTAATTGTGCTAGTAGAGTGAGCAATAAAAGATTAAATCTATCAATGATGCATATCTACTATGTGTTCCTGGCAACAATAAATATTTTATAGCAAAAACAGAGCTTGTGGGAGACAAAAAAATCCCCAAGTCTTTAAAAAATTTAGTAGGTGAAGTGCTATTCTTTAGTAAGGTACTAGGCTTTCTCACTAAATGATCTACAGATTTAAACTTTTAAACTAGTAGATTTTTAAAATAAGAAACAAAATATTTACATAAATAAATTTTATGAATAGCACATCGATGAATCCAACATCCTATACAGAGAAAACATATATACTTTTGATTTAAATTTTTTCATGGTTTACTTTTGCCTAAAAATAGTGATTCTTCAAATTCTAGAAAATCAATATAATGATATAACAGTAAGAACATTTCATCTGGAGTCAGGAGACCTGGGTTCAAGTTCTGGTTCTAATACTTCCAAGCTTTGTTGATTCTAGAAAAAAATAATTTTACTTTTCTGAACGTCAATTTTCTCATTTGCAAAATGGAGATGCTAATGATTGCCCCCCCACAGCACCGTCTTATTGTGAAAAAAAGAAAGCCCTTCATAAACCTTAAAATATTGAATGCATTATTATTATTATCTCTTTGTATTATAATTAGCAGACAGTCAAGACTTATACCTCAGGGTTTCCTGTCTAAATTAAGTAAGTACTTATTTTCAGTAACATACTTCAGTACTTTGAAAAATCTATGACTTCATTTGTGTAGATGTTTCTTACAAGTCTTCCCAATAGTGTATATTGCTTTGGACAAAATTATTTACAACTCAGTAATAATTTACTCTCTGGTAAAGCAACTCTATATACTTAGGCTGGTTCTTTAAATGAAATGCTAAAAGTCTTTGTATCCAGATGCACAATAAAAGCTTCACTTATGACTAGAGGCTTCTGGAGCTCTAATTTGACAGGCAATCTCCCAAGGTCATCCCATGCTATAAAGAGGCACTGAAAAGAAGACTTTAGAGGTATAATAATAAATAGCTAGCATTTGTATAGTAGTTTAAGGTTTCCAAAGTCCTAAACCAAATCTCATTTGATCCTCATGACATCTCTGGAGAGTATGTGTTATTATTACTCACATTTTATAGTGGAGGAAATTGAGGCAAAAAGAGGTCATGATTTGGTCACATAGCTTGTAAGTGTCTGGAGCAAGATTGGGATTTAAGTTTTCCTGACTCTAGGTCCAGTGTACCAACATAAATTCTTCAAGATTTCATTTACAAGTACTTGCTTACAGGCAATATAACATGAAATATGTTCTATTAGCAGAACAGTGTAAGATCTACAGTAGAACAATCTATTCAAAGTTGCACCATAGGAGTTAAGAATCACCTCCCCAACTCCCACCCCACTACCACTTCTAGAGTTAGGAGGTGGTGTTGTATGTCCTGGATTTTAGAAGGCTATTAAGTATAAGGTCAGAAGGCAGTTTCTATTAAATTGGAAGGTTTTGAATAAAGGCCTGATCTGTGTGTCTATCCTTTAAGGTTTATTAGCCTAGTGGGATTGAGAGAGGCTTGTCCCTTCCAAGTGATATATGCATAAGCCTCACCCCAAGAAGTTTGTCAGGATCTGCAGAAAACATCCACTTTAGATACTAAGTCTAAGATACTACTGACTAAAAGTCAGTAGTGTAATGTGGCAGCAAAAAAACAATGCAATCTTAGACTATATTAAAAGAAAAATACATTCCTGAAATCAGAGGAGACGACTATGCTCTATTCTTTTTTGGTTAGACTACATCTATGTTCAGATCTGGGGGCCAGAGTTCAGGAAGGATTTCCATATGCTGAACAGTGTCTAAATGAGTGAAATCAGGAAGGCTGAGTATATGTCATACAAAGTGCATAAGTGGATCAGTTGAAAGAAGTGGGAGCTTGGAGAAGGGAAGACTCAGGAACAGTATAATATCTCTATTATGTACCCACTATAAGTACAGAAAAAGAAAAAACATTTTTTAAAATGTCTCTAAATCTCATGAGACTTAGGGTTTCCTCAGACATGATACCAGGCAGATAGCCTCTGACTTATGTTTGAAGAATAACACTTCACTGGACTGCTAAAATTCCGTTTCTGTTTGTTACTTCCTTTCATATCTCTCTCTGCCCTTTGTTGCCTGAGAATATCCCTCCCTTTCCCTTTACTCTGGGTCATAAGCAGGTCTGGGATAGCTGCAGACCCATTCTGCTCATCTTCGTAGTACTCCTATGATGAAGCACATGATACCTGAATCTGGTTTGTTTGTTTTTAAACTCCTAAGTTTACTCATTCATTCATTCTACTCTTATTTATTTAGAACACTTTATGGAACCAAAGACAAATTCTTCTCACTAGTGTTAGTGTCAATGATCACAGTAACAACAACAGCTCCCATTTATTAGGCTCACTAAAGTTTAAAAAGTGTTTTCCTTCCAACAATCTTGTGATAAGGTACTGTATTATTCCCCCATTTTATAGTTGAAGAGATTGATACATGGAGAAGTTAAATGACTTTTCCTGGATTGCACTGATAGCCAGCTAGGGTTATGGGTTTCTTTCAGAGGCAGGAATGTAAATAAGATATCTTCTATTCTGCTCTGTTCTATGCTGTGTTCAATTCCAAAGTGGGCCAGGGAATACATATGGAGACCAGGTATAGAAAAATAATGGGAGTGATAAGAACCCATTGAGAAACTAGGAATTCAATCTGACATATCCTGGTGGATGAAAATTTGATGCAAATTCATGATACTTTACCATATTTCACTAAAAAGGCTCAAGATTATGAAGTAAACCTGGTATAGAGTTTTCAATTTCTTTTTTGTTGTTTCAAGTTTTCGTCCACAAAATGACCAATATGGAAAAATGTCTTATATTACCACACGCATAAAATCTTTATCAAATTGTTTGCTGTCTCAGGAAAATAAAGGGAAGAGGGGGAGAATTTGATTCAAAATTTAAAAGCATAAAGGTTAAAAATTGTTTTGACATATAATTGAGGAAAAAATACTAAAAAAATTTAGAGCACTCTTAACCTTAACAGGGGTCCTCTAACTTCATGAGATATTTCAAACTAGATGTCCCACTGACATCTTAATCTTATTGTATTTTGACTTGAACTAATTTAACCTTCACCCAATCCTTTGCCTCTTCCTAATTTCCCTATCATTGCCAAGGGCACCACCACCCTCCTAGTCACCCTGCCTTACAACCTCAGTATCATTCTCAACTTCTTTTAGCCCCCCACCCCATATTCAAATCTGTTACCAGGTTCTGTCCATTTTACCTTCTTGTTTCTCAAATATGCCTCCTTCTCTCTCCTGAATCTGCTATTATTCTGATGCAGATCCTCATCATATACTTGAATGATTGTGGTGGCATTTTGGTGGTCTCCTTGCCCAAAATCTTTCTTCACTCCAGTCCATGATCACTTAGCTATCCAAAGGATCTTCTTAAAGCACAGTTCTGACCTGACCATGTAATAGTAGCCTCTCACATGTCAGTAAACTTGATTAGTTCTCTATAAACTCCAGGATCAAATAGTGCATTCCCAGTTTGGCTTTTGAAGCTCTTCAAACCTAGCCCCTTCCAACCATTATAATCTTCTACCTTACTCCTCTTCATATACTCTTATGATCTAGTATAACTAGCTTCTTTGCTAATCCTCAAACAAAAAAAAGTTCCAAATCCAATTATCCCTCATGCTTGGAATTCTCTGTCTTCTCTGTTTCTTGACATCCCTGGCTTCCTTCAGATACCAGATACCTCACCTTTTACAAGAAGTCTTTCCTGATCTCCTAAAGCCTTTCCTCTGGTGTTTATTTTGAATTCATCCTATATATAGTTCATTTGTACACAGTTATTTGAATTTTATCTCCTTCATTAGCCTGGATGTTCCCGAATTGTTTTGTTTTCTGCCCTTTTTTATATCCTTACTGCTTAGTACAGCATCTAGCACATAGTAGGAGCTTAATAAATGTGTGCTTGACTTGACTTTCCTCTTTACCTTCCATTTTGCTGAGGCTGGAGAATATCTAACAGAAGTTGTTTAACTTCACTAGGTGACAGTTGGTATAAGTCCAATGCTGGCATGCCCCCTCCACGAATCTGTAGTTCATACTTCATAGCATGGATAATCCACCTGAAACATAATAAGTCATTTTAAAAAAAGGTTTAAATTTAAAAAAAATCTCCCATTATTCTTTGGGAATAAACTAAATAGCACTGCAATGTTATAAGGAATTATATATATCACATATATAATTATATAATATTAAAAGGAGTTATATCAGGAAAATCATGAATTGACTTCTTGGATAGGTAGCACATCTTTCTATCAAGATAATTTGATACCACTCTATCCCTAGGAAAAAAAAAATCTATCCTAGTAGATTCTGTTTTAGGTGCAAAATAGTGATAACAAGGCAAACACTTGGCATTTTTTTATTACGGGGAATTATTCCAATTTTACATTATAAGAATAGCTGCCACACTATATTTTATACATTGGGCATGCACCAAAAATGAGCGGAGCATAAACAATTTATTTTTGAAATAAATCCCCAGATGAAATTGATGTAAATGATCCTTTCCCAGGGAGGGCACACATGCTTCATCTATTTCCCCTTCAACTGCAGAGGTTGAAAGGGAACAAAAATTGAAACAAGAAAAGGAATGCTTTTCTTTGCAACAAAGGGATGGAATCAATTATGACTTAATTATTCTGATTTATTAGGGAACACCTTTTACTGGTAAGTTTCAGAAGAACCAAGACATTTAATTATTTTGTCTTTAAACGAGTTTATGGCTTAATGCTATGAAGGCCTCTGAAATGCATTCTGGGAAGTTCATCTCATTTCTTTCATTTGCTGCATTTTGGTAAACGAATTTGGATACACCAGTTTTATAAAGGAAAGAAAGCTCTGAGAATTCCACAGTGCCTCAGGGAAGTCAAATTCTACAGATCATTAAGAGTAAACTAAAGAATTACTCCTTTATGCCACATGCCTATCTATTTTTTATGCCTAAATCCAACAAAAAGTTAAACTTATAAAGCTACTCCCTAGAGATGGCATTATATTTATCTTGATAGATAAGTTGAAAGATAATAGGAAAGGAAAGATATTTGTATAAGGAGAATAAAAGGAAAGATTTTTAAAAGATTATATCTTTTCCCTTTGTCCATTCAAGCTTCTAATACAACCACTGGATTACATAAAGACTTTCATTTCCCTCAATGCTTTTTAGACCACAAGAAATGATAAAATCCTAATGTGGAAATGAAGTGGTAACAGCTAGAGTGCAGGTGAGAAAAAGTGAGCATACAGGAACCAAGTGCCATGAAACAAAAAAGCTCTTTGTTCCCTACATTTCCTAGGACAGAAATAAATAATCAATAACTATTCAAAAATTAGGACAATGGTCATAAAGACAATAAAGTATTTATAAGCAAAAAAAATGAAGGAATTAGTTGAATATGTGCTTAAGGGGGGAAATATATTCAGGAAAGAAAAGAATATATCCATAATAAAGAGAATAGAAGAAAAAGTGACACCAGTGATATAGAGCACCTCAAACATTTCCTTATTAGCTTTAAGATTTACCATTTTACCATAAGGAACAAACATAAGGAATATATTACTTTCTCAAAGAACTGAAGGGAAAAGAAAGAACCAGATCCATATTACTGGCAAAGACTAAGGACTTTTCCATTTGTTCATCTTTTTTTTTATCACTTATCACATTTAACTGAAGCACTGCACAAGTATATAAAGGTACAAGGAAATAAACCATTGTTTTGAGTGTCCTTCTGCTAAAATTGAATATGAAATTAGCTCTGAAACTGTTTCCATGACTCTTCAGCACTCAAAATGAAATTGTCCACTTATCTGTGAATTGAATCACCTGATCTTTGCTTTCAAAGCTAAACACAGAATGAAGTTTTCTGCTTATTCTTCAATTAGTTTTGAGTTAATTTACACTTGATCTTTCTCAGCTACAGCCTGGAATAAGGTTTTACTAATACTTAATTGGAGTCTTCAGCTAATTATCTAAATGCTACCGCTAAAAGAACTTCAAAAATAGCCATCTCTTTAATAGGTAACCTTTTTTTATTTTTAAATGCTTTCCACTTTACTCAAATCTCACTAACAAAATAAAATGGTTCATCACATCTCTTTGAAACCCATAGTGACATGCATAACAAAATTGAGTGAGAGATATAAAATGAGAAATTTCAATTTTCTTCCTTCATTATATAAAATCTCATCAGTTTAGACAAATACTGTTTTTGTTTTTGTTTTTTGGTCTCAGTATCCCCATTGCTAAGACTACGCGTTGGATATAACAGGTGCTTAATAATTTCTTGTTGAATAAAATAATCTTGACCAAATTCTCATAAATACAATGATGACAAATGATCAACACATTTTTGTAAATGATTACTGTCATCCACATGAACATAAATGATTTGACATTCTTCAGAATAATACAACATTCAATCTTCTAACAGAGAAGATTCACATCTCCTTTGTAGAAATCAATCTAGAGGAATATTTCTTAAACATATTTTTACTTGGTTTCTATATTTTGGTTGCTTAAGAATCATTTCCATCTAGATTTGGATCTGATTATCACTGAAATACCAATTAAAGAAAGGATGGCAAAAGTGACAATTTTAAACAGGCTGTGGCTATTATCTGGAAATACATTTTGAAGTAAAAAAAAAGTAAAATAGTCTCCAAAATGACACAATTTCAGTGGCTAAAGCAAGATTCAAAGGCCTGAAGAAGGTGATTCACTAAGTAGAGATAAATGTGAAAATCAAAACCATTTTAGGAGTTCTTGAAACTATTAATGAAGATATGTGGCAATAGTTTTTGCCTGACCACTTAAACTAACTTCCACTGACAAGGTCATGCTATCAGATGGGGAATTCAATTCTAAGGGGAGAACAGTTAATGCAAAAGAAAGATTTTTAAAAGTAAATGAAGAGGGCAGGAAAATGAAGGTGATCTATGGGTCATTTTTCTGCTGAATTCAGTCTGCCTAGAAAAGCAGAGATATACTTTACTTGCAAATAATCAAATGAAAAAGTGGCAGACACATACTTGTGACCGAACCAACCTTCACAAGTATCGAGACTTCACTGGAGGACAATGAATTCCTCAGCACTGCTTTAAAAATGTAAAGAGGTACATTAGTATTACTTCACAGATCTAGGAAATAAGCTTACCAGTCAAAAATTATCTTGCTATGAGATCTGGCAAAGATAAATGTACATGTAATTTTCCCCATATGCCCTAGTCAAGGAATAAAATATGACACCATCAGTAAACTAGGATAGTCAATATTTTCTGTAAAAAGTCTAAAATAGCAGAGCTAATCCACAGACCTCAAATATTCTTTAATGATCAGCTGAATGTTTTGCTTGAAATTAGTAAGAGAGATATCTTCAGTTTGATATTCAATAAGCAAATAGTCAACAAACATTTATTAAGCATGTACCACGTGCCAGGCACAGTGCTAAACACAAGAGATAAAGAAAGCAAAAACAAAAACAAAAAAGAGTCCCTACTTTTCAGGAGCTCACAAGCAAAATGAGAGAAATGGCATATAAATAACCATGTCTGAACAAGGACATACAGGATAAATTGGAAATCATCAACAGAAGGAAGGTTTAAAATTAAAAGGGATCAAGAAAGGCTTCCTGCAGAAGATGGGATTTCAGCTATGTCTTGAAGGAAGCCTGAGAAGTCAAGAGAGAGATTCAGAAGAGCAATTCAGACATGAGAGATAGTGGAAATGTCAAGAGTCAGGCATGTCTTGTTTGTGGAACAGCTAGGAGGCCAGTGTCACTGGATTACAAATTATGTGTTGAGGTGCAAAAGTTAGTGAATCCATTTCTATTAAAAGGAATGGTAAGTCTGGGATAAAGTAAGTTGTTTTCTCCTTGATTCATATAAATACTGAGAGAGTAGTAATGCATTTAAGGACATGAAACTTTATGTACTAGTCAGGGAACAAAGGCTCATACTGGGGCTGATAACTAAAGGATAGATGTACATCATTATACTTTTTTCTCTTACCTCAAAGATCAGAAATATAGGTCTTAAAATATTAGAAACATAATACTAAGAAGAAAAGATAGTTTAACATATATTTAGAACCACAATTATGCTCTCTTATTTTGCTTGAGTATGAAAATGATAATCATTCCTATAAAGATATCTACCTCACAAAGAATGTTAATTTATAATTTTTTTCAGTGGCTTGGATTGTGGCATAAATGGCACACTGATAAAAGATGCAAATGACATGTAATTTTTGAGGGATATCTAAGGCAATGAATGACAATTAGGATCCATAAATACCTCACTGGACTATTGAAAAACGGACAAAAATTAATAAAATGAACTTTAATACTGCTAAGCTCAAAGTTTTATATTTGTGTTCAGAAGTACAAGATGAAGAAGGCGTGGTTAATTGATAGTTTATCTGGGAAAATATTTGTAGATTTCATGCATTTCAGGCAACATGAGGAAGCTATGGAAGCCAAAAAGCTGACACTATCCTAGGTTGCATTGATATGAGAATCTCTAGAATGAATTAGATGATAGTTTCAGCATATTCTACTCTGGGTCAGACCACAAGCAGAGTACTGTAATAGTTTTCATTGTTATATCACTAAAAAGTATTTCTTTTCTATTTTTTCAGATCACATATAGATGCAATTTTAATAATTTAAAAATAATTTTTAAAATGAATTATTTTCTGATATTTTGTGATTGAAAAGCTGAAGTATTAACAGAAAATTGAAAAGTAGGATGATGAGGACAGTGGAAGCCATGTAATCAAGTATCCACTGGAGGAACTGGTGATGTTTGGCCTTGAGAAGAAAATATTTAGGGATATATATTTGGGGAATATATTTCAAGGATTTGGAGGACAGTCACATAAAAAAAGAGAATACAATAAAATATTCATAAAATGTTTGACACAGGCCTTAGTATGTAGTAAACACAGAACATTTGTTCCTTTCCTCTGATTCATTCTACTTGGACCCAGAGGGCAAAACTGAGAATAATGAGTGAAAGGAAAAGGAAAAGAAGGATTTCTTTTTCATGAAAAACTTCCCAAATATCAGAGATATTTTAGAATGGGCTGGGTTCCCCCCAGAGCTAGTTAAGGAATATCTTCAGGCATATACATTGGAATTTTGTAGTAAAGATTCTTAGTCAGGAATTGTTTGTAACAAATAGTCTTCTAATTCTTTGAGTCTGTAATAAAGAATGGGCTTCATTAGCCTCAAATAGCAGCAGAAATGTGAGTAATAATGATATTGAATGGCCTTCTCTAGGAGTCAGTTCTGCGCAGTTTGGGGCATCAATGGATGAGGCATTTCTGGCTCAAGATTGCTTACATTTGATGTTTCAAGTAAAAAGTAGAGATGAAAATGGCTGATAAAATAAACCCTTGGAAGGATCTCCTACCTAAAATCTGAGTGACAGATCTGTGGAGGAAATCAGTTGATTGGAGGCCATTGTAGTAATGGGCCTGTCAAAAGACCTGATTTCTTTCAACATGAAAGCTGGCATACAAATCAATAATGAGACACCAAATCAAATCATTATCAGTCTATACTACTCTTCCTGTGAGAAGGTCAATTTTGTTCAGTGGAGTGGTTTGATGGTGGTAAAGTTTAATAAATTGAATCTATTGGATTAACTCTAAGGGAAAAAAAATAAGAGTAGAGTTATTGGTTTAAAAGTGATGGAGGGAATAGGTAACAAATTAGCAGAACTCAGAGAGGATATTTAAAATAAAGGCATTTTACATGCACACACACAGAGCAAGTAAATCATAGACAAAATTCATTGCATGATGATTAAGTGAAATATACTATGAAGCTGGAAATGTGAGGATTTGTACTGATCTTTTCCTAAATGGTGACAAGAAGGACTTTGTGAAGGATACACTGTCCAAGTCTGACCAAGCAACCAGCCCCTTCAGCAATAGTTACCCCTGAAAGAGAGACTTTAGCCAAAACAATAGTGCTAACTCTTAGATTTGCTCTTTGGCATTTCAAGGAAGAGAAAGGGCTGTTTTCTAATAGCTTTAGTTTCTTATTATCAGAGTATCACAGTGATATAAATAGGACTGACTTACAAGAGAAAACTAAAGTTAAATAATTCATGAGGAACTTGGCTACCTAGAAGTCTGTTAAAAAATTTACTCACCAACTTCAGGCAGATTTTTAAAATTATTTGTGTGGCATTTTCAAGGTAATTTTTAGAAGCAGTTATGTTAAGTACATATGTCTGATCACAAGTAAATTATCGGGCAATTAAGTAATTTAACAGATATTGAAGTCCATGAGAAAGGAAAATTGATGGATTCAGGTAAAAGACACAAAAAGATTTTCTTTTTCCTTTTCCAAGGTGGTGTTCAGTCATGTCATGTCATCACTATCTGTGATCTCATATGGAATTTTCTTGGCATTCCAATTGATTACGGCAAATCAAAGTTGAGTGATACCAGAGTCACACAACCAGGAAGTGTCTGAGACCAAATCTGAACTCAGGTCTTCCTGACTCTAGGCATAGTACTCTATGCACTAAGCTGCCTCATTTCCAAGTTAAAGTAATTAAAATTCCCCCAAAAGGGAATAAGAGTGATTTCCCAAGTTGCTCTATAGGCCAAAATCAATTAAACAATGGCGATATTTTGTAACATTTCGCAATGTGGGGAAAGTGCTCTGTCTTCATGGTCCCATTATAGGTTTAGTATAGCTCTGTAAGGAAAGCTTTGTGATCTCTACCATTGGATTTGGATTCTTCTCCTATTCCCCTAGCTTACCCAGATTCCAAGTCAGAGGGCATAACAGGTGCTTATCAAATACCCTGGTAAAAAGTATATGAATCTGATAATTTTGTCTTCCAAAACGTAGCTTGGTTATATAAAGAATTAAATTAGGTAGCAGGGAAGGCATCATGATGTGGTAGAAAGAGAAAAGGATTTGGAATAAAAAAGACTGGGTTTTTTTTAATCTGTAAAATGTCGGATTTGAATTAGATGACTTCTAAGATCTTTTCCAATTCTAAGGACTATAATATTTTTAACACCTCTGTGGGAAGTTAAGTCAAAGCACTTCTCTTAGGAGAGTCAAGTTAGTTGGCAAGAACAGATTTAGTTTCCTGCACATACTTTTTATTCCTATTTAATATCATAACAGTTGTAGCAACTCATATGATCATATGTGTCCTGCATCTTATGTACTAAAGTCCCTTACTGATGTTAAGCCAGAAAGAATCTATTTTCAGGGGCTTAGAAGAGATTCAAAATAATACACGTCTCAGGTTGTTTTGTAAATATGGTCATAGGATGAACAGCATTGCTTCAAAAAAAAAAACATTAAAAAGTGGTATGGAGAGGAAATAAGTTTGCAGAAAGTTTCAGAAGAATGGAAGTGAATAAATGGAAATGAGAGCCGGTTAGACCCAGTCATGTCAAAAACATTAATGAGGGAGGACAGCAAAAAGGCAGAAAATAAAGTATATCTGCTTTCTATAGCCATCCTCTTTTACCAACAAAAGTCAGACCACCATATTTAGACTATACCATCCCAGTCCCCACTATGTTGTAATCAGGAAGTGGGAATGCAACTCTAAAAATGTGGAAGAGAGAATGGGCCAGAATAAACACATAGAGGAAATTCATCATGAAGGTGACACAATTTTGAAAACATTGAAGCACTGAGAATTCTTAGGTACTCTACATCACTACAAGAAGAAAAAATCTTCTTCCCTTCAAATCCCTTAATTTTCAAAATCTTAATACACTATAATCCTTGTAGAACATAAGGGGATGATTTAAGAACTTCTAAATTGAATCTGCATGTCTTAGGAAAACTTCGAGGACACATGTTTTTCATTCTTATAGCCTGGAATTTATCTTTTTGGTTTTGGTGTGGGGAGATTTAGACTCTCTCATCTCACTGCAATATTATTTATTTATTGAGGTCCGAATTCACTGCCCACAACTAAGCTAAATGCATTGAGAAATACAAAGGTTCAAAACTTTTCCTCAAGGAGGTTACAGTTGAAGTTGAGACACAGAACAAATATACCTTAACCTTAAGATATGAAATAATGCATGGATACACTTAAATTATAGAGAATTGACTATAAGTGAAGTGGTGCACTTCATAAAGTGAGTCTGGACACCCAGAAGTTCAATTAATGGACCAATATTCATTTATTAATCTATTAATTAATAATGCATACCTAACTGGCATGGGCAACCTTCCTAGTGAAAGCTGCACCAGACTGAAATTACAATACAGTTTTTATAGGGTGCAAGATACAAAGCAAACAATGTTCATTATGAGACATAACCTTGATGGAGCAAGAAGTCTTATCTCTATAGGTATAGGGCATTCCTTGTATATCTTATCCTAGCTGCCAGCACTAAGGGAGTTATTTTCTCATGGATTCTAACTATTCTGAGCTGACTGACTTTAATAGGAAAGCTTATTTCTGATTTCTACTTTCCCAGGGAAAAACAGATTTTTCTGGTCAGTGACTTAGTTTACCTCACTTCAATCCCTCCTTTTCTTTTGTGTGTGTGAGCCAAACCTTTGACTAACCTTCGGTGGGCACGGGAGGGTAGTGAGACTGCAAGGCCAAAAGTTTGACTGCTTCTAGGTGCCAATGGACATAGAGCATAAGGCAATTTATTAAGCAGGGGCCAATACCAGGCCTCTGGGGATCAGTGGGAGATCATTAGCACAGGGCGAGGGGGAGAGGTTGAGAGGCAGAGCAGTAGCTGCACTGGCAATGCAGCCCTCTTTAAGGCTGAGCAGTTTTGTCCTGTAAAACAAGCTTTATCAGGGTGTCCTGGTTTCCTGTATATCATTCTCCAGACCTCATGAGCCACTGAGAGGTCTATAAGGGATTTACCAGGCATGTTGCAGGGAGTAAGCCCTGCCAATAGACAAGTATATACATAATCTTTAACCAACATCATTTCCCCATGTATGCCACTTATCATAGTTGATAAGGAGCGTAGAATCCCTGGGAAATTGAGGGAGGGGGCACAGGGTCTTCAGGGGCATGTTTGCAGTGAGTTGCTTAGGTCCTGAAGGCTTGGAGATCTGAAGGACATGTCCAGTGACTGGTACCCTTGACCAGCAGACAGCGCACGAGGGGGAGAGTCAGTCTCTAAAGCAGACATAGAAACCAGGACTGGGGCAAAAACTAGAGCAACAGATATAGACAGAGAAAATTAGTACAATAGAAATCGATATTAAAAATTAACATTTGGGTATTGTAGGCAACAGACTTCATCTCCAGAAATCATCCTCTGATAGAAGTTGATTCCTAAGTTTCATTTGCAGAATTGACATGTGATATTTTTGTTAAAGAATATTCCTTTGCAAAGCCCACATTTACATAGCAGTGATAACCATCTGAGTGACAAGATTTCAAAGATGAATTTCTTTACCCTAGATCCTGAAGGGAATCCAGAAAGCTTTGGGTCATTTCTTTTCCAAGCACAAAATCCAAACTTTAATCATGGTAAATCAAGGCTAGACATACAAGCCATTTATTAATACCTCTGCCTAGTTCTCAAAGTATGTTCCCTAACAATTTGATAATTTTCAATTATTAAACTAATAGGTAGTTTAGGGAATTGGAAACTTTTATTATGTGCTGATTATGGGAACTTGTCACTAGAGATAAGGCAGATAGGGAAAACATTTCCTCATGTCCCAAGGGACACATAATGAGGGGCTTCATGTATAGGCCAAAGCTGTCACTAATGCCATCATTGTGTCACAAAAGGATTAAAAGACTAGATGGTCAGAAAAGGTCCATTCCAAGGTGAGCCCTGAATATGCCCTCTTTAAACATCCCAGGACATTCTCTGTCTTTTGTGTATTTCATCACCATTGGATTCAGAAGCCTTCTTTTTCCTTAAAAGACAAGTCTTATCCGTTACAGCTCAGAGAAACTCTGCTTATCAGCAGTCCAGAAACAAATTTCCATACCCTCAAACAAAGGCTGATCACTCAGTTATTCTTACATATTTTGGCAATAAAAAACATGAGTTCTGAATTGAGTAACAAAATATAAATAAATATAAATAGTAAATGTAAATCAGGGCTGGATCATCTCCTGAACCTAGGCCATCTCTTCAGACTAAGACAAGGCCATATAGGAATCTCTTCAGTATAACTTTCCAGAGAAATTCCAGAATCATTTGTGATTTAACAACACCACATACACTAATTTTAGAAATTATCCCTAGGTCAGGGATCCACTTATAAGAGCAAAACATCTATCTGTTTCCTTTTCACTCTTTCTCCTTCCCCTCTCTCTTTCCTACTCCCTCTCTCTCTCTCTACAAATTTGCATATTCAAGCTTTATGGACTCTAGTGCAAAGTCCCTCTTTCTTTCATATTCAAACACAACATACCTCTTCACCTTCTCTGAGTTGCTTTTCCCATCATAAAAATAACATTCCATTTAGTATCCTGTAAGTGCCAATCAAAAACCCTAAAGAATACTTATATAAAGGATTATATCACTGAAACACTGTATCTTTAGCATAGTGCTCATAGATTATAAATTTTAGGTCATATTAGCAGCAATTCACAGCACAGTCATAAAATTGTGAACAAGCATATATACCATTTTCAAAATCCTGCCTGTTCCTTGGCTACTGTACAGGTCAATATTTAATCAAAACATCAACTAACATCAGGGGGTCTCTCAAAGTTGGTGTGAATTAATTCATCAATTACATATTACTTAACTTACCTTATTTGGGACCTAGAATGCTTGCATTAAGATTCTATAGCTTCAAGCAAGCTGCTTGGCAGGACATGCTGGCAACTTTTACTCATTTGAACATCTCCTTAAAACTTCTGAAGTATACAATTAAAATACACTCATCTTTAAATTCTATCACACAGTAGTTGTCAACTCTTTGAGGTCATACGCATGTATTGTTTTGCTATTTTAGTACCTGAGTATCAATGTAAAATAAATATAAGTACTTCTTTCTCCCTCCTGTGGTCAAGGAAGGGGTTAATAGCTTGTAAGCAATTTATCCTAAGGATGCTTGGCTTGATTTAGGTTTTTATTACTTAACAACCTTGTCACTTATCCCTCATTAACAAGTGGGCTTAACACAATTTAAAATTTTAAATGTATCAAACCCTTCATAATTTTCTCTCAGTGGAGTTTAGTTTGAATTCCACACTTCCAAATAACTTTAAGTCCTTTAGCAATCTTTCATTAGTTAAACAAACTGAAGTCCAAAGCATTTATCCTGATTCCTTTCAACCCTCTGTTTAAAGCAGAATAAAATCTCCAGTTTAGTTTCCTTTTACATCAAAACATTGCTACATACCTGATTAAATTCCATCAACATTATTCTGATTTTCCATATATTGTATCTGTTTCACACTAGAATCCACATCTAGCATGTCTTTATCAATTACTCTTATGTCTTCTGGCTTTTTCTCTTTACCGTTATTGCAAGTAGAGGAAAGGTAGCATACTTTAAAAAACATTTTTGATTTCAGGGATGGTCAAATTTTCCTTGTTAAGGGTATATAGTTTGCATATCATATATCCTTAACCTATTCAGGTGGAAAACTTAATTCACTTTATTAAAAAATGTATACATGTTTTGTAATCACCCATCATTACTTTCTAGCAAAATATGTCTGAATACATGTTGATCTCCAGATCATGAATTCCTTCAGTTATTCTTAGTCAACACAAGTAAACACAACAGTGTTTGAAAAAAATCCCTTCTTTTGCAATATAACAAATTATTAGTACTTACATAAAATCCCATGCACAGATTAACCACTTTAAAAACTTCTTATGTGTCATATGATTACTTGTTGCTGGTTCTGACAGTACATACATTAAAATCACATCTCATTTGAAAAATCCCAAGTTTAATTCTAGATTTTCTTCTCAACAATCTTATAACTTTTTTCTGAATAACTTTGACTTTTACATCTACAAGGTAGCCAGTACATTCCCTCTCTATAACAGGCTGACTATTAATCACATAACAACAAAGGATTCTGATATTTCCAATTATAAAGGTCTGTGGAAGATAAAGGGGCATAGACCAAGAATGGCTCTAAATCCTCACCCATCCAGGTCCTGCCTGACATAAGGGCAGTTGGGAGGTCATGGCTATTTTTCCTTCAGTCTGACTTAAATCCTGAGTATAATGATAAGGGGTGCCTGCCAGATATGAGATGGTCTTATTGTGGGAGGGGTCCCTGTTGGAAAAGGGGCGATATAGAGGACTTGATGGGAGGCGCTGATGGTGAAGACAGAGGGTCTGGAGAAAGGGATGAGGAGGGTGGGAAGTGTCTGGGGAAAGGTGAAAGGGGTACAGGGTTATGGGTTTCCTATTGACATAATGGGGAGGCTCCTCAGGGTCTTCTTGGAGCACAGAAGAAGGAGGAGGCTTGCTCTTTTCTCCTCAGGGAGGCCTGCTCTTATCTCATTGGGAGAGGTTTGCTCTTTTTTCCTTGGAGACTGAGGTGGCTGGTAGAGCAGCCTCTGTTTTAACAGAGGAATTTGGCCCCAAAAGGCAACTTTTCAATTTCTTCAGGGTGTCAGTGAGCAAATCAATCCAAATATCTATGTAGGGGATCTGACCAGGGTGGCCTGGAGTTCCGTACACCTTTCTCCAGACCACATAGGACATGGAGAGATTTGCAATTCCCTTTGGGAGCCATTCAACCCCAAATGTGGGCCACTCCAACTTATACAAGGTGTGGAGTATACCTGGGGAGACTTAAACTCCATAATCAGCTGCTGCCTTTCTAAAAAGCTAAAAATTCTTAAGAATACATGTTAATGGGGTCTGAGATACTGATGATGAGGACTAACCCATTATAGCAAACCAGAGAGAGCAGAACCAGAGCTCCTAGGTACCAAAGCCTGGGGACTAAAAATAGCACTCTCCAATACCCTTAGAGCAATACAATACCAGCACTCCAGATTTTAACCGAACCATAAGGAAAACCAGACCATATCTCTAGAGCATGACAAATTGCCAGAACAGATGGTTCCAATACTTATCAACATTTGTTCAAGATCTCAAATACCAGAACCAGGGGCAGGCCCTGGAGAAGGCACCATTCGCTTCCTTGGATTTCTGATCCAATCACTCACATGATTTGGAAAATGCATACTCTCCGAGTCCGCACTCAGAAACACCCGAAGGGGATAAATTTTCAAGACTACTTCACAGGTTCCAGCTTAGAAAAAGCTGCCCATGTATGATTTGGGTTACAACCCCAGCCATTTAGCCATATGCCGCAAGCCAAGAGATCTCTTTACAACTCAAGAGAGCTCTCTCTCTCTCTCTCTCTCTCTCTCTCTCTCTCTCTCTCTCTCTCTTTCTCTCTCTCTCTCTCTCTCTCTCTCTCTCTCTCTCTCTCTCTCTCTCTCTCTCTCTCTCTCTCTCCTCTCTCTCTCTCTCTCTCTCTCTCTCTCTCTCTCTCTCTCTCTCTCTCTCTCTCTCTCTGTAGCCCTCTCTGAGGTCCTTACCTCCCAGGCCTGGGCCTTGAGATCTCGCTGGGGCCTCCATCTGAAGTGGTACACTTCATAAAGCAAGTCTGAACACCCAGAAGTTCAATCAATGTAACCAATATTCATTTATTAATCTATTAATTAATAATACATACTTAACTAGCCAGGGAAACCTTCCTAGTGAAAGTTGCACCAGACTGAAATTAAAATGCAGTTTTTACAGGGTACAAGATACAAAGCAAACAATGATCATTATGAGACATAACCTTGATGGAGCAAGCAGTCTTATGCTCTAGAAGTCAGTGGTGTGGGGTACAGGGCATTCCTTGTATATCTTATCCTAGCTGCCAGCACTTAGAGAGTTATTTTCTCATGAATTCTAACTATTCTGAGCTGACTGACTTTAATAGGAAAGCTTATTTCTGATTTCTACTTTCCCTGGGAAAAACAATTTTTTTCTGGTCAATGACTTTGTCTACCTCACTTCATATGTATATAGGGAGCAGTATTTGGAACTGTTTCCCAGAGAAAGAAAATTTGTGTAAACATCTAAAAAGGTGTTTTAAAAAAGTAGGTGGCATTTTTGCACCTGAAATGTCAAAGAGATGAATATTTTTCTACACTTTACTAAGAAGCAATCAGACCCTGGACTCCTTCTGTGCCAGAAAAGCTTCTATCATCACACAAATGAATGAAAGGGGAAAGGAAAAAATATTCTACAATTCTACAGAATTCTACAATCTATTCTCTTCTTTGTGTGTTTTTATCTTTTGCATTATCATGATGCATTCTCATGATTACATAAATGATGAAGCTTAACACCTATACAAATTCAAGCTACTTATTTCTTCAGAGGGCAAGTTTAGTATGTGGGACTTCATAGATGGGGTTTTAATGTTTTCAATTGTTCCATTCTAAGGGTTGTTCAAATGATTCAAACCAATTATTCAAATTATTAACTGTGGACAGCTAGATGGCTCAGTAGACTGAATGTCAAGTCTGAAGACAAGAGGTCTTAGGTTCAGATCTGGCCTCAGATACTGCCTACAGTGTGACCCTAGGCAAGTCATTGATGCCCCATTGCCTAGCCCTTACCACTCTTCTATGCTGGAACAAATACACAGCATTGATTCTAAGACAGAAGGGAAGGGTTTTAATTAAAATTATTGACTGCCTTGTTTTTCATTCTGTATTTAGTTTAAAGAAGGGAGAACATGTGTCCCTGAATTCAACAACTAGTTGAGGTAGGTTCACTATGTTATGAATGGTACAATAAAGAAAGGAGTAGATTTGGAATCAGAGGTATTAAGTTCAAACTTCTTTTCTGCAACTACTTTGGTTCTGTGCCCCTGGAAATTCACTTATTTCTCTGAACAACAATATCCTCTTTTGTACAAATAAGGAAGTTGGACAAGGTAACCTCTATAGTCACTTCCAGTTCTGAGTCATTGATTCTATGAATGAGTGATTTAATGAACATTTGCTCCTTGACTCTTCTTCCTTGTGCAGTTTATTCATTTCTTGCTAAGTCTTTCTTCATGATGCCACTCACATTCATTCTTCATTTACATTCATATTCCTACCACCTTCATTATCTCACACCTGGTCTGTGACCTCCATGATTCTAGTCCCTTTCTCTGTTTTAGCCTATATATTACCCACAGAATTAATCAAAGTATTTGGTGGGGAGTGGGAGAAGGAATAAGTATTTATTATTTAACAACTACTATGCACCAAGTACTATGCTAAGGGCTTTACAAATATCTCATTTGATACACAACTCTATGAGTATATGCTACTATCACCCCCCCCCCCATTTTACAGTTTAGGAAATGGAGGCAAAGAAAGGTTACATGATCTGCCTAGGGTCAAAGAGTGAATAAGTGTCTAAGGCTGGATTTGAATTCAGGTCTTCTTAAGTGTAGACCTATCACTGTGTCTACTGTACCATGTAACTACCTAGGAAATAGCAGCTTGTAGAAAAAAGATTATGGGATTTTAGTGGGCTGCATATTGTGAATCTTAAACATTACTCAGGCTGTACCTTAGAAGATTTGGTTCAGCTATTCCCCTATTGTAACAATGGAGATACTTGAACAGGAATGTATTGGGAACTTTAAAATTATTCCACCTTACTCAGACAGTGCCTTAGGGGAAGATAAAGTTGTAAACTCCTGATTGAACAATGAAAGTCCCCAACTCATACCTTATAGTAAAGCTAGAACCTTAAGCTAGGTCTATTTTTAGATCTAATACAAAAAGGTGTTAAGTACCTGTAAAGGTTAAATTAATCACAAAAAGGTCAAGTAACTTACAAAAGGCAAGCTTAACAAAGAGGTGTGAAGTACTCAGAAGATTTAATCTAACCAGAGAAGGTGAAAACCATAAAAGGCGAAAACTAAGAATGGGCATTCCTGGGAAAAAAGTGTCTACTATGATTGGTAGATGTGAAAATTTAGGGGATGTGACATAAGAGAAAAATTTCTTTAAAATCAGGCGAAGGAACAGTTCAGGGACAATTTAAATCAGTTTGGAGAGCAATTCAGTTTGGAGTGGAGGGAGATTCTGAATTTGAGTTCAGGAGATTCAGTGGAGGACTGGAGCTTGTTTGGAGATGGTCTTGTGGTAAGTAATAAGACTGACTCGCTTCCCCTTAGGCTCAAATGGCCTAGGCCTTTTTCTATTGCTTGGCTCAGCCTGAGCCAGAGCAGTTTAAATTAATTCTCTCTCCTTCCCTTAATTCCTTCTTTCTTTATTAATTAAAATCTCCATAAGTCCCAGCTGACTTGGGTATTTTCATATTTGGAAATTTCCCATGGTGACCACTTATTTTAGATTTTAAGTCAAAACACTAAAAATTATCCTTACAGTTTTGGCATTTACAATATTCAATATTAATATGGTTTCCAAAAAAGTTAATGCTATTCTATGCTACAGAGGCCATTCTAGGCAGTGCTAGTTCTATATAATTCTATCTTATAACAAAATTATACTCATGTCCAGTTTTGTCTGCTGCATTTTAGAGAGGATATAGATAAACTGAAGCAATTCTAGAAGCTTTCAAGTAGTATGGGGAGGAGATCAGGGAACATGCCATATGAGGATTCATTCAAGGTATTGGGAACATTTAGTCTTAAGTATAAAAAACTTAGAGAGTATAAGTGTAGTCTACAGGTACCTGAGATGTGTTATATACAAGATGGATTACATTTATTCTACTGAGTCTCAGAAGACGAGCTAAGAGCTTGGGTTTGAAGGGGAGATTTTGGCTTGATAAGAAGAAAACTTCCTATCAATTAGAGCTTTGCAAAATTAGAATGGGTTCTCTAAGCACATAGTGGATTTTCTAGTGATAATATAGAGGGGGATTTTGATCAGTTATGCATCTGACTTGATGATCTTTGAGGCCCTTTACAATTCTTAGAGTTTGCAATTTCTAAAAATGTAAATTTTGTGCATGTCATCCCCTGCTTTTCTGTCACTGGAGATCTTCAAGCAAAGGCATTGAAAAAAATTCTTTATAACTCTTTTAATTTAATGGGGGACCTGGAGGTCCTCTTACCATAGAGTTGTGTCGGGATTAACCATCCCACAGTGACAGAAATTAGAAATCATAGAGGCAGGAAGGAGAAACCATAGAGAAAGGAAGGAGGAATCCTAGAGACAGAAAGTGAGGGAGAGAAAGAGTATAAAAAGGTGCCAGCATCAGTTGGTCAGTTTGTCAGTTGCTGAGTAATGGCTGGCAGTTGTGGGGAATTTGGCTACTGGGCATGAGTTGGTCATTGGGGGTTATGGGTTTTGTTTAGTTACTGGAATATAAAAGGCAGATCTGAACTTACTGAGAGGCTTTTTGGCTTTTGTGTTTTAGACTTTTGGTTTGGGCTTTTAGGGTTGTTTTTTTTTTTTTCTTTCTTGAACTTTTTGGAAGGTGGCTGGTCTTTGCTGACAGACCTAATTGGGGTTGGATTAAACACTGACTGGGTTGGTTTTGATTGGACTGAAATAGGTTGGAACTTTGTGGGGTAGTTATTATTAGTGTTAGTTATAGGCAGATATAGGTAGATATAGGTGGTTTTAGGTAGTAATTATAGGTAGTTATAGGATAACTAGTATAGACATTAGGAAATTTTATTTCTCTACCTCTTTCCTATATTTCTCTCTTTTACTATATTTATTTTACTATATTCTTTTACTATCTCTATTTTAATTAAATTCAACTATTAATTGTTAAAAGCTCCTAGAACTTTTCCTTTCTCTGGCTTAAAGGGATAATATTAATTTACAACTCTACTATATTCTCATTAAACTTAAATTATTAAAAGCTCCTCTTATTTTGTCAAAATTCCTAATTTGACCCTTACGTTTAATAGGCAATCCAGAAGGTATTAACATTCAACAATTTTATTTTTCTCTCTCTGTCAAAAAAGCTTGGAGCAAATTTTCAATATAAATCTATTTGGGATCATATGTGCGAAAAAAATCTCTCTAGCTTTTTAATAATCACAATTGGATCATCCTCAAAAAAAGGGATATTTTTTTGCTTGAATCTCTCAATATCTTGGGGGGGGGTAGTGTATGACACCTTAGTGAAATTACATCTCTTTTCTTATTAAAGGTGGGTACTCCTTTTAAGAGGAATAGAAATATAACAAAATTATTTTTTATTTCTGCCTCTTTTTTTTGTTTGTTTGTTTATTTGAGTTGCCATAGAATAGGTAATGGGTGTAGGTGGGGTACTAGGTTGAGTGAACAAGTTTGGGTAGATTTAGAGATAGTTAGAATAGGATGAGGAGGAGTTGAGGTGTTTTTAGTATGAGCAGAATTTCATGGAGTAGGACTGGACAGAGACTGAGTTGCCTCTAATGATGAGGGAGTGTTGAGAGATAAGTCTCCCTTCTTACTTTAGGGATTTCTCAAGCTTTTCTCAATGCTTTTTTATATAAGTTTTGAGATTGCCCCAAACTCTCCTCCAGATTCTTAAGGTCACTCGAGTTAGTTTCCTTGAGATTCCTCCAGACTCTCCTCTAGCTTCTTTTCAAGGTCACTCAAGTTCTTTTCTTTTTTTTTTTTAACCCTTACCTTCTGTCTTGGAGTCAATACTGTGTATTGGCTCCAAGGCAGAAGAGTGGTAAGGGCTAGGCAATGGGGGTCAAGTGACTTGCCCAAGGTCACACAGCTGGAAAGTGTCTGAGGCCAGATTTGAACCTAGAACCTCCCATCTCTAGGTCTGACTCTCAATCCACTGAGCTACCCAGCTGCCCCCCTCAAGTTATTTTCTAATTTTTATTCATGGTGAGCTTTTAGTTCAGCAAAATTATTACTCTGTTTCTTCCTGAGGAGAAATAGGCAAAATGCCAAGCCTCCTATCACTATAAGAATTGTTTGGAACAATACTATATAGAGCCACAGTGAAATATTCTTTTGGATAATAAGACGTTTTAGATAGGCAAGAAATAGCATCACAATTTGAACTAGACTCCTCAAAATCATAGTTAATTTAATTGTTAATTTTGTTTGCAGTTCTACCTTCTGTCAGTAGATGGCACTGTTTAACATAAAGGATAAATAGCTGTAACAGAATTAGGAACTTGACTCTTTTAAAGTGATTCCCTTGTAACAACATATACATATATATATATATATAGTAAAAAGTAAGGAAAATGATTAAATGTAAGGGTTAAATTATTTGTCAAGGATGCTGTAGAGATGACTTCTATTCAAGAAAAATGTTTACTAGATGAACTCTGAGGTCTCATAATTCCCTGAGATTATTAAGTGGTTACCATGCAAAAAAACACTGCTAGAAAAATGCAGATGATCACTGACCTCAAGAAGCCCATACTCTAATTATGGGAGAGATCATATATATGAGGGTTCAACTTCAGAGAATAAGAAAAGGGCTAAAAGTTCTTGAGTTTCAATAATGTAAAAGATGGTAAGGCTTTGGATTCTTTAGGGTATTTGATGATTATGATCATAGAAGCATAATAACTATGCTAAGCACTAGAGGAAATGGGAACAGTTTAGATTTATAGTCCTTAGCTTCAATTGATATCAGGGTCTTAAGTTGAGTTGTCTCCATTTAAAAAGAGATCTATGCAAACATTCAACTAGGCTAGTCCTTATCTACAAATGCTAGAGGTTATTATTAGCAGCATCCACCATTAAACTACGCTAAAGACATTCCAGGGACACATACATAAAAAAAGGAGGGTCAGAGGCCGTTATTGTTTACTTGAACAATGGGAATATAAAGCAAAAAATTAATTCTAAGATGAACTTCAGGACAATGAAAATTTAAGGCTTCTAGTAAATTCTCCCATGATGAGTTTCTCTACTATAGATAGATAAATACCAAATCATATGCTACAAAACTGACATTTATGTCTTTGGTGACACAGAATTTAAAGGAAAGAAGCAATATTTCTCATGATAAGCAAACTGAATACTGAATAGAAGAAATAAAATAGTAGGGAAACTATTTTTAGAATACACTAAATATATATTGTTCCCATGAAGTCTAGGAAGCTTTAGGTCAGATTTAGTGATTCAAGAAAGGAGGGTACAACTGATGAAAAGGACATAAATTAAGCCTCAAAAAGTTGGATCAGCAATAAAGGGAAAATTGCTAGGGACTGAAAAAATATGGCATCATAAAATCTTGGAAAACTGTTAACCTTGACTATAAAGCTTTGTTTAAGGCTCTGGTAGAATGACTCACACCTTCAGAGGACCTCCTAATTATAACACTCATTACACAGTATGCACCTTTGAATAGTAACTTATACTTTATAGCTTGTCTCAGATAAATGTTTTACTATGGTAATAAAGTGTTTTTTTCCATCTGCAATCTCCTAATATGTGGTCAAGAGGTTAGAACTGAAAAGACTGAAATAAACAGGTCAAAATATATCAAAATGGAACCATTCTTAAGTGTGATGTTAAATGTCTCTAAATCTTCAAGGAAAAAATTTTAATAGGCATAAGGATGAAGGTTATGTTTAATTCTATGGGAAAATGGTAATATATTTCCCCACCAAAATAAATGGGGGGAAAGATGGTAAATAAAATACATTATAATTCAAATCTAACAAATGCTTTTTTGCCTAGTTAATCTATTAAGGTAATATATAATTAATTAAGCTTCCTTGGAAAAATAGTCTAGTCCTTAATTAACATATTCAAAATTATCCCCACAACCCTAAAAGAGGTAGGATTCTTGATGAAAATATTCAACATCAACAAAGCCTTCTTAGTCTAATTTAAATTTCTCACAAATGCCCAAGGCTTGATGTCTTAAAAGTTATTCATACAAGATAAAAGCAGTAAAGTTTTAAAAGAACCATGCTTCTAAGGCTATTTCCTCCCTTTCCTCACTGAATATCCCCAGACTTCCACAAGCCCTATGTCTACTTCATTCTCTGTTGTTAAGTGTTTCACACTCTCTATTTCACTGAGCTAACCATTTTCCTAGAGGCTGATCAAATTGTATATATGGAGCAAAAGGAGAGTATTGTGTGAAGGAAATCATTGA
This sequence comes from Monodelphis domestica, assembly GCF_027887165.1. Classification (NCBI taxonomy): domain Eukaryota; kingdom Metazoa; phylum Chordata; class Mammalia; order Didelphimorphia; family Didelphidae; genus Monodelphis; species Monodelphis domestica. The sequence continues at coordinate 443,011,393 of NC_077227.1, read as the reverse complement.
GTGGATTGGGTCATAAGGATAGAATGGCATCCAGAAAAAGGCAGCACTAAAGCCAAGAGATCATGAAATGGAAGGCAGGGGGAAGGTGGATGTCCATGGCAGTGCCCCTGGGCAAAATAGAAAGTCACAGTTGGCTCCCATGATGTGTGAGAATTAGTGGGAGGAGAAAAAGTTTGAAAAGCTGAGGCAAGAGAAGATTTTGGCCTTTTCTCTTGTGTTTGATGCTGGCTGGACTTCTCTGTGAGCCTGGTTAGGGACCCTAATGGTGGCCACTGAATAGCAAGCTGAATAGCAGCAAGGAAAGTAACATATTTCTCTCCTATTTTTCCATCTTTTCCCCCTACTATTTTGAATGAATAAAATTATTAATTTACAGCCAGTTTTATAATTTTCCCTCTTTTAAGTACAAAGTATTTCCCATGAATTTATAGCTTTTTAAACCCACCAGACTTGATCTTGCCAACAGAGAAAATTATTCCTCTATGCTTTAATTAGGCATATGCAGAGTTAAATGCTTCTTTCCTAACATGATGTTTACTCAAAAAACAATAAGCAATGTCTTTATGGCCCAAGATTTTATGCACCTTCCAAAATGCTTAACTTACTTAATGGCAGAGCTCATTAAAGGCTATGATTCCTTCATCTAAATTAAGTAAACCATTGATAAAAATGAAATGCCTTCTACTTACCCAATTCGTATTTTCAGCATGCCACTGAATAATTCGGGATTATTAGATATGATCCAGCCAATATGAATGACAAGTTCCTGCTGAATGACAGCCTCCCTTTCATCATGTGTATTACACTTGTAATAGATAATATTCTTAATCACTCCTGGAGACAAAGGATTTGAGATCACCTCTTCTTCATGCCCAAAGGCCCCCAGAGTTACCTATAAATGAGTTTAAAAGATGAGTATCAAAAGCTCCTGGCTACTAAAAGTTGAAATTAAAAAAAAAAATCAAAGTCAGTCTGGGTTGAATTTCACTGTACAGGCTAAAGATGCAGGGTAAATATTTAGTTGTTTGGCATATTTCTAGGAGCAGTTCTCAAAGTCTGGTCTACAACTCTGGTGGTGATGTAATGGGTGATCCAAAATACAAGAGTACATGAAGTAGCAAAGGGTTTAGGATAGATTATGGTTATTTACTCTGACTGAATTTAGTACCCTACATTATTGGTAAATGTTATATTGCTCTTGCTAGACTACATAGAGAGAAATGTAGTTCAGTCCTATCATTTTTCTAGCTTGCACTCACATTCACCTTTCTCTGATCTCTTGCCATATTTAAGGTTTAGATCATACATTTTAGCCCTTGATTATAAACTATATTGTATTGTAAGATTTGTCTTTTAAAGGCAAGGCTGTAGGTTCTTATTGGACAGGTATCTTTCATGGACAGCAGTGTAATCCAACAAAGTTCTAAGGACTTTCAGTGGTCAGTAAATACTTATTGATTCATCTCTCAACTACAGGGCAAGGTTGCAGAGGACAGAAACATAGGGAACAGTAAATCTTTAAAGGTAAAGTGCTATTGAAAAGTACACTCTAATACTTTGGTCTCAGTTCCTCTCCTCCCTATTTGTACTTCCACATAAAATGCCATAGCTGATTCTACCTCAGTCTCCCTTATCCCCAGCCCTATCAGGGGTCAGGGTAACAGAGAGTGGAATACATACAATATCTAAGGAGACTGATTTTTTCAAGTGATGAGAAAGAGAAAGTAGGTGAGGCATTATGGAGTCTGTTGGTCTAAAAGAAATTTCTGGGCTGAAAATTGAACATCACCTATTCATTATATCATGAGTGGAGCTATTAATTAGTTCAAATGTTACATTTATTAAGTTGGAAAACCAAGATACGTGTCACTCCCTGTTGAAGTAGTAAGACCAAATAATAATTTCATTTTAATCTGTTGCTTCAGTTCTTAGTTTGGACAATGTCACAAGAGAGGTAGCCTGCAATCTAAACATCCTTTTCTAAATTCCTGCTTGCTTAGAGAACTGAAAACATTGTGCCAAAGCTTTAGTTATAATGTAAGTTGCTGAGATGCAGGAAATTAATCAGTGTCAAAAGTTTGTCCAACTAGAAGCAAAGCTTTAAATAGTGGGCTGTCTGAAGTAGTTGCTGGTTACCTTCCTCCTCCTCTCAGTAAGAGGTGTTCAGAGAATGTTCTTCCTTCATGAGGAGTGCCTTAAGAGACAATAACCTCATGACAGAAGTTCTGTGAGAATGTCAAAGAATCACTGGGTCAAAGCCACCTCTTGGGAATGTACAAAGACCTCCAAAGACTATTCTAGTGTTTTATATTCATTTCAGTTAATGTTTTATCATGGTAACCTAGGGACCAAATTTTAAGGGGGAAATAGCTATATATGTACATTCATTTTTTCTGGCACTTTTGATTACTTTGAAAGACAGCACAGTTGGGAGAGCTAGGTAGCACAGTGGATAGAGTACCATGTCTGAGTCAAGAGGACCCGGGTTCAATCTGGCTTTAAATATTTCCTAGCTGTGTAATCCTGGGCAAGTCCCTTAATTCTGATTGCCCAGACCAGACATTGCTGTTCATCTATCTTGGAATTAATACTAAGACAAAAGGTAAGGGTCTAAAAAAACAGGACAACACAGTCTAGTGAAAAGGACATTGGACTGTACAGCAATAAACTGGGATTTAGTATTTTGCAGAAGTCATTTTCAAGTACCTCAATTTTCCTTATAAAACAAATGGAGATAATAGTGCTTCCTCTGTACAACAACAATAATAGCCAACAGAAAGAACTTTAAGGTTTGTAAAGTGCTTTGCAAATAACCTAACTTATCTTCACAACCCTGAGAGGTAGGCACAATAATTATCCCCCTTATGCAACTGAGATATATAAGGCAGGCAGAGGTTAAATGGTTTTTCCAGGGTCACACAAGTACTAAGTGTCAGAAGCTGAAGGACTTCTGGCTCCAAGTCTAGTACTCTATTTCACTTTACCACCCAGCTACTTGATAAAAAATGTTGTGAAAACAGTCAATATGATGTGTGGATGCAATTTGAGCCTTAAAAAAAAGTTATATAAAGCCAATTACTACTTAATTTTTGCTGTTATATATTATCAAAAAGAACGAGTAGTTATACAAACATATTGTAAAAGCTGGATATTAAGCCCTCTTCACTTAAATTTTTAACACTAATTAAGAGATCTGAGATATGGGCACTGAGTTGATTTCACCAAATGGAGTCAAAAGTACCTCAAATGATTAAACCTTACCTTATTGATAATTTGTTGCATCTACTGTCAAGAAAGTATAGTAATGCACTGTTCCCCAGATAAGAAAACAGAAGCAAGCAAACTATCATTATAACCAAGCAAAGATTAAGCCAGGCAAGTCAAATGCTGAACAGAAGAAAGAAAAAGGATTGCCATTCTCCATGCTACTATAAGTCCTCATGCAATTTCTTCATAAATATGTTGTTAGGTTCCCTAAACCTTCTGAAGAGATGCAGTTTCTCTGTATCTGGAAGCTCTCTTGAGTTGATTTAACATTAATACACATTTTGCACCAAAGAGAATCCAAAAGAAAGTCAAAGCTCAGAAGAAGCTTGAATGAGAAAAGGACATCACCTACCTACTTAATGCACATTTATCTTTTTATTATGGACTTTGCTTTAAGGAGTCTTTTGTGATATTCTTTTCCTTTTAAAGAAGGTCAGGAGTCTTTCTTTTCATTTTATTCTTAGGACTGTGATGTGTGACAGTATGGGTTTTCAAAGTAGAAGGAAGGAAACATTTTGAACAGAAAGATTTTTGATGAGGCCTTGATTAGAGTCTGAAAAACGCAGACTTACCTGTTTGCCCTGAACTAACACATTAGTAATTGAAGGTGCAAGGCTGTCCACTACTTTATTTAAAAGACTCGCTGCGCAGCGCACAACCGACCTAGGGCAAAGAAGAGAGCAATCCCATTGGATGTTAAATGCTATTTTAATAGATTCAAGTCATGTTTGAGGGCAGTCTCCAAATGGGGCTATTTAAAAACACATATTTTCTCAACTGAGTAACTTAATAAATCACAGTGGGTTTATAGATTCTTTAAAGTTAATACCACAGGGGTGATGAAGGGCAGAGTAGGAACTTACAAACTATGTAATATATATACATAATTAACTGACAGTTCTTTTGTGTATCATTCTGCTGTTCTAAGATTGAGTATGTTTAACCAAACTTTTCATTTGTATTATATGCATTCTAATGTATAAAGGATATACATCAATAACTTTTTTAACTTTGCAAAAGAAAATTCATTTTAAAATGGCAGTGGAGTCTCATGAAGTTTTTTTAGGGAACCATATTGTAAGTTAATTGTATTATAATGAGTTTCCTCAGATACCTCAGTAATTAATTCCTTTTAAATGGGTTTCAAGTGAACAGCACTATAATGAGATTCTAGTGTCCTCTTCTTCCTCATCCCAACCAAGAATATTATGGCTACTGCAAATGATAGAAATGGTCAGAAAGTTCTTTTAAATAGTATGGTAAAAGGGATTGAGGAATGATTCACCCTGCCATTTTAGAGTTTCTGAAAAGTCTTTAGAATATGGAAAGCACAAATATTGTTCTTCTTGTTTTAAAGCACAGAACATGCAGATCCATGGCATACACACAGATTAAATAAAATTACCTCTTAATCAGAGTCAAAACTTAGATATGGACCTATTTAAGTGAACAAAAGAATGTAAAATACTGAATTTTAAACTGGTAGTCATTTTTTGGTACATCAAAGTTTAACTGAGGTGAAGGAGCATGTAAATTCCTGAGCTTTTACTAAAAAGAAGGGACAAGGCTTAAAGGTGCCAATCACTAATGGAGTTAGTGAGATAACAAACCTCATACTTTGTTTCTGGGGAAAAGGCTGTCCTCACCCACGCATTACAAGACTGAGAAGAATGCATTCCCAAAGAACATACATTTATTTCATCCAATGCAGAGAAACTCACACATGTCAAGCAATGCCACTTTCCAACCTGCACACAGTTTTACCTGTTTCCCATGTACCAATAAAGTAGTAATGTGGGGGGCTATAGAGGAAGAAAATTTCTGGGTAAATGCAGCACCATAGCGCACCGCCAACCTAGGTGGGTCACGGGACAGCCACCAGAGGGAAAATAAAAGAAATAAGACTTCCAAGATTTGGTCCATCTAAGCAAAACTGCACTCAATTTTTGCCAATTATTTCCCCTCCACAATTCGATACAAGTCTCATTTTGTGACAAATAAAAATTTAAGTTATTATACAATATTGATTTTATCAAACCAAAAATAAGGCAGGAGCCCTACATTTAAAATCTGATAGGCAAAATTTATTTGGCTACAGTGCTTTCCTTCAGTGGGAATATTTGTGTGATAGAATTTTAAAGATTTAGGTATTAGATTTATAGTAATTTTGTGAATGGCCCCCCAAAAAATCACATTTGAAATCAATAAGTATTTACTTACTATGTGCCAAACATTGTGCTAAGTGCTGAGAATATCAGAAAGTTAAAAAAAGGCAAAAGACTATTTCTGCTCTCAAAGACCTCACAGTTTAATGGGTAAGAAAACATGCAAATAATTATGTGTAAATAAGACATCCAGGGGATAGATTAGAAATAATCAATAGGGGAGGTAGTAGCACAGGGGTCACAGTAGGGAGAGAAGATTTGAATTCTAAAATGTTTGATGTTCTTTAAGTTCATCTGTTTCAGCCCCATCATTTTGCAGATGATGGAACATAACCTAGAACAGACAGACAACATTCTTTTGGAAGTTTCTTTATATTGTTTTGTTGCATATTTAGAATATTATATATATGTATATATATAAAGAATCTATAAAATGTCATCTAAAATATGTCATTTTCTGCTACAGTAGTTAATAAACTAATTTTGAAATGCAGTGGTCAGATGATCACTCAACCAGCCATAGCTATTTTGAGGTAAATTGAGTACTTATGTCTCTACATACATAAGAAAAATTAAACCACCCTTTAAGGAAGACACTTCTAATAGATGAAGGTTAGTTATTTTCAAGAGGGGACCCAAATTACTGGAACCAGTATAGAACATATGTTAAAAGAATCAGCTACTTGTGGCCCTTAAGTCAACTATTCTCTAGGTAGATTATGTCACAAAATCATAGATTTATTGCTAGAAGGGAACTCGGAGGTCATTCAGTCCCCTCATTTTATAGTTGAAGAAATTGGGCCTCAGAAATGTTAAATGACTTGCCTAAGGTAACAAAAGCAGAATATAGCAGAGCTGTAATTCTTTCTATATCTCCAAGGTTTTCTGCATAGGAGGAAAGGGCCTTGCATAGAATGAGAGCTTGTGACTCCAGATTAGAGAGAGGAGGATTGGAGAAAAGCCATAAAATAAAAATAACTTCCTGTAGAAGTCTTTGCCTATACATAATTTGATACAATTATGGAGAAAGAGGCTGCTATCTGAAGAGAGAATCAGATGGTAATGTGGTTCAAGAGGAGTAGGTGGAGGAGGGAGGGAGCAGCTATCATTACTTTGGCTCCTAAATTTAAAAGCCACCTTTATCTTTATGTCACCAAAAATAACAACAACAACAACAACAACAAAGAACAATAATGATACTGAATACGAACCAAAGTTTTTTGCTGCCAGCTCTTCTATAGACTCTCTCAATATGATCAGAAACAGTACCTAAACATGAAATAATACTATCAAAGTCATATAATAGTTATTGAACACCCACTGGCACATGGTACTTTATCAAGGTAGTCAGTTGTTCTAAGTTATGGCAAAGGAAACTTGTTATTAAATGCATGTCATGGTTATTCTGGTGTCCTTTTGCAAAGATAATTTTAGTCATTTATGATGGGATCAGTATTTTCAATAAATTCACTAATATTCGGAGTTATTTCATGGCATGACATATAAAACATATGATTAAAATATATTAAGTGCTAATATCCAAGATCTGTTGACTTCCAATCTCTGGAGATTTGAATTTGGTACATTATCATTCCTTAAACTGAAACTTACTCAATGTGGAAAACCTATAATTAAATTAAAAAATAAATGTACCTATTTATACAGAAGAAAAAGAATGAGTACACTATAAAACAATCAGCTTGGTGGAACTAATATTGTAGACTGTGAAGAAATCTCATTGTTCATTAACCACTAATCTATAAGTTTTATGAGGAAGGGAACTACATTTTGCTTTTCTTTGCCTCACTTAAGCCCCTAGCACACATAGCATTTCATACAAGGAAGAGGTTTAGGCAATCAACTAATGAGTAGTGAGGACCTACTGTGTTTGGCACTATGTTCATACAATGCCATATTAATCAAGAAGATTGTTCCCTTGAGTTATGGATGTCACTTGCACAAAGCTACTCTCTGGCATGAATTTGGTACATGGAGAAAAGAAAAGGAACACATATTTAAGGATTATAAAAAAGTAATGGGTAATAAAAATATTCACTATTTCACTTCAAGTTCATTTTACTTCTATGACATATTGAATAAGACTTCATGATCAGTATGTCTTACAACTTTCAAAATTTAAAGTCCATAAAAATAAAACCAAGTACCACCATTATCACTCAGCAGATAACTACTTTTGAAAAGAAAAATATGTCCATTCATATACAGATATTGAGGTTTTACTGACATTTATTCAATCAAGTCAACCTATCCTAATTAAAGTAAGTGAAAAATGTCCAATCAATTTTAATTCTAAGCCTTGAGACTAAGTGCAAAAAAAGTTTTTTGAAAATCATTCAATGAAATGACACTAGACAGAAAGTCTGTTTCAATTAGCTATGAGTTTTGTCACCACTTTGGGTTCTATATAAAAGCCACAGGCGGATTAGAATTGGAGAATTCCAAAAACAGAAGCAAATATGGTTTCCCAGCATACTTTAAAGGAAGAACCACTAAGGAAAGTAAGAGTAGGAAGGAACCTGGGCCAAAACCAAGTTATTTTTGACTTAAGAAGATTTTCTGAACTTAGCAGAATCCAGAAGATTCTGGACTTCCCATCCTTCCATTAGATTCTAAGGGCTTATTTTGGGAGCCAAGGACAGACTAGAGGCAAATTCATTATTCAAAAGGAGAACTTCTTAACTCCCTTATGAATGGGAGAAAAGAACTTTCAGTAATCAAAAGTTGTGCCCTGGGTGATCTCTAAGCTTGATCCCACTTTCCAGTGGACTTCCTATATAAACTCATGGTAGAACATTATATATATATTTAGGGGGATATGGAGAAAGGATGTTTTGCACCAACTATTCTCACTTTATTACTTCAGAAAACACTTGTTTCTAAAAACTACTTAAGGCTAGCTAACTAAATTTATTTTTCTCTGGTAATTTTGGGAGGGAATAACCTCTGAGCTCTTGGGTCACCCTTTGAGCCCTCAGAGAGATATATAAAAGCTTGCTCTGGGACCCAGGATTTACAAGTGAGAGTACAAATTGGAAAAATATTCTCAGAGCTTATATGAGTTACATTTATAAACTATTTACTATACATGTTCTCTAACTAGGAGCACAATTATGGTGATCATGTGGAGTTCCAGACTCCTAATAAACAAAAGGTTAAAAAAAAGACCCACAACAAACTAAACTTATCTTATGGATAAAGTCCATATTTAGGTTATGTCCAGAGAAAGGAAAAATAAGCAAATTCATCAGTTGAGCATCTGCTTACCCTTCTGTATTCACAGCTAATTATGCACAACAATTAGAATCATAAGGGTTATATTTGTAGTTGTTGTGAAGGTGAGTCATTTACAGGTTGATCTATAAAAATTATGACTGAGGATGAAACCCAACTAGGAAATGGGAACCTTCAGTTTATAAATTATAAAGAAGAGATAATAAACATATTTCTTACTGAATGGCAATAATGACAGAAAAAAAATTTTAAATCAATCTTAAACATGCTTTTAATTAGTAACCAAGATTTTTTCAATCAATACCCTGAAAAAATATTACTTATTCTGTACCATTTTCTAATTCTCAACAATATTTTATTCAGTCCTCATAAAAATCAATCATCCTGTGATAAAGGAAAAACAAGAGTTTTAAAAATATGTCTTTCTTTCTTACAACATTATTAGCTTAGGCTCCATGTTTTGTCACATCCATGTTTAGCCCCTCCCATTTAGAATTTTTAAATAGCAAGACAGAATTTGCTAATTGTCCTAAGACAATTATCTTGACAGCTTATTGCAACTAGGTATAGCCTTTAAATGTGTTATGTGTTTTGAAATACTGCAAATAAATACTGACTTAGAACATGAACATTCCAGAACATTGCCTGAATATATTCAAGAATATTTAGAGGCTTCTTAGATTAATGCAGGCCATTACATGAATGTGATTAGAAATGATTTATTTTTATCACCCTTTTGAGTCCGTTTTGGACCACAATTTCATTAAATGCCACATTCCATTCCAAATTCTGCTGCAGAAGAAAAAAGGACTAATTTTTATAGACAACTCAATTTGATGCCAATCTTAAAATATAAGGGAAAATAACACAGAAAACCAAACTGCCAATATGCAACTGCTGAGCCATTTGAGGCAAACATGCACAGGCAGAAACCTTGTCTCCAGCTCCATTCTAATGTAGGAGATTAAGTGTATTATCAACAAAAAGAAAAGAAAAAAAACCTGTGCTCAGAATTACAATCACCCAACATTGCATGAAAACAATTTAGCAGTTCATATATTTAACAGCTCATTCCACTTCTAGGGGCGATGAATATGCACTTTCCATTTAAAGGAAAAACTGTCTTAATGGGGAGGAAAATAACTGTAACTTCTTCAGTGTAAGTTCATTATTCAGATTCCTTACAAGTACACTGGACAAATACTTCCTAGCCTATTAAAAAAACCACAACTTTCCCCATATCATTTGTACCTACCTTCCTTAGTTATGAAATGAGGACCTTCTCTTTTAAGCAGTATACCCAAGAGAATGGCTTGGCTGGCCAGACAACTGCAGTCCTAGAAAAAAAGATAAATCACTCTAGGCAATTAGAAAGAAATGGGTACTAGTGTTAGTAACATGGCATCTCAGAAGGCGAGGAAAGTTTAATATTATCCCTTTCTATCACTTACACCCTACCTTTTTTCCACCCTCATCCATTTACTATAATTTGATTCATCACAGGATTATTGTGAGGAACACATGAGATGATTCATTCATTCAATAAGCATTTGCTAAATTTCTGTTTTTAGAAAACCATACAAAGCTATAAGTCTAGAAAAGGGCAAATCCCAGAATTTAGAATCTAACAGGGGGATAAAGACAAATATATAATTATGATACTCAATATTACATGATTAGCACATTAGAAAGGTGCAGTGCAAACTGCTTCATGAGATCAAAGCAGAAGGATCACTAACAATAGGGCAAGGCTTCCTGCAAGAGCTAACTCTTGAGTTAATCCTTAAAAGATAAATAGGAATTCAACAATTCTTTGGTAATTTGTCCTTCTATTAAGCCAAAATCTACTCCTGCAACTCCCTAACCATCATTGCTTCTAGGTCTAATCTCAAAGGCTAATCAAAACAGGTCTACCATATGAGAGCACCTAGAAGCCAGCAAATCTAAAGATTTCTGTAAAATTCTTTATAAAGCATAAAGTATTAGATACATGCCAGTAAAATGATGGTGATGTGCAAGACATGGAGCTAGGAGCTTGATAAATAACCTTAAGCTTTTTGGTAAATCTTGATACTCTCTGAGATAACAAAGGAAAAGTAGAGTACTAATCTCACTCAAGGTTATTAAATTTCCTTACATTTAATTTTTGGAGTATTTCATGGGTTGGTTTGTTTTTCCACTCCATGACTGATATGTCTGGTTGCTGTTCCAGTTCAGGAGCATTGGGAGTACTACTTTGTCTTTTGACTTTAGAATGCTTGGGGAGTTCTAGCTCTTCAAAACTCTTAAATTCTGGAAGCCTAGGAAAGAGGAGGAAAAAAATTCAAATTTTACACATTTTTAGTAACATCTTGAGGAACACAATGATTGGATATTTCCATGACACTCACTCTTCTGTATCACTGATTCTTAAGAAGTCAAGTTGTTCAACTACAGCTCCTGATATCAATGTCTGAAATATAAGATGGAGGAAAAAAATTTAGACTGAAGTCTAAATCTTAATCAGCATGATAAAAACAAAAAGGTTGGTATTAGTAAACAACGAAAGCTGAAAAATGTAGTAAAAATTCATAGTTAAGTGTTTGTCTTAATAAATTGTAATATAGACCAGAGATGATACATTTTAGTGTTACCCTTGCCTAAAAAGCATTAAATCTCATACTGTCTCTGAAAAGCCAATATAATGAAAGGTGGTTTTTTTAATGATAAAAACAGTATTTAAGCTTTAATTCTGTTTTCAACTACATGAATCCATTCAATATGATTTTTAAAAGATGAGTAATGACTATCTGAGAGGTCCTACCTTTGTAGGTTTTTCTTGAACCAGAACTATGCTTTGAACAAGGCAAAATACAATATTCTTTTTGTTGCTATTACCGTACAACTGATTACTTTCATGTTTCCAATAATCAGAGACTGGCTATCTATATGTCAGTCTTATTTTCCTAGAAACTCACATTTAGCATTTGAACCTTCATTTAAAATCCAAATTTAGTGAAATAAAACTCAAAACAGTGAATTGTTTCTGCTGGTTAGAAGATATTACAGTGAAAAGTAGTAACTAATAACTAAAGATGATTTTGTGAATCAGATATGGCTTCTAGTTATCTCTATTACTACTGTAACATTGAAAGTTAAGTGTGAGTAAGTTATAAGTAAAGGAGGGAGAATCTGAAATTAAAGTGATTTTTCAACAGCATTTTTTCTCAATGAAAGGGAGGAAGGGAATGAGAAGATACAGACAGTATTATATATCTATGTAAATTTATATTATTTTCATTACTATTAGAACCATAGTAATCCAAGCTACACTCTTAGAACCAAGGGGACCAAGTGGGACCAGTGATTAGAGACTTTAAAATAGTGAAGTGACTTGATCTCTTTATGAGGTCAAGGAAAAACTGGATAATCTCTATTGCCATCAAATATATGTTACATTAGCTCAGCCAATAGATCAAAAATGGAGCAATCCATGCTCAGAGGAGTCTATTATAGACAAAAAGAACAAAGGTCAAAGAGACAACAGACAAGATGCTTAAGGGCAAAATAGGCCCAAAATGATGTCATCTAGTATTTTTTTAAGGGACTAGTTAGAGCATGGGTGAAGCAAGGGAACAAGTGTCCTCCAACAGAGGTGAGGTAAGAAGGCATACAACTTCCAATGGGATCAAAACGTGGAGAATTTCAGGTTGTAATGAAAGGGTGTAAAGTCAAAATCCAAGAGAAGAAATGAGTTAATATTGAAATAAGGGAGCTTAATAGAGTTTTCCAAATGTCCTATAGCTAGTGTTAAGGTACAATATTAAACTGTCACATTACTGTATTTTCTCCCAAATAAACACCAAGTTTATAATAAAATCCCCCAATAACATTTATAAGCTGCAAACTTATCTTTTTCTCTCCTATTATGTTTTACACTTAGTTGGTGTTCAATCAATGTTTACTGAATAGTATGACCTACTTATTCCTTCCCCCATTTTATCTGTAGCACTTCATCAAAAATCCATTTAAAATAATCTAAGATGTCAATATGCAATTATTGGGGAATTAGGGAAGCAGTGGGATCAAAACTCTCTGATTTTCTCCTAAAAGTGACCTAGGGTCGAATGGAACCCAGTAGTTAAAATAAGTAATGACAGCTTGAAACTTGAAAGGGGAATTCAGTATGGAGGAGGAAAAATATTCTGGGGTTTCTGAGGTTCAAAAGTCCCATTACACTACATATATTCTCATGATCGTGTCTGAATATGAAGTACAAAAGAGAAAATTGAAAATATTTTGTTTGTACTTGTGAAACTATAGTACTCTGAAGATTTTTTAAAAATTCACTTTGATTATTAAAATACATAGAGTATTACATAAACAAAACATTTTTATTATTTAAATAGTCAGTTTTCTCTTAATGAAAAGGATCATAGGATTTAAAACTAAAAGGAATTTTAGAGATCATCTAATTTAACATTTTGCAAAAGTTTTGAAAATTAGATGCAGAAAAAGGCCATACAGGTAATAAAAATAGCCAAGTGAATGGCTATTAAAAAATATGATTTCCTCTTTTTTCTCCCTTTTGACTTTGAGTTTTAAAACAGATAGAAGCGAAGTATATATGAAAATATTGCTGCTACGAAGATACAAAGTATCTTTGCTTAAGCTTTTCTCATACTCACTTATACTCTGGGGAACTCACTATAGAATCATGCACAAAGGAGATGCTTGAAATATCACATTGATCATAATGATAGTAGACAAGTGGAAAAATAACTAGCTGTAATAGCATAGTGGACTTGCACATAGATTTAGAAAGTGGCTTAGGATGGACAAATTTTTTTTGTTTTCATTTTTATTATAAAGTTAACAATCATAAAGAAAATTGGGTATTTCAATAAATATACAAGAAAAAACAAAAAGAGGGCTGAATATGAAATCATTAATTTGTTTTATATACTTTACATTTTTAAAGAAGTGTATGTGTATATGTATATGTATAGACATACTTTAGATATATATTATATATATGAGTGTAATTTAACACAATAGTTATAAAATTGCCCTATTTGTACTCTCTTCTGAACTTTCTTTTCTTTTTTTTTTTTAACACTTACCTTCCATTTTAGAGTCAATACTGCGTATTAGTTTCAAGGCAGAAGAGTGGCAAGGATTAAGCAATGGGTGTTAAGTGACTTGCCCAGGGTCATACAGCTACGAAATGTCTGAGGCCAGAATTGAACCTTCAGTTTCTAGACCTGGCTCTCAATCTACTGAGCCACCTAGCTGAACTTTATTTTCTTATTGTTTTATTGATGCTTTAAAAATTAAGGAAACCAAGCTGACTTACCTAGAGTCATGCATCAAGTTAATGTCTGAGGTAAGATTTGAATTGAGGTTTTCCTGACTCTAAATTCAACATTCTGGCCATTCTACTACCTAACTGCCCAGCATTACGGTTTGACTTTTATCATAAAAACACTAGAGTCAAACAAAACAATTCAAACATGGTTCATGTCCAAATATTGAATCCTACATCATTAGCCCAGAGATCCGTCTCTTAATTTCAAAATTTGTTGTCTTCTCCATCTCTTGTCACTTTCTTTGCCCTAGGCTGCCATCATTAAAACTCCCATTCTGGCAGCCAGGTGGCATGGTGCTTAGAGTAAGAGAGAGAGCCAGACCCACAGTCAGAACATTCATCTTTCTGAGTGCAAATCTTGCCTCAGTCACATCTTGGCTCTGTGATCCTAGGCAAGTCATTGAACCCCATTTGTCTAGCCCTTGCTTTTCTGTGCTAGAATTGTCACTAGACAGAAAGTAAGGATTAAAAAAAAAACCCATTCAATTGGGTTCACATTCCATATCCTAATCCTACATAACACTCTTAAAGTGGTCATTATAACAAGACCACATAAAAGATCATCTTGATTTTTAAATGCTGCTTGCTCTTGAACAAAATGCTCTCATGGTCTAATTTCATCTAGAAAATTATTTGTTCTCAGTTTAATAAGGAACTACAAGTCTTCACAACTTGTCTCTAAAACCCAGGACTAAAAAGAAAAGAATTTCAGTTCTTTGTGGAGAGTCTCATGTAGGGGCTATTAGAAACATGAAGTTTATTATGAATTTAGTCAATATTTACCACTGTGATTTTGAGTGCAATGAAATTATATAACCCAAATCAATCTGTTCTGTATATGATACTGTATTCCCATGGCTGAAGTTGCAAGAGACTTAAAGAAAAAGAGTTTGCTATCTTTAGTCACTGGTAAGGAGAATCCAAAAAGTAAAAATATGGATTTTGTTTTCATTTACTTTATAATATTATACTATTTGAATAGTTTATCAAAAACAACTCACTTTAAAAAATTAAACTGCTGACTTCTCTCTCCTTTTAGAGAATCCCCTGAGGCACAACTAAAGATGCAAAAAAATTACATACACTGAAAAGGAAATTAAAGGGATAATGGGAAGCCATATCAATTATGCTACTGAAAAAGATGATTACATTAGTCTAAAGTATAATACTATAGGAAAAGAATCATACTGGAAATCAAGGGACCTGGGTTCTCTTCCCAGCTTTGTTAATAGGCAGCTAGGTGACACAATGCATAGAGTAATGAACCTAGAAATCAGGAAGCCTTGAGTTCAAATCTAGCCTCAAACACTTAACTGGCTATGTGACCTCTGGCCAGGCATTCTGTTTACCTCAGTTTTCTCATCTGTAAAATGGAGAAAATATTAACATCCATTTTCTAGGGCTGCTGTGAGGATCAAATGAGATAATAGTTGTAAAAGGTTATGTTTGGCACAAGTAAGAACTAAATAAATATAAGTATTACTACTACTTATTATAATAATCTACATTTGTGACCTTGGGCAAGCTTATTCCTTTCTTTGAACTCAGGTTTCTTCTCTGTCCATGAACTGGTTAGAGAAATTATCATGTTTACCCTGAAGAAGTGAAGACCTGGGGTAAGGGGAAGGAAGGAGATGACAGCTCTCTTAAAAATATTTAATTAAAATAAATTTAAAAGATTAAAATGAAAAAAAATATTTTAAAGGTTTTTATGTGAACTAGGAGTAATGGGTAAAAGATACAGAAAGGTAAATTTAGGCTTGATGTCAGAAAGAACTTCCTAACAAATAAGTTATCCAAAATGAGTTGCCTCAAGAGACAGAGAGTTCCTCCTCCATGGGTATCTTTAAGCAGAGGCTGGATGACTACAGAGTGGGGATAACACTGAGACCCCTTCAGTTTGGCATCCCATGACTCTGTGATTACATGGCTATTCAAAGCAGACTTCTCAATTTCAGAGAGAAGTTAAGATTAAAAAAAAAAGTTCCTTGCAGCTCTTAACTTCTGTTATTCTCTGATATGCCACAGTAGGCAAAGTCAAAAGCAGAAAAAAGCAAATGATGTGAATCCAGGATCCCATCTTGCTGGAAAATAATTTTGCTTTGTCTTTATAATTTACACTTCTCCCCTCAAATGAAATGGAAGCCTTCCAAAATATGAGAAGACGATTAAATATTTAAGGGGAATGGAATTATTTTCAGATTCAATATTGCAGTGAAATTGGTTAACATCAAAGGCTATGAGATCAGCAGAGTTCTATCTTATGCTAAAAAAGGAAGCATGAACAGTTCTGATTGGAAAAAATGGTAGTTAAATGTTAAAACAATACCAAGTATAAAGAACAAATGGAGAACAAAGTCATCAAGTTTAATCTTCAGCTTCAATCAGTTGTGTGTTATCCCTCTAGTACAGTTTATGAATATCTTATAATAATGCAAATCTTGCAGTGTGTACAGATTTCCTGACTGACAGCATAGTGTAGGAGATTCATATGACTATTTCATAATTCAGAGGTGGAAAGATGAATTAGAAAATTATTACAGTAAGTTAATAAGGTTCTAAGGACCTAGGTTTGGGTGGTGTGAGTAGGTATGAAAGGAAAGGTATAAAAAAAGAAAAACCTTGCCACAGAAGCAGAAAATATATTCTTGAAGGACTATATCAGTAATCAGTGGCATTTATAGACAACTGAAAGAAAAGAGAAATGCTTAATAAAATGATTAACAAATTATGAGAAATTATATGATAAAAATTCTTTTCCAGGTAAAATGGATTAAAACATATGTTAATTATTGATTCTGCTAAAATATGCTTGCTTCATATCTTTCAAAAATACCTGTAGTCGATCAACATGAACCTTCACTCCTCCAACCATTCCTTTTTTAAAGGATGCTAGCATATCCAATATAGGGTTGAACCGGCTGCCTCTAAAATAAATAAACAAAATGTATAAATAATAAAGTATGAAATATATTATTTATTCATTCCTTTTACAAAAATACATAAACACTTAATGTGTTCAATACCTTGTGGGAGACACTAAGAAAGCTATAATGATAAAGAATATGTAGCCCTTGACTTCCAAAACTTCCAAAAACTCACTCTGTGAGTGGTGAAAAAACAAATACTAGGATAAAGATTAGAATACAAAAATATAAGACATGTAGAGAATGATATAAAATAAATAGAGAGAGTGTTTTACAAGGACATACATAGCAAGGTTTTAGGGAGGAGGCAGAATTTGACTGTCAACAAATAAAGTCAACAAATAGACATGAAGTCACCCCGTAGGCAAAGGGATGTAGGCAAAGTCATCTCCCAAATATCGATTGGGCTGCTATTATTTATAAAATAGTCTGTGAGGTATCATGAGGGTTAAAATGAAATGTAAAATATGATGTCTGATATCAAAGACTTGACAAGCAGGGGAGGGAGACAAGAAATACACATTTCCTTTCAACTTTCTACCTTATGTTGTCTTCCCGAATGAGAACAAGGAACAGTGGACGGCCATGCATCTTCCAATACTGTTTAATAA
The DNA here is from genome assembly GCF_027887165.1 of Monodelphis domestica. Taxonomy (NCBI): domain Eukaryota; kingdom Metazoa; phylum Chordata; class Mammalia; order Didelphimorphia; family Didelphidae; genus Monodelphis; species Monodelphis domestica. The sequence goes on along the minus strand of NC_077227.1, from coordinate 442,993,824 downwards.
ACTGCAAAGCATTCTACCAAAACATAAGGGACAAGTAAAAGTAAGGGTGCAGTAGCAAAAGGAATTCATAATAACAAATAATCAATGGCAGTAGAGCTATGAAAATATTCAGTAACACCCATAAGTTATGACTCATTCATTAATGATTAGAATGCTTGGAGGATGGAATGTTTAAATTCACTAAATAAAAGGGCTAACCTATACTATCCATAAAACCATTTAGATTTAAACTCACCTGTTCAAAATATTCCTAAATGACTGCCTATTTTTCTATCTTAGAAAATCTATCTGGATCGTTATTTGATGACTGAAGCTCTTGTAGGGTTTTGGGGCTCTCAATCAGAACATCATTTCTCTCTATACTCATTGCTGAGGTTGTAGACCTAGAAAGTATAGGAGACAGAGCTGAATCTGTCCTTCTATCAGGAAATACATTGGAAATTTCTTTCTGGACTAAGTCCCAGATATGTGCTTGTTATCCTTTATTTTTTTAACTCCTCTAAAAATAGAAATGTGGAGAGAAAGCACTAGTTAATTGCAAATATTGCATCCTGGCTTAACCTCCTAAAAGAAAAAAATTCCTCAAATTCCACATGGCATAAAGATTCCAAATGACAAAGAATTACTTCAATGCAGTCTGAAAGTAGGAATAATTACTAAAAAGCACAAATTAACATAATTCCACCTGATGTCCTCAAGTTGAAAGGAAATTCTCTGATTACCTTTTAAGTCAAAGAAACTTCTTTTTTAGCTTAGGACTCCTGCTCTGAGAGATATCTAATGCTACTGTCTTGCCACAGAGGGGTCTATTCTGTAATGTCAGATGATGAGGTCCATAGTGATCATAGTCATAGTATTTAAGGAAATTTTGTTTTAAAGTTACCTTAATGTCATCAATCAGCAATAACACATCCTGAGACATATAAAAATCACTGAGATCAAAGATGATGGGGTAACAGACCACAGTCTTGCCCAGGATTCGATAAATCTGTAAAAAGATTTTTCAAAAGTCAACAAAATTAAAGATATTTAAATAATATCTTAAAATCCTTTCTCACAAAATATGAAAATAAAGGCAAAAGCCATATAAAAGAGTAGACTACTTAAAATCTATGGGAAATCTTGAGTTAATCTAAGCCTTAATTTTGTTTGAATCGGTCTATTTTTTAAATTAAAGTAGATCACCTCCAATACTTTGCAAATATCCTGTATTTAAGTAAATGTTTCTGTAATTAGATGCTTAGAAAAGCCCAGAAATAATTTTTTATTCCTATGTGTTTTATTCCTAGAGAATTTTCATTATATGATATAAAACAAACACTAGGATTTACTTGGAGGGAAAATCACTTCAGATAATTAGTTCAACCATTTAAAGTTATGTGAAAACAGTTGGAGGATAAGTTGAAGTCATTTAAAAATATGTCAAGTGGAAATATGAATAATATTTCTTAGAGGGGATTGTATGGGTTTTGTTTAGTATTCTTTTGGGACCTTTGAAGTGCCAAGGCAGCCAATAGGCCTGTCCGGTCTTCCAGATAGTCCTAACTTTTCATTGATGCCCAGATGGAAATAAGCCTGAAAGACACAAATATATGCAAAATTGTTAGATATGAAACTTTTCAATTGTTCTGATTTTTTTAATTTTAAAAGAGTTTATTTGGCTAATAAATAGTCCTCCTATCCTTGACTTATGTTTACTTTTGAATTAGAATTATAGGACTTTAGAATTAGGGGAGATAATTTAGTTCACCTCCCTCACTTTTCAGATAAATAAACTGAGGATCTTGAGAATGGAAGTGATTTTACACAAGTCATAGTTCAACCAGTGACAGAGCTCAAAATAAGGTTTGAGAACTCCAAGGACAGGCCTAATCCACCTCTTTCCTCCACCTATATTTCACTGCTGCTTCTGAAGTTTAAAAGAGGTTATGAAGAAACTGTAAAATTTCCCTCATTGGAAGGATTAGCTCAACCAATGACAAGAAATTTAAATAAATTTTCAAGGAGAATAGATATCTCAAATTACTTGGTAGTCAATTTCTCATTTGTTTCCTAATATTTTAGATCCAATTCCTTTAGCCCAGATTGATGAATCATTAAGAAAAGATCCACAATAAATTTCCTAAAGCAACAAAAATCCCACCACTAAAATTTTTTTCCAATAAAGAAGGCACAACGAACAAGCTCATTATCAGAATCCTTCCCAAATGATCCATATTCAGCTAACCCAGAGATGCTATCAACATTGGTCCTGCAACAACAGTGGGTTTTCTTGTTTGATTGTTTTTAAGAAATCTGGGAAGAAAAGAAGCCAACTAATATAAAGCATTTTGTAACATTTTATATTGGTTGCCCTGCCTAACACAAAAGGAAAAATGATGAATTGCAAATATTGCTCTAAAAGTATTTTAGTAAACAATACCATTATGGGAAAATCCTCACTTTCTCCTCTCCCTAAATCCTAAGGAATAGAAGCAGGGGAGGCAACAAGGTCTGGTGGGAAGAGTGCTGGATTTGGAGTCATAGGAGCTATGTCCTTTGGATACCCCCAAATTGCTTTACTTCTCTCAGCCGCAATTCATCATCTATAAAGTCTTCTTGGACCAGATTACTTTTAAGATCTCTTACAGTTCTAAATCTATGATTTGAAGCCAAACAGGAAATAATTATTTTGTCAAGAGTTCTTTCAAGACTGCCATCATATGCTATTGCTGGAGTGTTACCTCTAATTAACAATGATTTCTTTTTTTTTTTCTAAACTTGCTGTGGATGTTGTATAATATGCTACAATCAACCAACCACTCACTAGATATTTGGTTTTTATTTTGCCTTATTTTTAAGTAGTTTTATGGCTTTTATGGGGTAGCTAAGTGGCAAATTAGATAGAACCTGGGGCTGGGGGGTCAGTAAGACCTGAGTTAAAATTTGAACTCAGATACTAGCTCAGTGACCCTAGGCAAGCAACTTAACCCTGTTTAACTCAGTTTCTTCATCTGTAAAAGAAACTAGAGAGGGAAATGGCAAACAACTCAAGGATCTTTGCCAAGAAAAACCAAGATGAGGGTCATGAAGAGTCAGAAAGGACTGAAACAACTGAACACGCATGCCATTTATATTCTCAGTTCTTCAAACATTCTTATGCTGGCCTGACTTACTGTCTACTGATAGTATGAAAATTTAGGAGAAATGTCTGAATTGTCAATCTTCTTCCATTCCAGCAAACTACTACTTGAAAAACATCATAGATCTAAGGATGGAAGGAGCTCAGAGTATAGCTATTCCAACTTTGCCCATTGTACAGATGAGGAAATTGAGGACCAAGGAGGTAAAGTGATTTTTAAAGACTACACAGTAATAATAATCATCTGGCATAGTGGGCCTTTGAGCAACAAAATGCTACAACACTTCAACAAAGCAGAAAAACTCACGAAGAGGAAATTACTTTTGAGAGACAAATGTGAACTGCAGAATGTTTGTTAAATAATATTTAAACAAAAGAAAGCAATATAAAATTCATTTCAGATAAACAGAACTGATTCAATGAAAATGAGAACAGGACACAAGGGGGCACTTCTTTTCCCAAGACCAACCTCCGTTTTCCAGACAAAATGAATCTGTCTAGACTACTTAATATTTAATACAGATATGATCTTCATGGACTGGTACCTAATAGTAACAAAAATATAATTATGGTATTTGTTACCTGAAACCAGGTACTCATTCAGAAAGAAATAATGTGTAATAAATTAAAAACAAAAATACAAGTTATTTTAAGGTGCAAATTATGAGGAAGGGAGAACAAGCATCTAAAATGTTTTTTATAAAACTGTTTCTTTAATAAGATTCAAAATGCAGAAACTTTTTATGTAAATTATAATTTTAGAGATTTTTATGATTTAGGATAAACTGCTATTAAGATAGACTTTTAATTATAGACTCTGGCCATGGAAAAAGATTAAATGAACACAATCCTTCAAGGATACATGATTTTTACCACTGTGGATATTCCCTAAACAAAAATAGATCCCAACTTCTCTAGGCCTTAATAGACGGTCTAGGTCAGCAATGGTGAACTTTTTAGAGACCAAGTACCCTAACTACAACCTTCATGTCACACATGAGCCCCCCGCCTTACCCCAGACAGAGGGAGAGAGGTAGTGCTCCCATGGGCTGCTGGGAAGAGGGGTAGGTCATGTGAGAAATGTTCTCAGTTGCACAAGGAGAGGGGGATCAGCACACTGGCACACTAGCAAGTGAGCCATAGGTTTGCCAACATAGGTCTAGTTGAATGGTTGTACCAGAAAAATTAATCACTCTACAATCAACTTGGTGATAAAGCTCTTCAAAATTAGTTGGATAGATTCTTGTGCAAAAAAAAAATACATATATATATGTATATATGTATGTATGTATTGTTCTTTGCAAGGCCTAAAACAATAACCTTTCCAGATTGGGAGGACACATTAGAACTTACATTTCCCTGGTCTAGCTTTTTGAGAGTTTAAAGTCATTTCTGCACCATTATGAGGCATTTATATAAGGGGCTGTGATAAAGGTCCTGGCATTAAAAATTACTGAAGAATATGAACTCAGATCAAATATTATTTAGGCAGAGGTAAAGCATTCATTATTTAATAATAATGATTAAGTATAGTTTTTATTATTTTATTAGGATAATATTCAAAATAACAAACAGAACCAGACAACCATATTTTCATCTAAGAATCTTACAGAAGGAGAAAGTTGAGAGGCACAATGACTCCAATGACTCACCTTCACAAGTTCCTGTTGAGGCCATATCTGAATGGGCTCTACTTGCTGTGGAGTCTGTGTTTGTATACCATATGTGTTGAGGAAAACTTGTAGGCTAGAACACAAGAAAAGTTGAGACATTTTAATATATAGATTCCAAAACTGTTACAGGTATTATCATTAAAGCCAAAACAAATATTTTCATTTCAAAGTGTCTTGGGTAAATATCTTTGAAGCAATAATGATATTAGTAGTTTGAAAGAATAGTAAGTAGAATTTTAGGCTTGTATTTAAAATTAAGTTAATGACTCCCTTGCCAATGAAATTTCTTCAAATTTCTACTAAGGAGGTTATGAAATGAACCTTTCGATCACAACACATATTTTTAAAACTAGTTTTTAAGAACAAAATTCCTTTTGCATTTGAAATACATACCGTTGGCTTTCTGCCACCAGGGCTACATGAACCACCAAGTCATTTTCTAATGGACCCTAAAACACAGAAGAGAGGAAAAATATTTTTTAAAAATTGGTCACTGGCAAATGCACTGAGAAATAAGGACAATATTGACTGTCTTTTAAAAGAGGAAGTAAAATGGTCCTCATTATCATAGGTTATTGCTACTTTTGTCCTGGTTTTGCTCATTTCACATTGCATGATTTCATATAAGCCTTCTGAGGTTTTTCTGAAGCGATCCTGTTCATCATTTCTTATAGCACAATAGTATTTCTTTACACAATAGTATTTCTTTACAATTATATATCATAACTTGTTTGACCATTCCCCAATTTATAGAAAACTCTCAATTTCTGATTCTTTGCCACCACAAAAAGAGGGGTTATAAATATTTTTTGTACAGATAGATCACTTTTCTTTTCTTATGTTTCTAAACCCTTACCTTCCATCTTCCAATACTATGTATTTTCCAATACTATGTATTGCTTCCAAGACAGAAGAGTGGTAAGGGGTAGGCAATGGGGGTTAAGTGATTGCCCAAGGTCACACAGCTAGGAAATGTCATACAGATAGGAAGTATCTGAGGACAAATTTGAACCCAGGACCTCACATCTCTAGGCCTAGCTCTCAACCCATTTTAGCCATCTAGCTGCTCTCTTTTTCTTTGCCTTTGATCTCTTTGGTATATAGACTTTTTTTTGGATGGGGGGTATTGCTGGGCTTTTTGAATATTGTTCCAAATTGTTCTCCAGAATGGTTGGGTGAGTTCACAATTCCAACAAAAGTATTAGTATACCAATTTTTTTTAATATCCCTCTATATTTGACGTTAGCCAATCTGATAGGTAAAAAATAATAACTCAGAGTTGTTTTAATTTGCATGTCCCTAATCAATGCTGATTTAGAGCATTTTTTCATGTGAATTGATAGCTTTTACTTTTTCTGAAAACTTCCTGTTCGTATCCTTTTACCATTTGTCAACTGGAGAATGTTTTTTATTTTTATAAATTTGACTCAGTTCTGTATACACTTTAGAACTGAGGCCTTTATCAGAAAAACTTGAAAGAAAAAAATGTTTTCCCAGTTTCCTCTTTTCCAAATATACTGTATTTTGTATGGACTTTGGTGGTGGCAGCTTTGATGATGGACTTCACTAGTACCATGATGTCATATCCTGAATAAACATTAATTGTAGTAAAGGAAGATATAGTTGCTCTGATTTGGAGTTGTTGGGAGCAGTAGCTTTATGGAAATTAAACTAGGTTTTCCTTTTAAAGAGACTGAAACCATTCTTAAGATTTGAATGGCCAGGAGGACTAAAAGCTCAAACTGTTGACATTGCTTCCTGGTTCCCCAAATGATAGAGCCAGAAAGAGCCCCAAGTACTTTCTCATGATTGGCTGGTAGAATATGAAAGCAACTCAAAACTAGGGAACTTTACTCAGTGAGTTGTAAATGATGGGAGATATTGGTCAAATTCCTACATTGATCTCCCTTTTCTCCTGCTTTCCATATCACTCCTCTGTCTTCTGCCACTATCTCTTCTTCTTCCATCCTGTATCACATAATGAGAGAAATCTCCTTGTCAAGGTGGACTCTTCTACATGCATAAATAATTTCATTTCATTCTATATTCTACAGCAGACTGTCACTCTATCATTTCACTCACCTTAAATCTTTCACTGTCTGTTAGCTGCATCCCTACTGTTTATAAACATACCCATGTCTCCTCATCCTTAAAAACTCTTTCTTACTTTATAGATCCATTTCTGCCAATTTTCAATCCATATCTCTCCTGCCTTTTGTGGTTAAACTCCTTGAAAAGACCATCCACAATGGATATATACAGTTCCTTTCCTTTCACTCTTTTCTTCACTTTACAATCTGGCTTCCAACCTCATCATTCAGCTGAAATTATTCTCTTCAGAATCACTATTCATCTCTTAATTGCCAAATCTAAAAGTTTTTTTTCCTAAATCTTCACCTTCCTTGACCTCTCTGCAGCCTTTGATAGTGTCGGTCACTCTTTTCTTGATATTCTTTCATCTTTTAAGAGTCTGTCTAGATAAAAAGTCCTGGGGACGCTTGGAACAACCAAATGTAGGGTTGGGACTTTAGGCAATGTCTTAAGTTTGGGCAAGGCATAAGGATTTTTACTGCCATGATCTTGCATATCTAGATACAGTTTTATGATAATACGTTCATGGGATAATAATGAATTATCTTCATTTCTGCATTATTTTTCATTTACTACATTGAAAAATTCTTATGGGAGAGTAGACCATCACTCATCTAACATGGCAATGGGGATTAGTACCCCTTTGTATAATTTCTAGAGTAATGATTTATAGGGGAAGCCAAGGCAGTCTAGACTTCCCAATCTTCCACTCAAATCTCATTAATTGATTTATTCAGGCCTCATTTAATCAAGGCAAAAGAGGTCCATTGTTAGAGTCTGATATCACTCAAGTGGGATTCTTCCCACAAATCAGAACTCAATGACTTCTAACATAGGCTGATCACAGGAAGTGGAAGTCCTTGGATGGGGCTGTACAGATTTATTCCACCAAAGCCATCTCTGAGAAATTTCACTTTCTTTGTTGAACTACTCTGGGGAACCAGTGAGGCAAAAACAACTTTCATCATGAAGGGTTCAGGTTTATCAATTTTGGCCACCTAAAAATCAACAATGGATACTCCCCATCTGGGGCTTCTATTTGGTTTAACTGTCATCACAAAAGAAAATCTGGGACCATATGGAATGCTACAGCTTAGGAAAAGCACTGAATTATACCTATCAGACCACAGTCTCACTTAACTATTATTCTTTTTTTTTTTAACCCTTACCTTCCTTCTTGGAGTCAATACTGTGTATTGGCTCCAAGGCAGAAGAGTGGTAAGGGTTAGGCAATGGGGGTCAAGTGACTTGCCCAGGGTCACACAGCTAAGAAGTATCTGAGGCCATATTTGAACCCAGGACCTTTCATCTCCAGGCCTGGCTCTCAATCCACTGAGCTACCCAGCTGCCCCCTTAACTATTATTCTTATGATTCCTCAGATTGTTTAAATGTTTCTTGCAGCTTCCAAGATTCCTTGGATATGAAAGAAAAGCCTGCCTTCTGATCTACACTTTGTGGATGAAGTCACTCCCTGGAGAGCAGTATTAGGGAAAGCCTAAAGCTCATTTACTTCTTGCAATTCTCAGGTCCCATCCTCACCTCCCATTCTCCTTCTTCTCCCTTACAATTCTGACCTCAGGGCAATGTCACTGAATTTTTCCAGCAGGACCTCAATATCAAGAGCATGTGAATCAGTCTATCAGTCTCCATCTTTATCAGCAATGTCTTTTTCAACTGTGTTGTTATTAAGTCCATAGTGATCTGTCTTCAAAAGCAATGAGCCTTAAAACCAAAAGTGCATTCCTATCAGTTTCTAATTGCCAAAAGAAGAATTTATTTTCATTTCTTTAGGCTGGTATTCTTATTTATCTAAAACTATTAGTAAGAGTTGGGGAATAAAAGTTTGGTATATTTTTTTCCTCCCTCCAAAACTCTCTAAATCATTTATTGGTTTAATTTTATTGAAACAATGGGGTCCCTCCTTATCTCACAGAAGGAGTTCTACATATGAAAGTAAAGGATTGGGGGCAACTGGATGGATCAGTGGATTGAGAGCTAGCCCTAGAAAAGGGAGGTTCAAATCTGGCCTCAGATATTTCTTAGCTGTGTGACCCTGGGCAAGTCACTTAACCCCCATTGCCTAGCCCTTACCACTCTTCTGCCTTAGAACTGTACACAGTATTGATTCTAAGACAAGATAAGGGTTTTTTTTTTTAAAGTAAAAGACTGTTATTGTTCAGTTGTGTTTGACTCTTTGTGAGCTCATGGGGTTTTCTTGACAAAAAAATACTGAAGTAGTTCACTATACCTTCTCCAGCATGTCCCCATTTTATACATAAGGAACTAAGGCAAATAGGGTTTAAGTGATTTGTTCAAGCTCACAAAGCTAGTAAGCATATAAGGATCTGAACTCAGATCATCTTGGCTCCATTCACTTAATTACCTATCCCTAAGTCTGGCCCTCTAATCACTAAGGGTCCCTCTTTTTGTACATCAATTTTCTTCCACTTAAACTTTCTCTTCATATGATGAACCATAAAAATTTAGCCAACTATTTTGGACCAAGACAGCGATTCAGGACAGGAGCATAAACAAAATAAAATATTCATGGGCTATAAAATGAAATAAATTTACTTACAATCAATGATATAATTTACTTTAAAAAAAAGATGCAATTCTCTTCCACTTCCACATTTAGCACAGTAGTAGAGATTTCATCAGATTTTAGAAATATAGATTCTCTAGAGGTGGAGCTTATTAATGCTTCTAGTTCTTTAAAACAACCAAATCCTAAAAATGGCATTCATATTCTTGGGATAATACACAGGCTATTCCAGTCTATATAAAATGGATACCACTCCTATCAGAAATGGGCATGGTGAAAATTTTAATTTGCTATCTTAGCCACATGGCCCATTCCATATCTTTTTCTTTAATATAAAATAGCATTCTAACATATAGCTCCTATAAAACAATTAACTATCAACCTGCTAATTAATTCTGAGTTTATTCTAATCATGCTGAAATGACTTAATTTTCTATGTATATGCTTTGAATATCTGCTAATTTTCTTATGATTTAAAAGGTATATTATAAAGCTACATTGATTATAAAAAGATTTATAATTTTTTTGGAGTGATCATTTACTGTATCATGTAAGGATGATATTAGAAAATAAGTATTGTCGTATTAGTTTAGGGATAAGAAGTAAAGTGGCTGACTTGAGAAAAGAATTGGAGTTTTAAGCAGAGCTGAGAGGGCATGTTAATTTCAGATGTGAGTTATAACCATTTTTCTATGTCAATTACTCTCTCTGGCAGTTGGCAGAGAGACATTCACTCAGACCCTCTCAGGACTGGAGAAGGTAACATTGTTGTCTCTCTCTGTGTCTGAGGGAAAGATCTGAAGGAGCTCAGTGTTTTCCTTTCCCAACTTGAGAAACACTATTGAATATCTACTGTGGTTTTTATAGATTGTTTAACTCTGAGAAGACCAAAGAAAAACCTGGTCTTTGGTTGGGATTCTGAGTTAGACTCACAGTCCTAATTCGATTCTTGTTGAGAGACTCAACCAGCTAGCCTTTGCTATTTTATAATTTGAAGGTGAAGTTAAGATTTATACGGATAATAGCAGTAGTTTTTATTTAGATAGTATAAATTTGGGTTAGTCAGATCAGGGAGGAGTAGTGTAGCCTGTGAAACACAAGAGAAGTGGTTCCTTCTGGAACAGGGGAGTTTATTTGGGTGGAATTAGAATTCCTCAGATTTAGAAATCCTTTATCCTTATATATTTCAAGAAATATTTTATTTTTATAATAAGATTCTCTTTAGCATCCTTGCACCTGGCCCTGAAGGGAAGTTCACATTTGAGCTTCACTTCATCACTGGGGATACTTTTGATTACCCCTCTATTAAAAGTATCCATAGTTTTGAACCTATTTAACAGTTTTTCTATCTATATTTTGTGTAGCTTGCTATTATTTTTTTATTTTTACAATCAACATGTATCATAATTCTTCAAAGTCCTGGTAGATGATCTATGAGAATTGCTATGATCAAAAATGTTATCAAACAGTAGTCATGGTGATAAACCTCACCAATCTTAGCTAGGTTGGTTGCCACTCAACAGTAAACAATTGACTGCTGTGTTTGAACTAAAAGCTCTTTCTCATTTGGTAGGAAGTGGTATAAAGTTTGAGAACATAGGTTCATATACATATCATGTCAATGCATGGGAGTATGACAGTGAATGAATATAAAATATATCAAACAATTTTAAAGAACTCTCATTTTTTTATATTTTATATTATGGCAATTTATATGCTTGTTTTATTCTCACAATTAAATTTGTGAGCATGACATCTATATCTTATCTATTATTGTATTTCCCACCATCAGCCCAAGAGTCTTATGCATAGGAAGTGCTTGTTAAATGTTTACTGAGCTGAATTTTAAATTTTTTTCTATAATTACCATAGCACATTAAGAAAATGAAAATAAATTATAGTCTTTGGGACACTGGGAAAGTTATGTAACTGGAAGTACTCTAAGACAACAGATTCGTTTCCTATAATATGTTGTTAGAAGTTTCATGTCAACAGTCAGTTCTTCTCCACAGAATTCAACAGACTATGAATTTATATATGACACAAAGTCAGAAAAACTAAGGTACACATAACAGCAATAAATATATCAAGTAGATGGCTCACAGAACCATGATGAAAATGTCATTTTGATAGGTAGTATTTAAGTAAATATATAAGAAAAATGGTTATTTAAACACCTAGCAAATATGATCCATTAAGGATGTAAATTCTATTTTACATTTGATAAAGAGCCTACACTTTAACTTTTGTTACAATTATAGTACATAAAAAAGGCACTAGAAGAGAATTTAAGTCTCATTAAGACTTCAAAGAACAAATCAAGAAGATAAAAGACATTACTCTTTGAATATGTTTGGTACTTACTTACCCCAAAAGAGAAGTAACAACATAACATAATCATCTATCTATATTCTTCTGTACAATAACAGACATTTTAAAACAAAAAATATGGCATCATATCAGATGATATTCCAATGAAGCTAAAATAGACAGTTACACATGTCCTTGCTGGCAAATACTACTTCTGTTTTTTCTTGTTGTTTTTTAAGAAGCCCTTTTTAGTTAGAACTATTTCCATTTTACTTTAACATCTCTGCTTATTACTGAGACCACTACAAACACTGAATCAAAAAACATATTTTTTAAAAGTCATGTGACAAATTATCATTGTAAAAACTTAATAATTATAGACAATACCTGCCTTACAAATGAATAGTGGCTTCCTGTTTGGATTTGTAGACTTTTATCTCTTACATCAGCCACAAATTAGGACAGATAGTATGGACTTCATTATCATATGGGATTGTTTCATCTCTAACATCTAAATCCTGGTATCCCACTTTTCTTAATCACAACTTCCTTTCCCTTCACAACTCTTGTTTCCCTATAACCTACACCTAGCCTGTTCTTTGGCCTCCCTAATAAAACTATCATAATAAGATACTTCTTTTTGGCTGAACCAATGGCCTTTAATTTTGTAGGCATATATACATACATATATATATATATACACACACACATATATATATGTAAATAATTTCCTAGCAGAATTTGTTCATAAGTTGGGAGGATTGCTTGCATTTCTATTGAAATTTTTATAGGCCATATGAGAAAACTAGAATACTTAAAGTATTCACAATCTTTTCTATAATCTAGTTTCTAAATTACTCACAGGAGTTCAAAGTAGTAAGGTTATGAGTTTTACAGAAAAGGCCTATAAATTAGACAGTATAATGTCAGTTTTCATATGACATAAGAAATCCTAATGTGAATGCCTTTTACTAGCTTCTTAATACATCTTTTATCCCTGAAAACTAGTCAATCTCATGCATTAAAATTTCTAAGCATGTTACACAACAGCACTGTCAATGCCATGATGCAATAAATTTTGCCAGTATTGTAGGAAGTAATCTACCTGAGTTTCTAGGAATTATTGACAATGAATAATATGGTTCACCTACATCACTCCAGTAGAAAAGAATGCTAGCTTTGGAGTGTTAATTTTTTATTTTGTTTTCAAGGAAATATATTCTTTCTCTATGAAAGGGGCTACTTACAAGTGAGCAGATAGCTCACTTATAAGAATCCTTATAAGAATTAAATTCCAAATGTTTATGAATAAAGCCCCCAAGACTCACACTAAAGGCTTTTAAACATTATCTTATTTTAAATAATACTATATGTGCATGTATATATCCACATCTACATATTCATTCATACCATCTGAAAAATACATAATTCTTATTCTTAGCCTAATGATTAAAAATTGTGTTCCAAGTAGCTTGATCTTCAATGCTATTCTATGCATTTAAGATAGAGCAGTATATTATGCAGCACTGAATCATCAACAAAAGAATATTACAATACAAGAAAATAAATTTCACATACAGGTTACCCCTGATAATAGTCCTGGTTTTACCCCAAGGGAAAAAAAATCCACTTTAAGGATTTAATGACTTGCCTCTGTGTCTTTGGGTATACTCATTTATGCTCATTAGGCTTCACCAGTACATCCTGCCAAGATCCGAAATTTTTCATTCTGCTAATTTTTCAGTAAAATCTCATTAGCAAAAGAAACTGGGCAGATGCTTTTTACATCTCAATTCCAGACCTGAGACACAGTGGTCATGATATCAATGACTCTGATGCCAAAGTAACTAACTACAACAATTTCAACTAAGGCACAGCTTTGATCTGGACTTTCTGGCACCTTTCTCTGTCATTTACAACCAAGCCAAAGCAATAATGTATAACAAATGAACAATTAGTAAATAAGAGATAAATATAAAAAGCTCAAGAATAATTACTCCAAGTACAGTAACAAAGTTAAGAAAAAAACTCTGGACTCCCGAGCAGAGTTGGCAGAAACATGGTACTTTGATATATTTTTATTTATTTATTAGATTTGTGATCCCAGAAGCTTTGAGTTTAAGAGGAAAACAAATGAATACACATGTTTCCAGATATTAGCTACAGGCCCCTAAATGAATAAATCAGTGAACATTTTTGACAGCAATTGTTCCAATGCTTGCAATTATCTAGGAAAGGAATATTAAATGGTTTTCCACAATAAATTGATTTGTAAAAATGCTTTTTAATCCTTTCAAAGAAGCTACAGTTGCTGGACTTTTCTGTATTTTAATGAAAAGAAAAAATATTAAAAGTCTTGCCAAATTCATTAAGTAGAAATGAATCCCTAAGATGATAATCCCAAGAAAAAGATCATAGAAAATCTATAGGTGAAACAATGTCCTGAGAACTTCCGAATCATATTAGACTGAATCAATAAAGATTAAAATGATAAGAAATGCATAAAATATAATGGGTGATGACAATATAAAGGAATATATTTCTCTCCCCCATACCCCCGCCGCATTCTTTCCTTCTATCCATTCAGTAATCCATGAGGTCCTAAAAAAGAATAGTAGCTTCTCACTTTTATGATTTCCACAAAATCATGAAGGTAATTCATAACATTTCTCTTCTTCTCTTAATCCTCTGTCCTATATTTCGAAACTATATTGTGTAACTTCTCTCTTCCTGGATATAATATCTTCCAAACTCATCTTTCTAAATTCAGTATATGCTCTCTCAACATTATCCTCAATGCTGCTACTTATATAAGCTTTTTAACCCACTGCTTGGAACATGTCAGTACTCTACGAAAAGTCCTGCAGTGGCTCCACTAACATTGAAGTCCCTCCACAATCTATCTACAGACTACCTCTATAGCCTCTATAGTAGTATAGCTACTATCCTCATGCACCCTCATGTTTCAGATAAATGGGAGTAATATTTTTCCACTGCTACTTAATTTGCCCTTTCCAATTCATATGCATTTGTTCACTTTATCACCATATTTGAAATGGACATAATCCACCCACCTTGCTACTTAAAAATTATAATATATCTACATAAATATATAGCATATATATATGTATATAAATATATATATATACAAAACAAATAACAAACAAATGCATCCAGTGGCTTTGTTCCCAACATCTGTGTTAGATGACTAATCAGCTTCATCATATGTCCTTAACATTGCACTTATCAGAGTTCCTAAGTCTTTAAAAGCTTTTCCTTGAGATTTTTTGCTTTCCTTACATAAATTGTTCTATGGTTCTGATAATTATATTCTGTGTCACTTTATACTAGCAGAATTTTCTGAAATTGTTTTCTATGTCATTTCTTATATCACAATAATACCCTATCACATTTCTATGCCACAATTGTTCATAACCTCAATTTGTCTAAGTGAAAATCTAATGTACCTCTATATTCGAGTTCTTTTCCCTTTTTCTTCCCCTTCAAAATCAGAAAGTTTTTATTATTGGGATTTGGGGGCAGTTATTCTATCCCTAGTATTTCCTTCCTTTTTTTGTTATTCCCTATATCTCCATTTCCCTCCTGTTGAGTAGTATTTTATATACTTTTATATTTTTTATGTGTTGGTATGTGTGTAGCCAGTCATACTTTGTTGATTTCAGATGAGTAGTATTCACCACCATTTTCCTAATAATACAGGCTTGTAACCTAGTTGGTCATCCTTAGCTCCTCTCATTCCCCATATGCAATCATATATCAATCAGTTGTCAATTCTACATTTATATCATTCTCATATACTTCCCATTCTCTCCTCTGACACTGTTGCAACCATGATGCTGTTCCTCTGTCATCTCATCCTGGACTATTGTAATAAACTATTAATTGAGCTCCCTGCTGCAAATCTTTCCCTCTTCCAATACATTCTCCTATTAGCTATCAACATGGTCTCTTAATATTGCCATTTCTTTTCACTAAAAAAGTTTAAATATGGTCTAGTCACACTAGTATTCCAGAAACTCCAGTGGCTTCCTATCACCTCCAGGATAAAATACAAAATAATGTTTTTATTAAAAGCTCTTTATAACCTAAACCTTTATAGCTTTCCAGTTTTGTTACACCTCACTCCTCTCCATATATTCCACAATCCAGTGGCACTGCCCACTTTCCTATTTGTTGCTCAAGACAATTCACCTCCTGATTGTTTACTTTGTCTGCCCCCTTTACCTAGAATTCTCCCTCTTTTTATTTCTATCTCCAGTTTTTAATCAAGTCTCAACCAAAATTCCACATTAAGTCTTTTTTAAAAATTCCTCCTTGTACCTTTTATATGAGATTATCTCCAATTTACCTTGTATTTATTTTATGTAGTTGATTGTGCATAGTTTTTTGTATGTTATCTCCCTCATAAGATTAGGAGCTTCTTGAGAACAAGTACTGTTTTTAGTTTTGACTGTTGTTTTGCCTCTCTTAATATCTTTAGCATATACATAGTACCTCTCAGAGAGTAATCATTTAATAAATGCTTGTTGACTTGAGTAGACTAAAACTCATTCTCCTCACACCTTTATTCATTTTTATATACATTCCTCCTTTTCAGCACTAGTGGATACCTGTTAAACTCCCTTATCTTTCTTCTTTTCATACCTTCAAGCCAACCCACCTTCTTATTTCTGTTTTTTTTTCTTATTTAACATCCTCAGAAGCATTTGAAGACATTTATATTCTGAAAGGATACTTGTTTCTTCTCCCACATTAAAATATTAGCATTATATCATTATATAGAACCATACAATTTATTAATAATTTGACTCTTAAATAACTTGGCCCTTCTGGGTTTCCTTGATTCTTGTTTCTATTTCAAGGTTTCTACTTTGTTCATTTAATCAGAAATGTTTGAAAATCATCATCTGTACTATAAAAGAGTAATTTTCCATTGTTGGATACTACTCAGCTTTTCAGAGGGAGTTATTCTTTATTGTAAACTTGTATCTTCTGGCTTTTAGAATATTGTCTTCTAAGACTTTCTCTTATTTATAGAATAAGTTTTCAGGACTTGTGTGTGATTCCTACTATGATCCCTTAGTACTTTCTGATCCCTTGAAGTAGTCTGTCTTAGATATAGAACTCTAGATTTTTGCCATGCCATTCATAAAACCTTTTCTTTATGGGAATATTGTGGGAATACAGCAGAGTAGGACATGAAACCACCTTGTTTGCCAAATCCCCCCAGAAGCAATTAAAAACAACTTCACAGTATCAATGCTAAAAGCAGCAGAATCTGAAATGATTCAGAAGTGAAGTAGAACAATGAAAGAAAATCATGAAGGAAATCACACAATTGGAAAAAGGACATCCAAAAACTTATAGAAGAAAAATAACTCATTAAAAATTAGAATTGGACAAGGGGAAGATAATGGCTTTCTAAGGCAACAAGAAAGAATAAAGCAAAAATCAAAATAATGAAATGATATAAAAAATATGAAAATCTCATTACAAAAGTAACTGACCTGGAAAATAGATTTAGGTGAGATAATAAAAGAGTTGTTGGACTACCAGAAAGTTATGCTAAAACAAAAAAAGAGTTTAGACATCATTCTTTAATATATCATTAAGGAAAATTATCTGGAAGTTCTAGAATTATAGGGTAAAATATATTGATAGAATCCATTGACCACTACCTCAAAGACATCCCAAGATAAAAATGCATAGTAACATCATTACTAAGTTCTATAACAGAGTAAGGAGAAACTACTACAAGAAACAACAACAACAACAACAAAACCCAACTTAAATATTTTGGAGCTACAGAGTAACATAAGAATTAGTAGCTTCAACATTAAAAGAACAAAGGACATGGAACACAATATTTCAAAGAACAAAGGACTTGGTCTTATAAGCAAGACTAACATAGCCAGCAAAGCTGAGCATTATTACACAAGGGGAAAAATGGAAATCCGGTGAACCAAAGGATTAAGTGTTGGGGAAGAAGGCCTGTGACTGGCATGTGCTATCAAGTGACAAATCAGAACCAACTGACTGACCCCTGGGCTGTCCTAAGCCAAGCTTAAGCCACCATTGGCAAATGTGAGACACACAAAGTGATATAAAGAACTGCCTTTATATTTCACATCAGTTCCTTTGGTGGAATTGATCCTGGAATTTGAGCCTGGAGGAGCTCCTCAGATGGCTTCCTTGAGATGGTCATGTGGTGAGTGATAAGACTGACTTTCCTTTCCCTTGGCTTTCTGGGGAGGCCCCTTTGGCCAAGGCCTCTGAACTCCTGCCTAACTCATCTCGAGTTGGAGCAGTTTAAATTCTTTTTCCTCTCTCTCTCTCATTCTTAATTTCTTTCTTCTATTGTAAATAAACCACCATGAAATTCCATTCTGACTTGGGTGTTTCATTGGGATTTAGAAATTAAATCCCTGGCAACCAACTAAATTTATATTCAGTCTCAACCCTAAATTTACCCTTAATATGTATCTCAGCTGATACCAAAAAATAGCAATCAGCAGATTAAAACTAAAAGAGATATAATAAAAAGAGATAAACAGGGCAAATGTATTATGTTAAAAAGTAAATGGGGGCAAGTATGTGGCTCAGTGGATTGAGAGCCAGGCTCAGAGATGGGAGGTTCAGGGTTCAAATCTCATCTCAAATACTTTTTAGCTGTGATCTTGGGCAAGTCACTTAACTCCATTGCCTAGCTTTTACTGCTCTTCTGCTTTGGAACCCACATACAGTACTCATTATAAGACAAAAAGTAATGGCTTAAAAAAGGTACCGTAGATAATGAAGCATCATCAATATTAAAGCTATCTTACAAAATGTTAGAGCATTCAAATTTTAAAATGACAAGCTAAATGAGTTAGAGATGTGGGACTTAAGTTTTACTCTCAGAACTAGATAAATCTAACTAAAACATAAAGAAGTCATCAAGAAGATGAACAGTATCTTAGATAAATTAAATCTGATAGGTATCTGAAGAGCACTGAATGGAAATAGGAAAGAATATACATTCTTCTCAGTAGTACCTTTACAGAAATTGACCATATGTTAGGACACAAAAACGTTATAGTCAAATGTAGGAAAGAAGAAATATTAAATGCATGCTTCTCAGACCATAAGGCAATTAAATTCCTGGTGACCAACCCTCAAATATTCAGTCCAACCATAATTTTTACCCTTTATACAATGTAGGTGAAATGAAATATCTACAAAAATATGAATTACCTAAACTACCAAAGGAGGAAATAAAATATTGAAATAAACCTCTTTTAGGAAAAGAAATTGAACAGGTCATAAATGAACTCTCTAAAAAACCATCAGGTCCAGATGTATTCCAAAGTGAATTCTACCAAATTTAAATTCTACCAAATTTCAAGATCAACTAATTCCAATATTAAATGCATTATTTGAAATAATAGGTAAAGAAGGAATTTTTCCAAACTCCTTTTATGAAACAAATATGGTGCTAATATCTAAACCAGGAAGAGCAAACACAGAGAAATAAAATTATAGACTTTATAGGTTTCTTTCAGGATATGATTAGTGACTTTTAAAATTTTTTTATAAAGTGTTTTATTTTTATCAATTACATGTAATAATAAATTTTCACATAAGTTTTCAAAAGTTATATGTTCCAAATTGTCTTCTTCACCCCTCCCAAAGCTGACAAGCAATGCAATCTGGGTTATATATCTATTATAATGCAAAATATATTTCTATATTGTTCATTTTTGCAAGAGAATAATCACATAAAACCAAAACCCAAATAAGCTTAAGGGAAAAATCTGCATCCCAGCTCCCACAGTACTTTCTATGGAGATGGATAGCATTCTTTTGTCATGAGTTCCTCAGGATTGTCCTGGATTACAGTACTGATCAAAGTAACTAATTCTATCACAGTAGATCATTCCATAATATTGCTGTTATTGTGTACAATGTTCTCCTGGTTCTGTTTACTTCACTCTGCATCAGTTCAGGTAGGTCATTACAAGTCTTTCTGAAATCATCCTATTCATAATTTTTATAGTAAAATAATATTCATCACCATCATATAAAACAATTTGTTCAGCCATTTTCCAATCAATGGACATATCTTCAATTTCCAATTCTTTGCCACCACAGAAAGAGCAGCTATACATATTTTTATACAAGTAGGTCTTTTCCCATTTTTTAAGATGATTAGTGGCATTTTTAAAAAAGTTGTGGCTTATGAGAATTTATAATGATTCTTAAATTGTCTGTTCTTGATGTGTTTTCTGGGTCAATTGTTTTAAATATCACATATCTTATATTTCTTTCCATTCTTCAATCTTTTAATTTTGTTTTAATATTTTTAGTGGCTCAAAAAATTACTGATTTGTGTTTGGCCTATTGTAGCTTTCAAAGCAATCATTTAGATAAAGTTTACAGTTTTCTCTTCTAAGCTTTTTATTCTTACCCAATTCTTTCTTCCAGAACTTTTATTTTATTTTTTTAAATCTATTTAAATTCTTTCTGGGTATTCATGTAAGTCTTCAGAAATTTTTTTCCCATTGAGTCTTCACTTGCATTTATTATGAAGTTGGTTGTTCCTTATTTGGAGGGATATCTAGATCTATAATTTAAAATAAATATCAGCTATTGTTTTCTTTGATTTTCATCTCTACAGCTTAATCTGTGATTTGGAACACTGTCACCAGGGTCAGAATCTGCTACCTACTGCACTTTTGGGTGGGGTCCTTAGGCTTACCCTAGGTTACATTGTTTCCTATGTCTTATCACTAATTCCTAAGGCTAAATGTTCCTCAATCTTTGACTTCAGATTGCTAGATCTTCAGAGACTTCTCTAGTATTTAAGGACAGATAGCTTCAGACCTCAGAGCATCATGTATTGAGGAGATCAAGTCTAAGCACTACAATTTTGATCTACCCCCATGAGAAGTTTTTCATTTGTTAAAGGATGGAGTGGGACAATGATATTTTAAAGTTTTTTTTTTCCTGGTTTTTACATTGTATATTTATGAATCCTAAAGATTCACTTGCATAATGTTAAAATGGTTTAAGCTTAAGTTCTCTAAGTTAAGATTGTTTCTAGGGAAGAACCTTATAAAAACTCCTAGCAATGTAATTCCAAAAGTTATATATGATTATTCTAAATTCTATGATATCTACAATGTCACACTTGGACTCACGTTCTCATTATAATCCTAGATTAAAAGGTCTCATACTTTTTCTTAATGTTATAAAATTCAACATAAAAGGCCTGGCCAAATTCTAAGGCAGTGAATTTAGTATGGAACCAGAATTGCATTTAATGCAGTTTTAATCTCCATTCTTCAGGATATATACCTTTCTGAAAGCTTGGAGGTTTATCTCCCACTATTAATGATTTTGGTCTAACAAGTATATGGAAACTCTCCCATTCTAAATGCAATTGTTCATTCTTCACAGCCATACATAACTCATACTCCTGGTCTGATTTTTTATTAGTTTCTCCAGCTTCTGATTAATGATGTGATTAGAACAGCTATAAGCAACATTCAGTTATCTGACAATGCCATAGTTTCACTTTCAGTTGATCTTCATGAACCATTTCAGCACCACATAGTTGTTTGTTTGTTTTCAAGAGAAATAGGAAGGAAATTTTGAATATGATTGAGGCAAAAGAGTAATTAGATACAAAAAGTAAGGAAAACAGTAAAACATGAAGAAGATAATTGAGCTAGCTTAATGAAATAGAATATAAAGTAACAAGATAATGCAATGTAAACATCATATTCAAATGAAATAAAGTAACTGTTATTATCATCATTACTGAGTTTTCTTTTGTTAAAATTTACACAGAATAGCTGCCACAAAACTGAAAAAGGAGTAGGTATACCTCTGGTATATATATATATATCTGCACTTAACACCTTCATCTGATATCAACATGTGAAGTATAGGGTACATACAATTGTGAAAAGCAATTTTCAAATAGAGTAACTAAAATGTTTATACCCTTTGACCCAGATATTCTTTTCTAGACAAATACTTAAAGGAGGTCATTGATAAAAAAAAAAGGTTCTATGTGTCAAAATATTAAAAGCTTCATTGTTTTTATTGGCAAAGTAGATATATATTTATTGGATAAACAAAAGTGGTACATGAATGTAATAGAACAATATTGTGTTGTAAGAAATAAGAAATTTAGTGAATATAGAAAATCCTGAAAAGACTTGTATACCTTAAAAAAAAGAATTTAGATTTCCTGGCTAAGATGGTCACAGAGTAGAAGCAAGGGTCTTCTTCTCCTCACCACCGACCAATATAAAGAGCCTCAAAATGACAAAAATAAAAACCAGATGATCAAAGGGGTTCTACCATAGGGCACAGCCTTGAAGGAAGGCAGGGTTTGGGCATTTTCACACTATAGGGGAGTAAAATTACTGCTGCCAAAGCTCAAGCTGATCACCCCCATCCCTACTCCACCTTAATGCACCAGAACAAAACAATCTCTAGGTTCTGGGGGGAGGGGGACTGGCTTAGGATACCACAGATTTACCCCTAAGAGCAGCGAGACTTGGGGACACCAGAAGGCTGAGGAATGAGGAGCTTGGGCACAGAGATAGGGCAGAGAAGGGCTGCCCACGGGGGAAACTGAAAAACAGCCTCAGGGAAAAAAACTGCTCTGTAGCCTACCTTCCTCACTCAGACTTCTGGCTGGGAAGGGAAGAAAAAACTAACACAGAAATGGCCACTAACACCCAAGAACTACAATCTACAAGTACCAAAAAAAAAAGAAAGAAAGAAAAGAAAAAGAAAAAGACTCTGACCCTGAATAACTTCTATGGTGAAAAAGCAGACCACAGAGGAGACCACAAAGGGTCCCAAACAAGTAAACACATCCAAACTTTCCCCAAAAAATGAAAATTGGTCATAAAATCTTGAGGAGCTCAAATTTGAGTTTAAGAACCAAGTAATAAAGCTAGAAGAAACTTGGCAAGAAAAGTGGGGAAAGGTTTAACAAGAAAATAACAGTTTAAAAGACAGAATCTCCCACTTTGATAAAGAAGCCCAGAAATCAAATGAAATGATAAGCAAACTGGAGACCAGAATTGACCTGCTGGAGGCCATGAAAAGCAGGATAGACCAAACCAAAAATCAAAAGCTCATAGGTGAAAACCAGTCTTTAAAGACTAGAATTGGGCAAGTAGAAGCTAATGGTCTCACAAGACAGAAAAAATTAATAAAACTAAGTCAAAATAACAGAAAAAAAGAAGGAAACATGAAATATCTCATTGAAAGGACAACTAATCTTGAAAACAGGTCCAGGAGAGACCATTTGAGAATCATAGGTTTACCTGAAAACCTAGAAATAAACAGAAACCTTTACATCATAATACAAGAAATTATTCAAGGGAAAAAAAGCATTAAGGGGGAACCAATGCATATAATGACTAAAATAGTGTAAAAAGAAAGAACAACCATGAAATAATATTCTAATAAAGGAATATGGACTAATAAAGAACAAGTTTGGCTACAGAGAAGAGATAAGACACATCTACCAGTTTGTTTGCAGAGTGAGGATTCCTTGGGTGTGGGATATTGCATATAACATCAGATTTTTTTTTTCATAAATTAATTGGTTGTGCTGATTTTCCCCCTCTTTTTTCTTTTTTGGGAAAAGATCTTTTTTTTTCTGGGATGGATCTTTTGGGAGGCAGGAGAGATGTGGAAAATCTAGGTAATATAAAGAAGATATCTATAAAATCTAAAATTGTATGATCCTTCCAACATTGACTCTTTTTCTTTGTTTTCTTTCTCAATGTGCTTGATGTGAGGAAAGTTTGAAACTTTTCATTTGCATTTATCTTTTTATTAACTTAGAGAATTATTTTATATCACTATTGATAGCTTGATGCTTTGCTTTGGAGAATTATTCATATTGTTTAACTATTTTTCTATTAAGGAATAACTTTTGGTCATATATATTTTTACTATTTATTTACATATCTTGAATGTCAAATCCTTATTAGTAATATTTGAAACAGATATATTTTCCTATTGATTTAACCTTCTTATGAATGATTTCCAAGTTGAAAGGATTAGTCTAAGCATCCCTTCTCTCCTTCACATTTAAAAGTATAATAAGGATGGTAGGGGCAGCTGGGTGGTTCAGTGGATTGAGAATCAGGACCAGAGATGGGAAGTCCTGGGTTCAAATCTAGCCTCGGACACACCCTACCTGTGGGACCCTGGGCAAGTCACTTAACTCCCATTGCCTAGCCCTTACTACTCTTCTGCCTTAGAACCAGTACCCAGTATTGATTCTAAGACAGAAGGTAAGGGTTTAAAAAACAAGAACAGGAGTGGTTCAGTTTCTTCAGTAATCTACCAACTTGTTAAGTGTTAGACCAAGAACTCTCATTTAGAAAACCAAAAATTAAACTCTTTGTAGACATCCAAAAACTGTAATTCTTAACACTTTTTATCCTTTTTTGGCAATTCATCTCCATTGCTGAGGAAGGAGATAATAGACCATGTAAAACCAAAATCCATTTTGTGTTTTTTATGTTTCATGAGTTGACTTGGCTGTGGTCAATCTGCTGTTAAGGAATCTTTTCCATAACTAGCTAGGATAATTACACAGTTAAAAAAGCAAAGACTACCAATATTCATTTTATTATTGATATTATACCAATATTCATTTATTTTTGGTACTATAAATGTTAGATCTTTAACAACTAAATTCATATATTACTGATAGAACTAAGTCATTGCCATATGTACATTCTGTGATTATATATATATATATATATATATGTATATATATATATATATATATATATATACATATATATATATATATATATATATAAGATAACAAGCTACAACTGGGTTTCATTCCCTCCTGGTAATGTAGTAACCTAAACATATAAGATCATAGACTCACAAACAAGTGTCTTTCTAGCATAGAAAAGTAAGACAAGAATTGTGGTTTTTTTAGAAGTAAAGGTTTTATTTTTCCAACTAAATTACAGTACTACAAGGGTAGTAAAACAAGGATACATGGGGGGGGGGGGAATGCAGCAACAAACATCTTTGTTAAGGACTGATAGAATAAATAAAAACTACAAAAAATAAGAAATCATATAGACCCATTCTTAATCCCCACCCCAAAAGTTTTGAAATAGAGTAATGTTCTCATTCACTATTTAATAGATATATTGTGGGCCATTTGTTCAATTGTTCTGGGATTACATTCTAAGTTATTAATTACTGGTTACAGCTTGGCTGGAGTGCACAGCTATTAAAATCACACTAACTTCAATCTGAAGTATCATTCTATAGTTTTATTCATACAACCAAATGAAGGGCATTTTCTAGAACACCAAGTTTAATTTTTTTCAAACCAATCATTTACATTAGAAATCTAATTATAATGATATAGAAAATGAGGCCATTGGTATCAATATAGGTAACAACAGTCCACATCTAGGTGAACTTCTAAAATTTTAAATGTTCATAATAATTTTGATGTTTACAGAAAGCTTTCATGCCTCAAATTTACCACATTAATTATAAGAAATAGAATACAAAACCTTTAACATAATATTTTTTTCAAAATAGGCATATATTTATTCTCTCATTTATATTTACTTTTAAAATATATGTTAACTATATGGATAATTTCATATTATTTCAAGGAACAAAAATTGTGTGGTTAATTTCTATTTATATAATTCAATTTGTGTAATTCCAATGCATTCATTTCATGTCTCCTAACAGAATATTAGTGAAATTTTATATGCCTATAGTTACAAAATTAATTGGAAGTATACAAAGTCAATGCTAATTTTGTGATTCTTTTGGCCTCTTTTCCAATATTGGAAAAGTTTTTTCTCAATAATAAATGGTTATCTAAGGCTAGTCATCACTCAATCATAAGAATCTGATGATAGCCAATTTAATTTTTATAGGACCCAGCACTGAAGATCATCAATATATATGTAACACCACTTTCCTAGTTTCTCCATTAGAAATTTGGGTGCTATATTATTTGGTGCATACATGTTGATTAATGATATTTCCTCATTGTCTAGAGTCCCTTTTAACAAAATATAATTACCTTCCCTATCCCTTTTGATCAGGTCTATTTTTGCATTGGCTTTATCAGATATCATGATTATCACTCCTGCCTTCTTTCTATCAGTTGAGGCCCAGAAGGTCTTACTCCATCCTTTAATTCTGACCTTGTGGGTGTCAACCCGCCTCATGTGTGTTTCTTGAAGACAACATATGGTAGGGTTTTGGATTCTAATCCATTCTGCTATTCGTCTACGTTTTATGGGTGAGTTCATCCCATTCACGTTCAAAGTTATGATTGTCATTTGTGGACTCCCTGGCATTTTGATAGCCTTCCCTAATTCTAACCTTTTCTTCTTCGGCTCTACCTTTTAGTCCAGTGATTTACTTTGAATCAGTCCCCCTTGTCCCCTCCCTTGATGTTTCCCTTTTTAGTCCCTCCCTTTTTGTTCCCTCCCCCTCCCCCCTCTCTTTCCCTCCCTTTTTGTTCTCCCTCTCCCCCTCCCCCACTTGGTTTTCCCTTCTCCTTACCCTTGTTGGGTAAGATAGAATTCAAGATCCCAATGGATCTGGATGTTTTTCCCTCTCAGAGTTTATTTCCCTGAGATTGAGGTTTAAGTAAACCCCCCCCCCCTCTCTTCCTCTCCTTCTTATAGGAGTTTTCTTCCCCTCCCCTTCCCATGTGAATCTTGGTGTGAGAAAGATTATTCTATTTGGTCTTTCTTTACCCCCTATTTATACATTACATTTTCCCCACATATTAGTATACATAGATTGATATAAATGTAGTCCTTATAGAAGAGAGTTTGAGTAAAAGAAGAAGATAACATTTTTCCCCTTTCCTTAATATTTACCTTTTCAGGTATTCCTTGCTCTTTGATTTTCGGTATCAAACTTTCCACAGAGCTCTGGTCTTTTCTTTGCAAAGAGTTGGAAGTCTTCTATTTTGTTGAATGCCCATACTTTCCCTTGGAAGTATATAGTCAGTTTTGCTGGGTAGCTGATTCTTGGTTGGAGACCCAGCTCTCTTGCCTTTCTGAAGATCATGTTCCATGCCTTACGATCATTCAGAGTAGAACTTGCAAGGTCTTGGGTGACCCTGATTGGCATTCCTTTATATCTAAATTGTCTTTTTCTGGCTTCCTGTAGGATTTTTTCTTTTGTTTGATAGCTTTGGAATTTGGCAATTACATTCCTGGGAGTTGTCTTTTGGGGGTTTAGTGTAGAAGGTGTTCTGTGAGCTCTGTCAGTGGCTGTATTGCCCCCTTGTTCTAGAATCTCTGGGCAATTTTCTTTGATTATATCTTGTATCACCATGTCCAGTTTGGTGTTTATTTCTGGCTTTTCTGGGAGTCCAATTATTCTTAAATTATCTCTTCTCCCTCTATTTTCCAGATCTATCACCTTGTCGGTGAGATATTTTATGTTCTCTTCTAATTTCTTGGTGTTTTGGCTTTGCTTTATTAGTTCTTGCTTTAAAGCCTGGTTTTCTTTTACAGTTTGGTCAAACTGGTTTTGTAGATGCGTGAATTTCTTTTGCATTATTTCCCACTTTTCCTCCCAGAAGGCTTCCATCTTTTTGGTCATTTCTGATTCAAATTCTTCATGGGTTTGTGGAGAGTTTCCATTTCCTTTGGAAGATTTTGGAGCATTTTCTTGTATATCTTCTTCTATCTGCTCTGTATTTTGTATTTTGGCTCCATAGAATGTGTCCAAAGTCACCCCTTTCTTCTTATTTTTCTTGGTATTTTGGGGCTTCTGTGCTTCTGTGGAGTTTGCCATCTCTGAATGT
This sequence comes from Monodelphis domestica, assembly GCF_027887165.1. NCBI lineage: Eukaryota > Metazoa > Chordata > Mammalia > Didelphimorphia > Didelphidae > Monodelphis > Monodelphis domestica. Next base: position 442,966,215 of record NC_077227.1, on the reverse strand, counting down.
GGAGGATTAGCTTTTCTTATCTCTGTCTGGTGTTCAGAGGCTTTAGTCCTGGGCAGATTGTCGGTTCTATGAGCTTTCCCTGGGTTAAACTGAATATGCCTCACTGGAACTGGAATGGAAGGGTAGGACCACGAGGCCACACTCTTCCCCCGGCTCGCTGTCCAGAAGTTGCCTTCAGAATCGCTGGCCGTGAGGCTGTTTCATCGGCCTGCGGGGGGATGGGCTGCAGCTTCCCCAAGCTCTGAGGGCAGGGACTTTCACTGAGACTTGGATAGCAGGATCCAGCCCGTGAGGCTGTCTTGCCCGCCCTGAGGGTTGCTGTTGTTTCGACCCTGCTCTTGACTTTCACTGGGACTCGGATAGAAGGCCCTGAGGGTTGTTGTTCCGAGGACCTTGCTCTCTGAGCCGGGCCGGGCTGCAGCTTCCCGGAGCCTTGGACTCTGCGCTCCTACCCCTGAGGTCCTAGTGATCTCGGGTTCTGGCTTTTGAGGGGAGCCGTACCTTTTGAACCGGGTCCAGGTCCAGGAGGAGGGTTCCCAGGGTCTGTGCTGTTGATCGTTTTGAATTTCGGCGCCTTAGGAGCTTATAGTTTGAGATCGGTCGGGAAGGGTTTTCCGGAGATCTGAACTTTAGCTTTCTCTAAGCCGCCATCTTAACCGGAAGTCGTAACACCACTTTCAACAGTTTTTTCCATAAAGATTACACATAGTATTTTCTTTAATTACCTCAGTGGAGTCCAACTCTTCATGACCCCTCTGGAGTTTCTGAAATGGTCTGCCATTCCTTTCTGCAGCTCATTTTGCAGATGAGAAAATGAGGCAAACAGGGTTAAGTGACTTGCTAGTGTTTGAGGCTAGATTTGAATTCATGAAGATGAGTCTTCCTAATTCCAAGCCCAGTGCTTTATATACTGTGCTACCTCTGTCCAAATGATACTGTTACTCTATCTTTAATAGGCAATATACTTGGAGAGGGTCAATCCTATACCCTACTAAGTACACATGCACACACAAACACACACATACACACACACACACACACAAGCACATACACAGCAGCAGTATCATATCTTTGGGAAGAACTAACATTAGGAAAAATAGGTAGAATTTCATTGAAATTCTCCCCCCAAGTGGAAAAACAGTACTTCCTTAAAGTGAATTAAAAAGAAGAGAAAATGAGAATTGAGTCAACTGGGCTCTCTACCAATAAATTAAGGATCTGAATACAGATTTTCACACCACAGCTAAGAGGCAGAAGTTGGGGTATAAGGAGGAACTATGTAAAAATGAATGTGAAAAAAGTATTCTTCCTTGCACCAATCATTCTCCCAAAGTACTGTCAAATTAGATCAATTCAATTTAAATTGACAAATCAAGTATGCCAGTCTACACACATCTAAGGGTGGCAATGAAATTGACAAATGTGAGACTGAAATTCTTTTATGGGTTACTTCAATACACATGACTGGGTCTAGCATTATAATTAGGCCATTATTGTAAGATATTGCCTCAAGTACATGATCAAAAATATTCACATTTTACTCAGTAACACAAGAGCAAAAATAGATAATAGTTATAACTCTCCAAGGTTAATACTAATATACATAAGAGAGAAGTTAATTCCTTAGGGAAATAGTGGCTACAAAAAAGCAAATACTCTCTGCTTGGAAGAATAAAATGCCTGCTAATAGACCATTGAATAAATGTGTTTTACAACTACATTAAGTAATTGGGTTTCCTTCAAATGTCCCAGTTAAGTTCAAGATTTAGAAATGATCTATACTTATCTCTAGAGTAAAGGCAAGGAATAAGATCTTTAATCAACCACCAAGCACATATTAAGTACCTACAATGTGCCAGACCCTATTATAAGCCTAGGGAAACAAACACAACAATGAAACTGTCTCTTTCCTCAAGAAATTTATATTTGGAGAGAGTTCTGGGAAAAATGGGAAGACACAACACTAGAAGCTAGGAAGCTCATTAGGGAAAGCAGAAAAGGTTTCATGTAGAAAGTGATGTTTAAGCTGAGTTTGGGAGGAAACTAGAAATTCTAATATGCAAAGCAGGGAAGGGAATGCATTCCAGGCCAAGAATTAGACAATACAAAGGCACACAGAATGGAAATGGAATTCTGTATTAAGAAGACCAGTTTGATGAGATGATAGGGTACATGATGGAGAAATGATGAATAAGAACTCTAGAAGGGAAGTCTAGGGCCAAGTTGGAAAGGGCTTCAAATGCCAAACCAAAGAAAATATAGATGATCCAAGGATCAATTGGGAACTACTTTAGTTTACCAGGAGAATAGTATCTTCAGACCCACAGTTTAGGAAAATTACTCAGCAATTGTGTAGAAGATGAATTAATATACAGATTAGAGGCAGGAAGTCAATTTGGAGGCTACTACATTTGTCTAAGAGAGTAATAATGAAAGGAGGGATAGTATAGTGGCTGTCAGATTGAGGGAAATACATCCAAGAGACGCTATGAAATGGAAGCTAAAAGACCCGGTAACTGCTTGAATATACTGGGGTCAATGAGTAAGTGAGGAGATTCATATGGTTATGAACTTGAGATGGTAGTATTCTCCAGAAATAGTTAAATTCAAGATGAGATATTGAGAGCAGGGACTATTTTTTGCCTTTTTTTGTATAGTCAATGCCTGGCATATGTTAGGCTCTTAATAAATGCTAGGTGATTAAATGGTTAATCTAGGTCAATATCCTGTCTTTACTAATGAAGAAACTGATGTTAAGTGATTCAGCAGAGGCCACAGAATCAGTAAATAGCAGGGAAGGGGGTCGAAGTGATGCCTTCTGAATTCATATCCATCTTTTTTTTGTTCCCCACAAGTGTTTATCAAGCATTTATACTATATTCTAGACAAGATGTCAGTCACAGAAAGAAATCCCATAGCAGTCTCTGACATAAGGTAGCTCATAATCTAACATAAGAGAAAGCATGCAAAGCACATGGGCCACTTGATAAAAGACAAGAAGGTTTATAAAAAGTGTATTGAGAAGAGGGGAACAATAAACTCATTAGGATAAAGTGAGGGCTTAGGTGAGATTATCGATCCAGCCAACACATATTTTCTGGATTTTCTCCAGCTATAATCAATAGCAAGTGGAGATCACCTATTCTGTACTATTGAGGTGTGTGTGCAAATAGATAAAGCATGCATCTTTATATATTCACTCTCATTTTGCTTGTATTTCAGTTCTGATGAGAAATCATATTACATGATAAAACAAAAACATAACTTCCCATAAATTATTATTTTAATAAGTTAATTGAATTATTTAGAATGCTACTACTCAAAACCTCAAATAGATCTGTGATCTCAATAAGTCAGGAGTTGTCAGATCCCGTCCATGCCTACCCATTTGTGAGATACTCATCAATGCTCTAAAACTCTACCACAATGTGTCTATCTGATATAGTGAAGACCTTCTTTCCCTTTGCCTGCTATTTTAAGGCTATTAGTGGTGTACTGTGGCTATTCACTTGTCATTCTTCATTCTTGCTATGTGACCAGGCCATTGTTTCCTAAGTGACATCATTCCTTAAAGAAGTCATTTATTCTGGTGCTTCTTCAGAGTTCCTCATTGGTTATGTGTCAAATCCTGTTTGTACACACCGTATATTTCTCCATAGGTTTTTGTGTGATATTCATCCTCAGTTATTAAGAGGTAGTATTATTCTATACATAGCATTCATGAAGCAATACAGGTAAAATGTTAACATTAAAAGGATGGGCCTTTACTTGCATGGGAAGGATAGAGTCGGTTAAATAGTCCTGAAAACAATCTAGGCTACTCTCTTTTTTTCAACTCTGGTTTTCACTTATTGTCTATACATAACTCTATCCTAAATATACATGCCATTGGAGAAATGCTATAGAGTTTCTACCTAAATGCATGCTGAAATATGGGTAGAAGATATTCTTCTTACAGATTTCTTCCAGGAACTTGTAAAAATCCTAGGCTTGATCCAACAAAGGAGATTGTGGAAGACCCCATCCACAAGGAATCCTTCCTTGTCCTGGATTTTATATTGGATCTCTTGTAACACACTGGCAAATCAGAGGGTCAATGAACAAAGGAGAGTTATTTCTGTTGTTACATCTTCCAAGAATTCAGAATGCTTTGATGTATGGATGGAAGAGACTTTGTTGAAAGGCTATTTTGTTCTACTGAATTAAATACTTTTTATCATCAATAAACAGTAAACTACAGCTTTCAATTAGGATGATACTAAATATACTCAATCTAAATCCTGAATTACACTCAACTGTTTTGAGGTGCAAGTATTTTTAATAGAGGAAATTAATTTTCACTGGCTCCAGTGCAAAATTCTAATTCATAAAAAAAGAAACAAAACACCTCCCAAATGAGAGCATATCATTCAATCAAAAACTTCACAAGGCATTAACTGAAGAGAACCTCTGTGGAACTGTGGCAAATGCAGGACCTGACTTAAATACCATTTTTGATGCTTTGACTATTTTATTCTGTTTTATTATGTTAATCATCAGGACTCATGCTCAGAACTGAAATCTATTCACTTACTTGTAGTTAAATTTAGATTTTTGGTCCTCCTTTTTTGCCAAGCAAATGAAATATACATGTGTGTTTGGCAGGGAATGGAAGTTAAGGGAGTAAGGAGGAGGTTGTTTTTTCTTTAAGCAATAATTTATGTTTCAGAATTCTGCTTTCCATGAAAGTTAAAATGGATTTGAGATATTTCACTGAAGTTAAATACCTGTAACACTTTCCTAAAAAGCATGTGGTATTATTAATTTTCTAAACTATCTGTAGGTTTTTTGGTTTGGGAAGAAAATAAAGAGCCAGAAGAAATTTGTATCTTCTGGACCCCCAGGACACTTTGTATTTCTTATGATATTTTTGCTTTTTACCATACAAAAGAGTAATCTGTGACTTTCTGTATCTCCCACCAAACTGTAATCTACAGGAGGAAGGGAACTATTTTTCCTTCACTTCTGTATCTCAGTACCACAGTATTAGAACTGTATCAGTTTTAGAACAGGGTTTTCAACATAGTAAGCACTCAGTAAATGTTTAGTCAATGGTTAGCTGGATTAATGTTTTTGGAGTCCAATTCAATTTTTAAGAAAGGCAGCTAAGTAAGAGAGGCAGACTTGGAACCAGGAAGAAATAGTTTCAAATGCTGCATCACGCTCATCTTGGCTTTGTGAAATCATTTAACCTCTCAGTGTTGTTCCAGTTCATTCCCTAAGCCTGCTAGTGGCAGAATACTTAACTGAATTTCATTAGCAGAGAAAATTTCTTATTAGGAATTCCTTACTATACAATGAAACCACAGTTATGGTTGATAAAAGATAACTCACAATGGCACAGAAGTGATCTTGGGTTCGTGAAAGCAATAAAAGCAGAGTACAAGTTCTCTCAGATCCTACTAAGCCAAAAAGGCTTTGAATACAGGCTCAGTGATGGAACTTATTGGTTTTTTTTACAAAGCAATTCTACAAAACTATCTACCTCTAGTAATGTTGTGATATGGTGAAAGGAGTAGCCACAATCAGTAAAATTATAGATCACTGATATATCAAGGTACACAATGATATATTGAGACAAAACCATAATCTTTTCAAAATATTTTAACAAACTAAAAACTTCTAAACCAGAAGCCTACTTCCATTTTGTTAATATTTATTCCTTCCTTAATCCTCTAAAATTTCCATCTTCATTGCTCTAATGAAGTCTTTTTCTCCAGAGTCTAAGGATATCTATAACCTCCCAATAGTCATGAGTGCTCTGGAATATCTGCCTTCTTTGACCTTTTATTACTCTGGATAAATCATTCCTATCTTTTGTTTTAATGAAACTATTAACTTAGACTCTCATCTATGGACTATTTTTACCTTCTCTCTTACTCATATCAAATGTGATTTGTAAAATATATTGCATAACTAAAGCTCTACAGAGTCACTCTTTTCATTTTTCCTCCTTCCCCTAGGCTCCATTCTTAACTCTTACTCTCCTAGACAGTAAAGTTTTTTTTGCTCCTTTCCATTTAGAGTATTCCTTCTAAGATCTCATTTGTCCATATTTTCAACTAGGAGTCAAATATCAATGACTCAAAGTACACATCTCTACCCATCACCTCTACCAGACCCCCTTCTTTAGACAAATGTCTAGTCTATTAATTATAACATCTGTGTTTGGATATAGTGTGCTTAATAGTATACAATCTGATATTAAACAAGCAAATTCACATTTTACAGCAATAATTTTTATGTAATGAAAAGAAAATTATCTTAATATTAGAATAGAGTATGTTAATTTAGTAATTGCATTCTATTCATTAATATTTATTTCAAGAAATAATCCTCTCAAAGTTATTTCAAAATATAAAAAAATAACACTTGTCAGTTTCAGATTTAATATTAAACTTTTAGTTTCAAAATCAATTGGACAAATACCTAACAAAGAAATTAGTTGTATTCTCCAAAGTAGCCATGAATTTTCCGTGTTCTGCACAGCAAAGTACTTTGAAATGAAAATTAAATCAAGCAATATTTAATGCTGAATCCTTGAAATTAACTACAAGATTCTTATAAATAGATGCCCATTTCAAGATCATTTTGCCATCAGTGAACACTCAAAATACAGCATAAAATGAGTGAGATTCATACATGCTTTTAGCTGCTTAGAATTTCTACAGCAGCCACAGATTTTGAAGTATGAATGAGGCACAAATGCTGGGAACAAACAAAATCTTTGAGCTGACATTATTGCACATTAACATAGCAGAAGCACTGCAGTGTGAACAATGAAAGCCTCATTCATAGATAATCAGTGGTTACCCAGGCATTTGGATTGCCTAGGCAACAGGAAATGGTGACTTCCTATACAGTATATGGTAGTAAGGAACAGCTGGGTAAACCACTGAAAATTAAATGTTTCAATCAGGAAACCTGTTAATTTCCCTAAAACCCCATGCCTTTAGATACGAATGCTGGAAATCTCATCTAAATGAATATGCATTACATGTTTGAAGTTTGCCTTGTCCTTGAGTTAAATAGATTTAGCTCAGGAAGAAGAGGAATGAAAAGCAAATTAAATTTGTTTATAATGAACAATGATAAACATGATAAAATTTACCATATATATGTGTGTATATATATATATATATATATACACACACACACACACTGTATCTTTGTTCTGGTTTCCTCAGCATACTCCATGTATCTCATATAATTATTGATATAAATAGTATTGCTAAAACTATTATATGATGATAATCTGCTATAAAGATTACAGTACAATGCAAAGCACAATGGGAAGTGAATTGAGAGAATGGCGTTCTACCCCTGGTTGTCTGATATACTAGCTAGTTATTGAACCTCACAACTTCAGTAAACAAATGGGGATAACAATAATTGTATTATCTATTTCAGAGTGTTGCTAAAAGGATCAAGTGACAACATAAATGTAAAAGCATTTTATGGTTTTGAAATAAATATTAGTGTGTATTCTACAATGAGATTATTGAGATAGCATTTCCATTAAAGAAGCTAATCCCCTATTGGGTGCTCAGGTCAAGAATGCTCTAAAGGCTGGTATTTCATAAAAATAGATTAGCAGTAAGTTAGCTGGCCCAATTTTTTAAAAAAGAGAGAGAGAGGAAAGTCAAACTGTTTATATCAAAAAGGAAAATGGAAAAATTAGCAATTGATGAAGAAATAAAGGGAATCATTAGAAACAATTATATGATCACAAGATTGATGACTTAGAGGAAGCTGATAAATATTTTAAAAATAGAAAATATCCAAAATAACAAAATGCAGACTATTGAAATAACCCAATATCAGGAATACAAATTAAACAAGTCAAAAATGAACTCCTAAGGGGGAAAGATACTACAGAATCAGATGCATTCATAAACCAATTCTACCAAACATTTAAAAATATTTAATTCTAATATTATATAAACTGTTTGCAATAATGAGAAAAGGAAGCTTTTTATTTCTTTCAATGATATAAATATGTTGATATCTAATATAGGGAAAGTAAAAATAGAGAAAACAATAGACTAATATCTCTAATGAACATTGATGCAAAATTTTTAGATAAAATATTCCAAGAGAATATTTTGAACAATAGCATATTAGAATGACTATACACTTAGGTTTATAACAGGAATGCAGGGTTGGTTCAACATAAGGAAGATTATAAATATTAAGAATTGGGAATGCCTAGTCTCAAATTCTGCCTTCTCTAACTAGTAGCAGTGTGACCCTGGGCAAATAATTTAATTTCTATCTGTCTCAATCTCTAAATCTGTAAAATGAGGATAATAGTATCACTTATCTCACAATATTATAGGGAAGATTAAATGATATAACATGTGATAATAATAACAATTGCTAGCATACTGAGCTTATTTTGTGCTGGGCATTATGTCAGAGGCATTAAATTTTTTATCGCTTTTGATCCTCACAACCCTAGAAAGCAGGTACTATTATCCCAATTTACAGATGAGGAAATTCAGGTAAACATAGTCCCTTGCCCAGGGTCAAGCAGCTAATAAGTATAAAAGGCTTGTTTAAACTCAGGTTTTCATTACTCCAGGTCCAGTTTTCTATCCACTATACCATGTAGTACACTTTGAAAACCCTAAACACTTTACAAATATTAGTTGAAATTGTTGTTGTTATTCTTATATAAATCATTCTAATAATATAAATAATAAGATGATGTAACTATCAGTAGATGCTGAAAAGCATTTCAAAATATATATTATTTTTATTATAACTGTGGAAATCATAGGAATTAATGAACTTTTCCTCAAAATAGTAAACATCATGTTTCTAAATCCAAGAACAAATATTATATGTAATGAAGAAAAGTTGGGCCTTTCCAAAAGGATTGGAGATAAAGCAAAGATTCCTATTGTTAGCACTACTATTTAACATAGTACTAATAACAACAGGATAAGAAAAAGAAGTTGGGGCAATTAGCATTAAAAAGACTAAGAAAAAACAAAATTATTAAATTTTTGCCAATGACATGATAGTGTATTTAGAGAACCTAGAGAGTCAAATAAAAACTAATTAAAACAACAGCCAACAATTAAATTCATCGCCATTAGCCAGTGTGGTTACAACCCTTTCCCAGCTTAGCTGAAAGCCATTCAGTTTATCACCAGGCTTAAACTCAAATCCTTTCTACCTTGGTAAAATCTGAATTTATATTCTTCTTACACAAAGTCTGAGAACCCAGAGCTTACCTACACACCATGAAGCCCTGGAGGAGGCTTTTTGAGGAATCTTTTGGAATCATCTTGAAAAAAAGTGCTTTAGAGCACTTCCTGTCATGAAAGTGTTAATAAAATTTCTAAAATGGCTTAATTGGTTTCTGAGGAATAATTTATGTCCTTGGAGAATCTGGTTTATTATTTTATCGTCTTCAAGTGGCCATAAGGAAGAAGAAAACAGAGAGAGGTATTATCTTAGATGTTGCCTAAACAACAAATAAGTAGATTTGCCTCCAGTCTGTTTTCTTTTCAAATATTTCTCGTATATACATTAGGAAATAATTTCAGTGAATGTTTTACTTAGCTCATTTTTATCTATGTGAGATTTTAAGGATGCTCCTTCAACAAGTCATATAAGGTTCCTCCCCCTCCCTATCTCCAAAAATTCCAATTTCTGGTCATTGTTTTCAGACTAATTGTTATTATCTAGAACAGAGGTGTCAAACACATACTGCATGGGGCCCACAATATTCCTAAGTGTGACCCAAAATAATTGGGAAATACTTAACAAAATACATAAAAATAAAATAAAGTATAGACAATATCACAATTTAAAATTAAGCCAATATATTTTTATATATAGCCTTCAGGCATCCTTATTTATGGATGAGTGGCCCCATTTTTTCTTGAGTTTGACATCACTGATTTCCTTCCCAGTTTGAGAGAATGCATAGTAAAGAGAAACAAAGGGTTTATGATGCGAAATTTTACCCAATATAGAATTAGCCATAAAATATAGCATTTAGGAAATATTAGTTGATTCATGAACTACAAGATTACAGGTAGTTATCACTTTGCTTGTACCTCATTTATGAATTTACCATATATTATTTTGCTATTATTATATGGTATTTATCTATGTAGATTCTGAACTCCATAAGGACAAAGATTATTCCTAATAATCTCTTCCAGCACATAGTACAGTATATAGTACTATATGCTATATATACATATAGTATATGCATATAGAAGGTACTACTGAATAAATGTTTGATTAGTTGAATAGAATAAATTCATCCTAGCAAATGAATCCATTTCAGTCTTTAAAGTGATTCTCTGTAAAAATAATCAGATTTGGGGCAGCTAGGTAGCTCAGTGGATAGAGCCAGGCCTGGAGATAAGAGGTCCTGGCTTCAAATCTGGCCTCAGAAACTTCCTAGCTATGTGACCCTGGGAAAGGCATTTAACCCCAATTGCCTAGCCTTTACTGCTCTTCTGCCTTGGAACCGATACCTCCCCTGAATTCTAAGACAGAAGGTAAGGATTTTTAAAAAAATTAATCAAAATTTTCTTTTGCCTTGCCTTACAAATCAGAGGGGAAAGAGGTAAAGCAGTATTACAATTAAAATGGAATTTTATGTAGTGAGCTTTGGGAACAGTAACATTCATTCACCAGTTCTTAAGAGTTTCAAATGTAAATGAGTCATGGGAAGTTGATTTTTGGTTTCCCACTGATTTAATATCATCTCTTTACCTTGACACTGTGAGGGTTAAATTAGGGATTTTGACAAAATAAAAGAGCATCTTTTAATAATTTAAGTTTTAATGAGAATATAGTAGAGTTGTAAATTAATATTATCCCCTTAAGCCAGAGAAAAGAGAATTTCTAGAAGCTTTTGAGAATTAACAATTGAGTTTAATTAAAATAGAGATAGTAAAAGAATATAGTAAAATGAATACTGGAAAGGAGAGAAATATAGGAAAGAGGTAGAGAAAGAATTTTCCTAATGTCTATACTAGTTATCCTATAATTACTACCTAAAACTGCCTATATCTACCTATAACTAACAATCACCCCACAAAGCTCCAATCCAATCCAGCCCAATCAAAACCAACACAATCAGTGTTTAATCCAACCCCAATTAGGTCTGTCAACAAAGACCAGCCACCTCCCAAAAAGTTGGAAAGGCCCCTAAAAGCCCCTCTGAAGGCTAAAGTCAAAAAGCTCTCTCAATAAGCTCAGGCCCACCTTTATATTCCATCAACTAAATGGCAACCACTAATCCAACTCACACCCAGCAGCCAACTTCCCTGCAACTGCCAGCCCTAACTGTCAGCAACTGACCCCCTCCTCTCTCTTTTTTCTAACACACTTCCTGTCTCTATGGTTTCTACTTCCCATCACCGTGGGCTGGTTAATCCCTACACATTTCTATGGTAAGAGGACCTCCAGGTCCCCCATTACATTAAAAAAAAAGAATAAAGAATTCCTTTTTACAACACCTCAAATGCCAGAAATTGTTGTGAAGCAAACAGAATACTGGCTTCAAATCACCTTTATTTAAATTTGACCCTCCTTTATCTTACCATCAGCGTTACCTTACCTCCAAGGATTCACGTAAATAAAAAAAACACTATTTCTCCCTCTAAAAAGCTGGTTGAGAATATTGTAGAAAAGATGGTGGTTTAGGTATAAGGCAAATAGGGTTAAGTGACTCATGTCATATAGCTCGTAAGAGTCTAAGGTCAGTTTTGAACTCAGGGAGATGTCTTCGTGATTACAGTCCTAGCACTGTATCCACAGTACTAAGTACTCCGCATGATCATTAAATGATATGATTCCAAATTTTGTCTTTTTATTTGGAAAAGCAGTACATTTGGTTTCTTCCCATGGCAAATTTCTTCTTTGCCTGTAATCATGAGATGCTTCTCAAATTCTCTAAGCTTAGTAGGAAGTTATTGTTCCATGTGAATATATGAATTTTCAAGTTAATGGGAAAACAAAATGCTTTTACAAATGCCTTAAATATTAAGTAATCTTCCACTTTAAATAAAGTAGCCAAGGTTTTTTTAAAAAGGCAACAGAACTGACTAGAACAAAACCTATGGTAACTAATTTTACTGGGCCTTGCACATGCCTTGCACATTTAGAAACTGAATATGTGTAAGCCAAACAAATGATTAAATTAACATCTTAAAGAAATAAATATTTAATGGTGCTTTGTATGTACATATATATGTAAACATATATATCTAAATATACATACCTATTTCAAAATACATGAAATAATTTGGTTTAATATGCAAATTTTCTTTTCAGTGATGATGTTTTCCTGCTTAAGTGAATTGCAACTGCTCTGAATCCTAGTCACATATTCAGGTTCATTCCCTTTCTCTCTTCAGGCATTTTCCACAATCCATAAAGTTTTCATTTTAAATGTACTCATTACTGATACCATTTGATACTTCAGGGTTTGGCCAAGTCAACATCAATCTTATTCATCCTGAAAATGCTTATTTTGTTGAACCAACAGTCTGAATCCAAAGAAGCCAAATTTTAAAACATTTTTGAAAAAAATCACATCACTTGTTACCAGTAACAAAGCCTCCAACTGTCATTCTAGAGTTTTACAGAAAAATGTCTTTAAAAGAAGGAGGAAAAAAGATTCAGCCTTCTATAAAGTAACAGTGAATGGGAGATGTAATGTAGCCTTATCTTTCCATAAAGGGCCTTTTGTATATGGTCTGAGAAGCCTCTACATTATTACATTTGGATCCCTTATTGTTTGGCAAAAGCTCATTGATCTAAGCAGAACTTAACTTAAAGGATGAGAAATCATATTCTTTCTTAAGAAGATACAATGCTTTTTGTTATTTAAGAAAAAAAAAATCCTTCAAATGATATCATGAGACTCCACTGAAAGGAATCTTTTGCTGTATTATTTAATCTAGTGTCGAAATGACATGATAAAATATGTTATTACCTGATTAGAGAATCTCATGCTAATATTCCGTTGATCCTGTAGAGGGATATACCTCTGGATTGGGTCAATGTCTTTTGGACTTATTAGGTCATCAGCTGAAAATGAAGAAAAGAAATTATCCTATCAACCTGATTCTTATATTTCAGTGGTGCATCATATACTATTCACATCTGATTTTTTATGACCTATAGGAAAAATGTAGCTTCTGTCATATATCTTTATAACAATAATACTCTCCCACCTCTCTTCCCAGACTTGACCCAAGTTTTGAAGAACAAAAGTGAGATGACTCAGTCATGATAAAAATATAAAAGGCACAAATGAATTAGCTAGGATAGTTTAAAGATTATTTATGTATATTAGTACATGTTGTGTGAGTAGGTTTTCATAGCACTGTATAATGGAAAGAGTGGCTGATCTTGAAACAAAAAAAGGCTTAGAATCAAGCCTAACCTCTAATACATACTGACTATATGATCCTGGACTAGTCACTTAATATCTTAGTTAAGTCACTTACCATTTCTACTTCTAATCCTATAAACTGAAGAGGTGTGAATCTGCATTAGTAGAAGGAGTTTATCACTAGAGATTTATCTATAATAACAAAATCAAAAGTCTAATCCCTCTTCCCATCCCACAAACTGAGAACTAGAAGAGACTTTACAGGTCATTTCAATTAACCCCATTTAGTTTTAAAATGAGAAAAATGAGGCCCAGGGAAGTGCCTGCGGTAACAATGGTAATTTCTGAGGCAAAATTTGAAAGCAGGACCTCTTTAGACAGTAGCATGCTACCTTTCTGTTCCTTCAACACTATTCTGATAGTGAAGGTATTGGATATATCAATGAGTAAAATGGAGGAAATCACTGGCCATCTGACCTAACAAACAAGAAAGAAAAAAAGAAAAAAGTGACTTACCTTCCCATCATAATAAACAATTCAATCATAAAGACATTTGAAGTTACCTGAGTGGGAGTTATACTTAATGTAATAACAGAACTGAAGCTACAGAGCATACTATTAACTTGACAAATTGCTGAACTGAAGAATATTTTAAAGTTGCATTTTCATCATAAAATCCACTGAAAACCCTATCTTTTCTTTTAAAAAAATCAATGCATTTGATTTTCTCATTCTTTTTCAAGTGCATGTAACCTCAATTACAGGGAGTTGCAGGGGGCAAAGATGTCGTGAAATGAAATCTGATAGTGATTTGCAGGTATTTACAACACTTTAGCCTTTTGGGATTTTGCAGTGCTGAACTTACTCCTTTTGGGAGAGGGAAGAATAAAGTTTAATATAATTTTCATTTGCTGCTAAACATAATTCCTAAACACAAAAAAGCTGCTAAAATTCCAACAATAATAGGGCTTATAATTTTTAGAATGTTAAATATATTTATGTACTAGCTTTTTGGGACCATAAGCTGTTGGTTTTTATAGTTTGCAAAGGCAGTTTTAAAATGGCATATATACATTGGGCAATTAAAAAGTACTAATTAGTAAAGATGAAGAAATTTGAGACAATTGGCACAAAAAGATCAATTTAACCATTGAAAAAGGATGGTATGGTAATTTCAAACTACAAGAGCACTTTAGGTGATGTACTTGGAATTATGAGATACACTTGCTCAATTTCCTCAAGTCATACTAAATGTTTTCCATTCAGAATTAGAGCAAAAATTCACATCCATACACAATTAAAAACAACTCATGCATAGTTGTGCATTTTCAGTTTACCTGAAATATTTTCACAATGGAAACATGGTTTTTCATTTAATATGTGACTTCCACCACTGGAATACTGAACAGAGAACCAAAAGGCATGCTCCAAATGATGTCAGAATACAGACTCTATGAATTTCATTTGAATATAGCAACCAAAATATTTGTATAACTGTATGTTTGAATATACAGTGATAAAAATCTGATGAATATAACAGGTAATCAAAGACAGAGCTTAATGGAAGTGCTGATAAAATTGTGTGAGGCTGTGTAAATCTTTGTATAGTATATTTATCCCCTGGATCGCATAACTGGGGATGATACTCTGTTGGCAAAATTAAAGGTACCCAATCATTAACTGTTTTTAAGACACAAGAAATTTCTTGGGTAAAACTAATATTCAACAGAAAGAATGAAATATTCACAAAAAGGAGGAAAGCTGAATTAAAAAATATAAAGTCAAGCAGGCTTCACTATTTAAAGCTGTTACTTGATCACAGTATTTTCTTTTCTTTGAAAAAAATCAGGTGACAAGTGTTTATTAAACTCTTACTATGTGTTAGACACTATGTCAAGCATAACACACATAAACACAAAGAAAGGTAGAAATACTATTTCTGCCCACAAGGGGCTCACACTTTAGTAGGGGAAACAACATATAAATAAATAAAGAGTGATTTAAAATACTTGATGGTTATCTTCTACTTATTTCTATGTATAAATGTGCTTTTCCCTCAATACAAGTTTGAGAAAAAGGGTCAGCTTTTACCAGTCCCTTGAGTAAAGCCTTCTTTTTATTTGTAACTCTTTCTCACAGAACAATAAGATTTAGAGTTGGAAAAGATGTTAGAGACCATTTAGTTCTACCCGTTCATTTTATAAATATGAAGAAACTGAGTCCTGTTGCTCAAGACTACATAGGCAATATGTTGCAATTGGATTCAGAACTAAGTCATATGACTAAAGACCTATTTCTCTTTTCACCCCCTTCAATCCTTTAGTACATTAAGAAATAATCAAAGAACACCACTAATGGATATATTTAACTAATCTGTGTGTTAGAGTATAAGTAGGGTTTATTTTGTTTTATTAAATGATTATGGTTGAGGTAGAGGTTTAAATAAAACTTCTTAATATTAAGAAAGTCAGTCATTTATGAAGTAAATTATATGAAAAAACATCCCAAATTATAAGTTTAGGGTGAGCTTAAGTCACTTGTAATCAGTCTATTCCCACAAAACAAAAAAATGAGATTGCTTAAAAATCAATACCTTTTGGTTTACAATTCTGGAAATAAAACAACTAGTAAATCTCAATAAGGAGCAATAGTTTAACAATATACCTTTTCCTCTCTTGTATTCATTTTTTTATTTAACTGATTAGTGACTTAAAACCTAGAAGAAATCGTCATAATGAATTCTGTTCAAAGTTAACAAACTTTGATTATAGATCAAAGGGCTCCATTTCTTAGGTATCGTTCGACATAACTAGTAATATTATAGATAACTGCTTCTAGCACCCCAAAATTGATATTCTACACCTGGGTAGTCTAACCAACACGCAAGGGAGTTTGGTACAAATCTATTGGAGAACCTTAATAAACTTCATACTTTTATGTGACAAACATTCTCTTTGGATATTATGAAGGCATGAAATAATACTTGTGCTATCCAAAATTATAAACACAAAAATCATGAGGGATCAAGTTATAAAATAATAATCCCTTTGTAATATAACATAAACATTTATGCAGTAAATGGGAAAAGATAATAAGATAACTATCCTATGATGCAGTTGGTTGTCATCTTGCCTACCTGAAGAAGACCAAAGTGACATTATTGGTGACATCTTTTGATTTATGCATAAACTGGATTTAAGCGTGGCAGATTTGCACAAAGTTCTGGGCCTCACTCTCTCTTCCAGTACAATGGTAGGACAAAAGTCAAGACAACTGATATGGCTGAGGATGCAGTGGATGCCTGGTTTCTTTGATGTCTAATCAAGCTCTGAGCACTGCACAGCACCTGTTTCTGTCACTTCCATGACCACCAGAACAAATTATTCTCATCCTCCCCTTTTGCTAGATGAAGTCTTCACATGCCTGAGGCAAGCACCCCACAAAATATTTGACACCTTTTGGTTACCCTCAGTCTGGGTTAGCTCAACTGCCTTCAAGATGGTTTACTGGAGTGTGGCTGCTGCACATGCAATAGCTTCTTGGAATTACAGGTGAGAGTCGGGTGATAGATACCAAAGGGGAGTGAGCAGACTTGACAAGGGCTCAGCAAATCCTCACACCACAGGTACTAGTCTTCCCTGAACATCCCATATACCCCAATACTGCAGTAGTAGTAAATAAATCAAATGAAAAGTGAAGTTTCAGCTATTTTAAGCTATGTCACAGCTAGTGACCTTTTATAACCTAAATGAGAGTTTACCATTTATACAATTGCTTTTATGAGAAAATATGTTCTAAGCTCCAAAAAATGATGCAGAAAGAGTTTTAACAAAAACCATTAATAAAATCAGTACTTGTTGCTTATTTTTAATTTGTAAAAGCACTTCTCATTTATTTACTCTAATGCAACAAATGTTTATATATATCTATGTGCAAAATTAATATGTAGAATACTGGAGTTTTCTTAATAGAAAAATCTATTTGTGAAAAAATAACATGAAAAAATCTTTATTATATTCCTGTACAAAAGAAATATTTATCAAGTACCTAGATGAAGTCAAGTAAAGTAGAGAGGTAGCTGATCTTGGAATCAAGAAGATCCAGATTCAAATCATTCTCCTCTAACAAATAAATGAACAAACTAACCTGCTATTCTATGATCAGTGAATTAACAGCAAACAGTTTTCCCTGTACTTTCCATGCCTAAAGTCCTGGACAACGAGAATTGATCTGATGTTTAGAATGATGCTGTTCTTCAAATATTACATTCTCCTGGCTCTGGACATTTTCCCTGGCTATCTCTCATGCCTGGAAATTTCTCCCTCCTTACCTCTGCCTACTGGCTTCCCTGAATCCTTCGACGTCTCAACTCAAGTCCTATACTCTTCAAGAAGCTTTTAATAGAATTTAATATGAATACTTTCCCTCTGAGATTATCTCTAGTTCATCTTGGATATATATTGTTTGGACATAGTTATTTTAGTACTGCCTCCCTTATTAGTTTGTGAATTCCTTGACATAAGAGATTGCTTTTGCCTTTCTTTATATACCCAGAGCATAGCAAAGTGTTAGTTACAAAGTAGGCACTCAATAAATAATTGTTGACTTGAACTCAGGGTCAAGGGCAAAATCCACTCATTATATTATACAAAGACAACAATGAAGATTCTGAAAAAGGCAGAAACTTTCTGTTTAGTGGCAAGTTAACTAGAGAATTCAAATAACTAAAATCTGCTTTTCCCCAGGCATTCTGGTTTTGAACTTTTACTATATACAACAGGGAGAAAGTATATTGTTGGAATGAATACATGTTTGTGTGTATGTGTTTATCTGCAGCTGTAATTATAAAATGATAAGAGAAACTTAGAAAGATTAATGCCTCTACTAAATTTCTATAATAATTAGTCCAGTGCTTAGCATCGTGTCTGGCATATAGTAAGAATTTCTTTTTTTTTTTTTTTTTAAGTTTTAATATTATTTTATTTGGTCGTTTTCATACATTATTCACTGGAAACAAAGATCGTTTTCTTTTCCTCCCCTCCCCCCCCCCCCCCCCCGCCTTTCCCTCTCCCATAGCCGACGCATGATTCCACTGGTTATCACATGTGTTCTTGACTCGAACCCTTTTCCCTGTTGTTGGAGTTTGCATTATAGTGTTCATTTAGAGTCTCTCCTCAGTCTTATCTCCTCCAACCCTGTGGTCGAGCAGTTGCTTTTCAGCGGTGTTTTTACTCCCACAGTTTATCCTCTGCTTGTGGGTAGTATTTTTTTTTTTAGATCCCTGCAGATTGTTCAGGGAAATTGCATTGATACTTATGGAGAAGTCCATCACCTTCGATTGTACCACAATGTATCAGTCTCTGTGTATAATGTTTTCCTGGTTCTGCTCCTTTCGCTCTGCATCACTTCCTGGAGGTTGTTCCAGTTCACATGGAATTCCTCCACTTTATTATTCCTTTTAGCACAATAATATTCCATCACCAACATATACCACAATTTGTTTAGCCATTCCCCAATTGATGGGCATCCCCTCATTTTCCAATTTTTGGCCACCACAAAGAGCGCAGCTATGAATATTTTTGTACAAGTCTTTTTGTCCATTATCTCTTTGGGGTACAAGCCCAGCAGTGCTATGGCTGGATCAAAGGGCAGACAGTCTTTTATCGCCCTTTGGGCATAGTTCCAAATTGCCCTCCAGAATGGTTGGATCAATTCACAACTCCACCAGCAATGAATTAATGTCCCCACTTTGCCACATCCCCTCCAGCATTCATTACTTTGCATAGCTGTCATGTTAGCCAATCTGCTAGGTGTGAGATGATACCTCAGAGTTGTTTTGATTTGCATCTCTCTGATTATAAGAGATGTAGAGCACTTTTTCATGTGCTTATTAATAGTTTTGATTTCTTTGGCTGAGAATTGCTTGTTCATGTCCCTTGCCCATTTGTCAATTGGAGAATGGCTTGATTTTTTGTACAATTGATTTAGTTCTTTATAAATTTTAGTAATTAAACCCTTGTCAGAGGTTTTTATGAAGATTGTTTCCCAATTTGTTGCTACCCTTCTGATTTTGGTTACATTGGTTTTGTTTGTACAAAAACTTTTTAATTTGATGTAATCCAGATTATTTATTTTGCATTTTGTAATTCTTTCTAATTCTTGCTTGGTTTTGAAGTATTTCCCTTCCCAAAGGTCTGACATGTATACTATTCTGTGTTCGCCTAATTTTCTTATAGTTTCTTTCTTTATGTTCAAGTCATTCATCCATTTTGAATTTATCTTGGTGTAGGGTGTGAGGTGTTGATCTAAGCCTAATCTTTCCCACACTGTCCTCCAATTTTCCCAACAGTTTTTATGAAATAGTGGGTTTTTGTCCCAAAAGCTGGGATCTTTGGGTTTGTCATATACTGCCTTGCTGAGGTTGCTTGCCCCCAGTCTATTCCACTGATCCTCCTTTCTGTCTCTTAGCCAGTACCAAATTGTTTTGATGACCGCTGCTTTATAATATAGTCTGAGATCTGGGACTGCAAGACCCCCTTCCTTTGTATTTTTTTTCATTAATTCCCTGGGTATCCCTGATCTTTTGTTTTTCCAAATGAACTTTGTTATGTTTTTTTCTAAATCAGTAAAAAAAATTTTTGGGAGTTCCATGGGTATGGCACTAAATAGATAGATGAGTTTGGGTAGGATGGTCATTTTTATTATATTGGCTCGTCCTACCCATGAGCAGTTAATGTTCTTCCAATTGTTCAAGTCTAGTTTTAGTTGTGTGGAAAGTGTTTTGTAGTTGTGTTCATATAGATCCTGTGTTTGTCTCGGGAGATAGATTCCTAAGTATTTTATTTTGTCTTGGGTAATTTTGAATGGGATTTCTCTTTCTAGTTCTTGCTGCTGAGCTGTGTTGGAATTATATAGAAATGCTGATGACTTATGTGGGTTTATTTTGTATCCTGCAACTTTGCTAAAGTTGTTGATTATTTCAATTAGCTTTTTGGTTGAATCTCTAGGATTCTTTAAGTAGACCATCATGTCATCTGCAAAGAGTGATAATTTGGTCTCCTCCTTGCCTATTTTGATGCCTTCAATTTCTTTTTCTTCTCTAATTGCTACTGCTAGTGTTTCTAATACAATGTCAAATAATAGAGGTGATAATGGGCATCCTTGTTTCACTCCTGATCTTAATGGGAATGGATTTAGTTTATCCCCATTGCAGATGATATTAGCTGATGGTTTTAGATATATACTGTTTATTATTTTTAGGAATGACCCTTCTATTCCTATGCTTTCTAGTGTTTTTAGTAGGAATGGGTGTTGTATTTTATCAAAGGCTTTTTCTGCATCTATTGAGATAATCATGTGATTCTTGTTGGTTTGCTTGTTGATGTGGTCAATTATGTGGATAGTTTTCCTAATGTTGAACCAGCCCTGCATCCCTGGTATGAATCCTACTTGATCATGGTGGATGACCCTTCTAATCACTTGCTGGAGTCTTTTTGCTAGTATCCTATTTAAGATTTTTGCATCTATATTCATTAGGGAGATTGGCCTATAGTTTTCTTTCTCTGTTTTTGGCCTGCCTGGCTTTGGAATTAGTACCATGCTTGTGTCATAAAAGGAGTTTGGTAGGACTCCCTCTTTGCTTATTATGTCGAATAGTTTGTGTAATATTGGGGTTAACTGTTCTCTGAATGTTTGATAGAATTCACTGGTGAATCCATCAGGCCCTGGGGATTTTTTCTTAGGCAGTTCTTTGATGGCTTGATGGATTTCAATTTCTGATATGGGATTATTTAAGAAAACTATTTCTTCTTCTGTTAGTCTAGGCAATTTATATTTTTGTAAATATTCATCCATATCACCTAGATTGGTAAATTTATTGCCATATAGTTGGGCAAAGTAGTTTTTAATGATTGCCTTAATTTCCTCTTCATTTGAGGTGAGATCCCCCTTTTCATCCTTGATGCTATTAATTTGCCTTTCTTCTTTCCTTTTTTTAATTAAATTAACCAGTACTTTGTCTATTTTGTCTGTTTTTTCAAAGTACCAGCTTCTAGTCTTGTTTATTAGCTCAATAGTTCTGTCACTTTCTATTTTATTAATTTCTCCCTTAATTTTTAGGATCTCTAGTATGGTTTTCTTCTGGGGGTTTTTAATTTGTTCATTCTCAAGTTTTTTGATTTGCATTTCCAATTCCTTGGTCTCTGTCCTCCCTAATTTGTTAATATATGCACTCAGGGATATGAATTTTCCTCTAAGTACTGCCTTGGCTGCATCCCATAAGGTTTGAAAGGATGTTTCGCCGTTGTCATTTTCTTCAACGAAATTGTTAATTGTTTCTATGATTTCTTCTCTAACTAAATGATTTTGGAGTATCATGTTATTTAATTTCCAATTAATTTTTGATTTGGGTCTCCATGTACCCTTGCCGATCAATATTTTAATTGCCTTGTGATCTGAAAAGGCTGCAGTTAATATTTCTGCTTTTCTGCATTTAAGTGCCATGTTTCTATGACCTAGTGTATGATCTATTTTTGTGAATGTGCCATGTGGTGCTGAAAAGAAGGTGTATTCTTTTTTGTCCCTATTTATTTTTCTCCATATGTCTATTAATTCTAATTTTTCTAAGATTTCATTCACCTCTTTTACCTCTTTCTTATTTATTTTTTGATTTGATTTATCTAAATTTGATAGTGGTTGGTTCAAGTCTCCCACTAATATGGTTTTACTGTCTAATTCCTCCTTCAATTCTCCTAGTTTCTCTATTAAAAATTTGGATGCTATACCATTTGGTGCATACATGTTGATTAGTGATATTTCCTCATTGTCTATACTTCCTTTTAGCAGAATATATTTACCTTCCCTGTCCCTTTTGATCAGGTCTATTTGTACTTTGGCTTTGTCAGATATCATGATTGCAACTCCTGCCTTCTTTCTATCGGTTGAGGCCCAAAAGGTCTTACTCCAACCTTTAATTCTAACCTTGTGAGTGTCAACCCGTCTCATATGTGTTTCTTGAAGGCAACATATGGTAGGGTTTTGTGTTCTAATCCAGTCTGCTATTTGTCTGCGTTTTATGGGTGAGTTCATCCCATTCACGTTCAAAGTTATGATTGTTATTTGTGGATTCGCTGGCATTTTGATGTCTTCCCCTAGTTCTGACCTTTCTTCTTTAGCTTTCTCCTTTTGAACCAGTGATTTACTTTAGGTCGGTCCCCCTAGTCCCCTCCCTTGAGATGCTTCCCTTTCTAGCCCGTCCCTTTTTATGCTCCCTTCCCCTCCCCCCTCTCCTTCCCTCCCTTTTTGTGCTCCCTCCCCCCTCCCCCTCCTTAATTTTCCTTTCTTTCTTGCCCTAATGGATAAGATAGAAATCAGGATCCCACTGGATCTAGATGTTCTTCCCTCTCAGATTTGATTTCACTGAGAGTAAGGTTTAAGTACTTCCACTTCACGCTCTCTTCCTCTCCTTCTCATATGAGAGTTCTTCCCCTCCCCTTCCCATGTGTATCTTTATATGGGAAAGTTTATTCTATTGATTCCCCCCCTATTTCTTGAAGTTAATCTTAGTATTATCACGGTTCCCCCCTCCCTTTTCCTTTTTTTGCCCCAACTTTCCCCAAATCTTCTTGATTCCCCAATCTTTCCCTATGCATGTTTCTTCTAACTACTCTTATGATGATACAATTTATGAGAGTTACACAAAACATTTTCCCCACATATTAATATATATAATTAGATGTAAATGTAGTCCTTATAGAAGAGAGTTTGACTTAAAGAGAAAGATAAGATTTATCTCCTTTTCCCTTTCTTTCATATTTACCTTTTCATGTTTCTCTTGCTTTCTGTGCTTGGATATCGAACTTTCCACAGAGCTCTGGTCTTTTCTTAGCAAATGCTTGGAAATCTTCTATTTTGTTGAATGCCCATACTTTCCCCTGGAAGTATATAGTCAGTTTTGCTGGGTAGTTGATTCTTGGTTGGAGACCCAGCTCTCTTGCCTTTCTAAATATCGTGTTCCATGCTTTGCGGTCTCTTAGTGTGTTAGCCGCTAAGTCATGTGTGATCCTTATGGGAGCCCCCTTATATCTGAAGCTCTTCTTCTTGGCTTCTTGTAGGATTTTCTCCTTTACTTGGAAACTCTTGAATTTGGCAATTACATTCCTAGGCGTTGTCTTTTGGGGATTTAGTATAGAAGGTGTTCTATGAATCCTCTCTATTTCTATTTTGCCCCCTTGCTCCAGAACGTGGGGGCAATTTTCTTTTATAATCTCCTCTAGAATAAAATCCAATTTGTTGTTTACCTCTGGTTTTTCTGGGAGACCGATGATACGGAGATTTTCTCGTCTTCCTCTGTTCTCCAGGTCCGTGACCTTCTCAGTGAGATATTTTCTGTTTTCTTCCAATTCATTAATTGTTTGGGTTTGCTTTATTGATTCTTGCTGTTTTATCATCTCACTTTCTTCGAGGTCCTTAATTCTGGTCATTAGGGACTGGATTTGCTTTTCAGCCTTGTCTGCCCTTGTATTGGCTGCTTCGAGTTCTTTTTCCAATTGAGCAGTCTTATCTGTCAGACAGCTGATCTCTTTCTCCCATTTTTCTTTCCAGAAGGTTTCCATCTTTTGGATAAGTTCCAGTTTGAGATCTTCCAGAGCTTGTTGATAGTTTCCATTTTGGGAGGCGTGTTCTGAATTTTTTTGGATTTCCTCTTCATTCTCCTCTTTCCCTTGGGTACTTCCACCATAAAAGTTTTCAATAGTCACTTTTTTCCCTTTCTTCCTGGAGGCTTGATTTTGGGCCATGTGAGCCATCCCTTTGGTGGTTTTATTTCCCTTTCCTTTTTGGTCTGGGGTCTGGGTTATAAGAGTGGTTTTTCTGTGAATTTAGGTTGCTTCAGACTAGTTCTTCCCAGCCTCTGAGCCCAGGTATTCAGCTCCGCCCAGATAATCCGTGCACCTTGTTCAGCGCAGCCCGCCCGAAGTCCGCTGGCTTCTCCAGTGAAAGCGCCCTGAGACGTTTTTTCCTGGCAGTCCCCAGATCCCAAGGACCCTGGAGTGCCCCCCCAGACAGAGACGCTCCCCACTCACTCGCTGTCCCGGTGAGCGCTCAGGTAGCTCACTCTGGTTTAGTGGGGGAGGTGGGGTGGGGGAAGGGCGGCTCAGTTCACTTTTCTGTGCAAGCTTTTCCTTCTTATTTTAGTGTGGAGATGTTCAAGCCCCACGTACCTTTGCCTCTGTGGGGTACTGGGGAGTCCTTCTGTTCCTCCAAAGGTGATTTTATGCTCCTTTGATGTAGTCTATTTCGTTCGGTGCTGGGGAGAGGAAACGTGCGGCGTCTAGATTGCAGCCATGATTACCCGGAAGTCCTATAGTAAGAATTTCTAAATGTTTATTGATCGATTGAAGTAGCTTAATATTTTTCATTTGTTTGTGGAGAGAAAGAATCAAAAGTTATGATTTTTGTTGGTGGGATAGTTGTACTACAAGTGTAGAAATTCCCTCCACCAATACAGGTTGAGTAATCTGTATATAATATGTAATTTTAGAAAGTTGTTGGGTTGCACTGAGAGGGCAATTAGTTAATTCTAGAAGGCCTTGATGAATAAAATGTTTCAAAATCTAAGTTCCTGCTTAGATTTATATAGTATTAAGGATCATAATTTATTCTTGATCACAGAATATATACAGGAAGTCAGTTTGTGTCTAAATAATATGCCAGTATATTTTATTTACATTTGCTTTTCCTTCCTAAAAGTTTAAAGAAGTAAAATCCCAGGTCCAAATTTTACCTCAAACTCTTCCTAGCCATGTGACCCTAAGCAAAGCACCTAACTCCAAATCCCTACTTACTGCTTTGCACTGGAACAATTCTAAGGAAGAGGGTAAGTGTTTAAAAAATAGAGAGTGATGGCAACTTGAAAAGATGAGAATGGTTTCACAAGACACTAGAGAATATTGAAGATTTGTTAACACAGGACATGAGATGGGAGAGGAGGAAAAAATCAAACATAAGTCCACCTATAGCTCAGAAGTACCTGGTATAGAATAAGAAGTTAATAAATGCTTGTTTACTCTCAATCTATAAGAAATAAAGGGCAAGATTAACAGAAATAGTGAAGTAAAAAGGAAAAGATATAAAAAACAGGGCTAATTTTGGACATAATGAATTTGAAGTACCAGTGGGTCTTCCAAGGGGATATGTCAGAGAAGCAGTTGGAAATACATGTTTTGAATTGTAAAGAGATATAAAGATGAAGAAACATATTTGGGAGTAAGCTGCCTACAGGTGATATTGTAGAGAGTATGAAAGTAATGAAGAGGGTGAAAAGTCATTGAAAGAGAAACAGCAATTAAAGAGGGAGAAAGAATCAAAAGTGTGTGGATTGTCTATAGGACATGCCGAGGTGAAGACATAGAAGGCATGGGTATCCAGTATCTAAAAATACAAGGAGGTCAAGGAGAGTAAGACTGAAGAAGGCCTTTGGATCTGATGATCAGGAAGTCATTGTGAACACATACCAAGAACATTCCCCAATAGATAAGTGGTCAAAAGATGTGAGTGAAAAGTTTGAACAAGGATTGCAAAGTATTGGGGGCAGTTGGGTAGCTCAGTGGATTGAGAGTCAGGCCTAGAGAAGGGAGGTCTTAGGTTCAAATCTGGCCTCAGACACTTCCCAGCTGTGTGACCCTGGGCAAGTCACTTGACTCCCATTGCCTAGCCCTTACCACTCTTCTGCCTTGGAACCAATACACAGTATTGACTCCAAGATGGAAGGTAAGGGTTAAAAAAAAAAAAGAATTGCAAAGTATTACTAACCAAGTGTAGTTTTATTATTAATTAAATACATTATTATTATATTATATTTATTTTTTTATAATTTAATATAATTATAATATATTTATATATATATATAATATAATTATAATATAATTATAATTAAATACATATTTATGACTAAACCTTAATGAAAATACTTCCAATTAGCTATCAACAATAGAAACACTTCCTGAACATGTTGTATGTCAAATTCTGTCACCCAGACAACTGGAAAGTGAGGAGTTTGAAGTAAAGTATCTCTAAAGTCTTTTCAAACTCTAAATTATGATCATTTCATATTTACTCTCATGCAAAATATATCTCCCTGAATTTCAAATCCTAACATACAAAACTAAAATTATGATAAATTTTTATTAATTCTTGAGATTACTGTGCCACTTTTATTTCTCATTAAATTTTTTAAAGTTTAATTTGTTTATTTAAGGATGGACTTTATTGTTTCAAAAAGTATCACAACTTCACCCAGAAACTAGATTTCCAGAGAGCTCTTATTTTTCCAGATGGCAAATTTTCCTATCTTTCTATACTTAAGTTTAGTATAATGAGGGAAGTGGAGTCCAAGAAATTTACAATATAAATCCTAAACCCTGACTTCCAGTTGTGAACACTGGACTCCTATGTAAACGATCTAATACTGTTATTTATATCTAGCAGTATATAAAGAGTTGGTTGTAAAATGGTCAACAGTGTTAAATGCTACTCACCTGTATTTTGTTGACACTGTTAAATACTATAAAACCAAACTTCAACCAACTTCAAACACCAAATGATTGCACTCTTAAGTAATAAGGCTTTAAGTGTGATAATTTCACTGAGATGACAGCTGCAATCTAATTACAACTACATTTTTCATGTTTGCCTTTTTTCAAATACATCATTTCATCTACAACATTTTTGTTAGCTTTGCTGCTACACTAAATAAAAAGAAATGGTATCAATAATATTGTCTTTTGTCTGCAACCTGTTCTCTTCCAGGAAGAATAATCACAGAGAATTTTTCCAATGGTCCTTTAATTAGCATTATGTAAATATATCAGCTCCTAAAAACTATAGCCAACAAAGAACAGAATATAAAGCATTAACTCAATTTGTTCTGCATTAGTGATTTCATGTCAGGTTTTCCTTAAATACTATTTTCCACACATTTATGTAATGTTGAAACTGAAAACCTCAGCTTTGAAATATATTTCCCTAATGAAGAAACTGAAGACCATTAGTCTTAAAAGTGAAAACAAATCTAGTATTTATAACCTAATGGTGGAGAGAACAGAGACAATAATAGTATTTCACAAGGTAAGCAGTTGTACAAGTTGTACAATTCAGTAGGATGTCTCCAATTAGCTTTTCTCCTCATTTGTCATTTTCTACGAAGGCATTTCATCTACAAAAAATGATAGCCCTTTTGGTAAAAGCACTAAGAACTGTTATAATTTTTCAACAAGTTGTAATATAATATGATGGAAATCCAACAAATAGCTTTTTCTGTTCACCAAACTATCCTTCATTCCAATATGCCTCAAGAATTCTGATCACTTTCTTTGATACTTAAGAACACTACACAACGATTTTTCACAGAATTCCAAGTGATAGATCCATTAGCCTTTCAACTACTGAGAGGACTGCTATGGTGAATGTTATCAATAATTATTTGTCATTCAGTTCTTTTTGGTTTGTTATTAAAGGCACAAATGAGAAAAATAATAGGCTAAGTCATAAATTTGTTCCTTAAAAACAAAAGATGCTATCTGGTATCCCTAAAGGCCTTTCAAAAAAGCTTAAAAACCTAAAAGAGCAAAGTAATATATAAGATGTTATGAAGACAAAAAAATGGGCAAATATTGGATGTGTAAGCTGAGTAAAAATGAGGTGTCAAATGAGGAAGCTAGAGTTGTCAATCTAGAAGCCTGAGAAGATACTGGTATCTTCAACAACAACAAGGTTCATAAAAGCAGAACATTTAGGAGGAAAGATAATCAATTCTCTTTTGAATATATTTAGTTTGAGATGTCAAAGAAATATTTCATTTGAAATATCAAATAAGTAACTGGAGAGATAGATCTAGAGCGTAGATGATTTGAACTGCTGATCTGGGAATAATTCAAATGGATGATGACAATCCATTGGAGTTACTGAGAGCACTACTAGGAAACTATAGAGAGGGAAAAAAAAGAAAAAACCCAAGACAGTGTTTTGGGAGAAGAGGTAGTGGGAACCCATATAGTTAAGGAGCATCTTCTGGATGAAGATCTAGCAAAAGAGGCTGAGAAGGAATAGTCAGATAGAAAACCAAGTGAGATTAGTGCCATGAAAAATCAAAAGAGGAGAGAATATTTAATAAGAGAATATTATAAACAGTATATAGGAAAAATTTTGATAAGGAATATGAAAGCTGTAAATCTTAAATAATAAAAAGAAATAGTATTCCTCTTTCATTGCCTCTTTTACTTACCTAGAAGTTTTGCAATAACATAAAGGGCTTGTCCCCAAAGGAAAAACTTTCCATCACGCCCACAGTTGCTAGGAAATCTCTTCTGACTACCAGGATTTTTCTTCTCAGCTTCCACAAAGTCAGCTGGCACATAATAATACTTCGGAACAACAGGATACCCTGCAGAGTTTAAAAATAAATAGTCCAATAAAATTAGTTTCCTTCCTTGCCATTCAATCTTTATAAAGTTAAAATGGTTCTTTGAAGGGGGAGGGTTAAAAGGTTGTATCATATGAGAGCCAAAAGTCAATATGCTGAATGACTGTCCACAAGCTGGCTTTAGTCTAAAAGATGCATTACAAAATACAGAAAAAAAAGTTAACTGAATACTCAAATAACCATATGCTGCATATACAATTCCTTACCAAGCAATATGAGGATAATCTCTTTTAACACTTTTTAGTTTTAATAACTACACACAGAATAACAAGTATGAATACTTAGAGTGAAGGAAAATACTATTTCAAACAGATTTAGTCCAGAAAACCTTCACAAGTGAGATCTTCTCCTATCTTAAATGAAGAATTATAACTTTGATTTCTCAGAAAAGAAATTCCCATGTAAACTTTAAGCCTATTACCTACCACTCAGTATTATGGAAGAGAAAGAAAAAAACTTCCCTTGAAGCTAAATGAACTAGAACTTTAAAATGTCTTTTTTCTAAAGCGTCTTTACCTAAAAGCATAAAAATCATTACTTTAAGTGAAGGATCTATAGATATTACATGAAAAAAGATAATGATATTTGTAGGGAGCTTTAAAGGTGTTATAAGTATGTATCAAGAATTTAATTATTCTGAGATTGCTTACACTTCAAGAAATGCCTAAAATCTCATGCCTGAATTTTTACATTAAATCCTATGCCAACAAGGACATCTCAGATCTTTTACTAACATACATTTCTATAATATTAATCAATTAAGACATTTGGAGATTCAATGGGTAGTACACAAAACCAATGAACTTTCTATATATTTCTAAACCTGATTCAAGAAACCACAAATATTATACTTGCTTGAATAATACTCTAAATAAAACTATCAGGTTGGATAAATGATAATTTTGAACATAAGGACTGAATATATCACCTTATGAAAAATAACATCAATACTTTTTAAGGGTATCTCAAATAGTTTGTTGTAGTTTAAAGTAAAAAGGAGGGGAGACACACAAGAAAACCAACTTCATTGCTTCCTAATAATACCTTGTTTTTGAACAAAAAAATGAAACTACATAGGGTGAACATCCAGTATGAAGTTTTTGGTGTTAGAAAAAATAAGACCTAATATCAAAGAGTAAAGACTGATCACCATAAAAATATATTCAAAGTAATATTCTCTGTATGAGTTTCAAATGGTTGAAAGGCAATACTATGAGAGTAAGCCTATAGCTTGATCAAAAGGTGATTTCCTTTAAATGAGCCTACGCTGATTTCAATGGGATAAGTTTTGGCCAAAAAGAACATTAAAAACATAACTTATTCAGAGAGGATAACTGATAAATATACAATGAGCCAACAAAACATAAAGGATGTCAGACTTTCAAAATTATGAGTTGGTAATTCTCTGAGATTACTCTTAACTGCTAAGATTTAACTCCATTCTCCTTAAGGTAAAAAAGAAAATGATAAAGGAAATGGAAAAGAAGAAATTCATGATTACTATAGGTTTTTTTTTTTTCATTTCAAGTCGCTTCATTAGCCATGTGCAAACCAGCATATACTTTATCACATTATTAATATATTTGAAATGCATTTTGATAACACTTGAATATCTCAAAAATGAAATACAGTTGTACCTTCTGTTGTCTGATGAAGGACTGGAGTCAAAAGATCTTGATATTCCTTTACTTGTGTAGGATTTCCTCTAAAAACTCCTAACAGATAAAATGACATATGTACATTTAAATAAATATCAATCCAACTTGATACAATTAGTGAGTTATATTTTTCCCTAGTGGAAAAATTCTAAGTAAGCAGTCAAATTACAGGGTTAAAATTGAAACTATAAATACTGAATGGTGTTAAAAAAAATTTTGTTTCAGGAAATCACTTGAACTTCTTAAGATTTAAAAAGGGAAATTCATGCTTTAAAACTTCACTGCATTTATATTATGAATCTTAACTCTATACACATTACAAAGAATAATGGCAAGTGAAGTAAAGTTAAAAAATACTCATTAAAATATTTTTAAAGTATTAAGGACCAAACATGTCCCTGGATAAAAGTTGAGAAAATGCATCTTTCCCTAATCTTTGCAGAAATAGGGTATTATAGGTGGAGAATATTATATATGTTGTTAAACATGGTTGATTTGGCTGAAATGCCCCCCATTCTATTTTTAATCTTTGTTCCAAGTCACTATTCACTCAGTAGAGGAACTGAAGGGATATATTCAGAAGTAAAGATGATATAAAAACAAATAAGATAGAAAATATCTTGTAGTTAACAAATGCTTCACTGAATTTTTCTTACATGCCAATTATATATGCTATAGATTAAAAAATAATCACTTACCATCAATCATCATGTAAAGAAAAAAAATTGGAAATTCACATTCAATGCCATCAAAGAGCTAAAAAAGAATAATTCACGGTTTTAATTGCCATAATCTTCCAACATGGTTGTTTGTAGTAAAATATTATTTGTCATGTACATAAATACATATTCACTCATTAATCAATTCTGAAACTAGACTAATTTTAGCAGAGACATTTTAATTTTTAAAAAATAATATTTATAAATTCGACATTCAAAATGAGGGTTTTTAATTGGCACCAGAAATATCTGAAATTAGAATACCAAAAAGGTTTTTAAAAGATAAATGGAAATTTTAACAAATATTAAACATCAAAAAAGCAAATGCCAAAATTTCTTTTAATATAGTCAAACTGTAGCCAGCTGTGAAATTAAATAAAATGATAAATAACATGTCTACTTTTTCTGCAAAATTCAATGCATATTGATTTTTTCCAATAAATTGATAATTTTATTGCTAAACAAATTGGGATGATAAAATGTTGCTTGGACATTTTCTCAAAGATCTGCACTGATGAGGAGAAAAAGAAAACTGATACTATCCTCCATTTAATCACTTTCCAGGCCACTAGAGCAAATTCCTAACTATCCCTCACCCTTAAGTACCCATATTTTTTCTTTTCTTTCTTTTTTTTCAGGAGCTTCAGCCTTCTCAAACTGGATTAGTGAGGATCACTAGTGAAAAAATGAATTAGGTAACACAAAATAAAAGCTCTAAATAAGATTCACAGAAAGGATGCATAGAGGTATGTATTTCACCTCAAGAAAAGAATACAAAAAATATATTTGAGGCATAAAAGGGAGACGTATAATTAACCATAGGGGAAGAAATTATGTAGTACTAATTTTGCAATATTACATTCTCTTAAAACATTGGACATTATATTCCAAACTAGCATTTATCATAAGACAAATTTCTGTAGAGGAATGGCAGCCATGAAAAGAAAGTAAAGGGGAAAATGGGATATTATCCCAAAAGAATAAGAAGTCAGGCATGGACATGTAAGCCATATCATTTACTCTACATATTATATTACCTTAATTTCAGCTGGTTTATAATAGCGTCGGTTTTGATCTTCTAGTGAAGTTCTGTACCCATCTCTCAAGAAACGCTTGAATCCATACTTTCCTTTTAATTTTCTAACGACTTTATCAAGTGTTTGACTAAACAGAGCATCATCATCAATGGCAAAAGCAGGGTAACCAATGCATGGGAGTAATGCAGCATCAGTATTCTGAGGAAACAGGAAAAAAAATTAAAAATTCTTAAAATGATAATATGAATTAGCAAAGAACAACATACCATGAAAGTATAGGAATTAAATGTGATTATTGAAATGAGAGGATAGGCAAAGATAGAATGAGAATTATTAACCAATCAAGTATTAGAAGATATAATAAAAGATCATTAAATGATTTCAATTATATAAATTATTTATTTATTTATTTTAATTTTTCCCATGATTACATGATTCTTGTTGTCTCCTCCCCCTTCTCAGGGTTGACAAACAATTCCACTGAGTTATACATATATTACCACTCAAAACCTATTATTCAAAACCTATATATAATGAATATATATTATTCATTTTTGTAATAGAGTAATCGTTTACAAATCATATACCCATATAAACAAGTGATAAATCATATGTTTTCTGCTGGATTTCTACCCTAACATTTCTTTTTCTAGTTGTGGATAGCATTCTCTCTCATCAGTCCCTCAGAATTGTTCTGGATCATTGCATTGCTTTTTAGCAGCAAAGTCAATTACATTTGATCATTCCGCAATGTTTCAGTTACTGTGTATAATATTGTCCTGGTTCTGCTTATTTCAGTCTTCATCAGTTCATGTAGGTCATTCCAGTTCACATGGAATTCCTCCATGTTATTATTCCTTTGAGAACAATAGTATTCCATCACCAACATATACCACAATTTGTTCAGCCATTCCCCAATTGGAGGGCATCCCCTCATTTTCCAAAATTTTGCCACCACAAAAAGTACAGCTATAACTATTTTTGTACAAACAAGTCCATCCTCATTTTTTTCATCTCTTTGGAGTACAAACTTGGTAGTGGTATTGCTGGATCAAAGGGCATGTGTTCTTTTAAAGCTCCTTGGGCATAATTCCAAATTGCCTTACAGAATAGTTGGATCAATTCACAATTCCGCCAGCAATAGTTAGTGTCTCAATTTTGTCACATCCCCTCCAACTTTTATTATTTTCCTTTACTGTCATATTGGCTACTCTGCTAGATGTAAGGTGGTACCTCAGTGCTATTTGAATATGCATTTCTCTAATAAATGAGGGATTTAGAATATTTTTATGTGATTGTACATAGTTTTGATTTCTTCATCTGAAAACTGCCTATTTATATCCTTTGACCATTTGTCAACTGGGGAATGATTTGATTTCTCACAAATTTGACTTAGTTCTTCTTTATATATTTGAGAAATTAGACTTTTGACAAAGAATTTTGTTATAAATTTCTTTTCTTAGTTGGTTGATCCCTTCTAAACCTTTTTAACATAATACAATAAAAATTATTCCTTTTACATCTTGTAATGCCAACTATATAAATTTTAAAATCTTTTGTATGAAAATACTCAATGATACTAGAATGAAGAGAAGCTATTGATGGGGTAGGGAATTTACTCAATAAATATCTCTAATAATCATTTTATATTCAAGATATAAACAGATAAGGCATGAAAGAGAATATGTAAGTAAAAAAATACTCCAAAAGAGAATAAAAGGGTGTGAAGCAATTATCAAAAGAATAAATGCACACTCTTAATATTCATGAGAAAATGTATCAGATAGAAGATGAATTCAAATGAAAACAACTCTGAGGTTTTTCACCTTACTCTGGTCACATTGTCAAAAATTAAGAATTATTAAAAAATTAATGTTGGAAAGACTATGAGAATACAAGATAACTAATGAATTGTGATTAAAGCTATAAACTAGCACAACAGTTCTAGAAAAAAAATTTGTAGCTATGACAGAAAAAAAAAATTGTGCGTTAATGACAAAGAGACCTTAGAGAAAACTTAAATTAGTCAATATAATCAGTTATTACTGATTGACATGAGTGTGTTTGAGAAGGGGTAAAAGGTTAGGCAATGAGTCAAGTGCGATGAATGATTAATTAAACAAAGATAGTAAAACTCTTTTTCTTTGTCACAAAGAAATACAAATTTTAGCATATACAGGGTGTCCAAAAAGTCTTAAAGTTTAAATAGTGTAAATATTTTAATCTTGAATACTTTGAATCTGTAATAAGACTTCTAATATTTGTGCAATATATCTATAAATCTGTGTTTATTTATATATGTATATATATACATGTTAACAATGGATAATAAATTATTTGTTTGGATGCAAACTATGATTTCAATGCTTAAAGGATCTGTGATTTTCTAAGATAAGATATTCCTTCTATTATTGGAAATCACTATCACTCTAGTTTGTTATATGGTCTTAGGCTAACTATATTACTGTGTCTTTGAATACGGTCATAGACTATGCTACTGTGCCGGAAAAAAAGGCAAGTCAGTGATGAGTGAATGAGATAAGCTATTTAGGTGGGGCCTCAAACAAGATATACCCTCACTTTCTAGATGCATATTTGAAGCTTTTTGAGCACACTGAGGCATTAAGGGATGACTTTGTTAGAAGAAAAAATAATGGGAAAATGTTCTAGTTTCATTCTTCAGTTACAGTAAAATCTAAAAGAGGTCACTAAATCTGAAGTTGTCTATATCTCTGAAGACATAATAAGTAAAAATCCATTACACCATTACAATGCCAGTTAATTTTGTTAAAAAAAAAAAAGATATAGAATAAAAGTTTTTATTGCAAAACAAAATTTTAATAGGAGCAGTTTGGTGGCAGAGTGCTTTTTTATGCCAAATTTAGAGTCAGGAAGACTTGCTGAGTTCAAATCTGTCCTTAGACCCTCAGCTATGCGACCCTGGGAAAGTCACTTAACTCTGTTTACCCTAGTTTCCTCATTTGTAAAAGAGTTAGAGAAGGAAATGGCAATTCACTCCTGTATCTTTGCCAAGAAAACCCAAAATGGTGTCACGAAGAATTGGACATGATTTAAGTAACTTAGTAACAACAAAAATTATAATAATATTTTGCATCAATTGAAAAGTTTGATTCTTCAAGAATTAAATGTCTAATATGTACCACAACCTATCAAGGGGTAACAGGGCTTAGGGAAGTGTAAAAATGGTTTTCAGAATAAGAGAATTATCCTCCTAGATATACTTTTTAGAATGATATTTAAATGAAAAAGTAGAGTCTATTTTGGGCAAAACTGACAATAATTTTAAGAAATAGAGATAAAACTGAGAAATACAATATGAAAAATCCTTAGTGCATTCTTAAAATATTCAAGTTACTCACATGAGATCTGGATTCTCTTGGCAGCAGTGAACACAGAGTCTGTCTGTTTCGATTATGGGCATCAAGATCCACAAATATAACAGACCAAGAACATCCCTAGAAGAGAAGATGAACTTCTTAAACTCAGAAAAACAGTTTGGAGAAATTTTTGAATTGTAATTGTCACTATTATTTTTTTAAAAAACTTTTACTATTTTTTTGCTTTTTAGATCACATTAATTTTTATTTTCATACAATCACATTTATCTACTTTATCTTCCATAATTGTTTCTATGCTTAGTTTGTTTAAAAACACACCTTTAATCCATAGATGTGAAGGATCTTATATCATTGATATCATTTCTCTTCCTTTCTCAATGAGTGGTGGGGAAATTGGACTGAAGGAGAGAATTTGGAATTCAAAATCTTAAAAACTGAATGCTAAAAATTACTAAATACATGATTTTTAAAATAGAGGCACATGATCTGGTTTTCTAATAATTTTAATGGTATGATCTTTAATATTAAGGTCATGTATCCATTTAGAATGTATTGTAGAATATAATGGTAAGATGTTGGTGTAAGAGTAATTTCTACTATAATCTTTTATATATTTCCCTGGAGTTTAGTTTTTTTGTTTGTTATTTTTTTTTTATCAAAAATTGAGTTCAGGGAGTTTCCGGGTAAACATGGAGGCAGTCTAGACACAAAAATCATCTTCTCCTCAGCACCCACCGATACACACTACTTCAAAAGACCAAAAGAACCAAATTCATAAGAATGAAGGGACTCTACAGTAGGGCTTAGCATTGAAGGTACATGGGATTTGGGCATTTCCACACTATAAGGGGGCAAAAAAGCTCCCACCAAAACCGGGAGTTAATCTACCCTCCCCTACCCCACCCACAGAGTCAAAGTCAGAGTCAGCATATGTCAGAATCAGTGAGCGAGGGGAACCTCTAGAGTAAGGGGCACCTCTAGTTCCTTGGGAGCTGACTAAGACCACCAAAGACCAACCCCTGAGAGCAGCTACACCTGAAACTCCAGAAGGCAAAGAGCACAGACTGTTGGCACTTGTGGGAAAATAGCAAGGAGAAGGGCAGCAAACAACAGAAGCTGCGGAGATTGGAGAGCTTGCCTCAGGCAAAATCCTTGCTCCTTAGCTCCATACACAGAGAGGCTGCCCATCCCACTCAGATTTCTGACTAAAAAGGGAAGGAAAAACCTCCACAGAGACTGGCAAATTGTGCCCAGAAGCAACAACCTCCCTCCAACAAAAACAGAAAGAAGGGGTTGACCCTGGAAAATTATTACTGCAGAAAAACCCAGGCTACAGAGGAAATACAGGAGGAAATTCAAATAAACCAAAAACCTTCCCCCCAAAATGGAAATTGTCCACAAGCTCTTGAAGAATTTAAATTGGAGCTTATCAAAAAGATGGAAGCCTTCTGGCAAGAAAAGTAGAAAATCATTCAAAGAGAAAATAACAGTTTAAAGGACAGGAACTCCCAACTGGAGAAATAGCTGGAAGCCAAGAAAAGCAGGATAGACCAAATGGAAAAGGAAAATCAAAAGATTATAGTGGAAAATCAGTCCTTAAAGACCAGAATTAGACAACTAGAAGACAATGATCTTGCAAAACAGCAAGAATTAATAAAGCAAAGTCAAAAGACTGACAAAATAGAAGAAAACATAAAATATCTCACTGACAAGATGACAGATAAGGAAAAAAGATCATGATGAGACAATTTGAGAATCATTGGTCTCCCTGAAAACCCAGAAATAAACAGAAATCTTGAAATCATACTACAAGAAATCATCCAAGAAAACTGCCCTGATGTTCTTGATCAAGGGGGGGTGGGGAATATAGACATTGAAAGAGTTCAAAGAACACCCTCTACACTAATTCCTTAAAAGACAACTCCCAGGAATGTAATTGCCAAATTCAAGAGCTTTCAAGCTAAGGAGAAAATTCTAGAAGAAGCCAAAAAGAGACAATTCAGATACCAGGAGCACCAATCAGGATCACACAAGACCTGGCAGCTTCCACACTAAAGGACCACAAGGCTTGGAACATGATATTCAGAAAGGCAAGAGCATTGGGTCTTCAACAAAGGATAACCTATCCATCAAAACTGATTATATACTTTATGGTAGAAGCATGGAGAGAGAGGGGACTTGCAAGCCAAGCATGCAAGAAACAAGCTCAGGACCTGATCTGCAAAATCAAGGAGAAGGTTACAAATGGAAGGTTCCCAGGAGGAGAAGGCAGTTGAAGTTGTAGAGGGAAAAAAACTGTCTCTGTCTCTCTCACTGGGGTGGACTGACCAAAGAGACTTTGGCTCTCTGAGTTTTACTCAGACCAAGAAAGGAGGCAAGCCTGACTGTAGGGAGAAGAAGCTGAGAACTATTATTTAGTTTCTGTCCCAGGCTGAAGGTCCCTTGAGTGGGGCTTTTGGAGTTAAGCTGAGAGACAGTGGTGGCTTTGTGAAGAAGAAAGAAGATTTTAAACAGTTGTCCTCCATCTCTCTGACTGTCTCTCTATCACAGTTGTTACTGGACTGATTTCCCAAACCCTGAAATTCTTATAGATTAGGGAGAACCTCATCCCTCTTTCCTCAGTTTCTCAAGAAAACAAGAGTATCTTCATAGCCCACTCGGGGGGGAAAGGGGGAGGAAGCCAAAGGCTTCAAGAAGTGGGTGGGTAAGGGAGGGAGTGAGGAAGGAAGAGGGTAGGAGGAGATTAGGAAATATATTGATCTACTAGTCATCAGTAGGGATCAGTAGGCAAACCCCAAAGCATTCCCCTATGGCAACATCTCTCAGCACCTTTCCATCTCTCTATCTTTCAGTGTCTATCTCCAGTGTCCCCATACTAGTAGCAGATATCTAGCCTGACAGAGTATATTCCAGTCATCACAACCAGAAATAATTTACAAACACATCATCTTTCTATTACAACTTCCAGGGGAAACTATGGGCATTCAACAAAAAAGAAGATTTCCAAGTATTTGTAAAGAAAAGACAAGAACTAAGTGGAAAGTTTGATATCCAGACACAAAGGTCAAAAGAAATATGAAAAGTTAAATAAGAAAGAGAGGGAAAGAGGAAATTTTTTTTAATTTAAATTTTCTTCTTTAAGGACTACAATTAGAACAAATTATATATATATATATATATATATATATATTAACATATGAGGAAAATGATACTTGTACTCTCAAAAATTATATTCACTATTATAATAATTAGAAGACTCATTCACAGGAAGACATTGGGGTAATAAGTGCTATAAGATGATATACAAAAAAAGAAAAAGGGAGGGGGAATCGAAGATGGCACCAAGAGATATTTGAAGAAATAAAATAAATAGAATAATATTTATCACAAAAAGATATGCATGGGAAAGGGAGGGGAAGAATACTCTTATGAGAAGGAAAGAAAGGAAGAGAGTGCTAATAGGTAATACTTAAACCTTACTCTCAGTGAAATCAATTCTGAGAGGGAAGAGCATCTAGATCCATTGGGATCTTGAATTCTATCTGATTCTAGAGGGAAAGTGAGAAGAGAAAACTAAGGAGAGTAGGGGTGAAGGAGTACAGAAAGTTAGGGAAAGAGAGGGGGAAGGGAACTTAACAGACCCTAAAAAAACAAAAAGGGAACAAAAAGGGAGGGGCCAGCAAGGGATGCATATCAAGGGAGGGGATTAGGGGGATTGATTAAAAGTAAAACACTGGTTTAAAAGGATATAGCAAAGGAAGAAAGGACAGACCTAGGAGAGGATATCAAAATGCTGGGGAATACACAAGTGACAACCATTACTTTGAATGTGAATGGGATGAACTCACTCATAAAACAAAAACAAATATAAGAGTGGATTAGAATACAAAATCTTACCATATGTTATCTACAAGAAAAACACGTGAGGAAGGTAGATACTCACAAGGTTAGAATCAAAGGTTGGAGCAAAACCTATTGGGCCTCAACTAACAGAAAGAAGGCAGGAGTTGCAATCATGATGTTTGACAAAGCCAAAGTAAAAATAGATCTGATTAAAAGGGATAGGGAAGGTAAATACATCCTGATAAAAGGGAGTATAGACAATGAGGAAATATCAGTAATCAACATGTATGCACCAAATGGTATAGCATGGTACTGATTCACAAAGCCAGGCAAGTCAAAAACGGAGGAAGAAAACTATAGACCAATCTCCTTAATGAAAATAGATGCAAAAATCATGAGGATTATTCATTATTATCAGGTGGGATTTGTACCAGTAATGCAAGGATGGTTCAATATTA
Organism: Monodelphis domestica; assembly: GCF_027887165.1. Lineage (NCBI taxonomy): Eukaryota > Metazoa > Chordata > Mammalia > Didelphimorphia > Didelphidae > Monodelphis > Monodelphis domestica. The sequence goes on along the minus strand of NC_077227.1, from coordinate 442,926,249 downwards.
GGAAAACCATCCACATAATTGACCATATCCATAAGCAAACCAACAAAAATCACATGATTATCTCAATAGGCTCAGAAAAAGCCTTTGACAAAATACAACACTCATTCCTATTAAAAACACTAGAAAGTATAGGAACAGAAGGGTCTTTCCTAAAAAGAATAAACAGTATTTATCTAAAACCATCAGCCAACATCATATGCTATGGAGATAAATTAGATGTATTCCCAATAAGATCAGGAGTGAAACAAGGATGCCTGTTATCACCTCTTTTATTTAATATTGTACTAGAAACACTAGCAGTAGCAATTAGAGAAGAAAAAGAAATTGAAGATACTAAAACTGGCAATGAGGAGACCAAGCTATCATTCTTTGCAGATGATATGATGGTATACTTAAAGAATTCTAGAGAATACCCAGCAGACTGGCTAACATGATAATGAAGGAACGTAATGAATGCTGGAGGGGATGTGGCAAAGTTGGGACATTAATTCATTGCTGGGGGAGTTGTGAAATGATCCAACTATTCTGGAGGGCAATTTGGAACTATGCCCAAAGGGCACTAAAAGAGTGTCTGCCCTTTGATCCGGCCATAGCACTGCTGGGTTTGTACCCCGAAGAGACAATAAGTAAAAAGACTTGTACAAGAATATTCATAGCTGCCCTCTTTGTGGTGGCAAAAAATTGGAAAATGAGGGAATGCCCTTCAATTGGGGAATGGCTGAACAAACTATGGTATATTTTGGTAATGGAATATTATTGTCCTAAAAGGAACAATAAAGTGGAGGAATTCCATGGAGTCTTGAACGACCTCCAGAAAGTGATGCAGAGTGAAAGGAGCAGAACCAGGAGAACATTGTACTCAGAGACTGATACATTGTGTTACAGTCCAAAGTAATGGACTTCTTCATTAGTCTCAATGCAATGTCCCTGAACAACCTGCAGGGACCAAGGAGAAAAAAAAAAAACACTACCCACAAGCAGAGGACAAAGATGGGAGCAAAAACATGGAGGAAGGACAACAGCCTGACTACAGGGATGGAGGGGATATGATTGAAGAGAGACTGAATGAACAACCTACTATGGAAACCAATAGCATGGAAATGGGCTCCCCTAGAGGAAGCATGTGATACCCAGAGGAATTGTGCATTGCCAATGGGAGGGGTGGGGGAAAGGGGGGAGGAAAAAAAGGTGATCTTTGTTTCTAATGAATAACATTGGGAAATGACCAAATAAAATAAATGCTTAAAATAATAATAAAAAAAAAAGAATCCTAGAGAATCAACCAAAAAGCTAGTGGAAATAATCAACAGCTTTAGCAAAGTTGCAGGATACAAAATAAACCCGCATAAGTCATCAGCATTTCTATATATCTCCAATCCATCTCAGCAGCAAGAATTAGAAAGAAAAATTCCATTTAAAATCACCCTAGACAATAAAAAATACTTAGGAATCTATTTGCCAAGACAAACACAGGAACTATATATACACAACTACTAAACACTTTCCACACAATTAAAACTAGATCTAACAATTGGAAGAACATGAACTGCTTATGGATGGGATGGGCAAACATAATAGAAATAATCATCCTACCCAAACTTATTCATTTATTTAATGCCATACCAATCGAACTACCAAAAAACTTTTTTACTTAATTAGAAAAAAAAAATCAAAGTTTATTTTGGAAGAAAAGACATCAAGGATATCCAGGGAAATAATGGAAAAAAAATGGAAAGGAAGTGGCCTTGTAGTACCAGATCTCAAATTATACTATAAAGCAATGGTCATCAAAACAATATGGTACTGGCTAAGAGACAGAAAGGAGGATCAGTGGAATAGACTTGGGGTAAGTGACCTCAACAAGACAGTCTATGACTTGCCCAAAGATCCCAGCTTTTGGGACAAAAATCCACTATTTGATAAAACCTACTGGGAAAATTGGAAGACAGTGTGGGAGAAATTAGGTTTGGATCAACACCTCACACCCTACAGTAAGATAAACTCAGAATTGGTGAATGACTTGAACATAAAGAAGGAAACTATAAAAATGTGAACACAGAATAGTATACATGTCAGACCTTTGGGAAAGGAAAGATTTTAAAACCAAGCAAGACTTAGAAAAAGTCACAAAATGTAAAACAAATAATTTTAATTATATCAAATTAAAAAGTTTTTGTACAAACAAAACCAAATGTAACCAAAATTAGAAGGGAAGTAACAAATTGGGAAACAATCTTCATGAGAAAAGCCTCTGACAAAGGTCTAATTAGTCAAATTTACAAAGAGCTAAATCAATTGTACAAAAAATCAAGCCATTCTCCAATTGATAAATGGACAAGGGACATGAATAGGCAATTTTTAGTCAAAGAAATCAAAACTATTAATAAGCACATGAAAAAGTGTTCTAAATCTCTTATAATCAGAGAGATTCAAATCAAAACAACTCTGAGGTATCACCTCACACCTAGCAGATTGGCTAACACGACAGCAATGAAAGTAATGAATGCTAGAGGGGATGTGGCAAAGTTGGGACATTAATTCATTGCTGATGGAGTTGTGAATTGATCTAACCATTCTGGAGGGCAATTTGAAACTATGCCCAAAGGGCAATAAAAGACTGTCTGCCCTTTGATCCAATCATAGCACTGCTGGGTTTGTACCCGAATGAGATAATAAGGAAAAAGACTTGTACAAGGATATTCATAGCTGCGCTCTTTGTGGTGGCAAAAAATTGGAAAATGGGGGGATGCCCTTCAATTGGAGAATGGCTGAACAAATTGTGGTATATGTTGGTGATGGAATACTATTGTGCTCAAAGGAATAATATAGTGGAGGAATTCCATGGGAATTGGAACAACTTCCAAGAAGTGATGCAGAGCAAAAGGAGCAGAACCAGGAGAACGATGTACACAGAAACTGATACATTGTGGTATAATTGAATGTAATGGACTTCTCCATTAGTGGCAATGCAGTGATCATGAACCTGGAGGGATCTATGAGAAAGAACACTATCCACATTCAGAGGAAAAACTGTAGAAATAAAAACACCGAAGAAAAACAACTCCCTGATTACATGGGTCGAGGGGGATATGATTGGGGATGTAGACCCTAAATGAATATCCTAGTGCAAACATCAACAACATGGAAATAGGTTCTGATCAAGGACACATGTAATACACAGTGGAATTGTTGGTTGGCTACGGGAGGGGCAGAAGGAAGGGAGGGACGAATAGAATATGATTTTTGTAACCAAGGAATAATGTTTGAAATTGACCAAATGAAAAAAAAAAGAAAGGAAAAAAGAGGCTGCTAGGCAACTAAGAAGCAATGGATAGAGCATTGGGCCTGGAGAAAAAAAGACCTGAGTTCAAATCCAGCCTCAGATACTTCCTAACTGTGTACTGTGTGACCCTAAGCTTATGCTTAGCATAAGCTCAGTTCAACTGTAAATCCATTATATAGATAATAACCTCCAATAATAAGAATAAGAATAACTACTACTACTAAAAAAACTGAAATACTCTCTCAAACCTATCACATTGGCTAACATGATAAAAAGGTAAAATGATAAGTGTTGGAGGGGATGTGGAAAATAGTGGTGTCAAATTAATAATACATTGTTGGTGGATCTATAAACTATTCAAACGATTTTAGAAAGCAATATCAAATTATGCTTAAAGAGATAAAACTGTATATACCTTCTGGCCCAGTAATACTACTATTAGTTTCATTTCCTAAGGTTTAGATCAAGGAAAAAAAGAGAAGAAATTATATGTTCTGAAATATTTATAGGAGTTCTTTTTATGGTGATAAAGACCTGGAAATTGAAGGAATATCTATCAATTGAGGAATGACTGAATAACATGTAGTATATGATTGTAATAAAATAATATTATGCCATAAGAAATGACAAACAAAATGATCATGAAAATACCTGGAAAGTCTTATCACTGCCATAGAAGGAACAGAGTCTGAATGCAGATTGACACATAGCATTCTTCACTTTATTTCCTCCCTGAATTTTTCACTAGTGTAAGCAATATGTGTCTTGTTTCACAACATGACAAATACATTTTACATAATAATATATGTACAACCTATATCCGTGATGGTTAGAACTGGAGTGCCAGGCCCTATCCCCAACCCACTCACCAGACCAACTACTGTACCTGCCCCCCCCCAGTAACTAGGTGCCATGCCCCTCCCACCACCAAGTGTTGGGTATGCCCTGTCCCACCCTTACCCCATACAAGGGGAGAGGAAGCATTCCCATTGGACTGCTGTATGGAGGTGTAGGTGAAGTGAGGAATGTCCTCAGTGAGTATAGAGAGGGGGAGGGGAGTATTCTAAGTTCTCTGCTCCCCTCCAGCTCTGACACCTGTGAGCTGCCCACCTTGCCCCACTGTGCACTCCCAGTGTGCTGCTCAGCAGAGGGGCAGGGAATGTGAAACAATATTGTCAGACTCACTGGAGAGGGGGAGGGGAGCAGCCCCACCTAGGTCCCTCTGCCTCTATCCATGGAGCCATCTAACCACCTCTTAACAGATGTCTTGATTATCCTATTACAAACCTGGTTAGTGAACATTTAGGAAAGGAAGTAGAAATGGCAAAGAATATATAAGACTTTACCAAAAATGGATAATATTGGAATAACCTCATTTTCTTTTTTGAAAGTATCACTAAAATATATCAAGCAAATGTTAGAGACAGTTTTTTCCTAAATTTTAGTAGAGCATTTAACAAAGATTTTTATATTATCTTTTTGGACAAGATGGAGGGAAATTAACTTAAGCACAGTTAGGAGTCAGTTAAGAAGCATTTATTGGGCAATTATTATGTACTAGAGAATCTAGGACTGATTTAGTAGCCAGATGCAAAGGACTGTCATTAATATCTTTGTAAACTTGGAAGAAAATCTCTAGTCAGAGTGCTCTAATTACAAAATGACAAATTAAAGACATTTATGACATAATAAAAAGTCAAAAGAATAAAAGTAAAATGAAAAAGTGATTCTGATATTATAAAATTTTAATTGGTACATCCCTGATGAAAGGAATGTTTCACAAATCTATTTTAAAAAATGTAACCATAAATTACAATTACATTTTTGCATATCTGTAGAAAAATAACTGATTGAACTAGAGAGACAACTGCATTTATGTTTGGAAAACCAGCAAATTTTTAAAAGATGAAATTTGTCAAGAAAAATGTTAACTGAAGGGCAATTTGGAACTATGCCCAAAGGGCGATAAAAGACTGTCTGCCCTTTGATCCAGCCGTAGCACTGCTGGGTTTGTACCCCAAAGAGATAATAAGGAAAAAGACTTGTACAAGGATATTCATAGCAGAGCTCTTTGTGGTGGCCAAAAATTGGAAAATGGGGGGATGCCCTTCAATTGGGGAATGGCTGAACAAATTGTGGTATATGTTGGTGATGGAATATTATTGTCCTAAAAGGAACAATAAAGTGGAGGAATTCCATGGAGTCTTGAACGACCTCCAGAAAGTGATGCAGAGTGAAAGGAGCAGAACCAGGAGAACATTGTACACAGAGACTGATACACTGTGGTACAATTGAAGGTAATGGACTTCTCCATTAGTGTCAATGCAATGTCCCCGAACAATCTGCAGGGATCTAAAAAACACTATCCACAAGCAGAGGATAAACTGTGGGAGTAAAAACACTGATGAAAAGCAACTGCTTGACTACAGGAGTGGAGGAGATATGACTGAGGAGAGACTCTAAACGAACACTCTAATGCAAATACCAACAACATGGAAATGGGTTCGAATCAAGGACACATGTGATACCCAGTGGAACCGCGTGTTGGCTATGGGAGAGGTGGGGGGGGGAGGAGGAAAAGAAAATGATCTTTGTTTCCAATGAATAATGTTTGGAAATGACCAAATAAAATAATGTTAAGAAAAATAAAAATAAAAGAAAGGAGCAATGTAAAAAAAAAAAAGAAACGTAATGTCTTAACTAATCAGATAATATCCTTCCAAGGATCAGTTACTAGCCAGTTGAGAGAAATGTCACTGATTAAAATGGGCTTAAGTAATTATTTTACTAGTTATGAATGTTATTTTACTAGCTGTTTTACTGTCTAGGAAAAGAGAAATCTGCTTAGCAGTGCCCTCACTTTATCAGAGACAAAACTTTAGAATGTCTTCCCTTCACAAATTCAAACTCGAGCTGTGTGCCCTGTCCCCAAAGAAACTTCTTACATCAGGCAGTTGAGAGATTTGGGTCAGCTGGGAAGTATCTGAGGTCCGAGCTTATATGAGCAAATTTTGAGCCAAGACACAGACAATATAACATTTAAAAATAGCAAGTTAATCAAATATGTAGATGATCTACTCTTGGCTTCAACAGATGCAAAAACATGTCAAGAAGATAGCAAACACCTTCTTTTGGAATTGCACAAAAGAGGACATAAAATCTCTAAGGATAAAGTTCAATGGTGTCTCCAAAAAGTAGAATATTTGGGATTCATCTTGACTGCGGGTGCTCGTTATATTTCTCCAAAACGAATTGAGAACATTCAAAAATTGAGTGCTCCTACCACTAAGAAACAGCTGAGAGCAATTTTAGGAGCAACAGGGTTTTGTAGACAATGGATTCCTTGCTATGGGGAAATCACTAAACCCCTTACAGTATTAACAAAGGATTCGGTTCCTGAACCCCTCAAATTAGAGCCTGAACACTTGTCAGCTCTATCAGATCTGAAAAAGGCTATCATGTCTGCCCCTGCTCTAGGCATCCCAGATTACAACAAGCCATTTACTTTATATGTGCATGAGCGAAGAGGAGTAGCCTCGTGTGTTAACTCAGACTTTGGGACCTTCTCAGCGCCCAATTGCTTATTATTCTGCCCAACTAGACCCAGTCGCAGCAGGAGCACCACCATGCCTTAGAGGAGTAGCTGCTACAGCCTTACTAGTAACAAAAACCGTTGATTTAGTATTGGGATGTCCATTAACAATAATGTGCCCACATGAGATTGAAGCATTATTGGTAAAACATAGAACACAGGCATTCTCGGATCAGAGAATTACAAGGTATGAAATAACCTTATTAAATAGTGAAAATATTACCTTGAAACGCTGTTCAACTCTTAACCCTGCCACCTTGCTTCCAGATTTACCTACTTCAGGAGAACCATTACATAACTGTGAAACATTAGTGTCCATGGCAGAAAAGCCTCGAGATTATCTCTTGGACACTCCCTTAGACAATGCAGATCTGATTTTATTTACCGATGGTTCCTCTTTTATGAGGGATGGCATACGTTACACTGGAGCTGCCGTAGTCTCAGAATTTGCCACTGAATGGTCAGCTTCACTACCTTCTAACATTAGCGCTCAAGGAGCAGAACTCATAGCTCTAAAACAAGCTTGTATAATTGCCAAGGATAAAAAGGCAACAATTTATACGGATTCTAGATATGCTTTCAGCATTTGTCACTCAGTCGGGATGCTATGGCTCCAAAGAGGATTTTTAACCTCAGCTGGAAAATCCATAGCTAATGCAGATATTATTAATGAAGTTCTTTCTGCTCTCAAACTGCCTAAAGCCCTAGCTGTAGTTCATTGCTCTGCCCATAAAGGTGGCTCTGACCCTGTCTCTAGAGGAAATGACCGAGCAGATGCCGCTGCAAAACTAGCAGCCATAGAAGGACCTGGATTAATTTTAACATTAACAACCACTGATAATTTAAATTTATCACTCTCCTATAATGAAAAGGAAGTGGAAAAATGGAAACAAAAATTTAAAGCAAAACAAATTAATGGAGTATGGGTGTCATCTGAAGGAAAACCCCTGCTCCCTAGAAGTTTCTATAACCAAATTTGCCAATCTATTCATAAAAATGGTCATTTTGGCACCCAGGGCATCGTGGACTCTGTCAAGAGAGTATGGATAGCCCCTGGTATAACTACTGTAGCCTCTAAAGTATGTTCAGCCTGCCCTATTTGCCAGGCATATAACCAACATGCATATCGTGGAAAAGCCTTTGGGGGACGTCCTCTGGCTTACACACCTTTTGAACATCTACAGATAGATTTCATAACAATGCCAAAGGCTGGACGTTATAAATTTTGTCTAGTAATTGTAGATCAACTAACCAGATGGCCGGAAGCATTTCCTACGACCCGAGCCACAGCAGATTTTGTTGCAAAGATACTTTTAAAAGAAATTATTCCTCGTTTTGGCCTACCAGCACGTATTGACTCCGATAGAGGGAGTCATTTTACCGATTCTGTCTTAAATCAAATATATTCTTGCTTGGGGATAACTCCAAAATTCCATGTTCCATATCACCCCCAGAGCTCAGGCCAAGTGGAGAGGATGAATAAAGAACTTAAGACTATGATTGGCAAATTATGCACTGAGACCCATTTAAAATGGCCTGAAATTCTCCCTCTGGCCCTATTTTATCTTAGAAGCAGGCCTAGAGGAGACTTACATATTTCACCATTTGAGATGCTTTTTGGACATCCGCCTATACAGGCTAAGCCTTTCTCCCCGGCTTATACATCGCTATTAGGGGGAGATATTACTATTGCTTCCTATATACAGGAGTTACAGCACAAACTACGTGAACTTCATGAATCCGGAGCTGCAGTACAAGCTGGACCATTAGACTTTTCTCTGCATGACCTGAACCCAGGAGATAAAGTTTATATCAAGAATTTCAAGCGAACTGGAGCAACTGAACCTTCATGGGAAGGACCATTCCAAATATTATTAACTACTCCAACATCTATAAAGATTGGAGAAAGAGACTCTTGGATTCACTGCTCACATGTGAAGAAAGCATCTTCTGCTGAGACTGATTGACCCTATCCTATCATATGAATTGTGACTCTATCTTATCATAAGAATTGGAGATAATAATCCATAGACAAATGGATGCTGTTTTTTTTTTTCAAGAATATATTGAATTACTGATTTTTTTCTTATTTTTTCTTATTTCTTTTCTTTGATTTGATTTGAATATTTGATTTTTTCTCATTTTTGTACTGAAGGTACACATAATTAATATTAATATTTTTTTCCCTGCAGTAATACAAGTTAATATATATACTCTTGCTATAATATCAATATATGCCTAAAAGCTTTAAACTATGGGAACCTGCCATTTATTGATAAAATATTATAGGACTGTGATTAATGTGTGTCTGATTCCAGGAAAAGGGATAAAAACAAGGAGCACAGACTAAACCTGAATAGTGCCAATAGAGCACACAAGAAATATTAAGTGAGACTCAAGGTTGCGACGCTTAACTTATGTTTAAGTCGTAGGACTTCCTTGTATCTACACTCTTTTCGAAGTACTCAAACAAGTACAAAGCTTGACTATCATGCTGGCTCCCTATATCTCTGAAGGAAAAAAAATCAGACAAGGGAATGACATTTCCCCATCAAAATAGAATTCTAATTCTTTTCTTCTTATATTATGGCAACTTCCTGTAGTCTTGGCTACAAATGGCTAAGTGAAATATTACTGCATTCTGTCCTACATACTTGTGGGATAGAAATTACTTTAAACTGGACCTATACAAGGTCTATTTTGGATTTTTCTTATGTTTTTGATTATTTTTCTATTCTTTTGATAATTGACACATACACCCCCATAACTGAACATTGCATTCTGAGCTAAACCTGATATTTTTTTTTTAATACTTACTTCAGGGGGGATTGTATTTTAATTTAAAATCTAAGAATTTTTGAATTTTTTTTTGTTTGAGATTGTATTTTTAAAAAATCCAAGAATTTTGTTTAAGATTTTACTTTTATAAAAAATTCAAAGATTTTGATTTTGTTCAAGAAAAGATCTTCAAGAAAGAAGCTTGAAACTTTTATATCCAGAGAATGAACTGTTGCAGAAAGATGCCAAAAACCTACACTTCATCAAGAAGATCAAGAATGAACTTTGGATGTGATTGATTGGACTGAACTTTTGATTGAACATTTATTGTAACATTTATGCCAAAAGGGACTGCCCCTAATTTGGCTTTCTGTCAATGCGCCTAGCAAACATTGGTTTTGCTTTCTTTTCTTTTCTATTTCCTCTCTCACTATTCTAATTTCTCCTAGAAAATTGAATATTGTGTATATCTTTAGTTAGAAGTGAATTTAGAACTACAAAATGATCATGTTAAATGATCAATGGGGAGACTAGTCTCTCAATGATCATCAGGGGGGATTGTAAACCTCAAAAATTCCTTAGACTTATAAATGTTGGAAATTTCACCATTGGGATATTTCATACTTGGAAAATTTCTTACTGATAGTCTATTGGAATGGGAACCCCATTGGCATGGGAGGTTCCTTCTCTTCCCTTCTTCAGATTACTTTAGGACAGAAACCTTTTGCTGAACAATGGAAAGGACTTTGACCTATGCTTAAGTATAGAACAGGAATTTCTTTGAATCATGATTGATTTTAGAATTGATACAATGGAGATACTTGGAATAAATCTCCACCCTATTCAGTCCTAACAGGATTGAGTAAGGGCTGCAGCCTAGATCAAAGATTTAATCATTTGAAAATATGACCTTCAACAGACATGTGCAAAAGCCAGAAACCTCTGGGCGGTCCTGGGTTAAGCTAGAGCCTCCATTGGCACAGGGAAATTGATGAACAGTGATTGGTAGATGGGAGAACTGAGAGGAGGAACTTGGATGGTTTACTTAAAGATAGGAGGGTCTGGAGACTTGAGGGTGGTGGAGGAGTTTGGTCGGGGTGATTGCGGTGGACTCGGAGAAGCTTGCGCTGAAGGAAGCTGAAGGTGGGGGCCTCTGAGACTGTTTCTCCATTTTGGTCACGTGAGTGATAGGGACTGATCTCTTTTCTTTGCCCCAGCTATCTAAGGGCTTGGGCCTTTTGGCCCAGCCTAAACAGAAGGGGTAATTAAGCCCTGTTCCCTTCTCTCCCTTTTTCTCTCTCTCTATCTCTAATTCCTTTCTTGCTCCTATTGTAATTAAACTCCAAAAAAGGCTGACGGCTGACTTGAGTTTTTCATTTAGGAATTACATAGCTGAATTCCTTGGCGACCTTAAATTAATATATATCAGCCTTTTAAAGTGATTCCCTTGTCACATTCTCCCCCACCTTGCCTACCATGATCTCCTCCCTCACTTTCCCCTTCTGCACTGCTCTCCTCTCTGCATATGATTTATTCCAGTAGTGGGCCTTTTGGGGAGGGAAATGAGTCCTCAGACATGTCAAGAAATGACACTTGAGCCACTTCCTCATTGAGCAGCAGTCAAATTTTCTAGGTTTTATCTTGGACTCCTAGCCCTACCTTAGACTGTGTGTGTAGATGGATGGCAGATAGTGCTGAGCTTTCTGGAACTCAGCAATCTGAAACTGTCATCTCTGGCCTGAAAGTCACACTGTGTTCACTCCTTGGCCTGGATTTTTAATTGCATTAGATCATGCGTGGGGGTTTTAAGAGCCAATTTTAAAATACCACAGCAGAGGTTCCCAACCTCTCTGAATGTTCAAGTATGTTCATGGAATCCTTAACTCTCTGAGGCTGCCTACCAGTCAGGACTTACCTTACCTCCTGCAAGGCTGTAAAAAACAACTTGGCTTTTCCTCATGATTCCTATGGCAAAATTATGTACCAGGACTTATAAAATACACCTCATCTATGACAAATCTTTCAACTAAGAGAGTAGAAATTCCTGTCAGATGTGAATTTAAACAACTCATGCCTATCTGCAACTATCACTATTTCATCACTATCAATATCATTATTATTCAAATTGAATAAAATAATCTATATTATTCTATAAATGTTCTATATTATCATTATTATTTAAATTAATTCAAATAATATCTATTTATTTTATAAATTTCATATACTATATATAAAATAAATATGTTTAAATGTAAAAAAAAGAAAAATGTTAAATAATTACAATCAAAACTAGCATATATTCAATTTAAAAAATACTCCTTAAAATAAAGAACTTAAAGAACTAGAAGATGGCTATTCAATGCTAATGGTAAGTTTGTGACTACATATTAAAACTGATAATACTCTTTTTAATTTTTAAATTTAGCTTTATCATATAAGATAAAATAGATTATTTTGATAACATGAAGTAGAAAAACTTCTGAATAAAGAAAATAAATAAGAGAGGAGAAAAGTAAATTTCCATTAATTTGGTCTGATGAGCATCTGATAGCTGAGATTTATAGGGAACCAGAATAAATCTTTAAGACCAAATGCCATTCCCCAATACATAAGTGGTAAATGATATAAACAAATGTTTCTCAAAATAAGAAATGCAAACTTATTTCAAAGAATATCCCAAATCACTAATAATAAGAGAAATGCAAATTTTAAAAATTCTGACTTTTCATCTCACACCCAGAATTATGCTAAGAAAATAACCAAAAATGTTATAACTCTAAAATACTGCAATTGACTTGATAAAAGCATGAGAAGGTGTATCATCCAGATGAAATTCTGTCAATGTTTTTAGTCAGGAGTCAAGATAAAACTTCCCCCCCTTATATCTATGAAAGTATATGTGCTATAAATATAATGAATGAAAGGAAATGCAGTGGCCTCATGCATTTCAAGAGAGCAGAATAAAAATGGTATTGGGGAAAGAGGTATTCTATAGTTTATGCCACCTGAATATTGGCTCTGAATCTCACCCCAATTCCTGTTACTTTTTAGAGCACTCACCCTGGAAACTAAAAGACCCCGAATGAATCAATCATAATGATTGAGCTTTCAAGATCAACAGGTAGTTGTCTTGAGATCTTAATATCAAAATCAGTGGACTGATATCATTTTCATTCACCCTTGTTCACTCTTGCATTTAGCTCATGTTTTCTCAGCAAGAATGCCATTTTTCATCCCTCTTAAAACTGACAAATGAATAAATGAAAGAGGCAGGAATGGGAATGACTACTAACAACTGATTTAGCACTAAATTTTAAGTTTTATTACTAGAGATGGTGGAGACTAAACAAACATTCATAAGATCACAGAATCAGAGAAGATAGAGATAGAGAATCCAAACAGCTAATTTTACAGATAAGACAACTAATGTCCAGCAAGGGTAAGCAACTGATCCAAGGTTACAGAAATAATCAAGTGGCACAGCCCAAGTCCAACTCCAAATCTACCACTTTCTACAAAACCACACATTCAACAATCCTATTACATGCATTAGCATTATATAGTACAAAATTTATAACTTAATTGGGAAGAGAAAGATAAACACAAACATTTAAAATGAATATAAGACAAAAATATAAAGACGATCAACAATATATGAAAAGTAACAAATGAATAGTAAAAATAATGTGTACTAGAAGAAAATATAGGCAGAAAAGAAGTCACTGTGGGTTGACTGAAGTAGACAAGGAATTCTACATAGAGAAACCATGAGCAAGTTCTTATAGAGATATGATTTGATTAAAAGAGAAGATGAAATAAGACAGAGGCCATTCTGATAGGGTAGAATATGAATAAAGGCACAGAGGAAGGATGCTCAGGGTTATGCTTGGGAGATAAGTAGACAAGGAAATGGTAGGAGTAGTCAGTTTATGTTTATGTCAATACTTAATTCATAATTAAAAGCAAACTTATCTTCTCCTTAAAATTGTTTTTAAAAATTACTAAACCAGACTAGTGTAAAAATTAAAATTATATCTCTAACAATAAACTATTATATTTTATGAGGTTTATTAAAGATTATTAGAAATCAAGGAATAAAGGAATACAAAATAAGAAAACCATGTGCCTAGGGCTGATTAGCCCATTCAAAGCTTATTTACTACATCTTGCAAATGGCCAAGCAGAGAGAGCAAGAGCATAAAAGAGCTTAGAAGAGGTCGAAGTAGGCATTACCGCCAGTTTAAATACTAATTGTGATCTCGCCCAGGTGGGGACTCAGGTGAGATTATAGGGAATTCTGGGAAGTATCAAGGACTTCTGGGGATTGAAGTCTAGGGTTCAAATCTCCATTTTACACTAGAAATCTAAAAGAAAGAAAAGAATTGGATATTTTGACAATTATTTGTTTATTTGACCAATATGGAAATGTAATTTGGATTTCTAGCTTGAATTAACTATTTTTCTGCTTTATATTAATTAGATTAACTATACAGTTCCTTAAGTTCCATTTTATTTTGTATTATTTAGATATACCAAAAGAAAAACTTTCTAAAAAGCAAAAATTCCATAATTTTATTAAATCTCTAGGATTAGTGCCCCAGGCTTCCCATTATTTTTATTAGAATGAATAAATATTTGACTTTTTATAATTATAGATTTATTATTTTCCTTTAAAAATTATTCCATCCTCAAGGCCCACAATTTCAACATGGATTTCTAAGGAGCTAAAAGATAGCTAGGTTTTATCAGCAAATATTACATTGTAAAGGGATCATTTTAAGGTTCTCTAAGAAAATTGACATAATGCCATTATTATCATTTAGTTTAAACTATCAATCACTATTTACATATCAAAATATCAGGGATGACTGCAAAGTGCATAATATTTTGTATACCACAAGCAACCTCCCCATTCATCACATTTTAATTTTTGACTTCATCTCAGATGTTAATGTCTCTTTGTTCTGTGGCAAAAGAATTTGAGAAGCTGTATGTATTATATGTATATGCTCCTATAAAGTGCCTGGTTAACTTTGAAGATATAGTTTTTCATCTTCTATTTCCTCAAAACATTCTGGCTATAGTAGAATACAATGTTCCCAAATGGTAGTTCAGGCTTTTACCAAAATTAAGTTATATATTCTTAGCTTCTACTTTAATCAAACCACTTATAAAGGGATACTATTTGAACCATTAATAGTAAGACATGCACTTTCAGCTACCCAATTTTGGTGATAAATTGATTGAATCACCTTTACTTTATCAGCCTGCTTCTTAAAGACTGTCTTCTAAGGTGGTTGAATAGTCATGGATATAGTTTGTGAATATAGAAAATTACTCCTTAGTTTTAAAGTTAACTGGATCTGTGTATATGTGATGGGAGAGGGTATGTGTTTACTCCTTTCCCTTTAAAAATCTTTCTATTACCACCTATTTCCATCACCTACTAATTATATATTGATTTATTATCTCTCTTCCCCCCAATTGTCACACACACACACACACATATATATATACATACACACATATAATACATATGTAAACTGAAGTACTAGTGTAGCCAATCTCACTCATCATTAGACAAATTTTTATATTGCTTCTTAAATATCTTCAAAAACAAAAACTGCATATTTTTATAAGTGATTCACTAATTTGGGCTCAGTATGATTTATTTTTTTTTTCATTTTAAAAGGAAAAAAGATTAAGTTATTTAAAAAATCACAATGATGTTTAGGTATTAACAAAATTTTTTACAAAAGCAAATAAAATTATCTCCTCCACTAAAAATAACAACTCACAGTTACACAGTATTCTCTGTGAGGAAGATAGTGCATACATCATTATTGTCATTATCTGAAAGGATCAATGACTTTCTCAAGGTCATACAGGTAGTTCATCTTGGACCCAAGTCTTGAGATCCCTAGTCTTCTGATTATAATCCAACTTCTCAATGAGTAATCCCATTGGTTAAATGCCAGCCTACTACACCTGAGGGGCCATTAATTCATTATAGTCTATAGAACAGAGGCATTGTTCAAAATTCTTCAATAAGTGATTTTTTTTAAATCCTTTTTTCTCTGGTTTGTCATGCAAAAAGAATTCACAAAGAAACATATTGTAAAGGAATAATCCTATTTTACTTTTGGACAAAAAATGTAAAATATTTCCTTTATTAGTAATGTAATCATTTTCTTTCCTGAATTTATCATGGGGTTCTAATTTTGAAATTAAAAGAATATCTTAAAGAAGCCATAGACTATGCTACTAGTAAAGGCTGTCATTTTGAAAATCCCATATTGATTTAGCTAAAAGCACATAATTAAGACTTGCAAATTATAATACTAATAGTCTGTGAAATAAGAAAGAATAATCTGGATGCTTTAGAGCAAAGAGTTCTGGAAAGGTCTTTGGTTTTTCCTTTGGATGGGGTCTTCCTTCCTTATAACACTACTTTTCTCAGCCATTGACTTTTAATTAGATTACTACTTTTCCAAGTACATATAACTATATTATTGATGTGATTAAAGTTTACATACATATGTATTTTTAAATTAAATTTTCTCTCCTATTATTTGTAAAAAGTTTTTGACCTTTTTTAAAAAAATTGAGCTCTAAATTCTCTTCCTCTCTCTATGCTTTCCTCCCACCTCTGTGATAAAGTGTGAGACTGATTTTGCATGTACAATCATGTAAAACATTTTCCTGTATTAGACCTTGTATGGAAGAAAACTCAAACAAAAAAAAAATGAAGAATGTCAAATACAGTAGACTTTGGTCTGGATACAGACTCCATCAGTTCTTCCTGGGGAGGCAAATTAGATTTTTTATCTTGAATCCTTTGGGATGGTCTTGGATGCTCTCTTCTACTTCTGCTCACTTCATATTGCATCAGTTTGAGTAAGTTTTTTCCAGGTTTTTCTGAAATTAACCTGCTCATCATTTCTTATACTACAATAATATTCCATTACAATCAAATAACACAACTTACTTAGCCATTCCTCAATTGATGAGCATCCTCTCACTTTCTAATATTTTGCTACCATAAAATGAGCTGCTATAAATATTTTGTACATAGAGGTGCTATGTACAAATATAAATATATAAATATAAAATATAAATATAAATATTTTTGTACATAGCTTTTCCTTTATGTTTTTTTTTTATTTCCTTTGGGATACATAGTGGCACTTTTGGGTCAAGGGGTATGTATGGTTTTATAGCCCTTTGGGCAAAGTTCTAAATTGCTTTCCAGATTAGCTGAATCACTTCACAACTCCTCCAACAGTGTATTAGTCTCTCAATTTTCCCAATTTTCCTCAATTTTTTGTTATTTTTTCCTTTTCCGTCATTATAGTGAATCTATGCTATGGATTCGGCCACACCCAGGGTCTGTGTTGGCTTGCCAAGGTGGGACCTGCCTTGGTGAGCTGGTCTGAGCAACAATCCCACTCCAGTGCAACGGACTTTTTGTACTGACTTCTAAGTTGTGTTAGGGTGAAAATTTTTCACTTCATGTTTTTGTCTGTTCTACAACTACAGAATTTGTTTTGAGGTATTATATTGAAGTTGTTTGGATGGTAATTTGGGAGAAATAAGGAGGGTCCCTATTTTTTCTTGACCATCTTAGCTCTGTCCCATCATATGCCCCCTCATACATTTTAATGAGCTAAGGTTGAGCAGGAGCATTTTTAACTAACAGAGAATAAGGGCAAAAGTATAAATTAGAATTTGCACAATTTTACACAGCAGAAACAAAGATGAAAAGAAATTTATAAAACTAGGATTTCTACCTGATATGGACAATGTAAATCTAAAAGGTATCATCCAATTTATTCACAATATGTGACAGCTATTTAGTTAAAGGAATACACAATTCTGCTTTATTTTCCTAAATTCATGTAATGACAAGAGCGAATGTTAGATCAGAAGATTCCTGAGGTCCCTTCCAAATCTGAGATTCTATGATTAAGTATTTACACAGTGTCTACTAGGCATAAAGTATTATTCTCAAAGCCTGGCTCAACAGGACCTTCTGGTCACACAAAGAATCACAGAATCTTAAAAGGTTATCTTGTCCAACCTCTACCTCAATGGGAATTCCCCTTACAACATGCTTGAAAAAATATTCTTCAGTTACAACTTTAAGTACTTTCCCCAAGGCAACCTATCACACTTTGGAAGAGCTCTAATTGTTAAACACTATTTCATTACATTATGGCAAAATCTGCCTCCATAGTTTTCACCCATTGCTATGAGTTCTGCCCTCTGACCAAAGGAAGTTAAAATCCTCTTTATACATAAAAGTGCTTCATATAACTGAAGATGGCTATCATATCCCCCATTGAGATGACATGCACCAATGTAGCTGTGAAAAAGCAGCTCCAAGCCATATGATAAATGAATAAAAGCCAACACAGCTATAATAGCAAGTAAGCTAATGGAAAAAGTAGGTCAAGGCTTGGGTCTTAAAGGATGAGCGGGATATGGATGAGATAAAGTAGCAAAAGCTCAGTACAGGAACAAAGATGGGGAAAATAGGAAAGAATGACCTCATTTAAGTAACTTGCTTCAGGATTCTACATAAAAGGTGAACTACATAAAAGGAATAAAATTTTAAAGTACTTAAAACTCCTAAAAGAACAAAAGTGGACCACAGGATGAAAGTAGGTATGGAGTAAAGAAAAGAAGACCTCTTTATGCAGGACATAGATGTTTTATTGGACAATAGTTTTATAATGAGAACACTGGCTATTGATCTGATTTTTTAAAAAGAAGCAAAAAAGCACATACACTGAAGTTGGATTGATTTTGTCCTCTAAATTTTTACATCTTTTGATCTAAACTTGAAAGTAAGTTGTTAAAGATTAAACAGAGTTAATTGAAAATGTTGTTCAAATTAATATAAACTTTTTTAAGTCAGGAGAATTTTTTACCTGGTTGCCAAAGAGGTTGAATCCATTAATTGCTTCTAGAACTGCTTTTGCTAAGCCAACAGAGCTGGAAAAGAGGAAGAAAAAAACATTTGGTACTCTAACAATCTGGACAAAGAAATAAAAGCTGGCACTTTTGTTAATATTTACCTTAAGCAAAGAAGCAATGACAGAGATCATCCCTTTACCACTTTTACCATTTTCACTTGTCCTTTGTAAGTGATTATTTAAGAGAAAAATTCTGCCTCACATGAAACTAGATTTTGGGCCATGCTCTTAATAATAACAACATTATTTTCAGTATATAGTTCTAATCTCTAACTAAAAAAAGGTAAAGTTGACAAAAAGGTACAGGATGATAGGTTGAGATTCTTTGCCAAAACTATATATTCTAATGTGTAATAGCAATTCTGTATATAACAAACTAGAAGAGGAATATAATTTACATTTATATAAAGCTTTTAGGGTTCACAAAGTACTATTACAAGTCTCAAGTCATTCTATCCTTCTCTACTTTTCCAGGATACCATTTCTACCTTGGTGATAACACCTATCTTACAGGGTTGTTGTGAAAAATCAAATGAGATAATATCTATAATCACTTAGTACAGCATTTGGCAAAGTGGGTGCAAAATAAAGGCTTATTATTACTATTTATTATTATTAATCTGACTGATCTCATTTTTATCCCTTCAAAATTTTGATCCTTCAGTTAATGGAACTCAACATTACACTATCCTCTACTCCTGAATCCCTTGTCCTCACCTCTGATCACCATTCATTCCTTTTCAAAGTCCATGCCTGAATTACTTCAACTATTAATCTTTTCAGATTGTAATCACAGAATCATAGAAAAGGGTCAACAGATTTCATATAAATCTGTTGCTAGATTCCCTTCAAATTTGTATGATTTAATCTCAACTAGATCCTTACTCCTGGATATCAATTCATTGTGTTTTCCATGACTGATTCTCCATTGTTCATTATATTTTCCCACAGCTTTTCCAATTCTCATTTTCGTTCAGGTCATCTATAACATATTGCTGACCATCCCCAGAATTCTAAGTATTCTATTCTTTATGGATTTAGGCAACACTACTCTGTTGTGTTTCATTGGATTTCACTGAATGTCATATTGATCCTTCTTGGTCTCCTTATACAGGGTCACTCTCCAAGTCCTACTTCCTATGCATAAAGTATACCCAAATACCTTCTTTTACATGCAATCTCAGTGAGTTTATCAGTTTCCATGATTATCCTTTCAATGAAGCTAGCTCCCAAATCTGCATATTCAGTCTTTACTTTTTTTTTCCTGAATATTAGTTCTCAATCTTTATCTATTTGATAATCACTTGGATATTCCATAGATGATTCACATTTCCAAAGAGAACTAATTATCTTTCCCACTAAACCCACTAACTTTCTAAGTACCCTATTTCTATCAAGGTTACAACCATTCTTTCAGTAACCCAAGATTATAGCCTAGGAGTTAATTTCTCCTTCTCTAGAAAGAATGGGACTACAGTAGTACTAAGTTGTCAAGGGTTTTAAATGCTAAGCTGAGAACTTAAAAGTTGATCTTGGAGGTAAAAGGGAGCCACTAAAGTTTAATAGGTAGGAAAGTGACATGATTACTTGGGCTTAAGGAAAATCACTTGAGTGGCTGAATGGAGGATGGATTGGATTGGAGAGACCCTTGAAGAAGGGAAACCAAGTAGACTGTTATAATCTAAGCAAAAGGTGATAAGGACCTATACTGGAGTAATGGTTGTGTTAGGAGAGAGAAGAGTACATATATGATGGTAACTGAAGGGAGAAATAACAAAATTTGGCAACAGGTTGGACATATGGGGTAAGAGTGAGGAGTTAAGGATATAAGGAGGTTGTTGGAAATTTGCATGATTATGAGGATGGGAGTACCTTACAGAGTCATAGGAAAGTTCAGAAGAAGACTAAGTTTGAAAGTAATATGTTTTATCATTAGGCATATCATAAGGTAATCAATGAAATACACCCAAGCTATGGTTTTATCTTTCACACTTATACTAAGAGATTATATGTCAGAATAGGTAGAAATATAATTCTCCCTAATGATATCCTCAACAGGCACTTAGAAAATAATTCTTGAATTAAACAGAAAAGAAAGCATTTGAACTTTCATCTGAATGCCAAAGGCTCAGAAATTCTGTAAATGCAAAGGAACTTTACCAATACTTGGATTTAATAATATCTGGTTACTCATCTCTTCACTATGGCAAGATATTTAAACATTTATGCTCACTCCAAAAGGAAAGCTTTGCAGGCAAGAGAGTAAGTAAATGCTGATGGACAAATCAATTCAGCAAACATGTAAGCACTAAAAACATAATAGATCTGGCCCTAGGCACTGCAGAGACAAAGATGAAAAATAACCTCTCTGATCTCCAAAAGTCTGAAGTCTATTTAGAGGGGTAAAAGATAATTGCATAAATAAGTAGGATAGAAGTTTGAATACAACAAAGACAGAAAAGATCTAGGCACAGGTAATTAGAAAAACTTGAGAAAATTTTGCTTGAGTGATTGAGAAAGTCTTCAAAGAATAAATGATACCTGAGTTGTTCACCTGGATGAAAGGGCCTTCAATGGGGAAAGATAAATAAGGATAAATGACTCTGGGTATGATGGATAGTCTTCACAAATGCATGGAGTTGGAAAAAGGGGAAGAATGAGTTCAAGTATTAAATGTGCATAGAATAAAAAGCATATGAAGGAGAACAGTATGGAATAAGGCTGGAAGAATAAATTAACATCAGAACATGAAGAGCTTTAAATATCACGCTAATCAAATTCTATTTTATCATATCTATAGGTAACATGGAATTCTGTATATGTTAAAAGTCTTAAAGTATAGGTTTCTCTCTATTTGCCAAAATAGTAGCATTGATTATAACACCAAAAAAACTGGAAACAAATTAGATTCCTATCAATTAAGCAATCACTAAACACATTATGGTACAGGAATGTAATAAAATATTATAGTCCTGTAAGAATTAAAATTAATAAAGAGGATTATGGAAATATTTATCAACAATTTATTCAAAGTTATTAGAAGAACCAGGAATGTGATCTCTCTAACAACATAAAATGAAAGAACACCAAAACCATAAAAACAAAATTCTTTAAAATTATAATGGAAAAGTTTAGCCCCAAAGAAATGTGAGGAGCCATATTCTAATTTTCCTTGGAGAAGAGGGAGATTGTTGATGTGAAACTTTTCACATAACATAAAACTTTTTTTTGACATATTAATTAATTTTGCTGAACTGAGTTTTCTCCTTTTTTCATTCTTTAGTATATAAAGTACTGATTTCTGGATGAGAAAGGGATATTGAGAAAGGTGGGTGATATGAAAACAAATGAGATCAATAAAAATATCTTTTATAAAATAAAAGGCTGATTATGCCTAATCCCTGCTACCTGGAGGGTTAGTTGAACACTTGATCTTAGAAATGTTGAGCTGCAATAGTGCTAAAGGCAACTGGATGGTCATACTAATTCCAATACCAATGTGGTGAGTCCGCAGGGTAGATAGATACCAGGCTGCCTAAGGAAGAGCAACTTGACCCACAAGAGAAATGGAGCATGTCAAAGCTTCTGCACTGATCAGCTGTGAGATTATACCCATGAGAGGTAGTTACATTTCTAGCCTGAGTAAGATAGGGAAACCTAGGAACAAAAAACCCTGAAACTTATTTTATAAAATTGCAAATAATTCAATGTAACCGACTAATAGTTGCTCAAGTATTTTATTATTATATAACAATGTAACGCTTTTGAAATAACATATTGCCAATTGAAGGATGAGTATATATAAAAGATTCTCTTTTTTTTCATTATATATGATTGTGATAAAAATTGTCCCAGAATTAGTCAGTAGAATGAGCTGTTGGCTTTTTTTTTCCCCCTAGGAGTGGTGATGGATTTGTACTAATACACCTACATTTCATTGGCTAAAATTGTTTTAACCAACAGCATTTCTAAGGTAGCTGGCTGAGTAAAGATTATAATATATAGGGATATAGTACAGAGGTGGGGGGCAGGGTGGAGAATTAAGTTTAAAGCTATTATCTATTTAATTCAATAAAAATTTCTTGAGAAGTTACTTCTTTGTAAGAAAATGAAGGGGATACAAATATGAAAAAGACATGGTCCTTGCCCATCCAGAACTTAAAATTAGTAAAGGTAGAAAGTATATTAATAAATGTATTTGGTTACCTTAGAAAAATCACTTTTATGCACTTAACACTAGCATTCAACTTTTTAGATATAAACTGAGTCACTGGACTAAAAGAACTTTAGGGTATATTCCAGGTTTAATTTATGATATTACATAAATGCATTAGAAAGGTATAAAACAACATTGTAATAACTTCTCACTGGGTGGGGGGTATGATATGATCAAAGCTATATATTATGAAGGGCTATATAGTAGAGAAGTGATGGAAGGAGAACAAAAGTGATGCTAAAAACAAAACAGAGCAATACTATTTTTTTTTTCAGAGAAAGATTACCTGAAGAAGACGGTGTTTGAATTGGTCTTTGAATTATAAAGTTGAAAAAAAAGCAGAGCTATATGGAGAGCATTCCAAATGGGGAAACAGAATGAGCAAAGACAAAGAGAAGGATTATCTCTGATATATCAGCAGGTATCCTGAAAAGCAGGCTGTCAATGTATCACAGAAGACCCTGAATGACAGACTAATGAATTTAGACTTTATAAGTCAGGAAATGGGGAGCTCCTTATATGTCTAAATCAGTAATATTATCAGAATTCTATTAAAGGAAAATTCATCTGGCAAAAGCATGTAGAAGGTATGGGAGAGTTAAAGAGACTTTAATTGGAGATGTTTATTAGGAGTGTTAAGAACATAAATCTATAATGCCAAAGTTATCCAAACAAGGTTTTCATACAATATTGCAGAGAAAAAAGACCTGAGCCAGAATTCAGACTACACAATTTTCCCCAAAAGATAAAGACTCACAGAAGACATTTTTATATATTCCAAGAGAATAGAAGATGATTACCAATTAACATATCTAAGAAATTATAGACAAAACAAATACAATATAATTCAAAGGCCATCAAAGAAGCTACAATTGCATTTGACTCTCATGCTAACCTAAACTTTATAAACAGTTAAAACAAAGATGCAATCTAAATTTAGATAACTTACAAAATTCCTGAAGTCCTTCTATTGCCTTGTAAAGGTAAGACTTACTTGCTAAAATAAAAATTAGAGCTTTTATTTCTTTATCATAAGGTTATTGCAATAATCCAAAGTAGAAGTAATAAGAATATAAACTATATAGGTAGCAATGGGATTGTAAGCAAAGGAATGGATATGAGAAACACTGCAGCAATAGAACTTGACATCTAAAAGGAACTGATAAGAGGTTTTCAGGAAGAGAGGAGTCAAAAATAATTATAAATGTTCTAGCCTTGGTGTTTGGAAAATTGAGGCATTATAAAAAAATAAGGAAGTCAGGAGGAGAAGTTTAGGAGAGATAATGACTTAGTTTCTGAATGAAATGGTAAAAGCAACATTAAATTAAATCAAATACTATGTAACTACCAGTTTGATACTTTAAATGACAGATTATTCTCTTTTTAGAAAAAGTCAAGAAAAACTAGAAAACTGTTATGAGATAGATTTCCAATCAATTTTAAAAAAGCCTCTAATCATCTTTGTATTTCATATAATAACTTAAAAGTGAAAAAAACAAATTATTCCTTTAAAGTAGAGCTCTTCTTAAATTTATGTTTCATATACATTATTTAGTATTGGAATAGCAGTTACAAACCACTCAATTACTCATTTCATTTGCCCTTGCTACCTCTTATGCATCTGCCTTCCCTAAAAAATTTACAGATGATAGCACCAATCTGGGAAAGGGTCTATAATAACTTGAGTGACCAAAGTGGGTTATAGATAATTATAAATTTATACTGTGTTATGACGAATCATTCCAAGAGTAGTGGAAAGGAAAGGATGACCCCAGATAAATCACTCTGCTGTAGTGGAGTTAGAATGAAAGAATAGAAATCACTTTCTGAGAAGAGAAGTAGAAATGTGAAGACTTTTTAAAAAGAGTCTTAGTAGAAAAAAAGTGGGGGAAGTGCTAGAGATGACAGTAAGGTCTAGGAGGTACCAGAAGAGACTAGACCAGTGATGGTGAACTTTTTAGAGACCAAGTGCTGCACCCCATCCTCTCCCCCAGAGATTGAGTGCCCCACTGCCATGCCTTCCCTCCTTTTCCCTTTCTCTTCCCTTCCCTTCCCTTCCCTTCCCTTCGCTTCCCTTCCCTTGCTTTCCCTTCCCTTCCCTTCAAGTACTCCTATTGGGCTGCTGGGCAGAAGAGTGGGTCAAGTGAAAAAACATCCTCAGGGTTAGGGTTAGAAACAAATTTAGGGTTTGGGTTTGAAATTAATTTAGAGTTAGGGTTAGGAAAAGGTGTAGCCCAAGTGCTCTGAGCACTCTGCTCTCCTCCCTACCAGATCTGCCACCTGTGACCTTCCCACCTTATCCCAGATGGGGAGGGAGTAAGCCCTCCCATGGGGCTGCTGGGCAGAGGGGAGGGTCAGGTGAAAAAATGTCCTCAAGACAGTGGAGACAGGGCAGGGAGAAGCTCTGCCAGTGTCGCTCTGCCTTTCTAGTAATGAACTCTGGAAGGAGATAAGCACATGCCCACAGAGATGTCTCTGAATGCTCTTTCTGCTACACATGCAATAGGTTCACCATTATAGAACAAGACAATGAATTGAGACAAGAGCATTGATAGAATTCTGCCTTGTACATGAAAAGGAGTGTTTTTTTTTTTAAACTAATTAGGAGGATTTTTTTAACTGATTAAGAAATTTAACAAGAAAGGCATAAAATTTGCTGTTTGGGGGAAACAAAAGCAAGTTTTTATAGAGAGGATTTAGGAAGAAATGTCTTTTTAAGGTGCAAGACAAAGGGGCTACTGGGTGGCTCAATGGATAGAGAGCTAGGCCTAGAGATGGACAGTCTTGAGTTCAAAGCCAACTTCAAACACTTCCTGGCTATGTGTCCCTCGTTAAGTCACTTAATCCCCATTGTCTAGCCCTTACTGTTCTTCTACCTTGGAATCAATACTTAGTATTCTAATATGATTCTAAGAGAGAAGGTAAGAGTTTAAAAAATTAAAAATAAATTTCAAGGTCAAATGTCAGGGTTGTTATTTTCCTGAAAATCAAGAAATAAACTGTTTTTACCTAAAAAGAAAAAGTAAACTGGGACTCAAAGAAAGAACAATTAAATAACTTAAGGACTCACAATCCCTGCTCTCAAGGAATTTACATTGTAATCAGGAGGGGAGAGTATAGAAAGAAATGTCTGTTGGCAAGTAAAATACAAGATAGAAAGTAGTAGATACACCATGACAATCTAAAAATAAATGGAAAAATAGAGAACATATTCACTGGAAGGCATGAGGAAAGACTATACAAAAGTAGTCCTTGGGCTTGGTCTTAAAGGAGGTAAAAGATTATGAAAGAAAACAATGATGAGGGAAGGTATTCTAGGTGTGGAATAGGTCTGAGAGAATATTTGGATATAAAAGATGGAATGCTGATTTGGGGGATGTGGAAGAGAAAGGATTTTCAGGACAAGCCAGGCATGCAGACCAAGATGGAGACCTGATCTGCAAAATCAAGCTAAAGATTCCAAAAGGAATGTTCCCAGGAGGAGGCAGTTGAAGCTGGCCAGGGGGAGGAACTGATTCTTCCTCTCTAGGGTAACTGTCCAAGGGAGAAATCTCTTCTCTGGGTTCCTAACTAAAGAGACTGGATTTTTGACAGAGTCTGGACTTAAATTACTCAAGCAGAGATTATCTGACTGAAGAAAGAAGAAAATTACTTATCCTCCATTTCTCTGTCTCGGTGTCACAATTGTGACTAGATTGACAATTCCTAAAATTCTCCATATTTCTCCTATCCTTCATTATAGATTAGGGAAACCCTCATCCCTCTTACCTCAATCCTCATCCAGTTTCCCAATAAACCCCTTTACTGAGAAAAGAAAAAGAAAGGAGTTTTTCCTCATAAATCTTGTAGTCCACTCAGGGGGGAGGGCGGAAGCCATAGGCTTCAGAAGAAACTGGGAGGGAGAGGGTAGAAAAGGAAGGGAGTAGGGAGGAAGGGTGGCAGAAAATATTTGGACTTATTAGCCATTGGTGGTCAATAGGCAGCTCCAGAGCACCCCCTTTGGCAGTATCTATCCCTCTCATTATCTCTGATCTATCTTCATAACAAATAGGAATCTCTGAAGGTACCCCTTAGCAACTTTCTAGTAAACCAGAGTACCCAGTTTCCACAATAATAAACAGTTTCCACAGATTACCTATTTTATTACAGGGAACAGCTAATAGTTAAGTTTAGTTTGAACCTGGGAACCCAAATGAAATGGAATAATTTGAAATAAGACTAGGGAAAAAAGTAAACTATAGTCACATTATGGAAGGAGAAATTCAAGTTTATGGAATTTATATTTTATGTTAACAGGTAGCTGAGAACTAATTAAGGTATTTGAGCAAAATGACAAGCACATAGATGTGCTGCCATAGAATGTTAAATTTCTAGTGTGAGCATTTACACAGAAATTTGCAAATGCTAGAAGATGGGGTTTGATTTATTTTGTTGATTGTCTAGATTTAAGAAAATGATCTAGAAAATATTAATAATGCAGATTAAATTTAAAGGAATGTCAAACAAACATGTTTTCCTCAGAGAGCTGGTTGTAAAACACTTATCTTTGGGGTCAAACCTGTTCTTTTGTAATCAACAAAGATTTATAAATTACCTACTCTATGTCACACACTATGCAAAGCAATGAGGATATAAAAATTAAGTCTCTCTTGGCAAGATGCATATATAATACCAAGAGAGACATTACATACATGTATGTATCATTACACCAAAATATTCCCCAAAGAAAAACTGTAATTTTGAGGAAAAGGTTATAGCAGCTGGGAATCTGGAAAAGTTTCATTATATGAAGTCTTGGAAATTATTTGAAAGAAGGATCAAAAAGTGGAGAGCCTGGAAGAAGAGAGACCAGTTAGTAGACTATTATAAGAATCCAGATGATAGCTGATGAGGACCAAAACTAGAGTGGTAGCAGTAAAAGCAAAGAAAATGGGGTTGATTTGATATATGTTATGATAAGACTTGGTAAATGATTTGATTAGGAAAGAACAGATAAGAGGAAAGAGACAAGTATAAATATCCAAAGAACTTATTTGGTGTTACTTTAGGTCAGTTTCATCACATATTTCAACTCAAAATTACAAAAAGAAAAAAAAAAGAAAGATCTTCCATTGATAAATTTCTGGTGCTAAATATTATCTAATAATTTATGGCTATTATGAAACATTTTTAGATTTACAGTGGTCAATTTCATTCCAAGTTTAGATTTTCACTGTTTTTTTTTTAATTGGTAGTTGAAAATGTCATATCCATAATTAAGGGGCCTGGATTGAAATCCTAACTCTGATTCTGTTTGACCTTAGACAAGTTGCTTGACCCATCTTAGCCTCAGCTTCCTCATCTGCCAAATAAGGATAATAACACTGACACTACTTGTCTAACAAGATGATTATAAAGTCCTTTGTAAGCCTTAGAAATATGACATATGATTACAGGTGGTATAAAGTAAATCTTTAGGTTTTATAGTTATAAAGTTGATGATCATTAATTAATGGGAAGGAAAAATTAAACATGAGTTACTAGGTGGTAATAGGGGAAGGTGAAACAAAGGATCTATTAAGAAGCTGAGATATTCAAGTCAAGCATCAAGCATTTTAAGATTGGATTTCCAATTGATCTCAACATTAAGGTGATACCCACAGTTAGGGTTCTAAAGAGTTAAAAACAACTGAAAAATGGGATTAGATTAAATGATCTTTGAGGTTCCTTTTATCTCCTAAACCTTTGATTCTATCAAGTCAAACCTTTGATTCTTTTTGATTCAAGTCAAACCTTTGATTGGCAGGCAGAGCAAGGGGGGGGGGGTACATATATACATTGTGTAATTAGAAAATTTCATAACCTTGAACTACATCTCCCAGCATCCCTTTCCTCTTTATCCCCACCTTGCGTGCTTGCATTTTGTATATAGTTGGATGTTTTGCCCACCCTTGATCTCTATCTTTTCCTGTGTGCACGGCTGAGGGAGATCTCTTTTTTCCTTTTTTTATTTTTTATTTTTTAAATTTTCCTTTTTACTTCCAGTTATTATTAATAAATATTATTAAATACAATACCTGGAGTGTTTTGGATATTAATTTTAAGCTTATAATATATATTTACATTTATATGCATATTGTGATTTTAAAATTTCCTCCATCTTACTTGGTCTAGCACCCAAGAATGTGCACACCCATACTACACGGGCATGTGCTAGCTAATGACAAATCAGAAACATCTAACTGCTCCCTTGGACTATCCTAAGCCAAGCTTGAGCTACCATTGGTACATGTGAGATGCAGGAAGTGAGGTAGAGAACAGCCTCTGGAGTTCTCGTCACTTCCTGTGGAGAAGGCTAGTTGCCAGTTCTATCCTGGAGCTTGAGCTTGGAGGATCCCCCACAGAAAGCTTCTCTTCAGATTGGTCACATGAGTGATAAGGACAGACTCCCTTCTCTGCCTTGGCTCTCCAAGGCCTTAACTCCCATTTTGGCTCAGCCCGAGCCAGAGTGTTTCTGAGTTAAGATTCCTTTCCTTCTCTCCCTCACTCTCTCCCTCTAATAATTTCTTTCTCCTATTGTAATTAAATCACCATAAAACCCCATTCTGACTTGAGTGTTTCATTTTGGATTTTATAAGTGAAATCCTTGGTGACCCATAATTAATATAATCAGTCTTTAACACTAAATTTGAATCTAACAATATATACATATATCTCACATATATGGATATAAACACATTTTATATCTATGTATGTACTATGTGTATATATGTCTTACAAGAGTGTAATAGAAATTAGACTGTATTTGAAATGAAAGGATTCTATTCTAATATTGGACCCCTCACTTTTCAACTCTGTGACCTCAAGTAATTTACCCTTTCTAGGACTTAACTTTTTCCTCTGAAACAAAGGAGTTTAAGTACATGATTTATAATATTTCTTGCAGCTCTGAACTCTGATATTAATGTTACCACACAGAATTAGGAGGAAAATGCCAATCCCAAACATTATTGTCATAGAACTTCCTCTGTAGGTGACAGAAGTCTTAGAGTACACCTGCTACAATGGAATCACATGTGCTTGCCACTGAAAAGGAGGGTCTAGTTTTGTGTATGTCCAACAGACAAGACTTATGAAACTGGTCCAGGATATGGAGTAGAGTTGAGCTCAGATTTACTTAAAAAAAACAAACTGAAAAAAAAAAAACCTTACCTTCCATCTTAGAATCAATATCGTATATTAGTTCCAAGGCAGAAGAGTGTAAGGGATAGGCAGTGGTGATTTAATGACTTGCCCAGGGTCACATAGCTAGGAAGTATCTGAGGCCAGATATGAACCCAGGACCTCCTGTCTAAAGGCCTTGCTCTTAATAATTCACTAAGCTGTCTATCCTGCCTATCCTATCCTTAGTGATAGATTTTTTAAGTATTAAAAAGAAATGAGAATTTGAACTGTACAAACCAAAAGTTGGAGCAATGTACCAAGAACAATCAGATGGTCAATGTTAAACATGTCAAATTTTTAATCCAAAACAATAAATGCAAACTATATTCTATTCTATATAATCTGTTGAGGAGACAGATATTGCATACATAAGGTGGCTAAGAAAACAGTAGTTATCTGTTAGAACATAAAACAAAATCCTTAATGATCCACTAGACTAAATTGCAACTGCTACAAAGGAACAAGTTGAAGTCTATTTCTTTCATACCTACTTTGCTGATTTAATGATAGTATTCGCCAAAGTTTTTCTCTACTTAGTGCAGTTATTGCAAGGTTGCAAAGAAACAGAGGTAGTTCAAATAACTTATAAGCAAAGAAGTCAGAGTAAAAATAAACCAAAAACAAGTGGTTATAAAAGGGGTAGTTGAAAAAAATATTTTAAAAATATCAATTAGGCAAATAATTCCATTGATGCTGTTGTCAGATATCTCTTCTTGCCAAAAAAAATGACCTAGAGTTCTTAAAGACTATGCCAATGGAGTAGAAATTCTGGTAGGTCCTACTCAGACTAGAAAGGCTTTGAGTGTGGAACTGTCTATTTTAATCTCCAAGGGCCAGAACAGTTACTTTAAGAAGCTAGTTATTAAAGGAATTGCCACTGTGTGAGTTATTATTCTGATAAAAGGATGAAAGAGTCATAAACAGTACAAGTTTTAGAAGCAATTATGCCAATGAAATAACATCTTTTGAAGTAGAAATTCTTTGAATCAGAAAGTCATGCAATTGTGTATCACTTCTGCTTAAAGACCAAATGACTTGGGATTGGGGGTGGGGAGTTTGATTTCCTTATATATCAAATGTGGAGATAAGATGAAGTGATCTCAAAAATCTTTTTGCTTTAACAACCCATGATGCTGTGATGGTAAGTGAATTAATTTTTTACAGATTTGAGCCACTCGTTTCCTTATAATTTGGTTGCCCAGTTTAATTTAGGGGATATGATCAAAGTTGATAAAAATTCATTAAGAACTCATTATATAAAGTATGAGCAGAAAAAATATGAAAAGACCAAGGAAATAATCCTTATAGCTAATGAAACCTGAGAGAGAAAACTTTTTTGTTTTTATCCTTACTAGTAATTGTATTATTAGGTTAACTTTATTGCCTCAGTAACGATGACATACCAAACATAATCTTCTTTTTCTGAAAATAAAAAATTTCCTGAAAATCTTTAGGTTAAACAAAAAGATAGAAATCATCATTATGCATGCCTATTGATGTAGTCAAAATGAGAAACCAGGTTTAATTTGTATAGATCCCAGTATGTATTTGGGAAGCTGGGGTTTTGGTGACTGTCATTTACAATAGCTTAATTTCGAGCACTTTGTTTCTTTCTTCCAGAAGTGAAGAGGAATGGTTTTCAGTTAATCCAGGTTTTACTATTTTTCTTTGACCTTTTGACAAATATCTTCAGTTATGTTTGTGGTGACCTAGAATTGATACTTTTATTTTAAACTCTCACATCCCTTCTTGAGTATAGAGGAGATAAAGATTTATTCAGCTTACTCTGTAGTTGAAAGGAACTACTTCTTTGGCATAAATCTAAGAAGACTTAGGAAATATGTTGACTCTCTTAAGTCATAAACAGGAATACTTATTCATTAAAATACTCTGTGATTAAAAAGAAATGAAGTGAACAAAGTAACAAGTTGGCATAATTCATAGCCTATAGTGTCACATTCAATGAATTTAGGCCTTCTTGACTCCAACTCCAAAGTTTTACCCACAGTCCTTCCTATCTGCCTTTGTGCTATCTAGGCTCCTTGCCTTAGGAGATTTTGTCATATATACTTTTTAATGTTATATCTCAATATTTCAGTTCTTGTGAGAGGAAAGATTATGGCTAGAAGTGTATCCCTTGACAGATATTATCATGTGCACAAAACTACATGGTATGGTTCTACCATAGGTCCTCCAAATAATCAATATGTTACATCAATTTGTAAATGTCACTAGAATAATAAAATGTCAAAGGGGGTGTTTAAACCTGGACCAAACCTCTCTTTTTAAAATAGATGTTAATGGCTTTTGTCTCTACATTTCCTAAATTTGACTCTGTATCCTTTGATGTTAACTCCTCCCAGAGAGCATCCTTTATAACACAGAATTTTTAAGAAGAAAAAAGGAAAAAATTCAGCAAAAATGAGCAAAACAATTTTAAAGATCTTACATTATATACAATGTTCTGTACTTGTAGACTCTTACTTCTGCAAAGGTATGAGGAAGGCATTTTAAAACATTTAATATCAACTATTTTGTGATTGTTCTTTTTTACTTAAATTGTGATCATCTTTGTCCATATTGTTTTCTTGATTCTCCATACTTTGCTTTGAATCAGTTGGCATAAGTCTTTGTATTATTCACTATATTTATCACATTTATCATTTCTTACGTGAGCACTGGACTTGGAGTCAGGAAGACTTGAGTTCAAGTCTTGATTTGGATATTAAAGACTTGTATGACAAGTCAACCTCTTTTAAGCTCACTTTTCTCTTCTACAAAACGGGATAATAAAAGCATCTACCTCTGATGAGGACCCAGTGAGATAACATAGGTATAGTTCCTTGAAAATATTAAAGAGCTGTATAAATGCTATTTATCACCATCACCATCATCATTATATTACATTCATGTGCCATAACTTATTTAACCATTTCTCAATCAATGGCCATCCACATTTTTTTCTAGTTCTTTATTAATACTTTTATTTTGTGGTCATCAAAACAATCTGGTACTGGCTAAAGAATAGAATGATAAATCAGTGGAATAGACAATTCCTACGTAACACATAGTAGGAAATGACCATAGTTACTTAGTGTTTGATAAACTACCATTAGTATATAACTATGCATAATGTCATCATACAATTTGGTTCTGATTTGAATTTATATGCTATGCTATTTAAATAATATAAATTTATAAATAAATATAATATTGATGATGCATTAGTGCAAGGTTCTTTTAAGCATGCCATTTCCTTATCTGTTTATACAGTGAATTTCCTTTTTTGGTTCTGATAGTATAATTGCAATTTCTGATTTTTTAATTTATATAATGCATAATACATTTTATTTAAGCCTCTCATATGTATTTTATATATATCTTTGCATTTTAGATGTCATGGG
This sequence comes from Monodelphis domestica, assembly GCF_027887165.1. NCBI lineage: Eukaryota > Metazoa > Chordata > Mammalia > Didelphimorphia > Didelphidae > Monodelphis > Monodelphis domestica. The sequence continues at coordinate 442,892,795 of NC_077227.1, read as the reverse complement.
GGCTTTCTTGGTCAATCTTTTGCTTTCATTTTGTTGGCTTACTTAATCTATTTACATTTAAAATTATGAGCTAGATTTATATTTTCTTTCATTTATGTTGATAGTAGTTTTAGTCTCTTTTTTAATTAGTATCTCTTCTTATTTTTCCTCTTCTAAGTCAGTGCTTTATCTCTACAATTAGTTCTGTGTAATCTAATTTAATGTAACCCTATTCTCACAGACTTCTCCCCTCTTACTTTCCCTGTCCAACTTGTTAACTCTTTTCTTAGTACTGAGTTTTATTTAACTTATGGATTTCTTTTTTTTTAATTTTCTTTGTTATACAATTCTTCCTCCTTTTCCCACTCTCAGTGAAGTGGTTATTTCAAAGTGCTCCCTGCTTTTCTCCACCAAAGTTTTTGGTTAGGTTTGTTTCTAGTGATCTGAAGGTTTTGCTTCCTTTAAAAAAAAAAAGAACTTTGTTCTTTCCCTTCTCCTTCTATCTAGTCTGAATTTTAATTTTTTAATTTATAGTTTATATACTATTTATTCTATTTTGAATTTCTTTGTATTCTTCAAAGAATTAAAGCATCTAAACTAAGTCTGAGTTCTCTCCTTTAATTTCTTTATTATTGATTAAAATAATCACTACCATTTATATAACACTTTAACATTTGCAAGATGCTTTCCAAATATTTCTCATTTTATCCTCACAATAACACTAGAAGGTAGATGCTGTTATTATTTCCATTTTACAGATGAAAGTAAAGCACAAGGAGTATAAGTGACTTGCCCAGAATCATACAAATAGCATCTGAGGCTGCTTGAGATGGATTTGAACTTAGGTCTTCTTGACTCCATCTCCATAGTTTTATCCATAGTTCCTCCTATCTGTCTTTTATCACCTCTCCTCCTTGCCTTAGGAGATCTTGTCAGTTTTTTAATGTTGTGCCTCAATCTTTCAGCTCTTGGGGGAAAATATTATGGATAGAACTATATCCCATGGCAGACACTATCTTACGAACAAAACTATATAGTCCATTTTTACCATAGATCCTTCCAATAATCAATACCAGGCAATGTACTTCCATGTTTCTGGATTCTGTTTGACCCAGGAATTTCACTTCTCCCACAACAAGATGCTATCCTCAGAGGAACAGTAATTTTTCAGAATATGTGATTTTCCTGTGCACCAAATATCCCCAGATAAAACCCATTGTAAGGTCTCCATTTCTTAATACAAACATATAATTCTTGTTCCATGGAAGGACTCATAAATGGAAGCCTGTCCCCACATGGGGTTGAACCTTCTCTACCCTCTTTTGCTGGCATTTCTTCCCTTTCCTTTTGCTATTTCTCTCATTCTTCTTTATCCTCTCTTCTTGCTGAGACTAGAAAACATATCTGCCCTGTGTTGCTCATCCTTTTTTTTTTTTGCTTAGGATATAAAACACATTCTTCTCTATGATCCACCTCCCCTCTCCCCATATATCTACTCTATCTCTTATTCTTCATTTCAGTCCCACAAAACGCATTGATTCACTTGAAGGGAGGTTGTGAAGTTTAGTTTATGATGTCTCAGGTCTGCCACTTTACCACAACTTTAAATTCCACTTTCATCTTTTCTCCCCAGATACTTTAAAAATAATGTCTCGATGGCCCTTATTCTCATTTTGTATTTTTGAACCCTATAGTCTCATTCTTTTTAAAAATCTCTAGAAATGATGTCATTTATTTCACTACTTATTCTTTCTTCTGTAGTTGTCTTACCTTTCTTATATTTTTGGTTGTTTGAGGTGTTTGGAAGTAGAATATTCTGCTTATACTTTGGAGAGGGATGGAGGGAAAGAGAATGAATACCTCAAGTGCCTCTCCTGAAGGTCCACCTCTTTTTCTTAACTGATTATTAAGCTCAGGCTTGCTGGTATATTAGTTTGGGTTCCATTTTGAGATTCTTCCCATTTCAGAATTTATTATTCTATTTTCTTCTGTGGTTTCTTTTGAGAAATTTCTTTAATTTCTCACACTATAAGTAACCCCTGCTCTATGACCACTTCTTCTGATTAGCTGTTCCTCTAAGGATTGCTGTTTTAAAGAGGACATCCAGGTCAGATGTGTTTTCACTCTTCTCCAATCTTGACTCTAGATTTCCTTTACCACATGTCACAGAAAACTTTTATAATTTTGGTCCACTTTCTAATGACTTATCTGCCTGTACTCTAGGTTTTTAATTGAGTTTTCTTCCTCTTTAAATAGTTTGTGGTTTTAGTCCTTTTTCCCTTACAATCCCATCACTCACTTTCTAACTTTACTTCCTGTGATAGTGGGTATATATCCACAAGGCTTGACTCAGTCTCCTTTCACATTGAGAGTCCACTGGCTTTGATCCCTTTTTTTTTTTAACCCTTATCTTCTGTCTGAGAATTGTTGCTAAGTATTAGCTCCAAGGCAGAAGGGAGATAAGGGATAGGCAACTGGGGTTAAGTGACTTACCCAGGGTCACAAAAGGAGGAAGTGTCTGAGACTAGATTTAAATCTAGGACCTCCCATCTCTGAGTCTGGCTCTCTATGCAATGAGTGACCTAGATGCACAGCTTTGGTTTCTTCTTAAAGGTCTCAGGTGGATTTCACTTGCCTTTCCTTGATGCTAAATGTAGCCATGTATGCCAACACCTTGCCCAATTCCATCCCTGAGTCCTATCCTTTTTTTTTTTTTAATGTGAGGTAAGAACATAGCAAGGTAGGTGTTCTGGGCAGCTTCCTTGCACCCTTGGGGTATAGAAACACCTAGTTCCTTCCCATGTGGCTGGAAAGCTTGTTACAACAAGCTATGAACTGAGAAGTATGAAGTGAGTTCCATCAAAGTCTCTGCAGCTTGAAGGGAACCACGGTCCAGTATCAAAACCCAAGTCAGTGGGTAGGTTTGTGCAGCTTGTCAGAATGTGGAGGCTGATGGGAGACATATACTTAGTGTATTAATGATTAGCATTCTCCAGGGGCAATTCATAAGGCTCTTATCTTATTGGGATTCTTGCTTTCTTATCTATGGATTCAACTCTAATTGTTCTACCTCTGCTGTGTGATTTTCTTTAGAGTTATTGGGGACTTAAAAAAAGGTTCTAGTACTTCATTTTATTGATCATATGACCCAGAAGTCCTTCTCATTTTTAAACATGAGAAAACTGAGGTCAGAAGAGTGAAGTCATTTGCCCAATGTAGTTTGTTGTAGGGTCAAGACTTGAACCAGGTCTTCAGATTCAATATTTTCTGAATATTCAGCCTTCTCACCATCACATTCAGTATCAAATAGGGGTCTGCATTAGAATTTAAAATGTGAGGTGAAATATAAAATCTTTTATATTTTCTTTCTTGGAAATGACATACCTAGGTTTTCAAAGAATGTTATTTCAAAGGAGAAGAGGAATGAATAATTGAGAAAATTCAACAAAAAGTTCAATGCTGGATCAACTGTAGAGATTGAATTCTTTAAGCTAAGAAAGGGAAATTCTAGTTTCTTTGCTGAATCTGTTTGAAGACAGTGAATTCAGCTACTAGAGCACACAATCAGGTACACTTCCTTTAATTTTAAGTGAATTTCATCTTCATTATGTGTATAAAAATGAGTTGGGAAACTACTATTCTGATACACTCTTTTGATTTTCTATTCATATTCAAATTCTGTAAATTTAAATAAAACAGCACTTAGAACTCTGGAAATTACCTGGAATGCAGCTCAGTGCTACCATTATTGTATTTGCTTCCTCTTTCCCAGATACCAAAGTCAGGTACACGGTAGACTCTTTCTACACAAAAAACCAGGTTTTGAATGAAGGCTACCTAAGAGAAAAAAAAAGAAAAATGAAAGATCACTTGGCTAGCCTAAAAATGTACTTGCATCAAGTTGAATTTTATTATAGGTCTCTGATTTGTACTAATATTACTGATTGTTTTAAATTTTAGAATTCTTGTCAAATTAAGCATATTAGTGCACATCTGACAATAATAAAGCAAAATGTGAGGACCTTCAGGAATAAGTTGCCTCAAACCATGAAAGAACCTTAGTATTCAAAACTAGGAATAGACAGGAAGTTGCAAAGAAACAAATTTTCCCTTGACATAAGGAAAAACTTTCTTACAATTAAAGTTTAAAGTAAAAAAAAAAACCTAAATCTCAAGACCCTTTAGCAACCTGGTTGTCCTTCAGCTTTAACCTTTTTTCACAAAACATGCCCAGAATGGAAAGTGGTATTTGAAGTATGATCTGACTGGACTAAATACATGGAAATATTACCTTCCTAGTCCTGTTTATATACCTCTTAACACAGACCTATATTCAAATCCCATTTTTTAAACATACTGCATGACCCTGGAAAAATCATTTAATAAAGCCCCAGCCAAATCTCTAAGACTCTAAGTTGCAGCTTTCCAGTATTTGAAAGTTTCCAGAATTCCTTATACTAATGAAATCAAAGGTTCAGATTTAAAAAATGAAGTTTAAGACTATGCTTTTTAAACTATTTTATTGCATTGTTCTTTTATAAATAAGTTTCCAGTCCATGAAAAACACCCAAATCTTCTTTCACATATACTGCTAATTATCTCCATTTCATTTCTGGGAAGTTAAGGCCATCTTCCACATTGATACTGAACAATCAATGACTAGTACGATGGTTGGCAAAAAGAACTTAATAAATGCTTCTTGATTTAACTTTTGGGAGTTAACTACTCACTCCTCTAAATCCTAACTGTACATTTAGCTGAAATTTCCATCATTTACCCAAGAAAATAGTAAGACTTTGTTTAATGCTTTCCTAAATCTTAAATAACAAATATATACACATATATGCATGTTTATGGTTTTATAATCTGACCTTATCATTTTGCTCTTAAAGAAGCCTTGTTGGTGCATTGTGATCAGTTTTCTTTGCTAAACATTCACATCACCCAATAATCCATTCTAGAAAAATTTCCAAAGAATTCAAGTCAAACATGTGGCCTGAGATTTTCAGGCCCCAGTTTCCCTTTTCTTAAAAAAAAAAAAAAGATAATCAGGATATTTGTCTTTATTTATTCCTTTTTTATCTTTCCCATTCTCCACAACCTTTCAAAAATCACGAACAGTTGCTCATAAGTCACATCTACTAAGTTTCTCCTTACCCTGTAATTCATGTGGATCCAATGACTTGAATGTTAGTGCAGCTGGGTACTTTCTATGTCCCTAAATCATCTTAAGTATTACCTTTTCTCTATATCTAAACAGTAATCCTTTTCCTTCCTTGACCATCCTCTTTAGATTCTTTAAATGCACATATTTTTTATTGTCCTTAACTTTCCACGTAAGTGTAAGGTCATGCAGGGCTTTAGCACCTAAACCTGATATTCTTCTTTTAGGACTATACTACAGTGATGTATTGAGGTTATAATTTGTCCTTGCATTTACTTCTGTACCTGTTGCTGAGTTGTTGGGTTTTTTAATTTGTAAATTGTTAAATAAGTCCTCTTTCATCTACATAATGCTCTTTGGGTAATTCTATTTTTTCCATTGTCAAACTTATTTCTCTGACTTCAGAATTCTATTCTTGAAAAATTTCTAATCCCTCTTAGGTTGACATTTACTTTGTAGTATATTAGTGTTTAGGATTCACTTTTATTCTTTCAACCCTTTGATATCTGTTCTACTCAAAGCTGGAACACACTTCAGACTATTTAAAATTTTACTTCTTTACATAAAACTCTAAGGTGAACTACTCACATTTCCTTTAGGAGCTCATCATTTCTACTACAGCAACCAATTCTTCCTTTATGATGAAAATTAGATTTAGAATAGAATTTCTCCTTATTTGAACCCACATTAAGGAAACTAGAGAAATTATTAACTGCTTGGCTTTGAGAAGCAGATGTCCAGAAAACTGAATTCCCCTTTATCTACTACATCATACCTCTTTACCAGCAATCTGTTCCCTTAACTTTATTTTTTCCTTCTCTCTAGTTGATGTTTAGTATATTCCAATGACATCATGACTTGTGTTTCTGGCTTCACTGACCTTTACCCATGTTTTTCCCTTATGATTTTCCTCCATTCTTTTCTGGTTCCTAGATTTCCTTGCAAAATATTTCTTCATACTGTACAATGCTCCACTTCCCCTTTTAATCCATACTGTTGTTCACAAATAAGGGCCATAGTATAGCCATGGATTTCATCCCCCCAGGTCTCAGACAGGATGAGGTCAAATTTGCCTTCTTTTATTAAGATCTCTAATTCATCTTGTTGCCTACCTGTAATTTGATTTATTGAGTAATGACATTCAAATCCAAGGGTTTCCTTGCTGGTGTTCCCTCTAATTCTGAGATTATATAATTTTATGAAAAATCAGCACGCAAAAGTTGAAATAAACAATTAGAAAGATTTTGGAATACAACCCATTTTAGGTTCCGTCTAATCTCTCTTTTCTAATAGTAAACTCTTCATATTGTATTGCATTGCTATACCTCCTCCTTCAAATTCCTATCTACTCATGTCTTTCATAATGATCTGTTTCCCCAATCACCATACTGAAACTGTTTTCTCAAAAACTACTACTAATCTCCTTTTACCAAATTCAATAATTTTCTTTTTTTAATCCTTAGCCTTCTTGAGGTTTCCGGAGCCTTTGGAACAAATGACCACACTTCTTGGGGAAGAGGGAGAAGTTCTTTCCTCTATTTCCTATTTTTCAATTTATGCACTTACCTGCCTTATCTCACATATTTAAACCACCCTACAAATTGCTGCAAGATCATACAATATAATACTCAGAGTCTTAGTTTAAAGGGACTTCAGCTAGTATCTCAATAAAAACCCTCTCTGCAATTATAATAGAAGGGTCATCCAGTCTTTCTCAGAAGATCATGTCCTCCTCACCACACCCCCTATCCCCCCATAGTGAACTTCAGTGACTCTTACTCCCACAATAAAGATATTAAGTTCTTTGGCTTCTAATAACTCTTTACATCCAGGGCCCATATTACTTTCCCCATATTTTTACATTCTTCTCTTCTTTATAGACTCTACAATTTATTTATAAAGACTTCTTTCTAGAACATTATTCTTCATCTCTTGTCTATGTGAGTTTGCATGCACTGTTCCCAATACCTTGAATAACCTTCTTAATTTTCAACTCTTGGAATTCTTAACTTCTTTTAATATTTAGCTCTGGGGTCACTTTGTGCTGGAGGCCTTTTCAGGACTTGTTTTACCACCGTCTGCTATTTACCTTCCATCTAAGATTATCTTACATCTTTTCAATCTTATATGCTCTGATACACACACACACACACACACACACACACACACACACACACACACACACACATGTACTGTCTCCCGTATTACAGTGTAAGCTTCTGGAGGAAAAGGTCTGTGTTTATTCTACCACCTACTCTTTAAAAAAATTCCCTGTACTTAGCACAGTGTTTGGCACATACTAAGTGCTTAATAAATGCTAGCCAATTAATTCTATGGATGGTATCACTACCCTCTTAGTCATCCAGATTCAAAACTTCGGAGTGATCTCTAACTCTTTCTTTTCCTTCATCACTCCACCCTTTAATTGGTTCTCAAATTCAACTGGACTTCTAACACTAATAGTCTCATCCTACTTCCACATGTCTTATATTTCATTCCCTCCAGTCATACTGTTGGTACCCTAGTTCTTACATATGCATCTATTGAATGCACAGGTTTGACCACATTACTTCTCTGCTCAGTGCCCTTAATGGATCTCTAAAGAATAAAATAAAAACTCAGTCTAGCATTTAATGTTCTTCATAACCTAACTATTGTTATCTACCATTTTGGGCTTATTTACCATTATCTTTTACTTTTGCATATAATATAGTCATCAAACTCAACTATTAGTTATCATATTTAAGGCTATGATATCTCCCATCTCTGGAGTTTTAGAGTGACTATTACTGTTGTTTGGAAGTCACTTCTCCAAATCTACTAATAAACTAATAAAATTTCTCCTTTCCCTTGGAGCTCTCAGTTCAGGTGCTGTGTCTTCCTTTAAAGTTTATCTTCCAAATTACCCACAGTTGAAAATGTACTTCCCTCATATTTTTTAAAAACATTTTGCCTGGATTCTCCTTTGCTGACATCACATCTTGTTTTACAATTACCTGTGTAAATTCCATTTCTTCCCTAGATTAAGATGAAAAAGTTTTTTTGAAAATCTTTTTATTTTTAGAATCTTATACACAATGCATCTTTGTTAAATATTAATTACATTTTTGTTCATTTGTAGAATGTGAATATAAATGTAATTATAACTAATAGTTAAAGGGACATAGCATGGTGTACAGGATGGACCAATCAACTTGGAGTCTGGAAGAACTGAGTTCAAATTATGGCCTCAGATATATACTTGGGTAACTTATGGCAAGTCACTTAACTTCTCTATCCTTTACATATCAAACAAGAGAGTTGAACTAGAAGGTCTCTTTTACTTTTAAAACTATCCTTTTATTGTTTTTCAGTTGTTTGATTCATTTCTGACTCTTCATGACCTCACTTAGAGTTTTCCTGGCAAAGAAACTGATTTGTCATTTCCTTCTCCAGTTCATTTTCTATATGAGGGAACTGAGGCAAACAGGGGTAAGTGTCTTGCCTAGGGTCAAATAGTTACTAAGTGTCTATGATTGGATTAAAACTCAAGCATTCCTGACTTCAAGTTTAGCACTCTATCTACTCTACTACATAGACGGCCTATATATATTCAATGTTCTATGAAAATTTTTCCCAATTATATAAAATGCCAACATTTTGTTTAAATTCTAACACATGCTCCAGTTGAAATAATCCTCCCACTGATAAACATCTTAGCTCATAAAAACCTTTTCATTTTATGTGATTTTTAATCCTGTTCTTCCATATATCTATCATGGAAGATTGATCCTACATGCTAGGGGTTGTCTTCTGGGGGTTGATTTTTTTTTTTTAACATTTCTAGTATAAAATTGAAGCTCTTGAATTATCCATTTGACTGTCCCACGTCCTTTTCTAATTATAGGCTGCCTTAATGAAATCTTTTAGACTATTTCTTGGATGAAGATGATTTTTTTTTATCAGAGAAATTTTCAAACTATCTTGTATTCTCCTTTCCTTGGAAAAATATCCAAGTTTTTCTCCTTAGGCGATGAAATTGTTATAACTGCTACATTATAGAAACAACAGGGATAGATTTGTCTAAAACACAGGAACTTTAATAAAAGGAGGTCTCCAGAAAAAAAAATGATGGAGACCTATTAAGATTGTAATGAGATATCTTATAAACTTTGGCAAGACGAGCATGTTCCAAACAGCTGCAAAAGAATCTGTTTTTCAAATGTCAGGAGACTAAAGAAAATATCAAAACTATAAATATTCACCAGATTTTTTTTTTTATTTTTTAACAAGCCAGGTCAATTTTTCACATGATAGCTATCAAAGCAACCCCTAAGTCTGTCCCTTTAAGTCTTCCAAACAGTCAAGAAGAGTGTGAGGTATTGGAATTTCCCAAAAAAGCAAAACCAAAAAAAAATCCCAAAACTATCTGAAGAGTATACCATTAGCAGAAGAGACACTGAAATGCTACATTTGGTATTTCTATCTTATCTGTAATCAGTATTGTACTCACATGACACTTAGAAGCTGAGGCCAATATAGGACCATGTTCAGATTGCTTTGATACTGCTGAGTAAAGACTAATGATTTAAAAATAGATGACTTGGGCTAATGGTAAACATTTTTTTTTTCTGTCACGTCAGCAACTATAAATAGTTGTCTATGTGTAAGCATAGATTAATCAGAGAAGAAGAAAATGTTATTAACCAAACCTGTCTAAATTCGTATTGCTTTTTGAACTTGCTACTCTGTTTTCCATATATACATGTTAGTTTAGCAGTAATTCTGAAAACATTTTTCTAATTCCCTAAGCTACCTATGCTATATATTTGAGAATATCTCAACAAAAGCCTTTCTAGTTAATAAGGCTAACATATTTTAATTCCCTGGCATTCTCATTTTGACAACTACCAAAAAATTCTTTTTTTACAAAGCAGGCATTCTGCTGTCCAACTAGGAATTTTTTTTTTGTCCCAATGGGCAATTCACAAGTAAATACCACATTCCTTATTTTTGGTTGGACTCCTAACTGATTTTATTCATCAACACTTTTAAGATTTAGTGGCAGAAAATGCTAAAGAAACTGCTATATCATATGGCCATAGAGTTAAATTAGGCAATCAAGAGATGAAGGTACTTTAACACTCAATCTGTCACTGAAACTCTGCAGTAGTATTTCACAATGAAATAGCTACTATCTCAATCTAGAATAAAGCCCTGTAACAGGCAGATCAATTGAATGGAATACTCAAGTTGCCTCCAATTGAAGGTTATTTCATCACAAATAGAGAAATTATTCCCAAGCATACTTAGGGTTCTCAAATGTAACAAATAGTATTTATGCAGTATTGTCATTATACTGTTTAATTATTGGCATTATGGCCCCCTTTCCTCCAGTGGTTTCTATAGGAGATAAATTTATATTACTTAGATATCACCTTTACCAAAATTAGAATGTTTTCAGAAAACTTTACTTCAGTTTTGCTGTTATGATATGGCCACTGTGGCTTACTCAGTCTCTTAAAATTATGGCTTCATATGCTTCAGAATTGAAATTGTCACAGAGCAGCTAGGATATGCTCCAGGCCCTGACCAAAAAAAAAAAAAACACCCTTCTTATGATCCTGAAGCCATCGTATCTTTCTTCCCAACTGATCTGGAGATCTCTGTCATGCCTAATGCCCAAAAACATAGCATCAGGGCAATGGATGCTGCCCTCAATCCAAACTCTAATCTTCTTTTTCCACTGAATACGCTGGAACCATTCTTTACAGTTAAACAACTTCCCTTCACACTAAATTTATTCCTCCTGCACTTCTTCCATTCTCTGGTTTGGTGAAATGTAACATTTTTTTGAAGTTACTTTATTACTGATACTTCTAAAACTGACTGCTACTTCTCTTTCACCTACTGACACAAAGGGCAAGAAACAGGACTTGGCATACTCAGTCTCCACTCACATTCTTTCTTTTATCATCATAGCAACCATCTCTTTTCTCCTTTAAAGTTCACCACTATACCCTAGCTAGATTCTTATAGTTGCCATTTATGTACCTCTGAATAACTCTTGCTCCCTACTACCCAAGTCTTTTTCTCCAACATAATCACTGCCACCTTGAAAAATTCCAGTTTCATATTTCCTCAACCTCTTTAATTCTTCTTTCTCAGGTCTATCTCTACCCTACACATGAATGTTGATACCCATCATCTCCAAGTCTAGCCCATTATAAAATATTTTTTCAAGTGTAAAAATGTCTACTTATGGCTTTTTTTTGATTTGAGGAAGAGGATCTCCATTAAGGAAACAGAAATGAAAACAGTTATCCTATTCAGACTTTGAAGAATATGAGCAGCTACAAATGCCTTTTAATAGGAAAAAAAATTCACTGAATCACTCTGAAAGTTTCTAAAAAATGAAAATTAAATTAAATTAACAATACTGTGGTTTGTGAAACCTTTTCTAGAAATTCTATACTGAATCCAGGTCAGCTATTAGTGTCTATGGTGACATTCAAAGACATTACTTTAACACTCTGCAGCTCAGTGTCCCATTGCCTTCCCTAAAAAACACATGCATACATAGATACATGGATGTGTACACACACATACATACACAGACATACTTCCCAAATCATTCAAAATCTTTATTTTAGGTGGGAGGGGAGATTTGATGCAAATGCCTCAGAAGCTATTCATACTTTTTCTATTATTTTATGTGTGTATATTACATATAGTGCTACTTGGGTTAATTATGTGTATAAATTCCCAAATTCCACTAAAATATGGTATTAGTGAAAGGACATGACTAAATTATTCAAAGCTAATTGTACATCAATCCTAATCTTCTAAAGATCATTACTGAACATTTAAAGATGTTTCTCAATATTTTATTTCAGTGTTTATCACATGAATATCTTCCTCTGATCTAGTTTAAATCATTCAAATTTTAATTTAGGCTCTTTCCCTACAGTGTCAGTTATCTTATAAACTTTGTATCTCCCTGCACCATATTGTGGGTACCTCTATTGCTTTCCTTAAAACACCATCCTATTTCTTCATGTCATACTTAAAATTTGGGAACAAAATTTAGAGACAAAAATATATAACATTCTAACATGGTACATTGTATTTAAGTGTTTAATATTCCTTTGTAATAGTGTAACAATTGTGTTTTGAAGAGCAATATTTGAAAGGTATGATTAGTTATTTACTAAGTAATCTGTTTTGTTATTTAAAGGCTGTAACAGAGTAGGAAAACTCAATTATCAATGCCTACATCAAACCTCTGCAAAAGTAATGCCATTAACCAAATGAAACATTATATAATCTGCAGTTAAAACCTTAGAATAACGAACTCTGAAGTGTTAGTGTTGAAAAAAAATTGCTAAAATGGGACAGAAAATGTGAAGTGTTCTCTTACCTTTTCGTTCACATTTTCATTGAATTAATGGTTGAAAATCTTCAATCCCATTAGATCAATACAAAAATCATACTATTAGAAATTATGAGCTTATTCCTTTTTATGATGATGAAAAAATTAGGGGAATTTATATTATTCTTAGATCCTCTTTCTTGATATAATATTTGACCAGCCAGTTATTCTATTGATGTCTTTACAGACATCTAAAAGAAGTTGGTTAGTTTATGTAGGAAGCTCCCAAATGCCTTCAATTATGATAACCAAAATATGATAAAAATATTCTTTCATTCACAGTGTCATGGATAGGTTAATTAATAAGCTGTGAATGATATTTGCAAAGGTAACAATAATTTTAAAAGATAAAAAGGGAAATTTTGTCACTTTACATGTTTCTCCTTTGGGAAAGTTATGTAATGATAACAATAGTTGGAATTAATATAGTATTTTAAGCTTTGCAAAGTGCTTTACAAATACGATCCCATTTTATATTCAAAAGTCTGAGAAGCAGGTATTAATTAGAATAATCCTTTTAAAGATGAAGAAACTGAGGCACACAGATTAAGTGACTTGCCCATGGTAACACAGTCAATAAACATCTAGGGTAGGATTTAAATTTAAGTCTCCCTGACTCTAGGTCTAGCACTTTATCCAATGAACCACTAGATGCCCCCGAATGCTTTCAGGTCATACATTATTTACAAAATGTTTTTTAAAAATTATTTGTACATTTGCTTCTGAGATACAAATGAGTATTTCAGATGAAGAGTCAGGGTTATAGACTGCTAGCAATGAGTTATGTGGCAACTCCTTTTAAACAACCACTTCAGAAAGGATTAGAATCTGAAGTTATATCCAGATATTTAGCATTTCAAACTATTCTGACTGTATTCATTAGATAAAATGGTTTGTGACATCAAGCTCTAATGTAGCAAGAAGGAGAATAACTCTTAGTTGCACAGTACAATCAGACTAGCATCTTCACTGTTATTTTTAGAAAGAAACTTTGCAAAACCTTCAAGTAACTTTTCCTGTGTATTCTGTCTTTAATATAAAAGAGAATTCTGAAGAATCACTGTAACTGACAAGAAGTTAATTTGATGAGCAAGGAAAGGTGATATAAATTGAAACAATTTGAGAATGTAAATTTATGCCACAACTAGAGTTAACTGAATTCCTGAAACCAACTATAAAGAAAATAAGCAAAATTTATGAAACATATTTATTTGTGAGGAAGATTAGGAAAAGCCAGAGAGATGAAATTCCTTTTATTTTCTTTTTTGAGGTGTAAACTAAGGAAAATGAAACCAGAAAATTTACAAATGAAGCATTGCTATTTCACACCATCATAACAAATCATATTTAAATAGTATTTTAATGTTTAGAAAACCTTTTACATACAGCATTTGAGTATCAGTCTTTCTGAATTCAAGTTCTTTATAATCTATACTATATAGCATACAGCCATATACTCAAGCAAAGTGAAAATATCAATAGGCCTGCATGACCCAATTACTATTTATAACTTGAAAATAAGAAAATCCTGAAGAATTCCATAGCAAATCTAAAGTATTTGGCAGTTCACCAGATTAAGGGAATTGTTTGATACTAAAAGACCATAATACTTTAAGACCCTACCAAGGGTGGCTGTGTAAAAGAACATTTTACTGATTCAGCAGAAAAATGGTTCTGTATAGCAGATGAAAAATGAAGCAGACTATTCTCTAAAGAGATCAAAAGAAATCAAGATCATGATTTGATAAATAAAATTTTCAAAAAAAAAAACGATCATGATTTGGCCCAAATAATTGGATTACCCTACTTAATTTCTGTAATTTTTAAAATTAATATCCAATATTCAAGTTCTTTGCTATCCTTTTCTAAACTATGAGTGTATCTTGCTCTTGACTTCTATTTTTTATTTGAATTTATTTATTTATTACATTAAAATATCTAGGTAACTCCCTCCACCCTACAGAAAAGGCATCATTTGACAAAAAGATATATGTGTATATAAAACTATCTTGCTTATTTCTATTTATCCGCTCTTTCTCTGGAGTTTTAAATGATCAATTTTAGCAAAGTAGCAGGATATAAAATAAACTCACATAAATTATCAGCATTAGGACTATACTTGATCTTGCTTTCTATTTAGCAAATGTCAGTAATCAAATTTGTCATCATTTATTAAATGTTTCAGGCTTAAAAGTCAATGGTGTCACTATGACTGATTTTATGTAAATGGGAAGCACACTAATGGAAGTTCAGGAGCTAATGTAGGAAGCAGTAGGAATATATTACCCTTACACTAGGTTTAAAGAGATAATTGTTAAAAAAATATTGAGCAGTAGCTGCATTTTCATGATTGCAGGTGGTCACAATGCTAGGGTATCACTTCAACTTATTGAAGTGGGTGTAGACAGGGTTATTTAAAAAGTCAAACATAGTCAGGAAGAGGAAGAGATTAGAGAAAGTAAAAATTAAGTGCTATGCTTCATTATTCCTGGTATGTAACAAAAAATAATCATTTATAAAAAGATATCATTGAAAATTACTATCACATATCTATCACATAGTTGAGAAACTCTTAAAATTACTACATTGTTCCAACAATTTAAAAGGGATGCAAAAAATGAGGAGAGAAGTAGATTTTTTTTTCTAATAACCCTTACCTTCTAATTTAGAATCAATAGGAAGTTTTGGTTACAAGGCAGAAAAGGTGTAAAGGCTAAGCAACTAGAGTTAAATGGTTTGCCTAGCATCACACAGCTAGGATGTTTCTGAGGCCAAATTTGAACCCAGGACCTCCCATCTCTAGGCCTGGTTCTCTTCATTGAGACACCTACCTGCTCCCAGAAATAGATACTTAAAAAAAAAAAAAAAGATAGGCATCTACATAGTACAGGGGATTGTGTGCTGACCTGGAGTCAGGAAGATCTGATCTAGATCTCATCATAAAACATTCACATGGTCTGAGATGGGTACTGAGCAAATCACTCAATCCTCTGAGCCTCAATTTCCTCATTTGTAAAATGGAAATAATAATAGCACCTACCTCCCAAAGTTATGGTGAGGATAAAATGAAATAATATTGGTAAAGGGTGAAACAAATCTTAACCACAAACATACTACTATTATTACTATTTTTAATATTACTATTAGATAATATTACCTTAAATTGAAAATAGCCTACAAGACTATTTTGACAAAATTTGTTTTTGAAATCTTCACTTTTATTAATGATATTCTATAGCCACTCTTTTCCCTTTCAGCAACTGATTTTAAGGATGTAGCCTTTCAATATCCATTTGCTAAGTGCTTACCATAATTAAGAACATATATTCATATCTAGAGTAATGGCATATGGTATGCCATGAACATATTGATAACCTTGATTTGGATTATTATAGTATATTGTTCTTCAAATGATAATTTTCTGACTTTTCTTAATTTTTTCAAATTAAATATCATCAATCAAAATCTGGTATGGTCAAATGATTTTTTTGAAGTCAATATTTGTCTATTTGATAATTTTCAAAATCTTATAATTTAAAAAATCTTTACAATATGGATTGCAATGGATTTTCCTTTGTCCTAATGATTCTTCATATAACAGGGCCTAAAAAGGAGTTTTGGATAATTTGCATAAAGAAAAACAAAACCTAAATAATTCCTGAAATTTGACTACTTTAAAGATGAATATTTTTTATACAGCAGTGCCTTGATAATTAAAGATGGAAATCTCTTACAGAATTAAAAGAAAAAAGTACAATTGATATATTGAACCATTAAGACTATAATTTTGGGCATCAGATCATTAAAAATGTTATTTCCAGGAGCATTTATATTATCAAATTCAAAGTATTCATATTAAAACTTTCTGAAAACCTGAAATATATGGTAATTTCTGGCTAAATAAAACTATTTGTTTTTGTTTTTACTATCTCAGGAACACATTTGGGAAAATGGGCCTCTAACATAGTCTGCTCATGTTGAATTGCCAAAAGACTATTTCTACTAAAATTCTGTCCTTGTATGTCACTCTGGTCATCTAAAATTCTTTCAAGTGATGTTAATTCACATTTATATAGCACTTTACAAAGCTTTATAAAGCATATTCCTGAAGAGGAAGGTATTGCTAGTATTATTTTCCACCATTAATAACAGAGAAAACTAAGGCTCAGAGAAGAAAAGTAATTTGCAGTCAATCAGCAAATAATGGAGCTAGCATTCAAATTAAGTATTTTTTCTACTATTCCATGATTTCTTGAAAAAAAAAATGGACTGTAATTATGAAGGACACAGACAAGACAAGAAAGACAAGAAAAACACTTTGATTTTTATTTTGATCACACATATACACACCATTTTTTATCACTGGTTGAATGACTTAAGGCCCTATGACTTTACAAAGAATGAGCAAAACATAAAGAAAGTAATAGAAATGTGGGATTTTTTAATTCTTGAAGTTTAAAAGAAAACATCTGGAGGAGGAGGAAAAATTAATCTTGGAAAGCTTCACTTTTTAAAATGTTTTAGATATGTTTCTTTTGCTCATTTGCATGAATATTGAGACTATGCTACAGATAGCCAGTAGTTTCTCTTTCAGATGTAGAGAGGGAAAACCACAATACCCAAAGGGGAAAAAAACAAAACAAAACAACATCATATACTAGTTTAAAACGATAGTCACCTAAAACTTTTGTGAGGAGGAAGTGGGAATGGTAGAGAACCTCTTTTCTGAATAATTCAATTACCTACACAGTTAGATGATTCATTTGTGGATGTTCCTATCCTTGCATTCTGAATATAATAAAGCAGGCCATTAACTTTCTTACTCTCCAATGTAAATGATAGATCCATTAATCAATGGAAAAGCAGGATGTTTTAATTATACAAGGTATAAGTTTAATGCAATATATGAGCTTTTCAAATTAAAAGGAAGCAAGACAAGTAGACAAATTGTTGAAGTGGGTTTAACTTGGTCTTTTTCATTTTCCTTTTTTTTTTCATTAATAAATGAAAACACATCTACTCACCTGCTATTCTATCTCTTAAACTGTGTATGGAAGTGACCCTGATTCCAGAAGGTGGCATGAGTGAACATGAGTTCAGGCAGATATTAAACTGCAAAAGCCTTCAAATATAAGCAAAATGACCCTAAGAAAACATCTAGTTAAGTTTGGAAATGCTTATTTCAAGGAAGTAATGAATTTCTCTGGTCATAGAATTAACAAAACCAACTATTAAGGTAAGAGGAGAATTATGATCTGTATTGATAGAAGGGGTGGGCATAGTGATAAAATGACAAACATGCTGAAGGCTTTGAAAAACTACTAAAGAGGCATTTTTATTTACACATTTAAAGATATTCACAAAATACATATGGAAGTTCCCAATGCAACACAGTTCTTGAAGGTTCATTGACGGATTGTTGTCTAAAGGCTATAAGCCTGGCAGAGTAGGGCTAAGTTCATCAAAAAATGTTTTCCACCAGGGGATTTTTTTTTTGTCACAGAAACCCATAGAACTATTTTTTAAAATGATGTGGGTTTACTTCTCCTTGAGACTATTTATTGATAGGTAGCAGAGAAGGGTAAAAATCTTAATATGTATATAATTATGCAGTCAGTCATATACTGAGTGTTTGCTGAATGAACAGGTCATAATTTGGTTCTAGAAGGGATTGCAAAGCAAATAGAATATTTGGCCCCTATTTTCAAATTATTTAATATTCCAAGAGCAAAATTATCATTGATCAGCAATGTATTATGTTCTTAGCATTATATCAGGAAATGATCATTCAAACTGAAGATATTAATATCAGGACTGCAAACTTTTTCTACTGTACCATGATGCTTTAAACACAAGCCAATGGAAGAAAAGAAGATTTCAGAGTTTGAAATGATCAACTAACTAATTTCCCATATTTTATGAATGAGAGAACTGATACCAAGAGATTAAATCATTTGCTCAAGAACACAATTAAAAATGATGGAGTTGAACTTTGGATCCTAGTTGTCTGGTCCTGAATCCACTGTTTGCCATTTTGTTGGAAAAATGAAAATGAATCACTGAATATCATAGTCTGTCTTCCAATACAATAATTTGAATACATACATACATGCATATATGTATACATGTGTATATGCACATAGATATATGTATGTATATATTCAGACATATTTACACACATACATACTTATAAATTCTTTGAAGACAGAGTCCTTGTCCTTTTCATTTCATTTCATATTGCATCCCTAACATATAATACATTCATGTGCACTTAGTAAATACTTAATATATTATTGAATTAAATAAAACCAAAGTATTCATTTGTCTGAAGAGAATGCAAGAAACACCCACTTTAAAATAGTCTTCTCTAATTAAAGGATTTTTCATTTACTATTAGATCACTATTATATTGATGATAGGAGCTGAAAGCTTCAGATATTTAAAAATGAGTGTGCAGGAATTTTCCTTCTTTCTTTTTTCTTTTCTTTTCTTCTTTTCTTTTTCTTTTCTCCGGACTTCTCCATGCTCTGACAGTTGTTTAATGAATTGAACACTCTCAAGTACATTGAGTATTGGAAAATTACTCAATAAATCAATCAGTAAGTATTTATAGATGGCCAGTTGTAACTTCAATCTACTTAATCCAGAAGACTAAATGTAGGGCTTTATAGGGGAAAAGGAAGCACATGTCTTTCTGAAGTAGTTAAGTCTATGTGTGGTATAATGAGCATTTATCTTCATATTAGCATTATAAAGACCTAAAAAAGGAACATGCTATTTGTCTTTGGGAAAATATCAAATACTTTGCTGGTGTCCAAACAGCAAAAATAAGAACACAGTATGATACCAATAAAAATATGCTTTTAACTTTAAAAGCCCAAGCCCCCCCCCCCAAAAAAAGCAATGGAGCATGAGGAAGAATAAGAGAAGGAAAAATCTAGTGGAATGACTGCCATTTTATCAACGTTAAATTTTGAGGTAGTTACAAACTTTTATTTCAGACCATGTTAAATATAGTCATTACAGAAATAAAATCTTACAACCTGCTAAATGTTCTGCTTATTTTTGGTGTTAGGTTCTAAAAATAGAAAGACTTTCTTCCTATATGTCTTCTGATGAACATGTGAATACAAGAAATAATTAAATTTGATTTTATACAAAATAAGTCAAACAAAAACGAAATGAGACACATTTAAGAAATGTGTTTTATTCCTGTAAAAATTTAGACAATATTACCTCATCAGTGTTGTAGATAATCTGAAGTCCTGAGGAAATCATTTCCACAAGGTAAAGAAGATACAGGGACACAGCATTTATCTGAAGTAAAATGACAATATAAAAAAAAGGTTAAGGGGAGACATCCAGAGTGATGTGTTATAAAAGCAAGTGAAAAGTTAAAATTTTAAGTAATTTTGTAGTAATGTTGGCCCTGTTTTGCTTCACTGAAAAACACTGGCTTTCTCATTTAACACTATAACAATAACAGTAGTGATGGGTGACATTTGATTAGGAAATATACTTTATGCAATGCCGTTAAAAATTGTTGTTATAATATTTGTTTTCAAAGTTTTAAATAAAATTCTAGATTGTCCTACAGGCAATTAGAGGGTGACAAAATTATCACAATGTATATATGTAAATGAAAAAGTTATTGGCAAGTGACATATTTGCATTGTCAGTAACAACATAAACAGTAGGACACACATCTAGAAAACAGTTCTTTCTGACTCTCAGTGAATAAAGTATTGATATAGCCACCTGCAGGGATATATTAATTTTAATCAATAGGACAAAATATAAATTTTTAATGAACAAATGAGATAATTTCCTATTTTAACTTAATAGTCTATTAAAACAACTCTATCATATGGTGAGCCACAATATCAGAGAAAACGAACAAGAAACAATGAACAAAACATCTACTTTAATGGAAAGACATTCTTATAAATGTGTGTGCAGAGTGAGAAAACAGGTCAAAGTGGCAAGAACACTGAAATATTTGGTTGAAGTTGAAAGAATTATTGCTCTATAAGTCCTTACTGTGATTTTCTGTACCTTTGAGACTTCTCCAAAACACAAAGATTTTATTGACTATTATGGCATGGAATTTTTCAAACCAAACAACTTTCTATAATGTGTTAAGTAGAACATTCTAGGGCTATTTACCTATTTCTCTTAGAGACCATACCTACTATGAATTGCTTGAGTTGTCCTGAAGGACCTTATTTAGGTTTGCCCTGTTGTTAACATTTGTTCAAGGATTCTCTCACATTTTTATGAGTCTAAAAAAGGACAACCAGACACTGTAATTGTTTACTGCACTTCCCAGAATGGTCTGAATCATTCCAATTTCGAATAGGTTTTCAAGCCTGACTTAAGGAATCCAGAAAAACTCTGATATAAAACATAATGGTTTTGTTATCTCATTAATGTAAGTATTGCAAATTGCAATCCATTAATTCCTTTTAATCTTGGATAAATCCTAACATTCCTCAAAGACAACATTCCATCACCCATCTCTATGTAGCTAGATGACTGTTCCCCCAGGGGAGAATGCACTTCCTTCTCAATTCTGCCTCTTCAAATTCATGTTTTCCTGCAAAATTTATAGACTTTCTATATGACACCTTAACTAATCCCTTCAGGCACTGTTGCCTTCCTGTGCAAAACTACCTTTTTTTATTTGACAACTCTTACTGCCTTTCAAATATCTCCAACTGTATGAACAGAAGACATCTTTAAACTCAACATGTCCAAATGTGACCTTATTGTCTTTCCCCCTAAATGTTCCCTATTCACCAACTTCCCTATTACTGCAAAGGGAAAAGAAACATTTTTCCTAGTCCTTCAGCCTCATAACCTAGGAGTCATACTTGAGTCCTTAACAATGTCTCACTCACACCCCTTATATCTAATCTGTCAACAAAGCCTGTTGATTTCACTTTTTCAAAATCTCTTGAATATGCCCCCTTTCCTCTGACACTGCCAACATTCTAGAACAAGCCTTCAAAATATCATGCCTAGATTACTGCAATACCCTGGTAAGGCTGCCTGCCTCAGGTCTCTCCCCACTCTTATCCATTCTCCATTCAGTCACCAGAGTGATTTTCCTAAAGTTCAGGTCCAAACATGTCAACCTATACTCAATAAACTACACCAGTTCCCTATCATTTCCATGAGTTTTCTGAAGTTACACGATCCAAATTGTCTTCTTCTCTTCCCCCCCCCCCCCCCCCCAGAGCTGGAAAGTAATTATTTCTGGGCTATACATTTTTTATCATACAAAACATTTCTATATTATTCATTTTTGTAAGTGAATAACCTTATAAAACCAAAATACTAAAACATATGCTCACATAAACAAGTGATGAATCATATTATGCCATTTTCATTCTTACTCTAAAAGTTCTTTCTCTGGAGGTAGATAGCATTCCTTTTCATAAGTCCCTCAGAATTGATCTGGATCATTGTATTGCTATTAGTAGCAAAATCTATCACATTTGATCATTCACCAGTATTGCTGTTACTGTGTACAATATTCTCCTGGTTCTGCTTATTTCCCTCTGCATCAGTTCATTTAGGCCTGACACACACTTTTTGATCCATAGCTTCCTTGATGTTTCACAAACAAGACACTCCATCTCTCTTAGCTCTGGATATTTTCTCTAACAGCTCCCTGTCTTTTGAATGCTATTCATCTTCTCTACCAACTGGCTTCCTTTAAGTCCTAACTAAAATTTCATCTTCAAATGAAACCTTTCTCAAATCCTTAATTCTAGTGCCTTTCTAATCTTATTTATCTTGTAAGTAGTGTGTTTATATATGTGTGTTTCCTTGTTACCTCCTTCATTAAACTGAGAACTCCTAAGGGGCAGACAATATCTTTTGCTTCTTTTTTTATCCTCAGAGCATAGCACAGGGCCTAGCACACAGTAGGCACTTGGTAATTGTTTACTGACTGTATTCTTTGTATACACATATATGTGAATATATGTACTTGCCTATATTCATATATATTACACATGTATATGTTTAGAGACAGTGTAATTTAGTTGATTAAGATCAGTCCTACAAGTCAGGAAGACTTAAATTTACATCTTAACTAAAGCATATAGGCAATATGAATCTGAGCAAATAATTTCACTTCTCATTACCTTGAGTAACTCTCTAAGATGATAAATAGGAGAAAAGTTGAAGATTTATATTTGGCAGAGGAAAGACATCACTGGGTCTTTTTAAAAATTTTTTATCAAAGGGGGGGATGAAGAAAAAAGAAAATCTTGTCTCAACAACCTCCAGGAAGTGATGCAGAGTGAAAGGAGCAGAACCAGGAAAACATTGTACTGATACACTGTGGTACAATTGAATGTAATGGACTTCTCCATTGGTGTCAATGCAATGTCTCTGAACAATCTGCAGGGATTTAGGAGAAAAAACACTATCCACAAGCAGAGGACAAACTGTAGGAGTAAAAACACCGAGGAAAAGCAACTGCTTCACTACAGGGGTTGAGGGGACATGTCTGAGGAGAGACTCTAAATGAACACTCTAATGCAAATACCCACAACATGGAAATGGGTTCGAATCAAGAACACATGTGATACCCAGGGGAATCGGGCGTCGGCTATGGGATAGGTGGGGGGGTGGGAGGGGAGAAAAGAAAATGATCTTTGTCTCCAATGAATAATGTTTGGAAATGACCAAATAAAATAATGTTTAAAAAAAAAAAGAAAATCTTGTCTCTCTTGCTAATAATATAAGTTCCTTGAGGGCAATGTTTTCCTCTTCTCTTGGCATTTAGCACAGTACATAACAAAGAAGGCTATACACTTCCAGAGAAATAATTGTTGGAGTCAGAATGCAGATGAAAGCATATGATTTTTCAGTTGTTTATTTGGATTTATGTTTTTGGATTTGGGTTTTATAGGATTACTCACTTATTAAAATGATCAATATGGAATTTTTTAAAAATAAATTACATGAATAATCTGGATTGAATTAATTGACAATACTGGGATGGAAATAGGAAAGGAGGAAGGAAGATACCTTAGATCAGACAACTTAGGAAAACTTGTATGGAAATTTGTTATTACAGGTAACTGGTAAAAACAATCACATGCATATAACAAATTAATTAAATAAGTAATTAAATTTAAAAGGTGACTCCTTGGGATCAGGGAGGGAAGGGAGGCAGGGAGAGAAATTTGGATCTTAAAATTTGAGAAAATGTATGTTGAAATTATTATAACAGTAATTGGGAAAATTAAATATCTTTAAAAATAAAATTAAAGATTAGAAATTAAGATAAAATATTGTTGATAGTGAAACATAAACTTAAAAAAGAATATAATCTGATTCATGGAAATAAAAATTTATTTGAATTTTTTTAATGTCCATATTATGTTTTTAACTGTTTTGGGGCTGGGGCTTCAAGTCTGATACCTGTTTCTTAAAAAATTCAGAGTGGGAAAGTATGAAGAACTGAATTATTATTCATCAAATTAAGACTTTCCTTTATGTGACTTATGAATGGAAAACAGAGGAAAATAATGAATAGGAATAAGAAGGACTTAATGATGTCTTGAATAATTAGTGGGCAAAAGAACAAGATAAAGGAATACTTAAAACCTATCTGAAACAAAATAATGGCATCATGTATCCAAATTTCTAGAATATTGCTAAAGCATTCCTTTAAGAAAAAATTTTCTCTCTTTAAAAAGTATTTTTAAAATAGAGAAAGCATCAATGAATTAAATAAGCGATTTTAAAAACTAAGGAGAGAAACAGAGCCAAGATGGCAGAGGAGAGATAGCAATTAAGCTGAACCCTCCTAACATTCTCCTCCAACAAATTTTGGAATGGTCGAATCAATAACAGTTCAGGAAGAGACATTTTTCCAGTTTAAGACAAATTCAGGAAGTCAAAAGCAAAACCAGCAATAGGCCTTAGAGGTGCTTGCAACATAGTAGCAACGGCAGTAACTTTAGAACAACTAGCCAGAAAGTGAATAGAGGGAACCGTCTTCTAGCACTAGATGTCTAGTAGTAGTCTCTGGGTAACCGAGGATGACGAGGATGACGATTCTTTGTGCTCTTTCATCTGTGATGTAGATGAGTGTGCACAAAAACACTTCTGCGTGAAGGAGATTTAAGTGGAAAAGTTGATGCACAAAGACAGTCCTACTCTCTCAGCGTTGGAAGCGTGGGTCCAGTGGCACAAAAAATTGTTACACCTGGAGACTTCCTCAGCTGCACTGGATGGTCCTGTTGTCTTTTGTGCTCCAACACACCCTAAGCACTCCACAGTGCTTTGCTGCGTCGCCCTCTCAGCCGTTGAACCTTCTTATTGGTTTCTTCCACCTGTTCCGCTGAAGCAGTCTTCACATGCTGGGTGAGCAAAGCCCTGGTTTACCAGGGGTCGACGACCCGATGGCTACCCTCACAAGGTTTAGCCTGCCTGTCGAAGCCATTGCCCGGGGTGTGGCCGCTGCTGCATGCTAGCAGCTAATAGGAGCCACAAGTGAGAGCTGGGTGTCAGGTGGGGGTCAGAGGCTGGAGAGCTGCCCTAGCAGGGCATGACAAGTCCTCCCTACCAGAGATACTACTCCTCCCTGAGCACCCCATACACCCCTAGCACTAGATGTAGCTAGCATGAATTGGCAACTCTTGCCCATATGCACTTCTGGGTTACAGGTTCATGGCAGAGAAGAACATTGGTGGTTGATCACAAGGGAACAGTGGCTGTCATCTCAGTTGCAAGGCAGAGAGGAGCACTAGCTCCTATGGTTACAAGAGAGCAGAATCGGTTCACAGTTCCAGGGTCAACTGTACTGCTAGCACTTGAAGCTGCAAAGGAATAGGTGCCCTTCATGGGAAAGAACAGAACATAGGCCAAGAGAGCAGTGACTCCTCTCATGATAAATCAATAAATCATCCCAGAACACTTCTGAAGCAGCAGAAATGTGCAGACACTATAAAGATTAAAATTTTGGGTAAGCTGAGGCTGGTAGAAATTAGTTTCTCTCTGCAAGGAGTATTATATTTTTATGAGGTTTATTAAAGATTAAGGATTAAAGAAAATACAGAATACGAAAGCACATATCTAGGCCAGAGAGGCCTAGACAAGATAACCTCACATCATGAAAGAGATGCATCTGCTCCAAAACAGAAGTCCAAAAGAGCCCGAGCCTATTCACAACCAGGTTTAAATACCCTATCTCGCTCTCGGCCAAGGTGAGAATTCAGTGAGATTAGAGGGCATTCTGGGGAAGTGGAACAAGGATTTCTGGGGATTGAAGTCCTGGATTTGAGTCTATTTTTACAACACTCAGAACTATCTCTGGAAAGAAAGCAGGGAGAAAAAATGTGAAGCCAGGGATAGTACATCCCTAACTCTATGGGAACAGAATACAACAATTAACATAAGTTCAAAGTCAAGAAATAAGATGCAAAAATGTGCCAAAAAACCCAAACCCTTAATCATTAAGAAAACACTATAAAAACAGCTACAAGGAAATCCTTGAAGGAAAATGCTAATCGGACACAAGCCCAAGAACTCTGGGAAGAGTTAAAGAAAGAAATAAAAGTAGGATTTTGGGAAAAGAAATGAGTCATATAAGAAAGTTTTAAAAAAATTAATAGTGTGGTAAACAGGAACAAAAATACTGAAGAAAATAACATCTGAAAAAGCAGAATTGGCCAATTGGAAAAGATATGCAAAAACTGAATGAGAAAAAGAATTTCTTAAAAATTACATTTGGGCAACTGGAAGCAAATTATTTTATAAAACATTAAGAAACAATAAAAACAAACTCAAAAGAATGAAAAAAATAGAAAAAAATGTGAAATATCTAATCAGAAAAATAATTGGCCTGGAAAATAAATCAAGAAGAGATAATTTAAGAATTATTGGACTACCTTAAAGCCTAGATATAACCATTCAAGAATTATAAAGTAAAACTGTACTTATATCCTAGAAACAGAGGGAGAAAATAGAAATGGAAAGAATCTACCATTCACTTCCTAAAAGAAATCCCAAAATAACAATTTCCAGGAATATTATAGCTAAATTCAAGAGTTCCCAGGTCAAGGAAAAAATATTTCAAGCAGCAAGAAAGAAACATTTCAAACATCATGAAACCATAATCTAGATGACACAAAATTTAGTACTTTTCATATTAAAGGAGCAAAGACCTTAGAATATGATATTCTGGAAGACAAAGGAGTTAGGATTACAACCAAAAATAAAATACCCAAGAATTGCAGGCTGGGAGCTAAGAAGGTAAAGGACATTTTGTTCCCTTGAAACTTACACACATATACATACACACACACACACAGATACCACAGATAACACATGCACACAGGAAAAGAAATCACTTCAAAAGAAAACAGTAGGAACACATCTCACTGGGGTCAGAAAAGAGAGTGGCCCAGGCAGCAAAACATCTGTGAGAACAAGCAAAATTCAGAACAGTCCAATGTGCTTCTAATACACCAGAGGCAACAAATCTACAGAATAGCAATAGCCCAGCCCAAGCCACTCCATACAGGTATAGAAGGCAGAAAGGGTAGGGTAGTGGGTCTAGCCTAAGTCAGCATATGTAGTGAAAAAACAGAGATGGTGGGAACCTATGTATTTCAACATGGCAGCAGAGTACCTATAGCATATGAATAGACCTCACAATACCACTACCATGTCTCTACCTCAAAGGGATCAAAGGAAAAGGTAATGGATCTATATGTAAAAAATATTTAAAACAGCTAATGCTTATTGTGGTGGCAAAGAATTGGAAATTGAGAAGATAATCATTCATTAGAGAACGATTGAACAAGATATAGCATATGATTATGATGATTACTCCATCATAAGAAATGATGAGGGGGTGGTTTCAGAAAAACTGAATTATTAACCGATGCAAAATGAAGTAGAACCAGATCACTGAACATAATAACAGCAATTATTTAACAATAGAACCCATGAAAGACTTAGTTGCTCTGATTAATACAATGGTTCAAGATAACTCCAAAGGACTCATGATGAAAAAATGTTATTCACTTCTAGAGAAAGAACTGATGAACACTGAGTGCAAATTGAAATATAATTTTCACTTTATTTTTCTTGCTTTTTTGTGTGACATGGCTAATACATGTTTTATATAACTTCACATGTATAATATATTACATGGCTTCTTTTCTCAGTAGGTGAGGGAGGAGCAGAAGGAAGGGAAAGAATTAGGAACTAAAATTGTTTTAAATGATAAAATAAACTTTGTCTTTTAATGAACACACACACACACAACCAAGACAAATCAACTGACCCAAAAAACACAGGAAGAACTTTTGAAAATTACAGAAATAGATAATAAAGATATTCTAGAAATGATAACACTAGAAGTTAATTCATTAAGTTTTTAGAAAATCAACAAACCTTACCCTAATTTGAACACAATGAGGAAGGTAATACTAAGTCATAACAATAAAAAAGAAGATAGAGATATCACAGAAGAAAGGTAATAAGAATAAAATTTGTGATAAATAATTCTATATTACAGGATGAAGAATTGAAGGGAAATGGAGGATTAAATATAAAAATATATAATAAACAAGGCAAAAATCTTGAAGTGAAAACCTTAAGCAATCCAATCTCATAAAATAAACCTTAATAAATCATAAAGTAACTAACAAATAAAACAAACTATTTTGAAGATGAATATATAGGAATAGTGTAAAGAGGAATTAATATCTATCTATTCAAAATGTTATTTCCTATTGGGTAGGGGAGTGCAGTGGGGAGCTTTACCCTTAATTGTTCCTTTTTTATTCTGTATCTTATGGGGTTAAAATTTGTATAGTACTTACTAAGCTTTAGGTGCCTCCTCCAACCAATTTCTATGTGAGTGTCCTTTCTCCCCAGCATGCTTTAAGATGGTATGAGAAACTAATTTACTATTATTGCTAAAAATAGCAGTAAGATAAAGAAAGTAAAAACACAAACACTAAAAAAAGAAATTATATAAACACTAAAAAAAGAAATTAAACCAATTACGAATAACAGGGTGGTTTAATTAACCCCCCCAAATCAA
The DNA here is from genome assembly GCF_027887165.1 of Monodelphis domestica. Taxonomy (NCBI): domain Eukaryota; kingdom Metazoa; phylum Chordata; class Mammalia; order Didelphimorphia; family Didelphidae; genus Monodelphis; species Monodelphis domestica. The sequence goes on along the minus strand of NC_077227.1, from coordinate 442,864,157 downwards.
CAAAAAGACTGAACCAGTAGTGTGTCATGAAAAAATAAATACACAAGAATGACAATATTTCTGAATTCAATAACAAAACCAGGAAAAGAATAATAAAAAGGGAAATTCTATTCTAAGTAACAACAAAATTCAAAAATTATCTTGGAGTTGATCTACTAAAACATATTCAAGACAGAAAAACAATTATAAAATGCATTAGAAAAATAAAAAGTGAATTAAATAATTGGGGAAAGTTAATTCTTCATAGTTATGCCATAGCAACATTTAAAAAATGCCATGTTACCTAATGGATTTAATACTATACCAATCAAATTATCAAATTGTTACAGATGGAAAAGTGTGGAAGTATTCACCATTATAGCTAGGATGAGAATTCTTAACCAAACAAGAGTAAATCACAGAAGACAAAATATATAATTTTGATGAAAGTAAATTGAAAAGGCTTTGTACAAAACTAAATTGATGCAATTCAGATTAATAAGGAAATAATTATTTGGGAGAAAAATCTTTGTATCATATATCTGATACTCAAAATTAATAATAAATGAATATATATATGACCAAATAGATACATCAAAAAGCCATCCTCCAACTGATATACTGAAACTGTTCTCAAAAGAAGAATTGGAAATTATTTATAAACAAAATATTGTTACAGATAACACTACAACAAAGAGAAATTGCCATTTAAATGAAAAACTCATATAAATGAAACTAACAAATATAGTTATGACGGCCAACTTTTGATATGGGAATAATGTGACTTCTTTCCTTCATAGTGTAGATGAGGGAATACAGTAGAGAATCTTGGATGTGCTATTTGGATTTGTCTGATATGTTGCTTTTGCTAAATTTCTTTTCCTTTTAAAATATTTGTTAAATTTGTATTACCCAATGGAATTGGTTGTCAGCTCCAAGAGGGGGGAAGGAAATAAAATGAATCATGTAAATGCCAGGAGCCATCAAAAACAACACTGTTTGACATGGTCACACATGGAAACAAGGGACTTCAAAACAACACCCAGAAAGGATGGAAACATCCACAGAAACCCCCCTAACTAACTTTCCTTATTAACATCCCCTTATTATTGGAATTGCTATGATTATTATTCTTACTCAGCCCAAGGAAAAATAAATGAGAGCAAAATGCTTTCAGGGTTAATACAGATGTCCCACTCTTTCCCCCCAGAATATTATAAGGAAATCCCACTTACAAAATTAAACTTAAGGATTCTTATATACCCACTTAGATAGGAGCCACTTTTCTAGGCATAAAAACTTCTGGCAAACTTGTGCTCTGAATTCCCCAACCTATATCTGGTTCATATTGATTCTACCCTCCGACCTCACACTTAGCAACAGTGTTTATGTTGACTATTTTCTTAGGCTTCGCTTCTCTTATTAGGTTCTATGGAAACATGTATGTTGAAAAATGATTGTGTGCCAGAAAAGCATGTACTCACTGAAGCTATAAAATAACAAACCCTGTGCAATCGCAGAACACTAAGTGACCCCTAGGCACAGGTATGAGCACTCAGTCATCTCTCATCTCATTATTCGCCTGACCACTCCACCTAGTCAGAAGGACCCTACTCTTTGAGAGACCACAGGTTCAGGTCTCAAAATGTAAACATGGAAAAATCTTTTTAAAAATAATAATAAAATAAAATATTTATTAAAAGTGAATGCTCATGGGGGTACATAGACAATATATCATGAAAATAAAAGGCATAAATAAACCAAAAAACACACTGCACAACTTTCCAAAAAGTAATAAAAATCTCTAATCCTTGATACCTATTTCATGTCCAAGATATATGCACTGACAGGCTCTGCCCATCAACTTCAAATCAAAGTCTGAAAAGTCTTTCTTCATCTATGTTTCTTCCCAAGTGGATTCTCAGATGGTGAAGTTCCCTAGACATTCATTTTTGAGAATGTACATTTGCTGATTCTATCTATGCCAAACTCTTCTTGTGTTAAAAATCAAAAGGAAAGCTTTTCTAAAGTTAATTGGGAACATTTCCAATATAGGATTTATTAGATGACAACTACCAGAATCACATAGGATGACAAGTTAAAAATAGGTAGAATTTACCTATACTCATGGGAGGACAACTTGTTTGAAGCACTGGAAGATATGTACCTAATCCATTGTGTTTGAGTCTATGTCAAGATACACAAAAGCTTAAAATGATGTATTAGTGCCCATGAAGATGCATAAAGAACTGGAGGACAGCTTTCAAACACATGGGGAACATCTTATGAGCAGGCATTCAAGAAGGATGAAGGAGGCAGTGAGTTTATACCTACAATCATGAGACCACCAAACCTCTCAAAATACAGACACATTTCTACAGGTTTCTCTGCTCAAAATATACATACTTCTTAAGAAAGAAAACAGTCAATAATCTTTTATTAGCAAACACTATAAGTTCAAAACATAAATAATATAAGACAATTTTCCTTTTACCTGAAGATGACCATATTCTTCATAAGAAAAGACCTCATCTCCTGTATGTACATTGAAAATAGAATGGAGGCATGTTGTTGGGCGGGGATCTTGTTTAAATTGCTGAACCTGTAAGCAAAACCAAAATAAAATGAAAATAAGGATAGACATTTGAACATTTATCAGTTTAGAGAATTCCAATTATCTTTTTATAATAATTTCCTAGTAAAGACATTCATGATTCATAGAAATAGTGTAAGGCAGAAATATATGCAATTTACTAAACTGGACTATATTCAAAAGAGGAAATACTACTACAAAGAGCGAGCTCTTAAATGGTAATTTAATATCAATAGTTAATATTGTTGCTAAATAGATGCAATTTAGTAAATACAATCTCATGTACAGGGTACTTATTAATATAGCAGTTAGAGCTTTTATAAGTTTCATGCCTTATTTCTCTTTCAAATATCATATAACGGTTTATCCTGTACTACACTGAACTTCATAGATTTCCACTTCATTGCACTTTGCTTTTTTTAAATGCTTACATGGCCCAGCACTAGGAGAAAGTGCTTTAGGCAACAGTTACTGCCTCACTCTAATTTATTAGTTATTCTGTACCTAGCAAAAATTTAAATGCACAGTTTAGATAGCAAATTTCAATCCGTTTCCACTTGAAATTATTCATTTCCCTTTCATACCTGCTTCTCAGTATTGAGGCTATCTAAACCTGAAGAGAACAAGGACCACGTCTTTTATTTATCTTACATTCAAAGAATATTAAATAATCCATTATTTGCTTCATATCTCTATATATCAAATCCCTTCCATTATACAAAGGGTATACAATGGATGATTTACTCAATTAAAAGCAAATTAATTTCTTCTTTGAATAACCTGAAGTGATGACTTAATATCCATGTAGTCAAGATTTTGCCATAATAATCATACTAATCTTTTCCAATGTGTTAAAATAGTCACAAAGGAAATTTGAAAATTGTCTTTCATATACCTTATAAACTCATTTATGAAAAAAATGAAGAATGAAGTCATGGAGCAACAAATAGAATGCAGAGCCTGAGGTAAGGGAGACCTGAATTCAAATCTAGCCTCAGATACTTAATAGTTGTGGAACCAAGGACAAATGGCTTAACCCTATTTGCCTCAGTTTCCTCATCTGTAAAATGAGCTGGAGAAGAAAATGGCAAGACACTTCAGTATCTTTGCCAAGAAAACACCAAATTGGGTCACAAAAAGACTGACAGGACTGAAACAACTAATCAAACAAAAAATAATAATAGAGCATAAGGACCTATTAAAGGGCAAGAAAAAGGGTCACATCCCACTCTCCCTGGCACAGTTAATTATAGGCTTACATAAAACAACTCCCCCCCCCCCTTCACCCATTATTCCTATATACTTCCCACCCTGACCTTGTATTTTCAACTCCCAATTCTGGATTATTGTGGCTAATTTATTCACAGCAGTTATAACCCAAACAGGGGCCAGATACACTCAGTAACTATATGAACAAAACTCTCCTTTCCCACACACATCCTGGGTCCCCAACCCTGCTCCCCAGGTCACTTCACAGCTAGAACATACTTCTCTCAGGAAGCAGGCTCTGTATACTAGGCCATTGTCTGATAAGATCTCACCCTTTTTCTTTTTTATGGTACCAAGTGACACATAAAGGACAAGCAGATTGGACAAGTTAAAATTTGCTTTATAGTTCTCATTGCATATATTTTCTCCCCAAACTACCCTTTTCCAAATTTACCAAATTCCATTAAGATACCACAGTATTTCCAATCACTTAGGTTCACAACTCTGGTATCACAATGAATTCTTTATACTCCCTTAAAATAAATATCCAATCAACTGACAAATTTTGTCATCTCTAACTATAGGCCATCTCACCCAAATGTTTTTCTCTACTCATGAAGCCATCACCATAGGTCAGATTCTCATCATCTCTCACCTGATTTATGGCCACAGCCTCCTACTTAATCTTCCTTTCACAATTCTCTTCCTTTTCCAATCCATCCTCCTCAAAGTTGACAAAATATTTTTTCTGAAGGGGCAAGTCTAATCACATAACTCCCCTATCAAAATTCCAATGGTCCCCCCAATAATTTCCAGGATCAAATATATTTCATCTGCACCTCATAATTTTTAGTTTATATATAGTCTAAATTTTATAATATGTGTACAGTAGGACTTTATTTTACACAATCAGTATGATCTAAAACTCTCCATATATGTAAAAAATCATGCATAATAGCAAACCTCATTATTCAATAAGTATTTCTTACATGAACATACCTAGGCACTTTACAATTTTTGTTGGACTTATGAGAATATCATTACTTTTGTACTTTGGGGTCATAAACAACTAAATAGTGTCAATGAAACAAACAGAAGGACTGCTCTGTCAAGAATATGACTTGTTATAAACAAGAACTCCAAAAGACTGATGCATAAGCTAATGTTTGGTACAAAACAATGTAGTGACTAACATAAGCACTTATCAGAGTAAGAATGAGTATGATTAGGTAAACTGCTATGAAATTTTATGCTGCTTGGGAAAATGGCATGGATTTGGTACATAATTAAAATATTTTTATTTTATGTATTTTTCTGATTTTAGTTTCTTCAATTGTCAATCACATCCCTAAATCTTCATGGGTTGTGTTCACATAAAATGAGGTCTGACTGTATAATTATTACTACAATAATACATGCATATAATTTATTTTAAAAGTAAATGTATACATACATGAGAGTCCCTACTCAAAAAAAAATTGTTGATGAGTACATGATTAAAAAACTTTGGACAGCAATTCTCTAAATACATAGGTATTCAGCTGTTTTGCAATCTTTAAATGCTTCATTTTGTTCAGGCATCTTGAAAACAGAAAAGAAAGGATGATATGTGTATTCAGGTGAGGATTATTAGATTAGGGGATAGGAAGGCATGTTTTTTGTTTAATTCATTAGGTTTTTGGATAAAAACAGAAAAAAAAATTATGTACTAAGTGCAAGAAAACAATAGAAACAAAAGTTAATAGTGAGGATAAATATAAATGAACCCTATTCTTTTTTCTCTTTAATATTTATCTTTTAGTGACCTCATCAGATCCTAAGGGTTCAATTTCCCTCTCAATGTGGGTAACTCCCAGAGAGTCTTATATCATCAACTCTCTATACAAGAGCACGCAAGCATGTATCCAGATGACAAAGAACACAAATTTGGGATACAAATCGTATATAGGACACAAAATGCATTTGTGCTTATATTTCTACTAATAGAGAGATAAAATATACTTGACTTGGTTATTTCAACTTCAGTATTTCAATTCGTAAAAGAACATTTTCTTCCTCTTTTAAAGCAATGGTCAAATTTCATGGAAGAAAAAGGAGCAATAATTTTCTATTGTCTAACAGTGCCTTGAAAAGCAGGTGTTGAATAACCAATAATTCACTGGAATGAATAAGAGAATCTTCTCTTGGGAGGAAAAGAAATTATGAAAAAGTTTATCTTCCAATCCTCCAATGGACTTGATCTTCTGTAATTTGTCTCTAGGTACTCTGTCACTACCAAGACCAATACAGCTGCAACTTCAAAAATTCTGACTACATACACATCAAATAAAATAGGGGATGGGAAGGGAGAGGCTTTTCTAAGTAAATATTATATTAAGTCAGAATTTGGGAACTTGCAGTCACAGGGATATAATAAACCTCATGGGGATTTTTAAGGAAATTAAAATGGTACAGAAAAAGGACTTTGGAGTTTTGTCTTATTTAATAAATGGATTTTTTACATGCATGAATCATATATTAATCAATGTATATTGCATTTCTGCCAATACTTAAGAGGATTCATAATTTTGATATTGTGAGCATTCCCACCAAGATGTTTGCCATATGTCTATAATGCCAACTTCATGATTTACTGTGGCCAAAAACAATGATTCACCTTAACTTCCTTCTTAGAGTAAATACTAGGTATTGGTTCCAAGGCAGAAGGGTGGTAAGGGCTAGGCAATGGGGATTAAGTGACTTGCCCAGAGTCACACAGCTAGGGAGTATCTAAGGTCAAATTTGAACTCAAGACCTCTTATCTCTGGGCCTGGCTCTCAATCCACAGAGCCACCCAGCTGCCCCCTAAGATATGTTTAAATTGTGAGCTTGCGATATTCATGTTGGTTTCTTGAAAAAAGCTGTTTATCCATAACCAGGGTTTCATCTCAATTTTCAAGGTCAAGACTGTAACTAGAGGTGTCAAACTCTTGGCCTGTAACCAATCAGTCCACAAAACTCCTGAGTGAACCAAACCAGATTAAAATATAATTGAGATGGTACAGTTGGGTAGCTCAGCAGATAAAGAGCCAAGCCTGGAGATATAAGGTCCTGAGTTCAAATCTAGATTCATATATTTCATAGCTAGGTAACCCTGGGTAAGTCACTTAACCCCAAATGAATAGTCTTTACTACTCTTCTGTCTCAGAACTAATATTTAATATATTAAACGGAAGGTTGTTGGGTTTTTTATGTAAATGGGAAATGTTAATGCAATACAACATAGATAATGCTAATTTGTGATTTTCTAAGTCAATAAGCAGACAAAAAGGATATAATACCATGTGAGTTTGACTTCATACCTTTACGTATTGAATCTTGTGAGATCTGCGTATTATAGACTAGTCTCTACTATGCTTTCTGAGAATAATTCCATCATCCATGTCTTATACTTCCCTGTGATTGTTGTTACTTTTAAAAAAGCAATAATTTGATTCAACTAAAAAAAGAATACCACATACATCCCACAACACTGTTAAAAAGAGAAAAACACATATGGCAGGCCTGCTCGCAAGTAAAGAGTAATAAAACCATAGAGAGAAGTAGTAGCATTTGGTTCTATACCTTTTTACCTCACTTAAAAAGTATTGTAGTAAATTATATTTATCTGTGTTTGAACCATGTATCCAAACTAGACAACAGGCATTCCAAAGACAAGTATCTTACTTTCTGTCTTCCCCTGTGCCTAACGCAAAGCTCAGCAGAAAGTAGACAATCTTCATAAAATATTCTAGAATTCTATCTCATCTGTTAAATGAGGAATTAGGAAATACTAAGTCTATGAAAGGTTAAATAGCCTGCCCAAGGTCATATAGTATGTAAGCAGCAGATGTGAAACTAAAAACCATGTTGGTAGTCCCCAAGTTCCAATTGTTTCCACTACAAACCATTGAGAACTGTATCTTGACTTCTGTAGTTTCTAGCTATTCTGGAGTAGGATCCTTGACTTTACCTTCTGCTTCATCAAATATATAATAGGAGAGGTGCTTTGATTTCCTACTTGAAACAGAAAGAATCATGTTGATTCACACATCCTTGGGAAATCATAGAAATAATATTTTAAACATACACACAAATACATACACAGGTACTTACAATTTTTTCTTTTTTTGAATAGCTATTTATATAGTTATTATATCAGTAAGCTTAACAAAATAAAAATCTTGAGCCTTCTATACATTGTTTCAAATTCTGTAAGATGATCATTTCAAGTAAGAATTTTTACTATATAAACTAAATTGATTAATAAAGTGACAAAGGAAAAGTGTCTAAAAATGTCTTGCTGATTTCTAATAGGTGGGCTCAGGAGGCAGCAATAGCATTTACTTAACTGAACTGACCTATAATACTACTTTGCTTTTTGAAAGGCAATTTCCCCCCCAGAAAAATAATGTTGCTAATGGTTAATTTAATCTTCCAGAATTTAACTGTGAAGTTCCATCCGTACTGCACTGTTTTACCTTATCAGCCTGGCGCATGTAGCAGTAGAGAATTCCTCTCATACATTTTATAGCTGAATGCTCCAGCTCATGGGTCCTTCCCTTGTCATCATCAATGCGCCTGGTTGAGAGAGATAATTCACGAAACAAATTGGAAATGCATTTGAAAAGAAAGCAGTGCTTTACATAATTAAGTATTTAACTATTCAGTTAATCCTGTATTACAGTGATGTCCACTAATTCTGTCACAGTTAAAAACCACCTTTTTTTCTTTATTGTTCCCTTTCTTTATTAAAAACAATTTATTATTAATTTTTATTTTTAAAAATTATATATGTACATATATATATAGGGGAGAGAGAGAGAGAGAGGAGAACAAATATCAAAAAAAATCTAACATTATATGCATTATTTTAAACACATAGTTCACTATCTTTTCAAAGAAGGTAGAGTAGTAGTTCCTCTCGTATTTCCTTGGGGCCAAGCTTGATCATTATAATTTTACAACATTCAGTTTCCCATTTTGATTTCTCCTTTTCTTCTTTATATTTATGTCATGGTAATAATTGTGTATATTATGTTCCTTTTTTTGTTTATGTCACATTATTTTAGTTAAATATATCTTCTTGTGCTTTTCTACAGTCATAATGGCTAATCATTTCTTAGAGCATATTTTATTACATTCCTGATCCAAAGATTGGCTATTTTCCAAAAAACAGACATCTATCTACTTAATTTCCAGCTGTTTCCTTTTATAAAAAAAATGTTGCTATAGTTTGGGGTATATGAAGCCAGTCTTTTTATTATGGTCATTATGGTCAAATGAAACTTCTCACTTAAATATCAAATCTTTTTTAAGACAATACAAGATAAAATCATTGTACCACCGGTCATTGTCAGGCATAATTATTTTAAAATAGGTAAATTTTGGCATGGAAATCAGGAAACAATGAAAGAAAAAATATTTGTAGGCAATAATGGACCCAGATAAATGCTCTGATTATATCTAGTTCTTTATAAAAGAAGTTTGTACATATTACATACATAAGTTGATATTTTCTAAATTATGTCAAAAATAACTACTTTTGTCCTCACATTTAATGAGCATTAATTAAGACTCATAATGACTCATATATACTTGTAAAAAGTCTAATGAATAAAATACTCTGTGAAATATTTGATAATAAAATTCAGTTGGTATTTTTCTCTACTTCTAGAAATTAAGTAAATAGCATTAAAATGTATTTATTTCTTTAGTTTGTTCACTATGTATACTAGAAATTAAAGCTATAAAGGTATTTTTCAACTAAATTCTATTTGGGATTTGGATCATTGTATTGCTGAGACCAGCCAAGTTATTCACAGTTGTTCATTGTAAAGTGTTGCTGCCACGGTGTACAATCTTCTGGTTCTACTTATTTCATAGCTTTAGTTGGTATAAGTCTTTCTGGGTTTTTCTGAGTTCCTCCCATTCATCATTTCTTACAGCAAAATAGTATTCCATTACAATCATATTCTATAACTTACTCAGCCATTCCTTACTTGATGGATATTCCCTCATTTTTCAATTCTTTGTCCTCATGAAAGAGATGTTTTAAGTATTTTTCTACATATAGGTGCTTCCCCTTTTTATTTTATATTTCTTTGGGATACAAACCTAGTAATGGTATTGCTATATCAAAGGGTAGGTATTTACTGTTTTACAGGTCTTTGGGCATAGGCCCAAATTGCTCTCCAGAATGACTGAATCAATTCACAATTCCTTCAACAGTACATTAGTGCCTCAATTTTCCCACAAATCCCCAGCAAGTTTTGTCATTTTCTTTTTCTGTCATTATAACTAATCTGATAGGTGTGGGGTGGTACCTCATTGTTGCTTTAATTTGCCTTTCCCTAATTAATAGTTATTTAGAGCATTTCTCCCTTGATTATATAGAGCTTTAATTACTTGTCTGAGAACTGTCTGCTCACATCCTTTGACCATTTATTAATCGACGACTATATATTTTTTCTTAAAAAAACAAATTAATTTTATTTATATCAACACTTTCTTTTATGAACCTGCCATCCTTCTGTCTGAGTCAGATCCATTGCTTATAATTAAATTAAAAAAGCAAAATTAAGCTCTTCAACTAGGTCAAATAGTATGTGCACAGTTGCATCACCACAAAGACCATCCCACCACTTCCTATTTTTTAAATAAAGGAAAATGCATATTCTCATCTCTTCAGAAAAAATGTTAAATTATTCTAAGTACAAGGTTAGGTTTTCTTGTTGATACTCAGCTCATTTATATTGTAGCTATTGTATATATTAGTTTAGTACTGCTTCCTTTAGTCTCTATAACTTCATATAAGGTTTCCTATCATTCTATGAATTATTCATATTTATCCTTTCTTATTGCATAGCATATTCATGGCCCACAGTTTGCTTAACAACTTTCCAATTAATAATTTTCCAATCAATAGATTCATAATTTGTTACCACAAAGTGCTACTATAAATATTGTGGTCAATAAGGGACATTTCTTTCAGTATTTGACTTCCTAGGGTTACATGATATGAATAATTCCAAATTGCTTTCCAGAATGGATGGACCAATTCACACCCTTACCAAAGTGTCATTGTATATTTACCCATATTGGTCTCTTCAGGTTTTCATTACTAAGTGTTTCTCACCCTAATTGGACTGACTTACCGATGAAGAATTTTATTTTCTATCTAACTTTTCTTTGAGCCTCTTAAAATGCTAAAACCTAGGATACAGGTTAGACCATGTGAATAATTTGCTATTCTCTACCACAAACTTCAGAATGGAATTACTATTTTTCAAAAAAATTCCTATCTTTTCCATTTAACTATGGAGTACTATTGTATTTTCCTCATCCTTGTTAGTGAAAATAAGATGTGGAATAGAACCTCCTCTGGTTGTTTCATTTACCTTTAGAAGAATAAAAATATCCTTCAAAAAATGAAAGGAATTTATATATAAAATAATGGATAAGTATATTAGTAAAATGGATCAATATCCTTATAAAAATTAAGTCAGGTAGTATGGAAGGGGCAATCATGTAGAAGCAATACTATTGACCAGGGGGAACTATCCAGATTTACTTACTAAGTCTTAGAATGAGTACAAATAAAGCCACAAGAAACTAGCCCGACTGACCATACCCCGGAAGTTATTGTCACATGTGGCTATCTCTACTACAGTAGACAAATGAATACAAAAAACAAACACAAAACCATTTCACAGAATTTATATACTGCTGAGAAATTTCAGGAGTGGCCTTATTCTTCCATGGACTAGTTTTATGGCTAAGTAAAAATTAGGGAGTGATCATAGTGGATTTATTGTTAAGAAACCTATAACACTAAAATTGCCCTAGGGTGTAAGATGTACCTGTTCCCATGTCTTGGCTTGGTGCAAATGCCTCTCTGGCCCCACCTTCTCCTTAACTCCTTAGTAATCCAGAATAACATCAGAGGTATCCAGTGAAAATTAAACAAAAAGTGACTTTTAAAATCAATCTCAAATATTTATAGTAGTGCTTTTTGAGCTGGCAAAGAAATAGAAAATTAAGGGGGTATCCATCAGTTGGGGAATAATTTAAAAAGTTAAGACACATGAATGTGACAGAATACTATTGTGCTATATAAATGAGATGATTTCTGAGAAACCTGGGAAGATGTATGTGAAATGTTACAGAATTAAGTGAGAAGAACAATGTATAAAAAACAACTGTAAAAATATGCTACTCTGAAATATTTAAAAAATATGACCAATGCAATAACAATGGTTCCAAAGAATTAATGATGAAACATGCTACCTAGTTCTTCACACAAAGAGGGAGTCGATAGACTCAGAATGAGGTATACATTATTTGGACATAGCCAATGAAGGAATCTTTTTTGCTTGACTATACATATTTGTAACAAGGATTTGTTTTTCTTTCTCATTGTAAGGGAGAGATAGTAGATTTTCAATGATTACAATAAATAAAATTTAATTTAAAAAAATTCACTTGTCACATTATGTTGTCATTAAAACTATACAAAATTTTATTCTCTTGTTAACCCCTTATCTATGCAGTTTGTCACAATTAATATATTTGACATAATCAAAATAATGAATCATAGACTATAGAGACCTGATTTGGCTAACTGTATGCCCTTAAAAAAGATTTCTCTGAATCAGCTTTCTCATCCTTAAAATAAGGGATTTTCACACTAGATGGCCTCTAAGTTCTGCCTTCCTAAGATTGTCTAGACTGTGTTGGCAAATCTATGGCAGGCATGCTGAAAGGCACTGCTCCCTTCCCCTTCTCTACATGCACCTGAGGACATTTATCTCATCACCCAACCCTCTACACAGCAGGCCAATGGGAGTGCTTCTTCCCACTACTGTGTGGGATAAAGTGGAGAGCACACATGCAGTGTGAGGGTTGTAATTTGGGCACTCAGTCTTTAAAACATTCACAATCATTGGTCTAGAAAGTTTTTAAATTTATCTTACAAAGAAAGAAAAACAGGTTCTTCATGAAGGACAAAGGATGGAATTCTGACTTGTCTTGAAGTAGTGAAGTTAGTCTACTGACAAGTGAAACCATGTCTTTTAAAACTGTTTTAGTGGTTTAAATATATACTAGTCACTGACTGGGTTTGCTTTACCAGCCAATATTTACTAATCCCTCTGAGCCTCAGTTCTGTCATCTATAAATAAAATATGATAAATGATAAAATATGAGCATTACCTACTCACTGGGTTTGTAAACCTTACAGTTCTAGATAAATGAAATATTAATATTGATAATTATGATTCTTCTATATTTTGTAACTTGTCATGAATATATGCTATACATACTCTAGTCATTCTCCAAGAGTTTAGTCTCAAGACATCAAGACTATGGTACTTTCCAGAAAATATCTATTCTCAAAAGGCCTAACTGCCCAATGCTGGGGAAATGTTGGTTAGCTTGGGGGAGGGGTTCTCCTGAGAAATTGGTTACTTTTCTTGACAATATTTTAAAAGAAGAAAAAAATCCTTCTCCTTTAGAAATTCAGTTATATGGCTGGAGGATGAAATTGCCCTCAATATCAAACTTGCCATGTTCTTGCATGAAAAAAATATAATTTAAAGCTTATAAATTAAGAAATTCCAAAAGACAACAAGGCATCTAGATTTACATTCAGGGTGTATCATTAAGGGCCATGTTTAAGCCTAGTCTTCACATAGCAGTAAATATTTGCTACTATAAAAATTGCTGCTATAATTGTTTTCAGCTATCTGAGGCTTTTCTTTTTTTACTGACCTACTTGGGGCATATGCCTATCAGTATATGGATAAAATTTTTAACTAAAAAAGGAATAGAAGAGATGGTAAACAATAGATGATACTGTTGACATAAAATTAAAAGCTTATGCATTTTGAAGGCCATCAACTAAGGAATGATTAGAAATACAACTGAAGAGCAGGAAAATGTTTGCTTTAAATATTACTTATAACATCTAATATATTTTTTTATATGACAAAGGAAGAAAAATATAAAAAGAAAAATATTATCGTGTAGTTTTTTTAAGTCTGATATCTAAACTAATTCAAGTATATATAACACCAATTCCCCAACAGCTAAGTGATCAAAAAATAAGAATTATTTTTAAACTTAACTACAAACCCATTAATAACTACATGAAAATATGGTCCCAATCACTAACAATAAGAGATATTTCATTTAAAATAGTTCAGAAATTTTACTCTGAACTCTTCAAACCAGCAAGGAAGACAAAGGTAAGAGCAATGTTACAAGGCTTTGGGAAAACAAAAATATTGCTGTGCTTATAGATTGGTGAAGTGATCCAATTATTACCTCTATCAGTTAGGAATTATGTAAGAAAAATACCTAAACTGTTTTTATCCCTTTGACTCAGAAATTATACTATGAGTGTATTCCCTCTTCCAAAGATATCAATGAAAGAAACAAAGGTACAATCAATACTGAAATACTGAAAGTAGCACTAGCTGTGGTAGCAAAAAAAAAAAAAGTGCCCTTGAGTATCTTTGGAGAAGAAACAAAATATAGTAGAAAGAAATAGAACTTAGATTCTGATTGCCAAATCTATTTTTCAGCAGGTAGGTGACTTGGTGGTATGCCCCTTCCTTTCTCTTAAGTGCAATCTCCTCCTATAGAAAATAAAGGAGTGTGATGTGACCAACAAGAAGGACTAGATATTTTTCTGATTGTCATAACCTCTTAAATCTCTCCAAAACAGAAACAATGTACCAGAGATAAGCAATTTTAGCTCTCTCATTAGGCTAAGATATTAAGAACCTAAACCAGATTTTAAAACTCCATGAAATAATGCCTAACCCAAGCTTACTCTCCAACCTCTCTCCCACTGCCTCCCAAAATTCCAAAATTGCTCCTTGCAGATAATCTATACAAGATTTCCCATGAGCTTGAAACTGAAGTTTTTTCAGTACCTCAAGCCCACTTTCTTCCTCAGAAATCCAAAATCCAAATGATAGAAATTGGTCCAAGCTTTGATAGCCTTTGGTCAGCATTTTGGGCTACAGGAGGGTTTAACTCAATCAGAGAGAGTTCAACTTTATATCTTGAACTCCACCTCTCTTCTAAGTGCCAAGGATCTCCTAAATCCAAAATACAGATTTTTCTTTTTTCGGAATATAACAGCAACATGGAAGTATTCCGGGCCCTGGGTCAAAAATGCAAGGAATAGAAGGCAGAGAGTATATATGTGTGTGTTGGGGTTGAGGGAGTGCTATGGGACACTGCACTATACCCGAGAGAAAGAGTCAAGCTTGTAGGTATGGCCAGTTCTATTCTAAAAATAGTCACATGGGCAGAGATGAGGCTGGTGAATTGTAAATTACCAAGTTAAATGTGGGAAAAAAGAGAGATGAGTTAAGATCCAGTCCCCAGGAAAACTTCCATTAGAAGGAAGAGTCAGAAAGTAATAATTATTAACAAAAAAAGCTTCCAAACAAGATCTAGAAACAGGTAATATTTAGCCTAACTAAAAGTTACAAGTCAAGGAAACCAACTTACCTATAAGCAAGTGCTAATGCCCAGGCACTAGCTGCACAATAAAGGCTGTCTTGAATCTTTGCCTTTTGGTCATCACCACACGTTTTTGTGGGAAAGAGGCCAGTGGTTGGACTTTGATATAGCAGCACCGTTGATTTAACTGAAATTGAAGACATGACCCCAGAATGAATAAAGAATCTATCAATTTTCCTTGAACAAACTGCTTATACCCTATTTTTAGAATCATATCCTGTTTTTCTAAGTTATTTTTATTCTTAATTGTATAAAGAGTAATATTGAAATAGTTTTTCCCGTCATGAAATTTATGTAGATGAAATGGTAAATGACAAAAATCTTCTCGATTAAAATCACTTCAATTTAAATAGTATTCCTTTCTCTTCCTTTTGCATCCTTGTTCCTAGAAAGAAGTATTCAATATATTTTAGCAGTAAAATAGATGAATTGAGAAGTTAAAATGACTTCATGCTCTCCTTTGCTGATTTTCTTTTGTCAATAATCTTGCTGACAATTCCAAAAAGGTTGAGTAGTTGAGGATTACCCATTAGAAGTCAATTCAATATACTTCTCCAACTAAGGAAACAAATCAGTTTCATTGAGAAAAGCCTGAAATAGATGAATGGCAAAGAGCAGCATAAGTTTGCTACTGCCACTGTGAATGGCGATGAGTAAATTGGACTGTCACTTACTCTATAGGGATGGCAAAAGCAATGAACCTACAAAATGATAAAATGTCAATTGATCAAACAAGAACCCATAACTCCAGGTGCTTTGTCAAGTGAAGAAGCATTTTGTCCCTGTCCTTCACACTAGAATATCAGTTTTGCTTAATACATCCTAAGTTCTGTTTTAGCACTTTAAAACTATTCTTGTATGATCTGAGATAACAACTGCACATAAACAGGATATTTTTTAAAATTCTATTTAAATAAATAGCAGGCTGAAGTTAATTTCTGATTCTCTTTTTGTTTATGAGTACTAAAAATTGGAAAGCAAGCATGCATAATGGCATTTCATAAAAGCCATTTCATTTCTATTTTTCAGTCTCTAAATGGGTGACTACTATATTCCTCAAAAATGTATTAAATCAAACTAACCTAGTTTTTGTTATCAAAACTAATAGGATAGTTTTCCAATTTTTAGGATACTATAGCCTTCCATAGAATTTGACATGAAAAAGTATGCTGGTTCTTTTTCTCCAAATGAATTTATTTCAGAGATAAGAGTAATACTTTAAGTTGCTAAAGTGCAGCAGGTTTTAATAATTTTTTTTAATAAAGAACTTTGTCCCAAAGGATCTTTCTATTTAAAAAAGGCACATATTTCAATTCAATTGAAATGAAATATATACATTAAAAGTGTAGGTATATAAAATACTGTGGTAGATGATCAGAATAAAAGCCAGAAATCAAAAAAATTCCTATTGAAAATGAATTGACAATCTATTAGGAGAAAAACATACACATAAATGATTAAACAGAAAGTAATTTGAAAAGGAAGAAAGCATTAAAAAGGGACTGGGGAAAGATTCATGGAAAAATTGATACTAATGAGTGCTGTTATACATGCATAGAAACATACAGAAGAGGTTAAAAACCAACCCAATTCATATTTCCATAAGGACCCCCTATTTATAGTAAAATCCACTCCAAGTCTATCTACATAGTGGTATAGGATCTACATTGGTAGAGGCAATTCTTATACTGATAAAACCACAGAACCTTAAATTATAGGAATATCAAATCAAATACACTTAAATAGGTTCTCATATTTGTTTTACAGAAGAACAAAGGGAAATATTTCTGGAAAGGAGATGCTGTTAACAATTTTCCAATCATTAAAGTAACAGATGGAACAGAAATGAATTTTTTCATCTACTTATAAGTGCATGTGCACCTTCTTAGTGCATAAAAGACCCAACAAACCAGATGCCAGAAATAATACCTTTGTGGAAAAAGACAAAATAGGTATATAAAAGAATAACTACTAAAACGAGGGGTGTTCAGAACCCTTATTCCACATGCTTTGCTTACCAATTTTGTAATAATGATCCAATTTATCCCACAGAGTTTCATTGTCGGGTCTTGGAAGGTTAATGCTTTTAAGAGGTTCATAAACTGAGCCTAAAAAAAAAAAAAAATCTATTAAATTCCATATTTCCACTCAAAAATATAAAAAAAAGAAACACAACACCTGTATACAACTCAGCTCCTTCTAGCTATTTCATTCTCATGCAAATTATTTAATTATTGAGCATTTTAGCCTTTGGAGGAGAGGGGACACTAGTGATATTATGTTTAAGCCAATATGAGAATTCAGTACTTAACTGCTTACTTATATTCACCCTAAAACCCATAACAGACATGTGCTAGTTATAAAGATATCAGTTAAATACTTTCAGAGGCTTCTTTGAGAAGAGCATCTTTTGATGATGAAAAAAATTAAATAATATTGCTATATTTAATACTATTAATTATAAGAAATAAAAGCTCCTCCAAGTGCTCAAAAGAAATGCAAGCTATGAACAACCATATAGGAAAAAATACTCCAAATTACTAAAAAAGAGAGAGAGAGAAATGAAAATTTAAATGACTCAAATCCCACATTCCACTTATTGCACTGGCAAAAATGGTGAAGGAAGGAAGGAAGGAAGGAAGGAAGGAAGGAAGGAAGGAAGGAAGGAAGGAAGGAAGGAAGGAAGGAAGGAAGGAAGGAAGGAAGGAAGGAAGGAAGGAAGGAAGGAAGGAAGGAAGGAAGGAAGGAAGGAAGGAAGGAAGGAAGGAAGGAAGGAAAGGAGGAAGGAAGGGAGGAAGGAAGGAACGGAGGAAGGGAGGGAGGGAGGAAGGGAGGGAAGGAGGGAGGGAGGGAGGGAGGAAGGGAGGAAGGAAGGAAGGAAGGAAGGAAGGAAGGGAGGAAGGAAGGAAGGAAGGAAGGAAGGAAGGAAGGAAGGAAGGAAGGAAGGAAGGAAGGAAGGGAGGAAGGAAGGAAGGAAGGAAGGAAGGAAGGAAGGAAGGAAGGAAGGAAGGAAGGAAGGAAGGAAGGAAGGAAGGAAGGAAGGAGGGACAATTGGTGGTGGAGCTATGGAAGTCAGGAATTCTAATGAAATGTTAGTAGAATACAAATTTGTTGAGCTGTTTTATAAATCAATTTGGAATTATACCCATCAAGTAACTAAATGGTACATACCCTTAGCCCTAGCAATAAAATCACTGGACTGGTATCCCAAGGAAATCAAAGCTACAGAAGGATTCAAAGCAATGTATAATAGCAGTTTTGGTTAAAGCTAAGTAAATGAAGAATGGATGAACTAATTATGGCATATAATTAAAATGAAATATTGAGCATATGTAATTTTAAAAGAGGCAGATTCAGAAAAACCTGGAAGTCATGAACTTGGGCAGAATGAAGTGGGCAGAAACAGGAGAACAAAACTTATAATACCATAAAGGAAAACACATTTTTTAAAGATTTAAGAATTTGAACAAATGAAGCAACCAATCACGACTAAAGTATGACTATGAATGAAATCATGTCTCCTACCTCCTAGCAAAGAGGTGACTAGAAATAAAGAATGAGACACATTTTTCAGATGTAGCCAATGTACAGATTTGTTTTGCTTGACTCTACTTGATAAAAGTGATTGAAAGGAAGGGTACGCAAAGAAAGAAGGAGGAGGCATGCTGGGGGGGAAGGAAGTAATGATACTAATAGCATAAAAAACGGCAGAATAAAAAATTCTGTGAAACATTTAAAAACTTTTTTAACTAAGCAAAAGGAAATTCAGAAATAGACAAAAGCAGACCAATGCTGGCACTGTACTGATAAATTTATTATATAGTTTAAAAAAACAAGCTAAACAAACACAACACTTACTGTTTCATATACAAACCTCTTATTCTCTTCTATGTATATAAAATATTCATAATAAAATTTTTAAAATAATTTATAAGAACTTAAAATGTAGCAAACACTATAAATGAAAATTGTCTCTTTCCACTAACTCATCCCTCCAAGAAACTAGAAAAGAAAAATGATCAAAAATGTTCAGTCAACATACTTTAAAGACACTCAATTGATTATTTAATCTTTTCCTGTCCAAATTCTCCTTATTTTTCCTAAGTAATGAGAGGTCATTATATCCTGTTATTTGGGATATATTTTGGGCCGTTTCTATTTGTATACCCTGACAACTACCAAAAGATGCTTTGATAGCATTAGTGGTGCCCAGAGTATAGAATACAGAGTAATTATAATAATTTGCTACAAAGCATTGTCTGAATATCACATGCTTGACTGCTGTACACTCTTAGCTAAAGAATGAGAAAGCCAATTCGATATCAAAGTACAAGGGCTAAATATCATGTTTCTTCTTGCTAAAAGCACTTAAACATCACAAAGATCATAGGGTCAAAATTAATACATTTTATATTCAACTAACAAATGTTGCACAGTCAAAAACAGAGCACAAATATAACTTGACAGAGGCTGGTTGGCATGGATTTTTTCTTTTAATCACTAAGACTGCTTTTAAAAAAATCAAATCATTATACTCCTAAAATTACTATGACAGGTATGATACCTTAAAGTCATGGTTTTAGAAGTGACACAGAAAGGCCCACACACTCAATGAAGCAATCTCTTTACCTTCTGTTGTGTAAACAATGTTTGAAAAAGAATAATGCCCTGCTCTAGGGTAATGGAATGTCTGTATGTTGCCAAAGTTTATAATGGAAGAAACCTGGAATGACATCCTGTTGAAGAGTGGGCAGTCTATCATCATAACTAGGATAGGCATGGCCCAGCCTGTCATTTCAGTATAACATGACACCGCGGAGTTAACATTAACACAAGAAAAAGACCCTGACACTGGTCTCCACTTGTCAAATGATCCCTAAGGAGACAAACATAAATGAAATGGTGAGGTACAACTGAGGTATAAAAACACTAGTAGGAGCTAATATTTCAAGCTAGCACTATCCTTCTGAGTTACCTAAAGGAATTAAAAAAAAAAAAAGATAAACTGGCAAAGCAAAATGCAGAAAAGCTCACTTCTCCCATATAAACCTCTATAAATGAAAAGAATCCCCAAAAGATGAATGATGAATTGAAAAGATTTGGAAATAAATCTCCCCATCCAGTACAAACCTGTATATAAAGACAGAAGCCAGTGGAGGTAAATGATAGGGGACGACAGAGAAGCCAGCACAAGCTACTATGAATTAACTCAAAGCCAACCAGGTGGAGATGATAAGCATCATAAGCCAAAGCAGAATTGGATACTTAAAGCCAGATATACAAACTATACAGATATACAAATCATTGCACAGGGAGACCAAATCAGACTATGACCTCCTTAGACCATTAATAGCCACTGTAGGAAACAGGGTCAACTCAGCACCATTATGCTGGCACCTGAGGAACTCTTGTCAGGGCTTTAGTAGGGGAATAAAACATTTAGTACAAGTAGAAGGAAATTAATTAGCTGAGATCAAGAACTTCAATGGACCACCAAGAGATTGGAAGCCAAGGAGTAAGGCACAGGTAGAAGACAAATTCTAGTCATCATGCTCATAGCAGCAGAGGCAGAATCATATAAACTATGGAGGAGACAGTACCAAATAAGATCTTTCCTTTCCATCCAAGAGTGCTAATGGATAATGGATTGAGCAGAGCATCACTAATCAAGATCTGAGGCTAAAAATATGAAATAAAGAACATAATTAGGAATTACTTTCTCACTAAGTGAAGTCTAGAAGGTAATTCTAGAAGCAAGTGTCCCACAACAACTACAAGTGCCGCCAGAGAGAGAGAGAGAGAGAGAGAGAGAGAGAGAGAGAGAGAGAGAGAGAGAAAACAAAACAAAACAAAACAAAAAAAGGATTGGCCAGAAAGGAATTCACAAGTGGCTGAGAGAAATGGAAGAAGAGTTTTTTAGAAATACATTAAATGGCGAGCCAAGATGGCAGAGTAATCCAGAGCAGCTGTCCCACTATGAAAATCCTCTCAGACAAAGATTAAAATATCACCACAAAACAAATACACAAGTGAAAGAACCAACAAGGAGACCAAGTGAAACAATTTTCAAGAAAAGAAAAATCCAAATGGTAGGCAGAGAATATCTGGGGCACTGAGGTGAGAGGAGAGCAGTATCAACAAGAGACTGTTGCAAAAAGGGAACAGCAAGCCAAGAGCAAGCCAAACCAACCCACCCCACATCTGCTGTACCAATTTGGAACCTAAGATCACACCAACATGCAGACCATGAGATCCTGCCTGGGCAAATAGTGGTACAAGCCAACCCACATCTCTTGAAATTTCAAACCTGTGGAGAATTTCAGAGTTCCATTCCAGGGTAATCTGGGCTGAAGTGGGCTGATCTGTGTGGGCCCAAAGCAAGCCAGGATCCTAGTCTGGGCTTGGGATAAGGACATAGTACACAGTTTAGAGTGGCTCATAGTACTAAGTATTAAATACTGATCTTTTTGCCTAAAGCTCAGGGCAGTATTAAATACTGATCTTTTTGCCTAAAGCTCAGGGCAAAACATCAAGATAGAACAATCAAGGGTGTGCCTGATTAGATCAAATACACAGTGAGACCAAAAACTTGAGCCTAAACCTGAGACTAGAATTTGATCAGCCCCCAACTTGATCAATATCAGAGTGAAATCAAAAGCTTATACCTAAGCCTGAGGCAAATCTTTAAGCTATCAGCATCTCAAAGGTCAATCGAATCATCAGGGGGAGGGGGCTCTCAGAGCTCTCAGCCCTCAGATCATTATATCATCCCCTAAGTCTAATTATAGATAGGGAAAATGAACAAATAACAACAAAAAAGCACCTAATTCTAAAGAATTTTTATGGAGACAAAGAGCAAGGTATAGACACTGAAAGGGGCAGTGAAAGCAAAAGAAACACACTCTAAGTCCAAAAAAATATATGGATTGGACACAGATTCTGGAAAAACTCAAAAAATAAATTCAAATGAAACCTGAAAAGGAAAATCTGAAAGGAAAATAATGCAGAATAGAGGGTAGAAAATGTTATTCAAATAATGGATTCAGAAAACGAAATAAAGAAAATGTAACTTACTGATTCCATTAGAAAATAAATATTTGACGCAAGTCAAAAATAATAAAAATAATTTCTAATTAATACCTACTATGAAAATAAAGCTGACCTAGAAAACACTATCACTGAAAACTATGACCTAATAAAAAACCCTACATGTTGCATTTCAATAAATAATTTTTAAACTCCTTAGATCTATTAAAACCAGAGAGCAAAATAAAATGAAATATATAGCTGTATATGCATAGAGATAGAAAAAAGTATATGTTATTTCCTTATAGAAACACAAAATGGAAAATACCTAGGAATGACACTGCCAAAATCTACTGTTTCTTAGTTTAAATTTTTTTTAAAAGATTCTATAAGCAGCCAAAAAAGAAAACTAAGTATCAGTGAAGTAAAGATAACACATGACTTGGCAGAAACTAGTATAAAGGAGACAACAATCTTGTAATATGATATTCCAAAATGTAAAAGCATATAAACTATAATAATAAACCATACAAAATAGAATATAATTGTATAGAAGAGAAAAAATTAAAATTTAATACAGGACTCTCAAGCATTGCAGAAGAAACCAGAAATAAGTAGAAATCATGAAATGAAATCATTGGCTCATATTTTATAGGAAAAAAAAGATTTCTTTTGCCTGTGACCTTGCTTTTCTTTTGAGACTTGTGTTTAAAAGTCAAATTTTCTATTCAACTCTGGGCTATTTATCAGGAACACGTAGAAGGCCTATATTTCATTAAATATCTATTTTCCCTTAGCTCAGTTTTGCTGGTTGATTATTCTTCATTGTAATCCTTAGTTTTTCATGGTGGTAATCCTAGCTTTTTTGCCTTTACAGTTGGGGCATTCCTTTGGAAGAGATCTGAGGCATCTGAGTGATGGGAAATGAGGTAGAAAAGAGAAAAGAAAGGTCACAGGCAAAATAAAAATTTTTTCTATAAAATAAGAGAGGTGCAAAAGAAAGAGCTTTTATAGTGGAGGGGAAAATGGAGGGTAGGCCAGATGTTTGAGCCTCACTTTTATGAGAATTGGTTCAAAGAGGAAAGAATAAAAATGCACTCAGATGGTGGTAGAAATCTATCTCATCAAAGAGGGAAGTAGAAAGAGAAGGAGATACATGAAGGGAAAGGAGTGAAAGGAGGGAAGAAGTGGCAAAGTAAGCAATGGTCAGAAGTAAAACAGAATTTTGAGGAAGGACAGGGTAAAAAGAAAGTGAGAAGTAAATAGGGGAAAATAGAATGGAGGGAAATACAGTTAATAATGTCAATGGGATGCACTCACCCATAAAAAAGAACTGATAGAAGAAATTAGAAACCAGAATCCAACAATAAATTATTTCAAAAAATACCTGAAACATAAAGAAACATTCAAAAGTGAAAATAAGGGACGGAAGCAGAACCTATGATGCTTCAGTTGAGGTAAAAAGTGCAGGGGTAGCGATTATAATCTCTAACAAAGTAAAAGCAAAAATAGAGCTAAGTAAAAAACATAAGGAAACTTTATTTTGTCCATTTTGTTCAAAAGGACCGTGGAGGGGGTGGAGCCAAGATGGTAACTTAGTAGTAGCAAAAGCCAAAAATATTCTGAAAATCCTTCCAAACCAATCTTTAAAAAGCACCTCAAAATGAAAGGAGTAAAAAACCAACAGAAAGATAAAGTGAGGGTCTTCTCCCACTGAATGTAATGTGAAAAATAGGCAGAGATAGTCGATTTTCACAGGTAAGAGGGAATCAGAAGCAAAACTATATACGGAGTAGTGCTAGCCAACCATGCCCTCTATCTACTGTGCCAGATTCAAAACCTGGGCATAGGCCAACTTCAGGATTCTAAGATGCAAGCTACACCAACAAATGAGTACCATGGACTCACCCCTTTAAGTCCCAGGCCCTGACACCAACTCACACTGAAGTCCAGAAGCTCATAGCACTGGGCCCTTTCCAGGTTCCATGGCAACAGTGAAGACTTAACCCCAAAGAAAAATAGCTCACAAGGCCTAACTCTGCAAGCAGCAGAGAAGACAGAAAGGGCAGGCAGCTTTCAGAAATCCCAATCCACAGGCAAAAAAAAGGATGGGAAAATGAGTGAACAGCAAAAACAAACAAACAAACAAACAAAAACAAACAAAATATCACCCAAACACTTAACCCTTGAAAGTTTCTCTAAGGAAAAGAGCAAAAAGCATAACCAACAGGAGATGATGAGATCCAAGCAATCATATACAAAACTTCAAAAAACAAACAAAAAAACGGGAGTTGATCTCAAGCTCTAGAAAAAGCCAAAAAAGGAATCCCAAAATCAAATAAGACAGTTTGAAGAATGGGGAAAAAAGATTAAACTCCAATATGGAAATCCTAAAAATCAAAGAAGAGATTAATAAACTGAAAGTTAAAAGAAAAAAGTAATAAATAAAACTAGAAGGTGGTTTTAAGGGGATGGGGGTGGGGGGACCAAAACAGGTAGACTTTTGGTTAATTTGAATTAAAAAAATAAGAAAATCACATTTCTAGTATCAAAAATTTTAATGGTAAATGCAGCACTTATTAGCTATTTTACTCTATTGTATGTTAATAAATATGACAATTTAAATGAAGTGGATGAATATTTTTAAAAAAAACATAAAATGCTCAGATTAGCAAAAGAGAAACAAAACCTAAGTAACCCTATCTTAGAAAAAGATATTGAAAGAATGCCATCCACATCTACAGAAAGAACTGTGGGAGTAGAAATCTGAAAGAAAATACATGATGTATCACTTGTTTATATATGGGTATATGATTTGGGGTTTTGGTCTTAAAAGATTACCCTATTACAAAAATGAATTATATGGAAATGGGAATTGAGTGGTAATATATGTATAACCCAATTAAATCACTTGTCAACCCAGGGAGGGTGGAGGGAGACAACAAGAATCATCTAACCATGGAAAATTTTTAATTAAATTAAAAAAAGATATTGAAGAAGTCATCAATAAGGTGTCTCTGTAAAAACCTCAGGACCAGATGAATTCACAAATGTATTCTATGAAAAAAATTAAAAAACAATTAATCCCAATATTATATAAACTATTCCAGAAAAATAGGTATATCATTCCTAACAAATTCTTTTTATAACACAAATATCATTCTGATATGTAAACCAGAAAGAACAAAAATAGATAAGGGAAACTATAGAATGATTTCCCTAATTAATAGTGATGTATACATTTTATTTTTTTTTAAATCCTTACCTTCCTTCTTGGAGTCAATACTGTGTATTGACTCCAAGGTAGAAGAGTGGTAAGGGCTAGGCAATGGGGGTCAAGTGACTTGCCCAGGGTCACACAACTGGGAAGTGTCTGAGGCTAGATTTGAACCTAGGACCTCCCGTCTCTAGGCCTAGCTCTCAGTCCACTGAGCTACCCAGCTGCCCCCAATGTAAGTATTTTAAATAAAATACTAGCAACACTATATTATAAAATGGCAACCAGAAAAACAATCTGGTACTGACTAATAGAGTAATGGACAAGTGGAATAGATTACGCATTCAGTACATAGTAGTAAATTACTGTAGTAACCTAATATTTGATAAAACCTAAGCTCCAAGCTTTTGGAAGAGGAACTTACAATTCACTATTCAACATAAATTACTGGGGAAACTGGGAAGTAGTATGGCAAAAACTAGTCACAGATTCAACATTTCACACCACATACAAATATAATCAAAATTAACACATAATTTGGAAATAAAGGGTGATGCCACCAATGAATCAGGGCGGTTCAAAATAGTGTACATAAAGGATAAAGAAAGAATTTATGGTCAAAGAAGACATAGAGAACATTATGATTTGAAAACTAGATAACTTTAACATTAAATTAAAAAGGTTTGTTTTTTTTTTTGGTTTGCCAAACCAAACCAATGCAACCAAGATTAGAAGGGAAACAACAAATGGGGAGCATTTTTAACAGCAAGTGTCTCTGAAAAAGTCTCATTTTTCAAATATATAGAATGCTAAATCAAATTTAGAATAATACAAATATTCACTACTTGCTAAGTGGTCAAAATAAATGGAAAGGCAGTTCTTAAATGAAGAAATTCAAATTATCTTTATTCATATAAAAATGCTACAAATCACTTATTAAAAAATACAAACTGAAATGACTCTGAGTTATCATCTCACATCTATCAAAAAAAGAAAATTATAGCTGTTAGAGATGTGGGAAAATTGGAACTCTATTATATTGTTGATTGAGTTATGAACCCATACATCTGTTCTGTAGAGCAATTTGGAACCATGCTCAAAGGACCATAAAACTATCCCTACCCTAGTAGGTCTGCTTTCCAAAAATGTCAAAGATAAGGGGAAAGGACTACTTGTACAAATATTTATAACAATTTTGTGCTGGAAAAGACTGCAAACTGAAGGAATTCCTATAAGTAAACAGGATGATCATTTAAAAAAAACAAAAACCTGAACTTACATTAAGTGAGCAGAACCAAGAAAATGTTATACACAGTAACAGTAAAAATGTACAATGATTAATTGTGAATAACTAAACTATTATCATCAATGCAACAATCCACGATAACATCAAGAGACTCAAGATGAAAAAAGCTATTCAACCATCAAAGAAAGAACTGGAGTCTGAATATAGATTAAAGCATACCATTTCCCTCTTTATCTCCTTCATGAATTTGTTTTTTTTTTATTTTATAAGTGATATGTATCTTCTTTCATAACATGAAGTATTAATTGCATGATAGCAAATATATAATCTATATAAAATTACCTGCCATCTTGAGGAGGGAGACAGAGAGGAATAGGAGAGAACATGGATCACAAAATGATGGAAAATATTTAAAATTATTAACATAAAAATAGAATAAAATTTGAAAATAAATAATATAGACTACATAAAATAAAATATTAGCAAGGCAATTGTAGCATTATGCCACAAAAAGATCATACACTTTGGCCAAGTGACATTTGTAGGAGGAATAGAGGGCAAGTTCAATATTAGAAAAACTATAAGCATAACTCATGATTTCAATTAAAAAAATAAAATCGTATCACTACATCAATCAACAGAAAAATCTTTTGACAAATACAACACTTATTCCTATTAAAAACACTAGAAGGCAAAGGAATAAATGGAACTTTCCTTAGAGTTGTATCTACCTAAAACCATTGACAAGCATTATCCATAATCGGAATAAGCTAGAAGCCTTCCCAGTAAAATCCGAGTTAAAGCAATGATGTTTATGATCACCATTATTATTCAATCTTATACTAAAGTAGCCATAGCAATAAGAGGAAAAAAAGTAATTTAAATTAAAATAGGCAATGAGGAATTAAAATTATCATTCCTTGCAGATGAGATAATGAAACAATTTTAGCAAAGTTGCAGGATTTACAATAAATCTACAAAAATTCTTAGGACTTCTACATATTACCAACAAAGTCCAGCAAGAAGAGAATAAAAGAAAAATAATATTTAATATAACTGCAGACAATATAAAATACTTGGGAATCAATCTGCCAAGACAAACCCAGGACTTATATGAAACCAAATACAAAACACTTTTTTACAAACATAAAGTCAAATTTAAACAATGAGAGAAATATTAACTTCTCATGGCTTGACTGAGCTAATATAATAATGAAAATTCTCCCAAATTAATTTACTTATTTAAATAGCATACCAATCAAACTACCAAAAGATTACTTTATATATCTAGGAAAAACTTACAACAAAATTCATCTGGAAGAACAAGATGTCAATAATCAAAAGGGAATCAATGAAAAAAGAAATATGAAGGAAGGAGGCTTGGCAGTATCAGATCTCAAACTACATTCCAAAGTGATAATCCTCAAAACAATCTGGTAATGGATAAGAAATAGAATAGTAGGTCAGTGAATTAGATTATATATCTAACAATAAAGGTTCATAATAATTTAGTTTTTGATAAATCCAAAGATCCAAGTAAATTAGGGGACCATAGAAAATTTTACCTGTCAGATCTATGAATAAGAGAAGAATTTATAATCAAACAAGATGAAAAATACCATCCATCTCTGGGGGGAAAAAAAAAACTTATGGAGACTGAGTGCAGATTGAAAGGTAACTTTTTTTTTCATTGTATTTCTCTTGCTTTTTTTGGCAACATGGCTAATATAGAAATATGTCTTGCATGATTTCTCAGGTATAATTTATTACATTTCCTGCTTTATCAATGGGTGGGGAAAGGGAAGTATGAAAGGTGAGAACTGAAACTCAAAATTTTTTAAATAAATTATTTTTAAATAGGAAAAAAACTAACATTTAAACTATTTGGTACCAGTTAAAAAATTAAAATGCTGATGAGTAAAATATATTAGGTATATAACACAAAGAAATAAACTAGTTACAGTGACATGAAGAAAATTTTATAGAATCCAAAATCAATTACGTGGAAATTAGAAGGCAAATAGTTAACTAGGGAGAAAATTTGCAATAAATTTTTTGGATAAAGATCTGATAGCTAAAATATATAGAAAGGTGATATAATAATATTAATATCCTTAATAAAGGGTCAAGTATGCAAAGAGGCAGTTTTCAAAAGAAGAAAGGCAAGCAATCACCAATCATAAGAAAAAAATGGATCAAATTACTACTAATAAAAGAAAAACTCTGCTCCATCATTATAGCTTCTCAGAATCCACAGATGCCTTCAAAATTCAACACAAATAGCTCCTGTGCGCACTACCACTATAAATCCAGATTTACTAGTGACATCCTAAATGTTATATAACTCTTTTGAATGCTGTCTGCATATAGACATATAAATGTTTTCTCCCCAATCAGAATTTAAGTTCAGTGACGGAAAGAACTCATTTTGCTTTGGTCTTTGTTTCTCAGTACAAAGCACAGTGCTTGGCACATGGCTGATGCTTAATAAACACTTGTTGAATTGCCAGTATTTTATCTATTTTTTAAAAAGCCCTTGTTGCAAGTGATTTTTTGTTTTCTGAGGTGACCTAAATAGAAATTAAAGTATAAATGCCATCTCAAACAGAAAAAAACACATATTATTTATACTATGAAACATGTTCACAAAAAGGTTAGAAATTTAGTTTTTGTTTTACTTTTTACAATACAAAGAAACTATTTTATTTGATAGTTTATGAAACTGCTTTGATTTCCTAAAAAAGATAATTCACAACTATAGTTCTATAATTAAAGATAATTCATTACTATAAAAATTACAGAAAATTTTGAGGAATTTGACATCTGAAAAGGAATAATAATAATGCCAAAGAAAACGAGAGGCAGGGCAAGCAAGTTCAGTTTATATAACATAAATTCACAATGCAAAATAAATAGGAAAACAAAAAAATCTAACAAAAGTTGAGACTGCAGGTCCATGGACATAAAAAGGAGTATAAAAATTTCCCTCTTACTATTTTTTAATATCATCCCTTGAAATTACTATTCCAGGATACTTCAAATAATCACAAAATAAAATGGAAAATCCCATTATCAAACATATAGAATTTCTTTTTATCTGTCATGAGCTAATCATATTTTTTCTGAAACTTAAATATATCATTATTCTCTATTCTTTCCTAAAACAAAATAATGTCAGATAGATAGACTGACGTGGAGGAATTCAAAAGAATTATGATCAGCGGGTATTATATGCCTAGAAAAAAATTGTAACTGACAATTTAAATCTTTATAATAGGGCAATAAAGAGTGACTTGGATGACAAAAGAATCGAAAGTAAGGAATAATTTGGGATAAAATATAAGAAATCAACTTAATGTTACATTTAGGATAGTATCAAGAATAAATTTCCTCAAAGGAAATATAAGAGTTGGCTAAGAAATCAAAAGACTTGGGTTCTAGATTATATTCTGCCTTCTGCTAGCTATATGACTAAGATAAATCTCTCTCCAGCTTCCATTTTATTTATTTGAAATAAGAGAAATAGACAATTCTGGGGTCCCGTCCATCTCTCATATACAATGATTCTCAATATCTTAAGTGATCAAAGTGGTTCCCAACTAGAGAAAACATTTTAGTTAAAATGTTAAAAATAAGATGTATATATAGTAAATATATACAGTATATTTTGAAGGAATTCAGTGTGATGTCACATTAAGTTAGAGGGAAAATCTCATCAGCAAATCAAATAATTTAATAATCTAGATCACAGATATACTTTGCCTGTAATTAACTGGTTATCTGGAAACAGAATATTTGATAAAAATATCACAAGAGGCAATTAATTTTAAAAAATTAATGTTAAAATGGGAGTTCACATGAATGACATTATAGAAAGGTATTATGGTATTATGATGATCATGATGTATTATGTTCCAGGAAAATTACATTTCTGTAAAATAACCATCTCCTATTTTCCTCATTAATGACAGTGACACCGTAACATTTAGATTTGAAAAGGAGACTAATGAGCAATGGACAATATTACTTAAAAAACAGGCAATAGAAAAGATACCAATAACTTTGCAATACATATGGTATATCTACTTTCCCACTTCTACAAAATCTTTTATGCTAATGATCTATAAACATGTCTTATTACTAATCTGAATAAAATATAAACAGGATACATTTGCTTTTCAAAAGGTTTTTGGGATAGTCATAGAGACTGTCAAGCATAGAATCCAAAAACAAAAAGGGATATCCTGAGGAAGTGGTTCTCTAAATACTCTCATTTTTAACTGACATTAGGATGACTCCATCAAGTCTGGAACATGATAAACTCTCCTAAATTAACTTAACTTAAATCAACTTAACAAGCCAAAATTGTGAGTTACACGAAAGGCAATGAAAACTTGTTATGGCAGAGAATAAATGAGTTGCCGTGTATTACTAATAATTATGTATAAGAAACTACATTAGGGAAATCATCAGAATGATATATGATTAGAAAAGTAGGTGATTTTATCATAGGGCAAGAATGATAAATAATAAACACCAGGTAAGCTACACTTCTAGCCTTTTACTTTTAAGACACCTAGAAGAAGATTCTCAGAACACTGGGTGAACTACTCCAGAAAGAGTTGTGGAAGGACATGAATGTAAGTCACACAGGATGAAAAATGTAGATGCTTTATAATCTGCACTGGTGAAAGGAGTACCAGTGAAATCACACCTATCAAAGTATAGAAATATATACAAATTAGGGCTCCTTATTGTAATACCCAATAAATGTGTGGTAGTTAGCTAACTAACATCCTGATAAAATTGAAGTTTATGGGAAGATGAATACCAGATATCCTTCAGGCTACAGGTACATTACCAATATTGATTTGCAGGTAAAAAGTTTTATCAAGATAGCATGTTTTTAGAAAAGAAATTAATCTCATCATGTTAGAGAGGGATGATGAATAAGAATGGGAAGAGATTAAAGACATACTGGTAAAAAGACTACCACAATAATTTAGGTATAAGTAGAAATGACAAGATTGTAACAAACTGGATTGAAATGCCTCCTAATATTTTTTACTAATACTAGAAAGATTACAAATTGATCACTATCATGGGATCTATGACATATTTAAGTAATAGTCAGAATTTCTTATTAGACTATAATAATGGTGCTAAAATCTTCAAACCTAAAGGTAGGTAGTCATATTGACTAAAATAAATCAATTCATTCAAAACACAATAATGGGATTTTTTTCCCCTTTAAGGGTCACAATCAAAGAAAATACAACAATAAAAAACCAACCATTATACTTCTCTTAGACCTACATTTAGATTGGAATGGAATAAATACTACTCATCAATAAAGCATCTTAACTCAAGGAAAGAATCAATCTGTATCTCCTATATGTTTTATTAACCACCAGGTTAACAGAAATTAAATTCATCGATTCTCATTGTTATTCTATGAAAGCCCTTACTGCCTATTCCAATGCTGAACTGCTCTTGACAGAAAATTCTTCAAACAGATACATTTAAGAAATATGATTTTAAAAGCCCCAAACAAGACCATTTTAAGACATTCTTTTAAGGAACTAGATAGAAGTTAATAAATGAAGATATATATAACAAAAACAAATTCTCTGTAAAGTATCTAAAAGGCTTTCTGAGAAACCTATTATTTAAGTTTATTTACTGAAAGGCACAAATAAACTATTTTACATGTTTTAAAATGGATTTCTATTATTAACTTTGGTTTTTATAGCATTTTTATTATTTTATATCAGTATGTTTCACATTCTAGTCCTCCCTTTCAATTTCTCTCCAAGGGCCTTTATAATAAAGAATTTTTAAAAGGAAGAAAAAAATCTACAAAAATTAATCAATATATGAAGATATTTTTACATTATACAGCGTCTTGAACCCATATAGATAACTTCACACACCCCCTCCCCTAGTCCACTGAGAGGACATGTGAGAGCTGTCTTTTTTGACAATTAAAATATTTTATTGATGTATAGTTGGTTTTTTTATATCACCATAGTTTCCCACAGAATTCCTCCCTCCCTGCAGAACCATCCCATATAACAAATGTGTTGTTGTTAAGTCATTTTAGTCATGTCCAATTCTTTGTGACCCCATTTGGGGTTTTCTTAGCAAAGATACTGCATTTTTGCATATTTTGCCAGTTCATTTTAAAGATGAAGAATAGTGGCCAACAGGGTTAAGTGACCTGTCCATGGTCACAAAACAATTAGAATGTCTGAGGTCAAATTTAAAGTCAGGTCTTCCTGTCTCCAGGTACACCACTCTATTTGCTATGCCAACTAGAGGTAGCACTTATTTATTAAAGACAAAAATAATTTAGTAAAAGGGAAAATTTATATATGTGTTTGAATATAAAATCATACTTGTGAAGATTAAATTAACTCCCCTGCTCATTTGTAGAATTAATCACCAAAAGTGTAAACACCCCACTCACAACTGAGTGGGGGAGGTCTGTGAACCACATGTGTGATAGTGTGTGATGAGTCAGAATCAATTGACTGCCCCCTGGGCAGTCCTGAGCAAAGCTTTAGCTATAATTAGTAGATGTAAAAATAGAGAAAGGCACAGGAAGTAATGCAAAAGAAGTATCTTTAAAAAGGAGTTACAGCTTCCTGTGAGGATATCTTTGGGTGTACTTCATGCTTGGGATTTCTGAGTGCTCTCATTCTTCAGAGTTCTGAGTGCAAGTTGGAGGTTGATGAAGAATCTGCTGCCTGGACCTGAAACCTTAGACTTGGTGAGATTATCGTTGAATCTCTCCCTTTGGGCTGACACGTGGTGAGTGAAAGAGATGACTCCTTTCCTGGATTTTCTGAAGAAAGTAGCCTCAGGAGAAACCTATCCTCTTAAGAGAGGCTTTCTGCATCCCCAGGTCCTCGCTAAAAGAGCCGAGGGCTCTCTGGCTAAGGACTAAACTCCCCTGCCTGTTTTTTTGAGTCAGGGGTTGGAGCAAAATACTTAGTGCTTAGGTTAGATATCTTACCCTATCCTCTCTCTCATTTTCTAACTTTTACTCTATTTTGTAAATAAATTGTTAAATAAATCTCTTGTAATTAATTAAAATTCCTAGCGACCACATTCTAAAATAATCCAGCCCAACCTTTTATAATAACCCCTTTATTTCTCCCCCCTTATACACTATATATAATA
This sequence comes from Monodelphis domestica, assembly GCF_027887165.1. Taxonomy (NCBI): domain Eukaryota; kingdom Metazoa; phylum Chordata; class Mammalia; order Didelphimorphia; family Didelphidae; genus Monodelphis; species Monodelphis domestica. The sequence goes on along the minus strand of NC_077227.1, from coordinate 442,830,146 downwards.
TATAAACATACATATATACATACATACATATCCATTGTTTACATATGTTGGATACCAAATCTTCAGCAGAGATTTGATACAAAGAATTGTGTCCCATTTGAGCACTTACTTTCTTATCCTAGATACATTGTTTGTGCAGGAGATTTTCAGGTTTATGAAATTATTTTATGTTTTATAATTTCTCTTATTACCTATTTACATAAGACTACATCTCCTACACATAATATAAGCTTTAATATTAAGCTTATATATCTATTTAGAACGTACTGTAAAGTGTTAGTCTAAGTCTAATTTCTGCCAGGCTATATTCCAGTTTCTTTTTTAGTGAAATAGCTTTTCCCCCCAAGCAATTTGTGTTTCTGCTTTATTTAACACTGGGTTATTTGGTTCCATTTATTAAATGTTCCCTTGTCTAGTCAATTCTGCTACTTAAAAATATAACGAGATCTAGAAGTGCTATCCCTCTGGATCTGTTCCTATTTTTATCTTTTCTTTTGATATTCTAGATTTTATTTTTCCAAATGAATTTTATTATTTTATCAAGTTCCACAAAGTATTCCTTTGTTAATTTAGTATAGTGTTAAAGCTATAAATTACCTTTGGCAGTATTGTCATTTTTGTTATATTGTATGGTCCAGTCATGACCACTGAATTTTTTTCCAGATTTTTAAGATGTTCTTTATTTATTTATGTTGTACTTTATAAATAAATCTATTTGAATATTTCCCATGCTTTAGTATAAGGATCTTCAGATATTTTATATATATTGCATTTATTTGGAGTAGTATTTCTTTTTCTATTATTGTCTCTTAAATTTTGTTCCTGTACATGAAGTTGAACTTTGAGAATTTTTTAGCCCATAAAGTCAAATTGTTTTTAATATCATTGATCACATTGATTGTTTTGCTAACAACCATGTTTACATACTGTTTAAATGGAGATTTTGAACCCTAGACTTCATTACCCAGAAGTCCTTAGTATTTCCCCAGGATTCCCTATAATCTCTTCTGAGTCTCTGAGTGAGATTACAATTTGTATTTAACTGGCAGTAGCGCCTCCCACACTCTCCTCTCTTCCTTTGCAATGATGTAGCAAGTATAGTGGTAAGCTAAGTGTGGGGATTTTAAATGAGCTGATCAGCCATGGGCACTTGGTTTTTATTTTGTATATTCTTTATTCCTTGATTTTCCAATGATCCTTAATAAACCTCATAAAATATAATAATTTTATTATTAGAGAAATAATTTAATTTTTACATTACACAGAATAAATTTAACTTGGTTATGAAGAATGCCTTCTTAGATGAATTGCTGTAGTATTGTTAGATAAGATTTCATTAAAAATTTCTGAAGTGATATTAATGATCTTGGTTTATAGTTCTTTGTATTACCCTTCTCAGTTTTAGGCATTAGAATGATGCCTAATTTTTTATTTTTATTATATATATATGCATATATATATATACACACATATATATATATATTATATATCAAATTTTAATTTGATAGAATATTCCTGTGAATCTGTCAGGACCAAAAGTATTTTATTCCTTGATAGCTTCTTTATAGCTAGTTCTATTTTCCCCCCCCCTAAAATTGGATTATTTAAGATCCTTACTTGGTCCTGTGAATTTCAAAAACTACTCAACCATATTCAGACCATTCTTTAGAAGACAGGATTTAGGTATTTTCTGATCAATAACAATAGAGATACTTGGAATAACAGAATCAGGTCTTGGAAACTACAATCTCCACCCTACTTGGGGTAACAAGATTAGGAAGGGCTGCAGCAAAACTCAAGATTTAATTATTTGAGAATATGGCCTTCAACAGACATGTGCAAAAAGGACAGACCTCTGGGCGGTCCTAGGTCAAGCTAGAGCCACCATTGGCACAAGTGAGACAGAGGAAGTGAGGTAGAGGACAGCTCAGGAGTTCTCTGGACTTCCTGGGAGGAGGGAGAGAGGTGGGTGGAGCCTGGTGCTTGGAGTTGGAGGAGCCCACAGACTGTTTTCTGCATTTTGGTCAAGTAAGTGATAGGGATTGATCTCTTTCTTTGCCATGGCTATCCAGGGCCTTGGGCCTGCTTTGGCTCAGCCTAAGCAGAGTGGATATTTAAGCCCTATTTCCTTCTCTCCCCTTTCCCTCTCTCTCTCTCCCTTTAATACTTTCTTCCTCCTGTTTGTAATTAAAACACCATAAAAATTGGCAGCTGCCTTGAGTGTTTCATTTAGGAATTACATAGCTGAATTCCTTGGTGACCTTAAATAAACCTATTATCAGTCTTTTAAGGTGATTTCCTTATCACAGTCTTCTGTCATTATGGATGCCTTATTTTTTTTTAAAGATAATCCTCTTTTTCTTTTAAGTTAAGTTATGTTTTGTTAATATATAAATGTGTATAATAGGCTAAAATTTTTCTTTTTCATTTGGGATTCCTTCTAAATATTCTCAGTGTTCCTATCTTAAAAATCTTCCCCAGCCCTCTTTTCTTCTGTTGTCCTTCACTCTTAAAAATACTAATTCATACAGGTTACAGAGAGGATTAAACTCATTGTAGGAAATTTCCTATGTCCTTGATTAAGCAGCTCCTTATTGACCTTTGCTTTCCCTTTAGTTATTTTTCCCCATTTGCTTTAATATCTCTTCCCTGGGTTCACACCCTCTCACAGGTGTGAGGTTGTGAACAGATTTTAGTTGTCCGGATAAGTTCTGATTCCCCTCCTGAGATGAGTAGTCTCTAGGTAACAAATTACTGCAAATCTTACTTTTTATAAACTTCTAATCACATATCTAGGATGCATCTCATGGGAAGATTCATCAATGGTACCCATTCCTTACCACTGAAACAAGATTTTCCTCTTTTTTACCTCCTGTTCAATCCCTCCTTGCACAATGCCCCAAAGGGTTCTCTTTTTTCCTGAGACCACCAAAGTTAATTTTCCATTCATTATCAATCTTTGACTTGATTTAAGAATATCCCATATTCCTCTTTTTTCTCTGTTTTTAGATTTTCTCTCATTTAGTAATTTAGCCTCACAAAAACAAAAACAATGATTCATATGGGTAAGGGTGGGGATGATGCGAGGTTTACCTTACAATGTGTCAGGACTGTTTTCCCACCATACTTCTGACTTCATGCCTATTAAAAAAGAAGTCTCATCCTGGACTGATGTTTTTTGCTGCTGTTCTTGGTTTCTATATTTGTTGACTTTTCTTGGATTTTTGTTGTGTGGGATACTTGAGAAGCAAATAATTCCTCCTGTTCAAATTTCTTTTCTGCTTCAAATACTTTTTTTGGGAATACCCATATTTTTTTCTTTTATGGTTATGCTCAGATTTACACTTTACAAAACATCTTAAGTTTACAAAACATCTTCAGGACACAATATTTCATTTCCTTTTGAGGTTTCTGGTGGGCACAGTATAGTTTCTGTGTTACTGAAATTTCTTTATCTTTATAGGATTTTTTTTCCTGTCAACACGAAGAAATTGTTATCAGTAGAACTGTTCATTTTAACTAGTTATTTTTTGTAGCATAAAGGGAGTATTTTTCATGTCCCAAACATTGCCTGCCCTACAAACACCCGGTCAGCACACCATGGCTGTCGGGTCATCCCTTTAAGCGGTCAAAACCAAAGAAAACATAATACAAAGAAACTCCTACTAGGAGCATGGAACATCAGAACATCACTTTATAGAGAGAATACCCCAAGACGTGAGAGAAGAACAGCTCTAATCGGTAAAGAACTGCCGTGATATAACATCGACATCGCAGCCTTAAGCGAAACACGCTTACCAGAAGAGGGATCACTCAGTGAACCCACCACTGGATACACCTTCTTCTGGAAAGGTAGAGCCTCAAATGAAGACAGAATTATATATATATAATTTACCCATTCTATCTCTCCCTTTGCTTTTCTCTCAGTACAACCCCTCTTCAGTCCTTGATTGATTTATATTACATATTATATCATACAAACTTATTGTTCCATATCATCACATTCACATATATATCATATCATCATAATCAGCTTGTCTCCACCCTCTCTCTGAGTAAATTCTTTCTATCTTCTCCACTACTCAAGTAATTTTTGAGGAGGATTTCTGTAATTCTCAAAAATATACACACATAAACATTTTGACCTTAATGAGTCCCCTTAGTTTTCTCTTATTTACCTTTTGGGGTTTCTCTCATATTTGGACTTCAAATTTTTTGTTTAGGTCTGGCTTATTCCTTAGGAATTGGAAATCTTCTATCTTACTGAATATGCATATTTTCCCCTGAGAGAATATACTCAGGTTTGCTAGATAGGTGACTATGGGTTATAAACCTAAATCTTTTGCCTTCATGAAAATCATTTTCCATGCCTTTCAATCCTTTAATGTAAAAGCTGCTAGGTCCTGTGTGTAGCTCCTTGGTATTTATAGTTTCTTTCTGGCTGCTTCAAGTATTTTTTTTCCTTGGCTCAGTGGCCCTTGAATATAGCTATTATATTCCAAGAAGTTGTCATTTAAAGATTTCTTTTTGGAGGTGATCTGTGAATTCTTTCAAATTCAATTTTATTTTCTTGTTCAAGGATCTCTGAGCAGATATTTTTGATAATTTCTTATAATTTGATATCCAAGGTTTATTCTTGATCATGGCTTTTAGGTAGTCCAATAATTCTCAAATTGTCTCTTCTAGACGTATTTTCTATTTCAGTTGTTTTTTCATTAAGCTAATGCATGTTTTCCTCTATTTTTTCAGCCCTTTGATTATGATGTATTGTTTCTTGATTTCTCATGAAATCATTAGTCTCTAGATGTCAGTAGTTTTTTCTATGTTGGTTGTTTTTATGTTTTCCTCTATTTTTTCATCCCTTTGATTCTGATTTATTGTTTCTTAATTTTTCATAAAATTATTAGTTTCTAGATGGTCAATTTTGATTTCTAAGGCCTGATTTTCCTCTATCAGTTTTTTGTTTTCCTTTTTAAATTGGCACATTTCTTCTTGCATTACTTTTATTTCTTCTTACATCACTTCCTTTCTCCTTGCATTACTTTCATTTCTCTTTCTCACTTTTCCTCTGTATCTCTTAATTGTTGAAATTCTTTTTGAGTTCTTCCAGACTCTGTGCCCAATCCATATTTTTGTTTTGGACTTTCCTTTTCTTTCATTGCCCACTTCTGTGTTTATACTTGGATCTTTGTCTCCATAAAAATCCTTTAGTTAGGTGCTTTTCTTTTTTTTGGTCATTTTTCCTATAGGTAGGCTTGGGGTGATGATGCGACGGTCTGAGGGCTGAGAGGTCTCAGAACCCCCTCACTCTAATGATTCAATTCACCCTTGTGAAGCTGATAGCTTAAAGACTTGCTTCAGGCTTAGGTGTAAGCTTTTAATCTCTCTGATCTTGATCAGGTCAGGGACTGATCAAATTCTAGCCTCAGCTTAATCTCAAATTTTTCATCTGTGTACTCAATCTGATCAAGCACACTCTTGATTGTCCTGTTTGGAGTTCTGCCTTGAGATTTAGGCAAAAAGATCAGTACTTAGTAGTTAGTACTATCATCCACCCCAAAGTGTAAATTAAGTCCTTGTCCCAAGGTAAGACTAGAATTCTCTGGGCTTGGGCTCCAGACTTCTCCACAGGTTTGAAGTTTTAAGGTGTATGGGTTGGCTCCAATCTGTATTTATTTATGCATGGTTTCAGGCTCTGGATGTTGGCTTGGCCATATGTTCCCAATCCTCAGACAGCAGATGTGGGGTAGAAGTTGGTGGCTTCCTCTTCCCTCTTTGCTATAGCTTCTTACTGGTTCTGCTCTCCTCCCTCCCCAGTTCCCCAAATGTTTGTTCTGTACCTTTTGCATTTTCTTTTCATGAAAGTTATTTTACTCTGTCTCCTTGTTGGTTGTTTAACTCCTGTATTCGTTTCGTGGCAATATTTTAATCATTGTTCCGAGAAGATTCTGATGGTGGCACAGAGATGTTGAGGATTACTACACCATCTTGGGTTCATCTCCCAGAAGCTTTTTTTGAGAGGGATGATATCCCTAACTACCAGCCAAAAACAAACAAACAAACAAACAAAAAAACAACCCTGGGAGCAGTTGTCAACAGACACCCAGATCACTCTCCTTTCTTCTTCAATGAGTTTGTTATAAAGCTCACAATTTTTCACTAAGTGAAATCAGAGTTTTGTTTTTGTTTTTAAACAGAAATATACCACATTTCTTTAGTATGAATGCCTAAATGTAAAAACAATAACCAATTCACATACAAGAATTATAGTGTCAAACCTTACAGAGACCTCTACCATTACTCCCCTGGACTAAGAAAGCATGGGTAGACCAAGAAAGACAATAAAATCTTCAAGTAAGCAAAAGTAAAATATTAATCTATCATATACATGAAAACTAGAATATTCAAATATAAATTAACCTAGCCTATCAATATATACATATGAAAAATAGGACTGGTATAACTGAATAATTATTCTTTGTTATTCAAGTTACAATTCAGAAAACAATGCATTTCTCAAAACATTCAATTTGGTTTAAAATGTATTTGTCTATTTTTTTACTAACTTAAAATTGAATTTTATTTATTTTTAATGGAATATTAGTTTTCCCATGAAATACAAAACTGTATAGCATATACAAAAAAGTATAGGATTTGGCATGAGCATTAACACTAATGAAATAATATTATAATTTAAATGTGGTTATAAAAAATTTTATTATACCCAAAAATTGAACTTGAAATTGGAGCCAAGAAAATGTTTAAGATAATTTGGCCTCCACTATTTGAAATGAAACTAAATTCCTAATAGAATTCAGCCTAAAACTCCCAAAGCTTTTTTTAAAATAAATTAATAAGAAATGCTTGCTGTTTCCTCTCTTCTACTTAAAAAAAAATGCATTATTTCACTTTGAAGTATCTCCCTCCATTCTCATGTTTATTTTACAAATCTTTTGAAATCTCATCTTATCTTATTATTCATAGGGGGAAGAGGATGGATAATGAAAAAGACATCAGAAATCAATATTTATTTGCATTATTTTGCTTTAACCATATGTAAAATATGAAAAAAATAAGAAAAGTAAAATAGCTCTCCATCAATCATCTAAAGCTCTTCAAGTAATCAGCACTTCAACTTATCAAGGAGATACTTATTAAATACATCTGGAGAGGGAAAAATCAGCATAATTCAAATTAATGCCTAATTTTGCCTTCTGATTAGTATTCATGTATTAATATAATGCCTTATATATCTCCCCACAAATATTTGTTGAATGAAATAATAGGTTAATTAATTAAATTGGCAAGTTAATTCCCTGAGAATTGAGGCTACTGTATTAAGATTGGCCTTAATATTGCAAAAAGAATATACCTCTTGAACATAGACAAATTTTGACATATGACTGACATATGCAAGCATGTTAAAGAGATAAGATATAGACTGCATAAAGTCATTGCAAATGGAGGAATGATTCTAGGTTTTAACAGGCTACAATTGTCACAAATTCATAACCAAATTAGCATCATAGCTAAATGAAATAACAAATAATATTTTTAAACTGTACTGTGAGCAAAAGTTAGACTAAGGTAGAGATTAGAAAGTTGAATCAGGGGCCACAGGCACTGTACTTAACTCCTAAGTCAGGGAATTCTGTAACCTACTTTCTAAATTGGGTGACAACTCAGAAATGATTTGCTTCCCCCTGGGCAGTCCTACACAAATTTAAAGACTACATTTGGTTCCTGTAAAGTGGAGGAAGGGACAGGAAGTAACACAAAGAAGGGTCTTTAAAAGTGGCTGCAACTTCTGGTGACAATGTCTTTAAGCTTTTTTGAGACTTTGGAGGCTGGTGGAGGACCTCCTTCTTCAGTCTGGACCTGGGACTCTAGTATTTGGTAAGACTACTCCGGGATCTTCTCCCCTTGGCCTTTGGATTGCTGAGTGGAAAAACCTGACTCTCTTTTCCTGACTTCCCGGAGAGATTAACACCAGATAGACCTCCCTCTCAGACGAGACCATGTGAGTGAAACCCTTGCTTAATTTACCTCTGGGCTCTATGGCTGGGGCTTCTGGAGCACTGAGTGCCAGAGCAAATATTTAGCTTGTTAGGTTAACTGCTTTCTTTTACTCTCTTTTACATCCCACTCCTTTCCCTCTTTACCTCTATTATGTAAATAAAACTGATAAAAAATCATTTTGACTTGAGCTGCATTATTTTTAAATCTGTGACCAAATTCTCATATTATTAATACAACCTTTAATTTAATACCTACAACACCATGAAGACTTCAAAGCAATAAATAATCCAGAGTTAAGATTACAATATAAAAAAGGAGCAAGCTAAACAAGAAGTAATAGGAGCTAGAAAACCAAAACATCATTGAAGACTGTTCTTCAACAACAAAAACAATGACAGAGAGCTTTGCTACTTTTTAAAAAGAGTAACGACCACTACATTAATAATATATTTGATGGAAGGAGGTGGTTCTGGGTTGGGTCTAACTCAGGATAGCCCCTTGATAGTTTATATTCATTATTGAAACAGAAGTAGGTCATTCAATAATTAATAAAGCCATGGCAAGATATTCAACAAAGGTATGCAGTAAGGACTGATTTAGTTGAAGAAAGTTCCTTGCCTGTATTGTACATCTTTTTTCACCAACAACTCATTTAAAAGAATCTAGAGCTCCTCCTCATGATGGTTTTGTACTCTGGCAACTAGAAAATAATGGCAATAGCCTGAGCCTTTAGTTCCCTTAGCTAGCCAAGTTACAGTGATAGTTTTAACACCTTTTAAGGAAAAACTAGCCTAATAAATTGGGGGAAGAATTAGGTATTATTCCCGTCATATTGGTCAAATGCTGACAGAAAGTTAAAATCTAGTCCAAGGAGCCAAAAGGAAAGGCAGATGATCAAATGAAACTTGATAGATGGATTTAAGAAATGTTATACCCTAAAAATCATTTCTATTGAAGTTAAACATGTTAGAGAATAACATTTTAGAGTTTTACATTTAAAACCCTTCACAAACTTGCTCTAGCTGATGTTCCTAGGCTTAGTGATAGTCATCTTCATTTATTCACTGACCCATCCCATTGACCTAGTAACTATTCCCCAAATTGGACATTTCATCTCCAACTTAAAAGACTTAGGACAATAACAGTATTTCTTCATTTCTACCTCTAAGAATTCTGAGTTTTCCTTCAAGACTCAAATCATGTGCCATCTCTCTATAGGGTAATCTTTTCTTATTCTCCCTACCTAAACCCAGAAATGTGAGTGATCTCCCCTTCTAATAATCATAAATATGCCTGTCTTTTGTGAAGATGGGATCAACCCCACCCTACTTATTCTTTAGATTTTAGCCACCAGGAATGTATACATCCCCACATAAGGATTAAGTGGGGTTGGGGGTGGGGGAGGTCTTTGACCCACGTGTGCTACCAAGTGACAAATCAGAAACAACTGGCTGCCCCCTGAGCAGTCTGAGGCCAAGTTTAAGCTGCCATTGGTACACATAAAGATGGATCACAGGTACAGGAAGTGACACATAGAACTGTCTTTAAATTTAGTGGTCCCTTCATGTGAGGGGGTCTTCTCCTTTGAACATGGCCTTGGAGGAGCTCAGGTTTGAGACTTCAGACTGCTTCCCTTTGGACTGACACATAGTGAGTGAAAAGGGCTGACTCCCTTTCCTTGGCTTTTTTGGAGGCACTAGCCTCTGGAGAGCCCCTCTTGTTGGGATTCCCTTTCCTTGGCTTTTCTGGAGATATTAATCTCTAGAGAGACCCCTTGTCCTGGAGGAGGTCTCCTGGCTGGAAGCCTTGTTAAATTAATACTATGCCACCACCCCTCCCCACTTTGCTGGGGTCTCTGAATCCCTGCCTGGTTCAGATCAGGCCGGACCAGCACTTATTGGCGCTCTCTCTCTCTCTCTCTCTCTCTCTCTCTCTCTCTCTCTCTCTCTCTCTCTCTCTCTCTCTCACACACACACACACACACACACACACACACACACACAATACTTTCCTTACTTTCTTTCTCTTTATTTGTAAAAAAAACTACCATAAAAGCCATTCTGACTTGAGTAATTCATTGGAATTTAGTAATTAAATTCCTGGGGACCATACTCTCATAGGCCAACCATAATTTTTACCCCTTACACTGTTTACCTATTACATAACCACCCATTTGAACACAACAGCAGAATTTAACTTCCTAAACAATAAGAACTATTTCATCATTTTAATGACAAAAACACTGTATCAAAACACGAAGTTGGATACTTCCAGGTAAGCATGGCGGTAGTCTAGACACAGGACTACTACTCTACTCACCACATACCAATACAGACTACCTCAAAAAGCCGAAAAAACCCAAATTCATATGAATGAAGGGACCCTAGACTAGGGCACAGCATTGAAGGTATGTAGGATATGGGCATTTCCAGATCATAAGGAGGTGAAAAAGCTCCCACCAAAACACGAGTTGATCCATCTTCCCCCACCCCACCTACAGAGGCAGAGTCAGAATCAGTGCGCTACATTCAATGAGAGAGTGAGGGGCACCTCTGGAGTGAGTGAGGGGCACTTTTGGGTCCTTGGTAGCAGACTTAGACCACTGAGGGCTTACCCCTAAGAGCAGATAGTCCTGAGGTCCCAGCAGGCTGAGAAGTGTAGACCATGGGTGCCAGCAGGGGCAGCAAACAGCAGAAGCTGCAGAGACTCAAGAGGTGGCCTCAGCCAAAATTCTTGCTCCTTAGCTCCATACACAGAGAGCCTGCCCATCTCACTCAGATTTCTAACTGGAAATGGCAGGAAAAACCACCACAGTAATGGGAAAAAGTGACCAGGAACAACAACTTCCCACCACCAAGAAAAACAAGAAGAATGGGTTGACCCTGTAAATTTTTTATGGAGGAAAAATGCAGGCTACAGAGTAAATAGAAGAGGAAATCCAAATAAATGCATCAAAACCTTCCAAAAACTAGAAATTGTCCACAATTTCCTGAAGAATTTAAATTGGAGCTTATCAAAAAGATGGAAACCTTTGGGCAAGAAAAGTAGGAAATAGTTCAAAAAGAAAATAATAGTATAAAGGACAAAAACTCCCATTCAGAGAAATAGCTAGAAGCCAGGAAAAGCAGGATAGACCAAACGGAAAAGAAAAATCAAAAGATTATAGCAGAAAATCAGTCCTATGAGTCCAGAATTGGGCAATTGGAAGCCAATGACCTTGCAAAACAACAAGAATTAATAAAGCAAAGTCAAAAGCCTGACAAAATAGAAGAAAACATAAAATATCATCAGGAAAACAGAACCGGAAGAGACAAATTTGAGAATCACTGATCTACTTAAAAATCCAAAAATATCATACTACAAGAAATTATCCAAGAAAACTGCCCTGATGTTCTTGAACAAGGGGGCAAAATAGAAAGAGTTCATAGAATACCCTCTACACTAAATCTTTAAAAGACAACTCCCAGGAATGTATTGCCAAATTCAAGAGCATCCAAGCTAAGGAGAAAATTTTGCAAATATCAAAAAAAGAAATAATTCAGATATCAAGGAACACCAATGAGGATTACCCAAGACCTGGCAGCTTCCACACAGAAGGACCACAAGTCTTGAAATGTGACATTTAGAAAGGCAAGAGAATTGGGTCTTCAACCAAGGATAACCTATCCATCAAAACTGGCTATATACTTTGTGGTAGAGGCATGGAGAGAGAGAGGACTTGCAAGCATATACTTCCAGGGGAGAGTATGGGCATTCAACATAGAAAATTTCCAAGTATTTGTAAAGAAAAGACCAGAACTAAGTGGAAAGTTTGATATCCAAACACAAAAATCAAGAGAAACATGAAAAGGTAAATAAGAGAGGGAAAAGGGGAAAAAATGGTTTTTTTGTTCAAACTTTCTTCTTTAAGGGCATCAATAAGATCAAATTTCTTATATTAGTATATGGGGAAAATGTTATTTGTAACTCTCAAAAATTATATTCAATATTACAGTATTTAGAGGAATCATTCACAGGAAGAGATTGGGGTAATAAGTGCTATAAGATGATATGCAAGAAAAGAAAAAGTGTGGGGGAAATCAAAGATGGCACCAATAGATACTTGAAGAAATAAAATAAATAGGATAATCTTTATCACACAAAGATACACATGGGAAGGGGAGGGGAAGAATACTATTATAAGAAAGAGAGGAAGAGTGTGCTAATAGGTAATACTTAAATCTTACTCTCAATGAAATCAATTCTGAGAGGAAAGAGCATCTAGATCCATTGGGGTATTGAATTCTATCTTACCCTACAGGGAAAGTAAGAAGGGAAAACTAAGGGGGTTAGGGGGGAAGGTAGTACAAAAAGGGAGGAAAGGAGAGGGGGGAGGAAACTTAACAGACCCTAAAAAATATATGATGGGAGCAAAAAGGGAGGGGGAAGGAAGGGAAGCTTATTAAGGGCAGGGATTAGGGGGACTGATCAAAAGCAAACCACTGGTTTAAAAGGATATAGCAAAAGAAGAAAGGACAGAACTAGGAGAGGATATTAAAATGCTGGGGAATACATAAGTGGCAATCATAACCTTGAATGTGAATGGGATGAACTCACCCACAAAACAAAAAAATAGGAGAGTGGACTAGAAATCAAAACCCCATCATATGTTGTCTGAAAGAAACACACTTGAGGTGGATAGACACTCACAAGGTTAGAATAAAAGGTTGGAGTGAAACCTATTGGGCCTCAGCTAATAGAAAGAAGGCAAGAATTGCAATCATGATATCTGACAAAGCCAAAGTAAAAATCGATCTGATTAAAAGGGATAGGGAAGGTAAATACATCCTGATAAAAGGCAGTATAGACAATGAGGAAATATCAATAATCAACATGTATGCACCAAATGGTATAGCACCCAACTTTCTAATGGAGAAACTAATGGAATTGAAGGAGGAAATAGATAGTAAAACTATACTAGTGGGAAACCTGAACCTACCACTATCAAATTTAGATAAATAAAATAAATAAATAAATAAATAAATAAATAAATAAGGAAGAGGTAAGAGATGTGAATGAAATCTTAGAAAAATTAAAGTTAATAGAAATATGGAGAAAATTAAATAGGGACAAAATGGAATACACCTTCTTTTCAGTAGCACGTGATACATTCACAAAGACTGACAATGTACTAGGGCATAAAAACATGGCAAACAAATGTAGAAAAACAGAAATAATAAATGCAACCTTTTCAAATCATGATGCAATAAAATAATAATTAGTAAGAGAACATGGAGAGGTAAATAAAAATGAATTGGAAATTAAATAATATGATTCTCCAAATTCAGTTAGAGAACAAATCATAGAAACAATGATGAGACATCCTTTCAAAATCTATGGGATTTAGCCAAAGCAGTACTCAGGAGGAAATTTATATCCTTGAGTGCATATGTTAACAAATTAGGGAGGGCAGAGGTCAATGCATTGGACATGCAAATCAAAAAACTTGAAAGGAAACAAATAAAAAATCCCTAGATGAAAATTAAATTAGAGACCCTAAAAATTAAGGGAGAAATTAATAAAAACAAAAGTGAAAGAACTATTGAACTAATAAATAAGACTAGAAGCTGGTATTTTGAAAAAACAAACAAAACAGACAAAGCACTGGTCAATCTAATTAAAAAAGGAAAGAAGAAAACCAAATTAATAGTATCATAGATGAAAAGGGAGACCTCACCTCCAATGAAGAGGAAATTAAGGAAATCATTAAAAACTACTTTGCCTAATTATATGGCAAGAAATATGGCAATCTAGGTGATATGGATAATATTTACAAAAATATAAATTGCCTAGATTAACAGAAGAAGGAAAAGAATTCTTAAATAATCCCATATCAGAAAAAGAAATTGAACAAGGCATCAAAGAACTCCCTAAGAAAAAATCACCAGGGCCTGATGGATTCACAAGTGAATTCTATCAAACATTCAAAGAACAACTAATCCCAATATTATACAAACTATTTGACAGAATAAGCTAAGAGGGAGTTCTACCAAACTTCTTTTATGACACAAATATGGTACTTATTCCAAAGTCAGGCAGGTCAAAAACAGAGAAAGAAAACTATAGACCGATCTCCTTAATGAACCTAGATGCAAAAATCTTAAATAGAACACTAGCGAAAAGACTCCAGCAAGTCATCATGAGGATTATTCCTTATGGTCAGGTGGGATTTATAACAGGAATGCAAGGATGGTTCAATATTAGGAAAACTGTACACATAATTGACCATATCAATAAACAAACTGACAAAAACCACATGATTATCTCAAAAGATGCAGAAAAAGCCTTTGACAAAATATAACATTTATTCTCACTGAAAACACTAGAAAGTATAGGAATAGAAGGTCTTTTCCTAAAAATAATAAACAGTATTTGCCTAAAACTATCAGCAAACATCATTTGCAATGGGGATAAACTAGATGCCTTCCCAATAAGATCAGGAGTAAAACAAGGATGCCCATTATCACCTCTATTATTTAACACTGTACTAGAAACACTAGCAGTAGCAATTAGAGAAGAAAAAGAAATTGAAGGTATTAAAATTGGCAATGAGGAGACCAATCTACCACTCTTTGGGGATGATATGATGGTCTACTTAAAGAATCCTAGAGAATCAACTAAAAAGCTAGTCGAAATAATCAACAACTTTAGCAAAGTCACAGGATACAAAATAAACCCGTATAAGTCATCAGCATTTCTATATATCTCCAATCCATCTCAGCAGCAAGAATTAGAAAGAAAAATTCCATTTAAAATCACACTAGACAATATAAAATACTTGGGAATCTATCTGCTGAGACAAACATAGGAACTATATGAAAACAAATACAAAACACTTTCCACACAATTAAAACTAGATCTAAATAATTGGAAGAACATTAATTGCTTATGGTTAGAATGAGCTAACATAATAAAAATGACCATCCTATCCAATCTTATTTACTTATTTAGTACCATACCCACCGAATTAACAAAAAACTTTTTTTACTGAATTAGAAAAAAACATACCAAAGTTCATTTGGAGGAACAAAAGATCAAAGATATCCAGGGAAATCATGGAAAAAAAATGTGAAGGAAGGTGGCCTTGCAGTCACAGATCTCAAATTATCCTATAAAGCAGTGGTCATCAAAACAATTTGGTACTTTCTAAGAGACAGAAAGGAGGATCAATGGAATAGACTTGGGTTAAATTACCTCAGCAGGACAGTCTATGATAAGCCCAAAGATCCCACTTTTGGGGACCAAAACCCACTATTTGATAAAAACTGCTCGGAAAATTGGAAGACAGTATGGGAGAGATTAAGTTTGGATCAACATCTCACATCCTACACCAAGATAAACACAGAATGGGTGAATGACTTGAACATAAAGATGAAAACTATAAGTAAATTACATGAACACAGAATAGTATACATGTCAGGACTTTGGGAAAAGAAAGGTTTTAAAGTCAAGCAAATGTTAGAAAAAAAATCACAAAATGTAAAATAAATAATTTTGATTATATCAAATTTAAAAGTTTTTGTACAAACAGGAACCAAAATTAGAAGAGAAGTAACAAATTGGGAAACAATATTCATTACAAAAACCTTTGACAAAGGTCTAATTACTCAAATTTATAAAGAGCAATTGTACCAAAACTCAAGCCATTCTCCAATTGATGAATGGGCAAGGGACATGAATAGGCAGTTTTCAGTTAAAGAAATCAAAACTATTAATAAGAACATGAAAAAGTGTTCTACATCTCTTATAATCAGAGACATGCAAATCAAAACAACTCTGAGGTATCACCTCACACCTAGCAGATTGGCTAACATGACAGCAACGGAAAGTGATAAATGCTGGAGGGGATGTGGCAAAGTTGGGACATTAATGCATTGCTGGTGGAGGAGTGAATTGATCTAACCATTCTGGAGGGCAATTTGGAACTAGGCCCAAAGGGCTCTAAAAGACTGTCTGCCCTTTGATCCAGCCATAGCACTGCTGGGTTTGTACCCCAAAGAGATAATAAGGAAAAAGACATGTACAAGAATATTCGTAGCCGTGCTCTTTGTGGTGTCAAAAAATTGGAAAATGAAGGGATGCCCTTCAATTCGGGAATAACTAAACAAATTGTAGTATATGTTGGTGATGGAATACTATTGTGCTCAGGGAAATAATAAACTGGAGTTATTCCATGTGAACTGGAATGACCTCCAAGAATTGATGCAGAGCTAAAGAAGCAGAACCAGGAGAACATTGTACACAGAGCCTGATACATTGTGGTACAATCGACTCCATTAGTTGCAGTGCAGGGATCCTGAACAACCCAGAGGGTTCTGTGAGAAAGAACACTATCCCCATTAAGAAGAAAATCTGTGTGAGTAGAAACACTGAAGAAAAACAACTGCTTGACTACATTGGTTGAGGGGGATATGACTGGGGATATAGATTCTAAATGAACATCTCAGTGCAAACATCAACAACATGGAAATAGGTTCTGATCAAGGACACATGTAAATACCCAGTGGAATTGCACATAGGCTACAGGAAGGGTTGGGATAGGGGAGGGAAGGATAGAATATGATTCTTGTAACCAAGGAATAATGTTCTAAATTGACTAAATAAATTTTTTTTTAAAAAATCATGAAGTTGTTTCTTAAGCCAGATATTGAATATTGTACTTTATCAATGTAAGCTAAGGAAATGAATTGTTTAGACTATCAAGCTCTTAGTGCATTTGTCCTTTACACAAGTTTTTTCTTTTTATATAGCTTTGACTAACACAGAGATGACTTATTAGTATGAAACAACAAGTCAAAGGCTTAGAAGTGATCCTCTCTATTATAAACTGAAATGTAAAAAAGGTCTTAAATTCTCAAGTATCAATCTAAAAAAAAGAGATAAAAACCTAAGACAAAGAAAGTCTCTCAAGGATTTCTGAACACTCAATCAAGCCATTTTCTTAATTTAATATATTTTTCATGTGAATGTGACCAGAGAATGATGGATTTAAAGATAACTAGTCAAACTTCCTCATTTTGCAAATGAGGAACAAAGACCCAAATAATTTAAATAATTAACCCAAGGTTATATAAGGCATACATGAAAAGACCAGAAATTTCAGGTCCTCTGGTTCTAAATCCAGCACTTACTTTTGAACAAAAGTATTTTCATTACATTTTATTTCAGAAGTCAAATATTGTTTTCATTTGCAAAGCTTGAAAAGATGATTTCTATTTCTTTTATTTTCCAATATGAATTAATAACGAGTTTTTCAAAATTACTCTTCCTCACTATCACCTTAATAATGCCAGCCTTAAGATTTTCCTAGCTTAAAGAAGTAAAAAATTTATGCTGATGAACATAATTATCCTTTACAATACTATATTTCATGTTATCTAAGCATGAAAATTTTTACATTTTACATTTAGAAATTTTTACATGATTCACTGTAGATGAATAATTTCTATAAAACAATTTCCAGTTTGTACTTCTGTCACTAATAGTACTATACTACTTAACTATGATATTTAATGTATAACCTTTTTAATTTAATGAGAATTATCAAAATTCTTTTAGCATGAAAATGTTAACCAGCATAAAAAAGTTTTAGAATGGAAACAAACATACACCACAGAAACAAAAAACTTCATGCTTCAACAAGATGCCAAATTGGAGGACAAGATGGCATTGATATCATTAAAGGAGACCTCAACAAGCATGTTAAATTGACTGCATTACCTGAGACATAAAAATCACATTGTGAATATAGCAAATTATAAAAGTAGCAATTTTTAATCTTGAAAATGATTCATATCTAGTCACCTCAAATTACAATTTTCACTATTGACTAGCTTTTCATCTTTGTTATTTTGAAGATTTTTATTCTATTCTGTGAATATGAAATTGAAGAATATCAGATTAACCTAAATTCTTTCTGTGATTTCCTCAGAAATGAGACAATGTAACCAGAATGGATAATCTCAAAACTGATGAAAGCTTTTAACATTATTAAATTTATATAACAATATTTTCCTCAAGTCAATACATTACTCTGAGGCTATAAATTCAGAAAATGTTTATTTTCTCACAGAAGTATTCAGTCTTTACCTCTGTAATCAGAACATTTGAAAAGATTTTTAACACACATGAAAATTGAAGACCTTCAAAAAAAGAAAAAAGAAAAGACATAAAATTTGAATTAGAAAAAATGAAGGCTTTCCTAAGATATCTAAAAATGCAATAAACTTAAATATATTCATGTTTCAATAGAATTTGATTGAATTGGAAAATTGTTCATAGTAAAAACAAAAATGATCATTGTAAAAACAAAAAAGGCATTACTGTTAAGATATATAGTCTGACTCTACTTATCATATCACTAATTGGAATCCTTTTAAAATGTCAAATGTTATTCAATAATATTAAAATGTAAATTGTTAAAAATATTTTATATATAAACAAAAAAGTCTAATTTACTTTTTTGTTCTCCAAATCTCTAGCTGCCTAACTATGTAAAACTATATAAGTAACATCCAAATCAACTGAAAAGAAATAAATTGGTTAATGTCAGGTAAGGATTCCATTATAGGATTAATTAAACTAAAAGAAGTTACTAGTGGTTCAGAAATATGAGAAAAATAATATTAATATTTCTTAAGAGACAAGACATATTAAGTCTATGTTGTTAAGATCAGATGATCCAAAAATAATTCTTAGAGATCTAGTCTAAAGGTATCAAATTCAGGGTGCTCTGACCAACATAAAGTATAACTGGAAAATATTTAGTAAAATATATAGCAATACAATAAAACTTAAATAATGTTAATTTGTGGTTTTCTAAGCCCATATCTGGCCCAAAGGGATCCATTTTTATTTGAGTTTGACACCACTGCTACATTTCAAACTTCTCATTTCATACATAGGAAAACTGAGGCCCAGAGACATTAAGTGGCTTGCTGAATGCTATACATTTGGTAAGCAGCAAAGATCTACTGTTCCCAAAGTATTCCTTCTTCTACCTCCTACTCCAGAGATGTGAAACTGATTACCTACTCCTGAATGTTAGAAACAAGTTAAAATATAACATGGAAATAGTTAACAAAATTTCCAAAATTGCAATCAAATATAATGTTAATCTGTGGTTTCTGAAGTAAAAAAAAAAAATAGGCAACCGGGATTGATTTCTAATTTGGTTCAATATTACTCAGCATCACTCAATAATACCAAGAAAAGCAATCATTTAAGATACATATTAAAAGTTTCTGAATTCTAAATTTTGAAGTTGTATGTTGGTACATACACATATTTTATTTTAGGTATATCTTAGCTTCACTAAGATTTGGGGGTACTACATATACATGCATATATGTATAATTTCTTGAGATTTGTCAAACTCATCATTAAGGTATTATAAATACATCAGTATAAAGTCTGCTAGAAAGCTTATTCTTTATTTTTCACCTTGGCAATCAATTATGAATAATGATGTATTAATAATAATAATGGGTAAGAATATAAAATTAATGGAATATTTCTGTCAATTGAGGCAAAATAGTGCAATTAAACTCAGCAAATCAGCAATGAATATTTATTATCTGAATGAATCCCAAATAAAATTCATTAATTTTATCATAACAATGATTTATAATTCTCTTCAAGCATAACATATAACCAATTTTAGAGGGATCATGACAAAACCATATACTCAAATATAATTTCAATAAACTAAGAATGCTAAAAATATTCATCTTATTTTTTGCTGAAGAAGTCTATAAGATCCAGAGGGAATGTAAGTTAAGCACTTGAAATGACATGTTATCAAATGAATTGTCAGTGAAAAAATAACATAAAACTGTTAAGAATCTTCCATACTTAGATTACCCAATTATTCACATTCTCATACGTTCATCCTCTTTTGACTTCATCTACAGCTGTTTCAACTAAGCTTGGGGAATTTAAATAATAGTTAGAGTGTATCTTTGCATGGGAAACCTATGTATTTATGGTAATTCAGAAACAAATTGATTAGAAAGTTAAGTTTGATAAATGACTAAGGGGGAAAAGAGAAAAAGAAATAATTGTGTGGGCTATAGAGTTTTAAAAAATCTACATATTGATGATAAAATATCTCTAGGAAAAAGTGTATAAATGGATGTGAAGGCTTCATATTCAAATATAAACAAATTATATTGATCCAGAAGATAGGAGACTTCAAAAAAAGAACTTAAGAAAGGTATATACTCTTCATCTTTGACAACAAGATGAATAATAAGCATTGCTTAAAACTCTACAGCAGTTTATATATTATGGAGCAATTTCTTCATAAACAGGTTATGAGGCAAGAAGTACAAAAAGGAACTCCATTTTATAGATGAGAAAATTGATGGTTAGAGAAGAGAACAGTGAGAAAAAAGAAGTTTTTGAGTCATTTCCTCAAACCCAGATCATCTGAAATCAAGTCCTATGCTATCTACTACCAAAAAAAATGATATATTTTAATTGCAGTTTATAAAAATTCTCTGTAGTTTTTGGCAAATGTGTTTCTCTGTCCCTTAAGTCTTGTAATTGTGCTCACTTATAAAATGTATAACCTGTAAGAAGGTTCTAAAAGTTCAAATCCCAGATCTGACATTTTACCACTTGTATGACCATACATAAGTCACTTACTTTTTGGAGCCTTGGCCTTATCATCTGAAAAATGGGAACTAGGCTAGATGACATCTAAGAGTTGTTCTAAACCTACATTTGTTATTATGGTCTTATAAATAATTATATGTAAATTTTTACCTTGCAAACTTTGCCATGTTAATTAAAAATGAAAAATCTATGCAATCTAAGAATTAAGAATATGAGATAATTACTTAAATGGAAAGTGAATTGTCTATTTAGCTACTAGTAGAGAGAACCAAGGGAAAATGAAAAATAGCAGCAAATGAGAAAGAAAACTAAAAGTAATATTTTCACCACAAATTATAGGAGTACCAGTTGTGACAACAGTGTTAATTGATTCAAAATACATTCAAAGAAGCTACAAATACCATTAAAAGACATTTAGCAACTTATCATGACTAAATATGTTATCTACAGTTATAATTTCCTCTCATTTGTAAGCAGAGATTTGAAAATATTTGAAAATAAATTATAAAAGACTTAGTTTCTCTGTTATGATTGGACTTTAAAAAGATCCCAATGCCTCTGAAAAATACAAATCCAAAAAATTCAAATCAAATAAGTTTTGCATTTATCCCTGGGCATCATATAATAGTACAGCATATATCAAAGTTTGATAGCTTGAGACTTAGAAACAGAGATATAAAATCCAGATACCTATCTACTAGAAATACAAAGTTAATCTCCAACTAATGAATGAACCAGCTGTGTCTCACCCAAGAATTTTATAAACCAATTATTTGCAACTTAGTATGTATTTTCTCACAGAAACAATGGTATGGGCTCTCAGGTGGGCATGTTACAGTAATGATCTAATTTAATACCTCATTCAGCAAAAGACGTGGTTTCAAGTGATGACTTAAGTAATTACTAGCTATATGATCATTGTCAAGTTGTACTTGACCCTGCTAAAGCTTTACAGTGCAAATTGGGAATATAATACTTATATAACTAAACCTACAGTGCTGTTTGGGAAGAATTGTACTTAGAAAACTACCAATGGCTACAGAAACATGAGCTATTACTATCATCATCACAATCATGGTGTAAAAAGGAATTTTTTATTCCATTTTTAATTTAATGGGGGATCTGGAGGTCCTCTTACTATAAAGATGTGTAGGGATTAACCAGCCCACAGTGACTGGAAGTAGAAACTGTAGAGACAGGAAGGAGGAACCATAGAAACAGGAAGTGAAGTAGGAAAAGGGTATAAAAGGAGGCCAGGTCAGTTGTTTCTGTCAGTTGCTGAGAGTTAGGGCTTGCAGTTGCCGGGTAGTTGGCTGCTAGGAGTATGTTGGGTTGGTGGTTGGCGTTTAGGTGTTGGAATATTAAGGTGGGCTTGAGCTTGAGAGGGCTTTTTGGCTTTAGCCTTTAGAGGGCTTTTAGTTTGGGTTGTTAGATTTTTTTCCTTTCTTGAATTTTTTTTGGAAGGTAGCAAGTCTTCATTGACAGATCTAATTAGGATTGGATTAAACACTGATTGGGTTGGATTTGATTGGGCTGGATTGGGTTGGAACATTGTGGGCTGGTTGTATTGTGTATAGGCAGTTTTAGGTAGTAATTATAGGTAGTTATAGGATAACTAGTATAGACATAAGAAATTTTCTTTCTCTACCTCTTTCCTATATTTTTCTCCTATACTATATTCATTTTACTATCTCTATTTTAATTAAACTAAATTGTTAAAATTTTTAAGGCTGCTCTCTTATTTTGTCAAAACTCCTAATTTAACCCTTACAATAGCAATAAGGTGATCCCTATGTTAAAGAAGGCTATACATGAGAGGATAAATTGGAATGGCTTCAAATATGGGTTTAATGATAGGTTCTTCATCTGTCTCTTTGCCTGTCATCAGAGGAATAGCTTATGCTCCTTAGTTATACTTTTGGCCCACAGTTATTTTCTCCTCTGGGTCTCAATTTCATTATTAAATGAGGACTCTAGCCTAAGTTTGCTTAGGTTGCAGAGTTTGATGTAGGTTGGCAAAGAGATCACCAATAAAATCACAGACTGTGTGAAGGTTAGAGAAATATTTTCCCTGGGTCAGACCACAAAAGTGTATTCAAAACCTAATGTAACAAAATTATTTACCTTATTAAGAACATTTGCCAGACTGAATAAAATAATCATGTGGACTAAGAAGAAAGTTTCCTATTCCTTTCCTAGTGCAGAAATAGATCTAAGTACATTTTTTGATGCATGTGAAATTTATCCTTGGTACCCTCTATCTCTTTGTGGCCTTCTCACTAGTACTGCAAAGTCCAAACACTATTCTGCTGTGCTAAGAATACCCCTTATCACCACTACTAAGGGAAACTTCCAGAAGATCTCCTAATCTCTCCTCCACCCCAATTCTAGCCAAAGTGCTCTTTCCCCATAATCTACAAAACACCTCAGTAAAGCTAGGTAATGAGAAAAATATGTATTGAGACTTTTAAACTATCTCAATGTATTTGCATAACAAAATGTGACTAATTGATCCAAACAAATTTCTAATCAGAAGAATTTCAGTAATTTTTTTTATTAGACAATGTATTAGGAAGTTTTAGGAGCAGGATAATGAGAGAAACAGGTTAACCCTTCTACATATGCTAATCCCTCATCAACTCCTCTCAAAAATTTTTGCTGAAAAGTAAAAAAAAAAACAAAAGTTTTTTTCCTAAAACCATAATTTACCTCAACTGACAAGTTTTGTTTTGTTTTTTGACAAGGGGTAAACGAAAGAAAGAGGAAAAAACAGGGCATAGGTGAAGGAGGGATAGCCTTTTCCATGTTTGTATTCTTCACTAAGGATCTTTCTCTAAACTTTAGAAAAGTTTTTGGTTTTGTTGGTTTGTTTTTGTTTTGTTTTTTTTTTTACAAAGGATAACAAAAAGGTAACTGTTTAGAGTATTTCTCACCAAAGGAAACTTTTGTGAAGGCAGGGATTACTTAGTACTAGGTTCACTTTCTAAGAGTTTCCATATTACTCATCACAGGTGCTGATGTCTGTCAACTGGAAAAAAAAAAGTGGGGGGGAGCAAAAATAGTAATGTCACTCTCAAAAGATCTAATAAATTCTGTGATGAGGCAGAAAATATGCCAGCATCAGAGAGGCTCCCTCTTCCCTTAACACATTTTTCTCACACTATATCCATCTGCATCCTCAATCTTCCAAAAGGTTTTGACATGAAAACTGAGGAAAAGCAATCCCAGTATCTTCTTTCCAACTAATTGCCATCCATTCCTCCCACCCAATCACCTTAAGCTTTGCTTTTAAGAAAACTGTAGAAATAATAGGCATAAAAAAAGAAAAAGCTTCCTTGGAAGAATCATTGTAAGTACATGGGAGCTGTTGAGAACTGGATGAGCTCTTCTGCATCATGAAATTATTTCACTTGTAGAGTATTGTCACTTTGGCAGAGCATAATTGCATATATATTTTATAGATATACACATAGCTAAATTCACACACACACACACACATATACACACACATAGAGAGAGAGAGAGAAAGGGAGGGGAAGGAGAGGAAGAGAAAAAGGGAGGGAGATTAGAGGGAGGGATTGGAGTAAGGGAGAAACAGAAGATGCTTTAATTTCAAAGAAATATATACTGAGGTAAGATCCCCTATTTCCTCCTAAGGTTACAAGAGGGCAGGACCTAGTAAGACATATCAGAGTTCCCAGCTATATGATTTATAAGTGTTTTACAGAAAATTCTACACTGGCCAATGAAAACCCACCAAGCAGTTAATACAAGGGAAACAAATCTGAGAACCATATGTGAAACAATATAGTTGGGAAATTGGTTCTGAAGAAGAGTTTCCAATGGAAATTGCCATCAACTACTCCTTTGGATTTTTTTTGGTATTTATTGACAAAACAATGGTAAAATGTGTATGAAGTACTAAAATGATAAAATTGAATGCATTTGTTAACTAGCATAAGCATTTAAAAATACACTAGATCTCATTTATATTCATATTAGAGTATATGTGAGAGTGTATGAACATATGTAAATAAAATGTCTCTTATAAAGGCAGGTCCTACCTGATAAGACATAGCAGACGAAGGTGAAAAAACAGTTGTGGTCATTTTGTAATATTTAACTATTCTAATAGTGATGGTAATGCCAATATACAAGGTTTGATTCCTCTATTTTTAGATGGAAGAAACAAATTAGAATAATCAAATGAACTAAAGACAAGCTATCTGTCATTCATTTAATATTCACTAAAAAATAATTAAAGGTAAGTTGAGTATGAAACAGAAAAATTGAATTTTACTCTGAAAAATTTCAAAAATCTCATTTACCAGGCACTGATAGATACACTGAATCAAACTAATAAACATTAAATTAATCAAATACCTAAAGAGGAGGGAATATTTATTCTAAATAGGTTGCTGATAATCAAGTCATATGAATAAAATAAGCCAATTTAACCTCTTACAAAAAAGTAAAGAAAATAAAGATATTTCTTCTACTGGAAAAAAGTCAGATGGCAACACATAGATCTTTCCTAATACACTACCATCTTACAATACCTTCTCCAAAGTATTATGCTGCATTGACATTGATAATTTGACAGTTGCTACTTGCTCAATATAACTGCAACAGACCAATGAAAGAAGTTGAAGCAAGTTAGAAATTTTTTGTGCACTTGTTTCTTACTGTGTACTTTGCTATAATTGGGTTCCAGAATCTTAGTGTAAATTCAATGACTTTAATTTTGCTATACTTATATTTGACAAAGAAAATACTAAAGAATCATATTTAGTTTCAGATTTTACAGTCAAAACAAACAAAACAGGAGTCTCCTAATGGCACTAAACAATACATACTAAATTCATCAAAATATATACCAAAACTTATACTATATATGTAGAACTGTGGTGTATCCCCCCTCCCAAAAAAAAGGAAGCTCATGTATTTCAATGACAGAGGGAAAAGAGAAGGGGAAAGAGAGGGTCAACTGAGAAGGGAGAATTTTACTAAATGCATTACAACATTGTATCTTGTAGTATAAGGAAAAAGATTTCTTTAGTGGAGGCAGGAATCTAGATCTGTGCCTTCAGCAGTTTGTAGAACTCCCAGGGTGAAAATTCCCTCCACTGACACAGAGCTAAGATATTGCACAGGTCAAGTTAGACTTAGTTTTTTTTTCTGACTCTAAGACCAGCCTCCCTTCCATTCTAAGCTACAGATACTCTAATTAAATGCTCATAATAATTGTTTTTAAAACATGATTTTGATTTAAAATTTTTGCTACAGTAGGTATTTTTAAAAAATCAAAATTCTCTCAAAAAGGTCCATTGGTACCAAGCCAAGATATCCTCTGATGCTTTCAATGGTCCTTGTTAAATTGAAATTTGCAATGGAATATTTCCCTAAAATGAACATATCCTAGAAACTGTTCATGGTGTGGGGCAAGAGGAAAGTCTTTTTAACAGCTGCCTGAATTACCTTTGATTCATTTTCTATGCAAATACTACTCAGAAATGACAAAGACTAAAATGAATAAATGAACTATAACTACAAACTTCTTAAGGAAATATATTTTATCAGTAAGAAGTTATAAATCTTCATTTACATTTACAGGAAATTTTAGAGGAATAATTAGTTCACAACACTTTGCTAGTACTTGTATGGGCTCAAAGTTCAGATAAGACCTAGTCCATGTCTTCATGAGATTATGGTCTAGTAGGAAAGAAACTGAGAATATGTGAAAGATTTAAGAGGAATCAACCATAAAAATGGTTCTCATAGATTATCTTTAGTTCTTGATTTCATGAAATAAGTAATATAGTGTGAGGAAAGCTACTACAAATATGCCTTAAAACATTTTATTTAAAACTGGACATTATCCAATGCAGATCATTCTTAGGTTTTTAAATTTACCAGACTATGCAGAAAAACCTATTTTTAAGATTCTATTTTCCCATTACTACTAAATGAGTTTCCTCATGCTGGAAATCTACCAAACTCTTTTAAAAAACGAGGATGGAAAACACCAGCCAAATTTAATCCTGTTCATATATTCTTTTCAAAGATTATAATCAAAAATTGTTCTTTATATACACTTAAAATACTGTTTACAATGTTATTTTATTATTTAGTAAGGAAACATTAACTATAAACATTTAGGTGAAATTATTTGAGAATATTTATTTTCTCTTGTTTAGTTGTGATTCTTCCCCAATCTAAGACCCTTTTGTACTAATCATGCCAATGTGGTATTTTATATTCAGAAACAAGTAATTAAAATTTTTGTATATCTATACATGTGTGTAGATTATATGTAATATATGTATACATATATGTGTGTGTATTAACAAAGTGTAAGGGCCAGAAATGTAAGGGGATGGATAAGATTATTTAAGAGTATGGTCCCCAGGAATTTTTTTTTTAAACCCTTACCTTCTGTCTTGGAGTCAATACTGTGTATTGGCTCCAAGGCAGAAGAGTGGTAAGGGCTAGGCAATGGGGGTCAAGTGACTTGCCCAGGGTCACACAACTGGGAAGTGTCTGAGGCCAGATTTGAACCTAGGACCTCCCATCTCTAGGCCTAGCTCTCAATCCACTGAGCTACCCAGCTGCCCCCACTGAGCTACCCAGCTTCCCTGGTCTCCAGGAATTTCATCAATTCCAAATGATTTTTTAGCAATTTATGGTGATTTATTTACAAAAGGAACAAGTGAAAGTAAGAAAATCAGAGAGAGGATAGGATAAGATATCTAACCTAACACACTATGTATTTTGCTCTGACCCCTGGCTCAACACAGGCAGGGCTAATTATTCCTTAGCCAAAGGGGCCTCAGTCTTGAACCCAGGACTTGTAGATGAATAAAACAAGGGCTTCAGTCAGGAAGTCTCTCTCAAGAGGGGAGGCATGTCCTGAGGCTAGTCCCTTCAAAAAATCCAAGAAAGGAGTCAGCCTTTTTCACTCACTCATATGGTAGTTTAAAGGGAGAGATTTAAGAACAGTCTCACCAAAACCAAGGTCTCAGGTCCAGTAAGCAGATTCTTCACCAGCCTCCAACTTCAACTCAGAACTCTGAAGAACATAGAAGTCCTCACAGGAAGTTGTAACTCTTTTTAAAGACGCTTCTTTGCATCACTTCCTGTGCCTTCCTCTACTTTTTATGTGGACAAATTATAGTCTATAGTTTTACTTAGGACTGCCTAAAGGGCAGTCAGTAGTTTATGATTCATCATCCACATACACACACGTGGGTCACAGACCTTTCCCGCTCAATTGTAAGTGTGCTGTATACACTTCTGGTGATTAAATCTAAAAATGGGCAGGAGAGAGTTAATCCCATCTTCACACAAAGTTCATATAAGATCTGGTCCCTATCCTCATTCACTTATGTATATATGTCAATGACATATGTATGTATGTATGTCAAACCTAAATAATCTATTCAAACATCAACTCAAGTAAGTTTTCAAAGGCACCACAGCAACTTTTTCAAAATTTTCAAAGTTGGCATGTTTCACAATTACCTCAAAAGTATTCATTATTTTTAATTTTTTTTAAGTTTACATTTATATAAAACTTGACTTTTTTCTCACTACAACCTTATGAGTAAGATGAAGCAAATCATCTCAATGTTATAGGCCAGGACCCAGAGCAGTGACATAACTTACCCAATGTCCCATATCTAGTAACAGAATTAGATCTTGAAAATAGCCAAAACCTTTCCCAGATTTCCTCATCAATATTCTTCTTAAAGCTAAAACCACTTGTCTTTTGAATTACTATATGTATGGTACTCAAGTATGTTGATCAGGCTAATTTTGAATGTTCATCTGTTTTATAGTTTGACCAGAATGATATTAAAGAACCTTGAACTTGGTATCAGAAGATATAGGTTCTAGTTCTACCTCTGCTACTAAATTGCTATGTGATTTTGATAGTCATCTGCCTTCTCTGGAACTTAAATGCCTTTTCATTTTCTTTTCTTTTTTTGTTTAAACCCTTATTTTCTGCCTAATGGATTCTAAGGCAGAAGAATGGTGAATGTTAGGCAACTGAAGTTAAGTGACTTCCCTATGGTCACACTGATAGAAATATCTATAGATTTGACCTTAGTTCCCCTAGGCCTGGCACCCAAACCACCATGCTTCCTAGCTGCCCCTCTCAAATTCTTTTCTGTAAAATGAGGATAACTTTTGTACCATTTTCTTCATGGGTTTTTCATGAGGGAAGAAAAGTTACCAATATTTGAACCATAAGAATACTAAACTAAACTAGATAATCTCTAAGGTGTTTTCCAATCAGTTACAATTCTATTACTACCTGATAATGTTCTTAGTATTTTTTCCCCTCAGCACTGCCACTCACTGAGCTACCATTTTATTTAGAATAACCTAAATTGTAAATATAACAAAGAAAGTTTTGGAAAGATCAGCTAACTAAAATACTATTGGTAGAACTATGAACTGGTCCAACCACTCTGGAAAGTAATGTTGAATTATACTTAAAAAAAAAAAAAGATAAAATACCCATATTCTTTATCTGAAACATCTCACTGTTAGCAAGTAGGTCAATGACACAAAGGTCCTAGATGCACCAAAATATGCATCGTAGTACTAAATACTAGCAGAGATTTAGAAACAAAGTAGCTGACCTGAAATTGGAGAATGCCTATAGAGATTACATTGAAATATTACTAAGCTTTAAGAAATGATAACTGTAAAGAATTCAGAGAAGCATGACATTATGTGTACTGATGCACAATGGATTAAAGCAGAACCAGGAAAAATATATACAACTGCAACAATGTAAAAATGAAGACAACAATAAAAAGAACCTGAATGCTATGTAATTATAAGTAAGTTTATTTTTGTTGAAGAAATAACTTCCCTCCCTTCACCGTAGATGTAGAGGACTTTGGGTATGCAGAATTGTAAATATTGACAGACTCAATTGATGAAATGCTTAGTTTTATGGAACTGCTTTTCTGTTTATATAGGTATATATATATATATATAGATAGATAGATATACAAACACATATACATATACACTGTTACAAGGAATGGCTCAGGGAGTAGGTGATGGAAGAGGGATATATTTGGAAATGAAGATGATATAAAAATAAATCATTTCAATGAGAAAATTTTTAAAAGTAAAGAAAGTTGGATGTTGAAAGACTTAAGATAAAGTCAAGGTTATACATTTTGAGGATCTCATGAAAAGTCCCTTAAAATTCCTGATGATTAAATCTCATATTGGCACTATTTATTTTAAAAAGGAAAAACAAAAGAAAATGATAATTGGTCAAATAATAACTACAATTCAAATATGAGCTTAATAAAAGCTAAAATACTCCATTTATTTCCAAAAGAAAAATAAAACAAAAGTGGAAATATCTTGTAAAAATCAATCTTGAAAAATAAAGGTATTTAAGATACCAAATAATCCCTTTTGGGTCCACAGACTTACCAGACCTTAAGAAAACACAGCCAGAGTTGGTTGTTGCAGCATCTGAAGCATCCATTTCAAATCGCTCCCTCTAATCATTTATGTCGCAGGCTAAACTACAGCAATTTTCAAATTGGTTTAGTAAAGATTAGATGCAATTAGTATTAAATTGTGTAAAAGCAATATTAGTAGTTATTAATATGCAGTATACAAAAAGGATAATTTAGGGTTATATTTTCTCTAAAATTTGCTATTTCCTTATTCTTTGGTTTAATAAAAATTACTCTTAGTTATAGAGGTAAGTTTAGAATAGGAGTTCTTATCCTTAGGTTTGCAACTTCATTTTTAAAAAATATTTTGATAACTATATTTCAATATAATTGGTTATCTTTGTAACCTTAAAACATTTTATTTTCTGCATTGAAAACATTATTCTGAAAAGGGGTCCATAGGTTTATCAGACTAACAAAGGGTTCCATGACATACAAAAATAACGTTACCTCTAGTTCTCTATATGGAGTTTTTGTTACACTATTATGTAGTTTGTATGTTTGTTTTACTTTAGTACATTTTATGTAAGGGTAAGTTCAGACCAGATTTTAAGTCAAATCCTTTGTATAGTATTTAAAAAAAATTTTTTTAAACCCTTACCTTCTGTCTTAGTATCAATTCTATGACAGAAGAGTGGCAAGGGTTAAACAAAGGAGGTTAAGGGTTTCCCAGGTTACCAGAGCTAGGAAGTATTTGGAGCCAGATATTAATTAACCCAGATCCTTCTGACTCCAGGCCTGGCACTCTATCCACTGTGCTACCTAGCTGCCCCTATGATATTCTTTTAAAAATTAATTTCTTTGTGTTAATGTAAAACAAAAAGTAAACTTTCCCAGAGTATCTTTATTCTAAAAATAGCATCTAGGCCTAAGAAAGGAATTTTACAACTTAAAATAATTAGTGCTCTGGATGACAATGTAAAATTGCATGTTTCTGATTTTTTTTTTATTTACAAAACAAGTATTAATACTGACATTCTGGATATTAAGTTGTCTGGATGTAACAACTGTTGTCCACATCAGTTTAGTATCTGAAAAGAGGGGTTCTGAATTGAAGAAATGTATCCTTAATATTTTTTATGAACCAATTGGAATTTTCAGTTACTCATATGATATGCATTTCAGAAGAAATAGTGAAAAGAATGGAGAAAGGGGAAATACTATGCTTAGAGAAAAGAGGAACTGTTGCAAAAATATATGATCAGGTAGTATTCATTCTCCTGTAAGGAAGCTCCAGTTACTTTCTTTGTCCAGTTACAATTCAAATGATACTTCTTATATTCTAGATAACTACATTGTAACTCTTCAATTCTCCTATTTCATATTACAAGGTACTTAGTACTAAAAGTACAAATAAAAACTGTATTATGTGCATATTTCAAGTGATAATTTCTGAAATGTACTAGCTTGAAAAATTTCTCTCAAAATCACACTTTTAAAGATTTTTGCAATGTAACTTTCATCAAAGAAATTCAGCAAAATTATTTTTTTGTCAGCAAAAGATGGCTGAATTTCTCCTGCTGTAATTTCTGAAAATAGGTCCTTTTCCCCATACTATGCCATAGGTGCACAGTGTACAGATAACAACTTTTAAAAATAAAGCCCAGAGTGCAATAGTGGTAAGACCAAGAGATAAGTAAACCATCTCTCAGAATCAGTATACATAATGTAGTTCCAACAAAACTATAGGGAATTTTATTTTTTTTTAATTATGTGTCCTGGAATTTATGCTAGCATTTTATATCATAATAATAATCATCATGATTATTAACTTATTTTAGTCAGCTAATAAAGAGAAGTTTGAAGGTAAATAGGTTAGCCTATCACCTTTCATTTTATAACTTTTGCCTGCAATTAAACCATATTAATTTGGTTAAGAAATTATAAAAGCTGTAATTCTAGCTCTAAGAGGTTCCATACCAGTGCTTTTCACCAATGTTAACTTTAATATAGTGACTTTAAAATTTGAGTAAATCATCTCAGGACACTTTGAACATTATAACTGCCTGAATGTTTATTTAAATGAGCTTCAGATTTAGAAGCAATAATTAGGAATGAAATGACTAAAAACTACAGATTTTTCTTGACTTTAATAAAATCATATAAATACCAGGCTCAAGAACTGTTTGAATGTGAAATTTCTAGGAAAACTGGATATTATTAGCAACAGACCCAGATCAAGGTAAAGAGAATAAATACTTAAGGGACCTTGCAACCTCAAGGAATGGTCTCATTCTCCAACCTAGAAGTGAAATAAAGGGTGATTTCACTCCCTCAGTATGAGCTGACAAGTGATGTGGGGAAATAGATCCTAAAATGGTCCAACTCTGAGCTCTCTAGAAATAACATTGGTCATGATTTAAAACCCCTTTTCTTTGGGTCACACAACTCTTAGGAAAGGAAGGTGAAGTTTGTAAAGAGGCTAAAATTTTGCTTTTTTATTTCCAGTGATAATGGCAGCAGACTGGTTTTTAGAGGAACATGGACCAGAAATGAAGAAATATTATTTCTTATTGTCTCTCCCATTAGATGGTGAGTTTCTTGAAGGTAGGGGTGCCTTTTTTTCCCCTTCCTTTGTATCCCCCGCGTTTAGCATAGCAGTTGGAATATAGTAGGCACCTAATAAATGCTAGTTTACTTTAAAAGATAGAGGACAGCTCATAACTAAGAACTAGAGTGGTGACCTTATTTGTTGGAAGTGGATCAGGATAGTAAGCAACTTTATTTCTAACATCAGAGTAAGGGTCTGAAAGCTGGAGACGCTCAGGGGCAGAAAGGTCAGGGGCAACTTTATTTAGGGTAGTGCCCTATACAATTTCCAGGGGACCTCAAGCTACTCCTAAATGGACCAGATGGAAAGAGGAGAATCTTTTTTAGTAAAAGAGGGGAGCCACTTCCCAATTTCAGGGAGGGAAAAGGGAAAGAAAACAAAAGTTTGATCTGCAGGGATGGAGGGGGGGCATGTAAGCAGTAATCCTATTTTTTAAATTAGAGCTGTGGCTTGATTTTAGGTGGGTGAAGAGAAACACAGGGGACAAACATTTCTAAAAGTGGAGTTATCAGCAAATTTGAAACAAGAAACTTGTTCCTTAAGAATTCGATTTCAAAACCATGGGGTAGGATGGGGTGGGGTAAATTTATCTCTAAAAATGGGACTATCAGCTGATTTAGGAGGGAAGTGGGGAGAGAAATCGGGCAAACTGATTTCTTAAAGATGGAACTGTCATCTGATTTCAAGAAGCTTAAAAGACATAAGGAACAAATTAATTTCTAAAAACGCGGCCATGGGGGCGGGGAGGGGAAGTAGAGACACACCAGGGACAAACGTTTCTAAACAATGCTGCTTTCACCTGATTTGGGAGTGCTGAAAAGAGACAAGGGGGAAGAGGGGTTCAACATTTCTAACTGTGTGGCCATCAGATGATTTCGAGAGAGTGACACAACAGGTAAACTTATTTCTAAAAATGAGGCCATTGCTTGATTTCGGGGGAAGCTGAAAGAACTTATTTCTAAAAATAGGGCTGCCACCTGATAGGGAGCCGAAGGCTCTGGAGGCACCCAAGCAGATGCTGCGCGCTGCTCCCTGGGACGCAGAGGCCAAACTTATTTCCAAGAACGGGGCTGCCCGCGTGCCAAACCTGAACGCTTAGAGCGGGCCCTCCGCTCCAGGACCTTCCAGCTGACGTCAGCCATGAGCCCCTTCGCCCCAGTCATAGCCACCGCGGCCGCCGCTACCGCTGCTGGGAACTGCCGCCGCCGCCACTGCTTTCACTGCCACCTGGGTCAAAACGTCCCGGTTTGCCCCCGCCCAGCGACCCGGGTTCACGCCCCAAGGTAGCCCCTCCGCGCATGCCCCGCCTCCGGGACCCGCCCCCGGGTCCCGCCAGCCCCGCCCCCGCCTTCGTACGACACTGTCGCAAAGGGGGCCCCTCCCGGAAGTGGTTTGGACCGGCTTCTCCTACCCTGGGAAACCCTCTTGGAGCGGTCGGAGTAGTACCGAGCTCTCCGAACTGGGGACAGCGGAGACGGGGGCGCAGCGTTGTGACGCTGCTTCCGGTGGAGCTGGGGTTAGACGCTTGGCGGCTGCCGGGAGAAGCTCCCAGGGCCTGGGCCGGCACCAGGGCTGGACTCGGGGTCTGGGATTTGGGCAGGAAGTACTGACAGTTTGGGGAGGACCAGCCGCCAGTACGGCTGAGCGATGGCAGCGGCGGCCGCGGGCCGGCTTCTGGGCACCTGGGCGCTGCTGGCCCAGCTCCTGGGACTGGGACTCCTGGGCCCCGACTCAGCCAGGGCCCTGCACAACGTCACGGCCGAACTGTTTGGCTCTGAGGCCTGGGGGACCGTTGCCGCCTTTGGGGACTTCAACTCGGACAAGCAGACGGACCTATTCGTGCTGCGGGAAAGTCAGTGTCGCCTCTTGACAGCTTCCCCCGCTCCCAGCCCTGTCCCACCATCCCTGTGCTGTCCCCTGACCCTCCACTTCCTTTCCCATGCCATTCCCTAATCCCTGACACCCACACCCACCCCACTCCCTCCATCCTCATGTCCTAACAGCTTCCTTTGCTGCTCCCACCCATCTCCAGAGCCCTGGCACTCACCCTTACCTCCATTCTCAGGCCCCAGTAGCACCACTCCCCTCTTCCTGATTTCCACCCATCTGTAGGACCTGACAGCCCTCCATCTTTAACCTCAGATCCTAACATCTCCCCTCCCAAGCCTGATCATAACACTTCCTCTTGATAGTTCGATTTCTTGCCTCAACTATCTCCATTCTTTTGGCATCCTGCCCCTGTCCCTACCCTTTTCCAGATATCTGAAAATCCCCATCTCCATCCTCAGGCCCCTCCCTCCCCTCCTTTACCACTCTTGTCTTATTTCCCTAACTGCACTACTTCCTGCCTCCATTTTCATCCTCCTGAGATCCCCCTCCCTGCCTCTGCCCCTCTTCTGAACCCTAACAGCCTCCCCCACCCATCTCTATACTTAGGTTCTTACAGTCTTCTTTCCTGTTTTCACCATCCTTATTCTCATTCTCTAGACAAAGCCCTACCCATCCCCCAAACACAGATAGCCTTCTAAGGTGTAGTCTCAGCCCCTGACTTGCCCCACAATCTTCATCCTTTTGATTGCAGTCTTAACAGCCTCCCCTTTCTCAGCCATCCTCAGGCCCTCTCTTTGTCCTTCTGTTCCTCCATTTCTAATTTTCAGCTTTATCTCCCACAGCTTTCTAAGAATTCTTGGGGACAGCCAGGTAGTTCAGTGGATTGAGGCCAGACTTAGAGACGGGAAGTCCTAGATTCAAGTCTGGCCTCAGACACTTCCCAGCTGAGTGACCCTGGGCAAGTCACTTAACCTCCATTGCCTAGCCCTTACTACTCTTCTGCCTTGGAACCAATATACAGTAAGGTTTTGTTGTTTTGTTTTATTTAATAAAAAAAATTTTAAAAATTCTTAATAACTTCATCTTTCCATCCATCCATAGCTCTCAATGACTCTTCTAGCCTACGATACTGCCTTCTTTGTCTCCCTCTCCCACCCCATCCAATATCAACCTTTCTCATAACTCTTTGCTCTAAAGTCTTAAAAGTCTACCTTTCCTTATGACTCCCTCACCTCCAATTTTCTGTGTCCCTATGGTTTATTGTTCTTCCCCATTGCCCAAAACCTGTGAAGCTCTGGCATCTCTTTACATTGTCCACTTCTATTCAATATATGCATTTTTAAAGGCTATTATAGTTCCTACTTCCTTTCTTCCCTCTTCTGCCAAACTCATAGTTTCCTTTTCTTCAATTTTCCCCTTAAAAACCTCCTTCAACATATACTTTCATGAGAACATATACACATGTTCAAGGATGTTAACAGCTCCCTTTTTCCTCTCAAAATCCCTATCTTCCGAAATATAATAGCTCCTTTTTTCTGTTCTTCATCCCTAGGGCATTCCTAAAATCATCTACCCTTTTCTTTGGGTTCCATTGGATAAAACAAATTGTTCTGGTGAAGAAATGCTATCATAAGGCTCTTTATGTTCTAGTTCTGGAACTATTATTGGTCCTAGTTATGTTCTTTTCAAATCCTGACTCTGTTATAAACTTGCTATGTTACTTTGGGCAAGTCATTTCTGGAGGCCACAGTTTCTTCCCCTGTAAAGTGAGGATATTGGACCATACTTTGTTTCCTTTTAGGTTCTTATTCTAAAATTCCAATAACTTATGCCCAAATTCATGTTTAAGATGCCTTTCTCCCATTCCAGCAGTCTTAAGAATGCAAAATAACCTCATTCCTATGGGACACTGATAACTTTCTACTTTTTTCCTCCTGCTGTCACAGCAATAACCATTTCTTCCTTAAAATTAACTACCACCAATTGTTCTCTTTTACCATCTATCCCCACAACTTGATGCCGAGTATTTTCTTAGTACTCTGATCTCCCCATATGTGCCTGGCTCTCACTTTCCCCTCTGCCCTGATTTTACGTACTTTTAATTTTAAGCCTATGTCAAATTTGTGGATCCTAAGAAATGTAGATACTCAACTGTCTGATCAGAATCTTTCTAAATCTTAAAAACAGATGATTTATCTGCAGAAGGGTATTTTGGTTCAAAATAAGAGAGGAAAGAAATTGGTTTCATCTGAAACCTGATAGCAGGCAGAGTAAGGTTTTCGATGACCCTCAGTGGGACTACAAACTTTCTCAGACTCCAAGCACTTTCCTTTTCACTCTATTTTTTTTGGTAGTATTAATAGAGAAATTGTTAACCATAATCCATATTTTTTAAGTTTTGCTTTATAAGCTATAGTCAGTTAATAAACATAAGAATGTATAGTTATTAAAGTTTTAAAAAGTCAATTTGTCAACTATTACTCCTTGAGTGTCTTTTTTTGTGCCCTTCACCATAGTAAGTACTTTTTTGTTCCAGATGTGATTTTCATTACTGTGAGGTAATTCCAGTGCAAAAACTCTGCCCACCAATGCATATGACAACTTGTACATTGGATATTCTGAAAAATTATATCTCATACTGAGAGAGGCTATGAATTGTCCATGACCACATAACTAGTACATATCAGAAATAAAATGTAAGTTCAGGCCTTCCTGACCTGACATCAGACTACATTTCCTACTATAAGGGAAAAAAGAAAAGATGAAGGTATGATAGCTAACTTCAAGTAGTTTAGATAAGTCTTTTTATTTGCAAGTTTTAATAGTTACCTTACTAATAATCAAATATACTAGAACCTCCTTATGACTCTGGCATAGAAAGCAGGATTAACACTTGATTTTTAATGTTTTATCCGCCTACTTTTATTGCTATGTTTTAAGAGAATGATTTGACCCCATAATACAGTAGCACAATAAGGAGTTTTAATGAATGTCTATTTAGAAATGAGCTACTCTGGCTCCTGATAGAAAATATCATCTGTTAATATTGTGTTTATATCTTTGATAAATCTTCCTTCCCATTTTTCTCTTGCTTTGAAAACTGAACAAGAAATGGGATATTCTATAAGAATCCCTATCCCATTAGAGTGGCATGGTTGTTTTAAATTTCCTTAGGTGTGTACATAAGATGGAATATGTCAGAAAAAAAAGGGAATTCAGAAGTTCAATTTTTAGAAAATAGTGTCTGAAATTTTTTTTATAAAAGTGCCAGAGTCAAGCAGTACTATTATTTATTAACCAAATGCAATTCTTCAAGGTTTCTCTAACACAATTTTCACTTCTTTTAGGAAATGATTTAATCATCTTTCTAGCAGACCAGAAGGAGCCCTATTTTAAACCCAAAGTAACACTATCCATGAAGTAAGTATGTATTTTTTTCTTCCTATAAATTGTTCTTTATTGGTAAACTGATGAATATAAAGTAATTGGTTAAACTCTATTCTACATGTTATGTGATTTTTGTCTAGCTTCAATTATGAGTTTTAAAGTTGATGTTGGGAAAAAATTCAAATTGAATTTTCAATATCATACTATTTTAGGGATTCATTCCATTTTTAAACCACCTATAATGGGCAAGACACTGGGAATGCAGACAATGAAAAACAGCAGAGGTTACATCCTTTTGGGAAGATAAACATTTACACAAGTAAATAAATGCAAGGTAATTTGAGGAGAAACCAAACACTGATAAACTAGGGGGATTAGGAGAGGCTTCCTGTATAAATTGGCAGATAATATGATCAGCAAAACAGAGACTAGACATATTCTCCAGTACCTATAAACCCTCAAAAACAAACAAATCCAAAAGAAGAATATGAGACAGAAGTGTAACAATTACAATTGTCTTTCTAAGATGAGAAAATAAAAATTCCCCAACAAGTAACCTCATCAGCCTCCACATTCCAGTAGGGTACACAGACTGACCCAACTGCTTTGCTCTGGACCCACTCAGGAATTTATCTCCTCATGAAATCTTTGTCAGCATACCTTTCCCTCCTTTACCCTAGCATTTTGCCTTAACAAACTCTTAACCAGCCATTTACACAGAAGTGAGAAATGTAGGAGCAGGGGGACTGCACTACCTTGGACACCCTTTACTTTTGGGTACCCCAAAGGAGCAAAATTCTGCCCAAAATATACTATCCAACCTCTCTTAATCCTGCAAAAAGTAGCACACACTCAGTCTTATCATAGGACTAAAGAATAGAGACAATTGAAGTAGGTGATAACTGTCATATAGGGTTAAACTAAGCTTGAGGGAAAGGGGAGACTCATCCAGGACAACCCAGACCAGTTCTTCAGAGAAGGGCCAGTAAAGAGGGCTACTGTAAAAGGAAACTGAAGTAGCTTTGATGTCCAGCCCCAAGAAGCAAATGCATTATCAAAGAACTCAGAAAGTGAACAAAAGAGAATTATATGAAAAACAAAAGAAGCAAAATGACTATAGATATCAGGAAGAAAAACATTCAGTTAAAACTTTGAGCACATGCAGATAAATCATCAGCAATTATACATACCTAAATCAGAAGGGAAGATAAATAGCAATACAACCAAAATATCACAAGTATATCTAAATAAATAGGTTAATAAATCCATGGTGGCAAGTCTCACCACAGAATCAAAAGAGAAACAAAAAATATATAAAATGTAGCAGTCAAGCTCAAAGAGAAACAGGTAGCTGCATATTGATTTAGAAAACCCCAGAATAACATTACTTGTTGTATAATATATTTATTTTGTTAAGCATTTCCAAATTTTTTAAATTCCCAATTTTTATCTGTTTCCAGTAGTTTTGCAGGTTTGACCTTTTGAGATTGACACATATGATCTAAAAGAACATATACCTTTACAAATGAAAAACATTGATATGAAATACATGTTATGTAAAGAAAATTCAGTATCATAAACTTCCAATAAGAACATAACAGTTGTTTTTAAAAAAACCTCTAAACTTCATGATGGAAGAAATGATAAAAATAAAAGAAATAAAAAGAAAATCTGCCAAGAACTTCTGAATGCAAAAAAATAACACCAATTTTAAAAATCCAAAGCTCACTTCGAGAAAAAATATATACTTCAAACTGCAAGATATGTGAGGATTAACTTCACAGTTTCACCAATAACAAACAAATCTGCAAGTAACCAGGAAAAAAAGACTTTAAAATGCAAAGGAATCCAAATGATGCAATCTACAAGAAAATACAGAAAGGAATGATATAACATTCTAAAAAAAGAAGTCAACACCAAAAAAATAGCATACCCTGCAAACCCAAATGTAATCAATTTTTAAAAACATGTTCAATGAAAAAGATTGATTTAAAATACTCCAACCCTTCCCCCTCTCCTCCCATGAGAAAAGGCTTCTTATAATAGAAATTTTGGATTCTCAAATGGGTTACTTAACATTTTGGAGAGTCATGGGCCCTTCTGGTCATCTGGCAAAACCTAGGAACCTTTTCTCAGAATCATGTTTTTAAATATATAAAATGAAATACTATAATTCCAAAAGAAACCAAGATAATATTGGAAATGCAGTTTTCTAGATTTTTTTTTTAATTTCACCAATCCCAAGTTAAGAACCAGTGTTATAATAGGGTGAGATGAGGAGGTAGTACATTCTTTGCCAAAGGTGAAAGATGCAATTGGAGAATGAGGGGACAGTGAGCATGTCCTAGTCAGTTTTTCTGGAGTGTATCATGTATGTAGGGAATTAATGTGAAATAAACTTGGAAAGGCTTATAAAACCAGATTGTGAAGAATTTTAAATATTTAGCTGAGTAGGATTTTATTTTTTCCTAGCATCAGTACAGAGAACCATTGAAGATTCTTGAGTAGGAGAGTGCCATGACTTCTGCTTTGTAACCATGAAAATGTGGTTTTACCAAGACTGTGAATTGCCAAAACTGTAAAGGTTTCAGCCAAATTGTAAAGATAATTTTTAGTGTCTTGATTTAAACAAAAAATTTTAAAAATTGCCATGGAAAAATTCCCAAATGTGAAAAATATCCAAGTCAGTGGGGTTTTATGGAGATTTTAATTTTAATTAATATAAATGAAGGAATTAAGGGAAGGAGAGAGAGAGAGAGAGAGGGGGGGGTGGGGGGAGGGAGGGAGAGGGAGAGAGGGAGAGAGGGATTGCTTAATCAAATCTTCTGAAGTAGAGTCTGAGTAGTTTTAAGATTCACAGCTTTATAAAGATGGTTTTAACACATTTTTGGATTATATACTGAAGAGAAGAGAGACTAGAAGCATCCAGGCCACTTAGGAGGCTGATTCAATAGTCCAAGCAAGAAAATATATAATAATACGACCTATACGGGGGAGGGGGGGGTAGGAAAGGAGAAGGAGAAGGAAACGGTTAATGAGGTTAGAAATCACTAATACCAAGAGATATTACTGTGGTAAAAACAACAAGAAAGAAAAATGAACTGATTTAGATTGGAGGGGAGTGAGACAATGACTAGAGTTTAGAATCACTCTTAGATCACTAACCTGCTTGACTAGAAAGATGATATTGCCTTTAACAGATAATGGGAAGCTTGAGGAAGAGGTGGCTTTGATGTATAAGAGAAAATGAATTGTTGTGGGCACATTGAATTTACTCATGAGATTTGCAGTTGGATATCTCCAACTTGTAGTTCATGATGTTAAAACTAGAGCTCAGGAGGGTGATTAGGGCTAGGAAATACAGATTTGAGAGTCCTTTGTTTAGTGTTTATAACAGAACCACTTGATGATGACAACATCAAAAGTAGTTTAAAGAGAAAAGAGAAAACTCTAGATAGAGCCTCCAAGGACAGCCATAGTTACTGGCAGGACAATGAAAGGTATCTATCATAAATGACTGAAAACAAGTGGCCAGACAGGAAGCAGAAGAGCAAAGGATCATTGAAGTAGGGAGGACTACATGGTCAAAAGAAGGAGAAGTTGCAGAGAGATCAAGAATGATGAGAATTGAGAAAAGGACATCAGATTCAATGATGAGCAAATACTGCTTGACTTGAATGATTTGATCACTGTCAAGATTGGAAAATGAAGAGTGATAGGTATTGAGGAATGAAGACTATGAGAGTAGAGAGCATTTTCTGTGAAAAGGAGGCCAGATACAGCAAGATAGCTTAAGGTGGTGACAGATTTAAATGAAGATTGATAAGGAAGAAGACATGGTTTTTATATATATATATATATATATAGTAGGGAAGGAGCTAGGGAATGAGTGATTAGAGAGGCATTTTCCCAGGAGAGATGAGTTCTAATTTGAGCACAAGTAAAGGGATTGGTCTTAGAAAGTAATACTGCTAACTTTTCTTCCAAGTCGAGCAAATGAAGAATAGAGAATGATATGA
Organism: Monodelphis domestica; assembly: GCF_027887165.1. Lineage (NCBI taxonomy): Eukaryota > Metazoa > Chordata > Mammalia > Didelphimorphia > Didelphidae > Monodelphis > Monodelphis domestica. Next base: position 442,788,189 of record NC_077227.1, on the reverse strand, counting down.
AAAGATTTTGATTCGGAACTGGAGAAAAGGGAGAATAAAAAGGCCAGTCTGGATGAATCACAGATTGTAGGAAGGAAAGTAGTGTATAATAAGGTTGGGAAGATAAGTTGATAGTCATTTGTGAACACCTTTAAAATTAATCAGGCAATGGAGATTGAAAGAATCCACAGATCACCTCATGTACATATCCCCATCTGACAACACCCAGTAATGTTATAGCCAAATTCAAGAACTATCAGACCAAAGGAAAGATATCACAAGCTGCCAAGAAGAAGTCATTCAGATACCATGGGAACCACAGTGAGCATAACTCAGGATCTGGCTGCATCACACTGAAGGATTAAGGCATGGAATATGATATTCCGGAAAGCAAGGGAACTAGGTCTACAACCAAGAATCAACTACCCAGCAAAACTGAATATATTCTTACAGGGGAAAGTATGGTCATTCAACAAAATACAAGAATTCCAGGAATTTGTAAAGAAAAGACTAGACATGAACAGAAAATTTGATGTCCAAGCACAGAACTCAAGAGAATCATCAAAAGGTAATTAAAAAAGAGGGAGAAAAGAAAAACAAGACAAAAACAAAAAAAAAGGTTTAAGAGACTCAATAAGTTAAAATTATTTGTATTCCTATAAGAAAAGAGGTCACTGGTAACTCTTAAAAACTGTTGCTATCACCTGGGCAGCTAGAAGAATTACACTTAGAGCAAACAGACACTCAGTATAGGATCAAAGGACAAGACATAAATAGGTATATGGATATATGCATGCATAAATACATATACATGTCTGTGTGATTGATATATACATACATATATATATATATATATATATATATATATATATATACACAACAAGAGCTTAAAAAAGAGGTTAATACTAAAAGAAATGGGAAAACAAACAAATGGGGGTAAATTTATATGTCACAAAGAACCTCATGGCGGGAGGGTAGAGAACAATATACTGGAAAGGTAAAGAGGTTGGAGATAGGAAATACTCAACTCTTATGTGCTTTGAAATTTACCCAAAGAGGGAAGAACAATCCAATCCATTGGGGCAGAGAATAGATTTGCACCCTATATGGGGAGTAGAAGGTTAACAAAGGGACTGGTGGGGAGGGAAACAGTGCAAGGGAGGGAGAAGGTGGGGGGGCAACTTTAGAAAGACTACAGGGAAAATAAAGGGGTGAATAAAAAGGGAGGGGGGTAGAAAGGGAAGTAAAATAAGGATGGGAACTAGGGGGACTGATTATAAACAAACATTGGTATAGAAGGAAATAGTGAAAGAAGAAAAGGCAGGACCAGGAGTAGAGATCAAAATGCTAGGAAATACACAGCTAGTAATCATAACTCTGAATGTGAATGAAATGAACTCACCCATAAAACGCAAGCAAATAGAGTGGATTAGAATCCAAAACCCTACCATATACTATTTACAAGAAACACGCATGAAGAAGATAGATACGCAAAGGGTGAAAGTAAAAGGATGGAGCCAAATCTATTGGGCCTCAACTGATAAAAAGAAGGCAGGAGTCTCAACCATGATATCTGACGAAGCCAAAGTAAGAATAGATCTAGTCAAAAGAGATAGGGAAGGTAATTACATCCTCATAAAAGGCAGTATAGACAATGAGGAAATATCTGTACTCAACATGTATGCACCAAATGGAATAACATCCAAATTTCTAAAGGAAAAACTATAGGAGCTCAAGGATGAAATAGATAGACAAACTATACTAGTTGGAGACCTGAACCTTCCTCCATCCAAACTAGAAAAATCAAACCAAAACATAAAGAAGAAAGAGGTTAGAGAAATGAATGAAATCTTAGAAAAATTAGAGTTAGTAGATATTTGGAGAAAAATAAATAGGGACAAAAAGGAATATGCTTTGTTTACAGCTGCAATGGTACATTCACAAAAATTGACCATGTATTAGAGCATAAAAACATTGCAAACGAGTGCAAAAGAGCAGAAATAATAAATGCAACCTTCTCAGATCAAAATGCAATGAAAATAATAATTAGTAAGGGTACATGGAGATGTAAATCAAAAATTAATTGAAAATTAAACAATATGATTCTCCAAAACCAGTTAGTTAAAGAACAAATCGTAGAAACATAACTTCATTGAAGAAAATGACAATGATGAGACATCCTTTCAAAACCTATGGGATGCAGCCAAAGCAGTACTCGGGGTCAAATTTATATCCTTGAGTTCATATATTAACAAATTAAGAAGGGCAGAGGTCAATGTAATGGGCATGCAAATTAAAAAAAACGAGAAAGTGAACAAACTAAAAATCCTCAGATGAAGACTAAATTAGAGATCCTAAAAATGAAAGGAGAAATTAATAAAATTGAAAGTCAAAGAACTATTGATTTAATAAATAAGACTAGAAGCTGGTACTTTGAAAAAACAAATAAAATTGACAAAGTACTAGTCAGTCTAATTAAAAAAAGGAAAGAAAAAAACCAAATTGACAGTATCCAAGATGAAAAGGGAGACCTCACCTCCACTGAAGAAGAAATTAAGGCAATCATTAAAAACTACTATGCCCATATGGCAACAAATATGGCAATCTAGGTGATATGGATGAATACTTACAAAAATATAAATTGCCTAGACTAACAGGAAGAAATAAATTACCTAAACAACCCCATATCAGGAAAAGAAATTGTACAAGCCATCAAAGAACTCCCTAAGAAAAAATCCCCAGGTCCAGATGGATTCACAAATGAATTCTATCAAACATTCAAAGAACAACTAATCCCAATATTATACAAACTATTTGACAGAATAAGCAAAGGAGTTCTACCAAATTCATTTTACGACATAAACATTTTACAGGTCAAAATCAGAGAAAGAAAACTATAGACCAATCTCCTTAATGAATATAGATGCAAAAATCTTAAATAGGATACTAGCAAAAAGACTCCAGCAAGTCATCACAAGGATTATTCACTATGACCAGGTAGGATTCATAAGAGGAATGCAAGGATAGTTCAATATTAGGAAAACCATCCACATAATTGGCCATATTAAAAAGCAACTGACAACAATCCCATGATTATCTCAATAGATGCAGGAAAAGCCTTTAATAAAATACAACAGCCATTCCTATTGAAAACACTAGAAAGTATAGGAATAGAAGGGCCTTTCCTAGAAATAGTAAACAGTATATATCTAAAACCATCAGCAAACATAATCTGCAATGGGGACAAACTGGAAGCCTTCTCAATAAGATCTGAAGTGGAACAAAGATGCCCATTATCACCTCTATTATTTATCATTGTACTAGGAACACTAGCAATAGCAATTAGAGAAGAAAAAGAAATTGAATATATTAAAATTGGTAATGAGAAGACCAAGCTATCACTCTTTGGGGATAATATGATGGTCTACTTAAAGAATCCTAGAGAATTAACCAAAAAGCTAGTAGAAATAATCAACAGCTTTAGCAAAGTTGCAGGATACAAAATAAACCCGTATAAGTCATCAGCATTTCAATATATCTCCAATCCATCTCAGCAGCAAGAATTAGAAAGAGAAATTCCATTTAAAATCACCCTAGACAAAATGAAATTCATAGGAATCTATCTGCCGAGACAAACACAGGAACTATATGAACACAACTACAAAACACTCCACATAATTAAAACCAGATCTAAACAATTGGAAAAATATTGATTGCTCATAGGGGGGAAGAGCTAACATAATAAAAATGACCACCCTACCCAATCTTATTTACTTATTTAGTGCCATACCCATTGAACTACCAAAAAACTTCTTTACAAAATTAGAAAAACACATAACAAATTTCATTTGGAAGAACAAAAGATCAAGGATATCCAGGGAAATCATGAAAAAAATGCAAAGGAAGGAGGACTTGCAGTCCCAGATCACAAACTATACTATAAAGCAGTGGTTATCAAAACAATTTGGTACTGGCTAAGAGACAGAAAGGAGGATCACTGGAATAGACTTGGGGTAAATGACTTCAGTATGACAGCCTATGAGAAACCCAAAGATCCCAGTTTGGGGGACTAAAACCCACTTTTTGATAAAAACTGCTGGGAAAATTGGAAGGCTGTAATAGAGAGATTAGGATTGCATCAATATCTCACACCCTTCACCAATATAAACTCAGAATTGGTGAATGACCTGAACCCAGATCACAAACTATACTATAAAGCAGTGGTTATCAAAACAATTTGGTACTGGCTAAGAGACAGAAAGGAGGATCACTGGAATAGACTTGGGGTAAATGACTTCAGTATGACAGCCTATGAGAAACCCAAAGATCCCAGTTTGGGGGACTAAAACCCACTTTTTGATAAAAACTGCTGGGAAAATTGGAAGGCTGTAATAGAGAGATTAGGATTGCATCAATATCTCACACCCTTCACCAATATAAACTCAGAATTGGTGAATGACCTGAACATAAAGAAGGAAACTATAAGCAAATTAGGTGAACACAGAATAGTCTACTAGTCAGATCTTTGGGAAAGGAAAGACTTTAAAACCAAGCAAGAGCTAGAAAAAAATCACAAAATGCAAAATCAATAATTTTCATTACATCAAATTAAAAAGGTTTTGTACAAACAAAACTAATGCATCCAAAATTAGAAGGGAAGCAACAAATTGGGAAACAATCTTTATTACAGAAACCTCTGACAAAGGTCTAACTACTCAAATTTATAAAGAACTAAACCAGTTGTACAAAAAATCAAGCAATTCTCAAATTGATAAATGGGCAAGGGACATGAATAGGTAATTTTCAGTTAAAGAAATCAAAACTATTAATAAGCACATGAAAAACTGCGCTAAATCTCTTATAATCAGAAAAATGCAAATCAAAATAACTCTGAGGTATCACCTCACACCTAGCAGATTGGCTAACATGACAGCAAAGGAAAGTAATGAATGTTGGAGGGGATGTGGCAAAGTTGGGACATTACTTCATTGCTGGTGGAGCTGTAAACTGATCTAACCTTTCTGGAGGGCAATTTGGAACTATGCCCAAAGGGCAATAAAAGACTGTCTGCCCTTTGATCCAGCCATAGCACTGCTGAGTTTGTACCCCAAAGAGATAATAAGGAAAAAGACATGTACAAAAATATTCATAGCTGCACTCTTTGTGGTGGCAAAAAATTGGAAAATGAGGGTATATCTTTCAACTGGGGAATGGCTGAACAAATTGTGGCATATGTTGATGATAGAATACTATTTGCTTAAAGGAATAATAAAGTGGAGGAATTCCACGGGGACCGGAACAACCTCCAGGAATTGATGCAGAGTGAGAGGAGCAGAACCAAGAAAACATTGTACACAGAGACTGATATACTGTGGTACAATCGAATGTAATGGACTTCTCTGTTAATGGCAAAGCAATGACCCTGAACAACTCAGAGGAACCTACAAGAAAAACAACTATCCACATCCAGAGGAAACACTGTGGGAGTAAAAACACCAAGGAAAAACAACTGCTTGAATATATGGGTCAAAGGCATATTGTTGGGGATGTAGACTCTAAATGAACATCCTATTGTAATGTAAACAACAACATGGAAATGGGTTTGATCAAGGACACAAGTAATATCCAATGAAGTTGCGTGTTGGCTGCGGGAAGAGTGTGTGGAGGGATGGGAGGGAAACAATGTGATTATTGTAACCAAGAAATAATGTTCTAAATTGACTAAATATGCTTTTTCAAATGGAAAAAAATAAAATAATATAAAATCTACCTAAAAAAATAAAATAAAATGAATCAGACAAGAATAGTACAAAATGTAAAATGAATCATTTTGATTACATTATATTAAAAAGGTTCTGTACGAACAAAACCAATCCAACCAAAATTAGAATGGAAGCAACAAATTGGAGAAAAAAATTTATAACAAAAACCTCTGACAGAGGTCTCATTTCTCAAATTTATAAGGAGCTAAGTCAGTTATAAAAAAAAATTAGTCCACTCTCCCACTGACAAGTTGTCAAGGGTTATGAATAGGCAGTATTCAGATTAAGAGATCAAAACTATCAATAAACACATGGAAAAAGTCACTTAAATCTCTCATAATTAGAGAAATGCAAATCAAAACAACATTGAGGTACTACCTCATACTTAGCAGATTGGCCAATATGACAGTAAAAGAAAATAATAAATGTTGGAGAGGTTGTCGCAAAATCTGGACCCTAATGCATTGGTCATGGAGTTGTGAATTAATCCATTCATTCTGAAAGGCAATATGGAATTATGCAGAAAGGACTTTAAAAGAATGTATACCCTTTGTTCCAGCAATACCACTCCTAGGTTTATACTCCAAAGAGATAATTAGGAAAGATACTTGTACAAAAATATTCGTAGTCACACTCTTTGTGGTGGCAAAAAAACTGGAAAATGAAGAAGTGTCCCTCAGTTTGGGAATGGCTGAACAAATTATGGTATATGGTAGTGATGGAATACTATTGTGCTGATAAGCATTGATGATCTGGAGGATTTCTATATGAACTGGCAGAATGTCAATGAATTCATGCAGAGTGAAATGAGCAGAACCAGAAGAACAATGTACACAGAAAGTAAAACATTACGGAACAATCCAATGTAATGAACTTTGCTACTAGTAGTAATGCAACAAGCCAGGACACTCAAGCTTGATAGGATGTTGGAGTATAGTGAGGGGTTTTGTTGTTTTTTTTCAGGATAAGGAAAGATACCAAGAAAGAAACCTGGACATAAGGAGAGTTTAAAGATTAGAGAAAAGGAATGCTCATAAGAGAAATCTGTTATAGTAGACAGGAGGTCAGGTATATCATATACATAGATAGAGAAGTTGGTCTTGGAAAGGAGAAAGATGAAGTTTTCACCAGAGATTAGATTCAGGAAGGAGAGGAGAAGATATAATGTCAAGAAAGAGTAGAGGAAAGACCACAGAGCTTACATTGAAGATCAATGTCATAGTCATCCTGTGTGTGGTGTAGGGGTAATGAAAGTGTAGGTCACTGGAACTGAAGAAATTAATGACTTGGAGGTCATGGTATTTGAGGGGATGTACAGGTTGGATTGAAGGAGAAGGGACTGCTGTATTCTTTTTTTAGATAACAGGCCCTACTGTAATTAACAGTGGTAATTTAGGAACTAGGTAGTTGGTTTAAAAAAAATTTTTTTTAAGGTAGTAGGTTCTTAAATGTTTGTTCAATAGAGCTGAATCAGAAAGCATTTGGGGGGAATTCCCCCACACCTCAACTTTTATTGACCAGTTGAAACTGGGGAAGTTGAATGAGAAGCTGGTTAACTTCATTAGGTGAAAATTCAAATTAGTTATTGATTTAAAGGACGTATTCTATTCTGAGTAGGAAAAGAAATGGGGTAGTAATGAGGGAAATGATGTGTGGGTAAAATTAGAAAGAGTAAATAGGCATTTCAAAAATGTTTCCTCATTGATCTAAATTTTTTTTTTAAGTTGCTTTGATTTGGGGGAAGGAAAAAAATAAAGACACATGGGCCCTGCCTACCTCACTGAAGCAGGAAAGCATCCCAGGGAGAGGCAGGAGTCATTATGTGCCAGGCCAGTTGAACCAACACCACCATGACCATCATCTTCCCATGGCACCTAAAGGAGACACCTTTCCCCAAGAACCTTGAGAATAGTTGTGTCCTCCAAACCACCAGACTTGCTTCCAGCCCAGTCCTCATAGCCATCATTGAGGGTAGAAGTCATTGTGAAAGAGACCACCTTCTTTACCACACACCAGCATAAACCGCCACAGACAAGCAACTGGACACAAGAACCCTAGGACTGGAATCATTTCTCAAGATCACAGTTCTTCTAACACAACTCTCAGCCATCTTGTGGGGAGATGGCTTTTGTGAAGAAGGAGCTTCCCATCCCCATCAATTGCCAGATATCCAGTTACCATTCACAGGACAGGCAAGCTAGCCTATCTGAAATAGCAGGGCATTGAGGGGAACAGATAGTAAACAACATGCACCCAACAGGTCAAACCACCACCACTACCTCGACCACCATCATCCCACACTTTAAGTTTAGTCTGCATTATTAACTTTTTCTCCATCACTTTCTTAAGTCAAGACAATCAACAAAGCAATAAACCAAGCCCTCATTTGCAAAAATGCCAATTTCTGAGGTGTGAATGCTCATACTGAAAAATTTTATTCTAGTCCATTATATTAAAAAGTAGAGAAGGCAGAGTCAAGATGGAAGCATAGAGATAGTGAAAGTTCAGACCTCGGAAAACCCTTCCTCACTGATTAAAAACAAAATGCTCCTAGGGGACTCAAAACCAAATCTAACAACAGGACAGAGCTAAGGAACCCTCCTGCTGGACTCAACTTAAAAGGTATGCCCCCAAAAAGCCTGAATTCAAGAACACTCGGGTTTAAGGGGAAAGAAGAAGGAAGGTCCCAAGACCCCTCCCCCACCTACAGTACTGAACCTCCAGCAGTGCCTGGAATCCCTGGGTGGGCAGGGGCACTAGTCTGGAGGGAGTACCTTACAGGCAAAACTGTGCCAAACTCAGGGCTTTGAACATGAGCGGCTGGGAGGGAGTTTGAGGAGAAGCACAGAGGAGGCAGCCTAGTCACAGCAGCAGAGACACTCCATATTCCCTCCTCCCCTTCCCAAGGTTTTGTCCTCAGGGAACATCCAGCTCTGCAAGTTCACCTTCCTGGGCTTAATCTCATTAAGCCTTCAGAGGGAAGCTCAAGCTCCAACAGCCTCCCCCACAGACTGCTCTGAGAGATTTGCTGACAAAACTCCAAAGGTGAAGACTGACAGAAAAACCCAAACCCACAGATCCAGCACATAACTAGAGGAGCAAGAGTGCTACTACTGGAGGAAAAGAAGGGGTAAATATGAGCAAACCACAGAAAAATAAAAAAGAAACTACAATGGACAGCTTCTATCCAGGCAATGAACAAAGAGCAAATGTAACTGAGGAGGATCAAGGAACCTCAAGCAAAAACACAGAAACCTCCAGCAAATTGGACACAGCCTTTGGAAGAACTCAAAATACAGTTCAAAATACAATTACGAGAGGCTGAAGACAACTAGGAAAAGAACCTAAAAAGCAAGATAAGTCATCTGGAAACAGGCACTTGAACTAAAATGAGAAAATAGTGTCTTGAAAGCCAAAATTAATCAGCTTGGAAATGAGGCAAAGGAGATGAAGGATGAGGCCAAGAAGATAAAAGGTGACCTCCAAAGAAAATCAGACCAAAGAGAAGGATGACCAAAAAACCAGGAATGAAATCCAGTCTTTAAGAACCAGAATACAACAACTAGAATTAAGTGACCTCACAAGGCAGCAAGACACTATAAAACAAAACCAAAAGAATGAGAAAGTTGAGGAAAATATGAAGCATCTCATTCACAAAACAGAGGATTTAGAAAATCGTTCGAGGAGAGACAATTTAAGAATCATTGGTCTAGCAGAAGACCATGACAGAAGAAAAAGCCTGAAGATAATATTACAGGAAATTATTCAAGAAAACTGCCCCGATATTCTAGAACAAGAGGAAAAAGTGGAGATTGAAAGAATCCACAGATCATTTCCTGTATTTGATCCCCAACTGACAACACCCAGGAATGTTATAGCCAAATTCAAGAACTACCAGAGCAAGGAAAAAATATTACAAGCTGCCAAGAAGAAGTCATTCAGATACCATGGAACCACAGTGAGAATAACACAAGATCTGTCTGCATCCACACTGAAGGACTGAAAGGCATGGATGATATTCTGGAAAGCAAGGGAACTAATTCTACAACCAAGAATCAACTACCCAGCAAAACTGACCATATTCTTACAGGGGAAAGTATGGTCATTTAATAAAATAGAAGAATTCCAAGAATTCTTAAAGAAAAATCCAGATCTGAACAGAAAAGGTGATGCCCAAACACAGAACTCAAGAGAATCATGGAAATGTAGTTAAGAAAGGGGAGAAAACAAAAACAAAATGAAACAAAAAACAAACAAACTTTTCTTAAGGTACCCAATAAGTTAAAATGATATGTATCCCTACAAGAAATGAGGATATTGGTAACTCTTAAAAATTGTTATTATCACCTGGGTAGCTAAAAGAATTATATCTAGAGGGAATGTTAAACGGTATAGGATGAAATGCCAAGAAATAAATATGTATATAGATAATGTATTCATAAATATATATATGTGTGTGTACATGTGTATGTATATATATATATATACACACAATTAGGGTTTTTAAAAAAGGCTAATACTAAGAAAAATGGGAATAGAAACAAAATAGGGTAAATTTATATGTCACAAGGAAGCACATGGCAGAAGGGAAGGATAAATACACTGGAAGGGTAAAGAGATTGGAGATAGGAAATACTCAGTTCTTATGTGCATTGAAATTGACTCAGAGGGCAGAACAATCAAATACATTGGGGCGGAGAATTGATTTGTGCCCTATAAGGAAGTAGAAGGGAACAAACGGACTGGTGGGGAGGGAAGCAATACAAGGGAGGGAGAGGGTGGGAGGGTAGTTTAAAAAGACTGTAAAGAAAATAAGAGGGGAATAAGAAAGGGAGTAGAAAGGGAAGTCAAATAAGGGTTTGAATTAGAGGGTCTGATTAAAAACAAAACAGGTGTCGAAGGAAATAGTGAAAGAAGAAAGGGCAGGACTAGGAGTGGAAATCAAAATACTGGGAAATACACAGCTGGTAATCATAACTCTGAATGTAAATGGAATGAACTCACCCATAAAATGCATGTGAATAGCACAGTGGATTAGAAACCAAAACCCTGCCATATGCTGTCTACAAGAAACACACATGGAAGGTAGACACACAAAGGGTAAAAGTAAGCAGATGGAACCAAATCTATTGGCCATCAATTGAGAAAAAGAAGTCAGGAGTCGCAATCATGATATCTGACGAAGCCAAAGTAAAAATAGATCTAGTCAAAAGAGATAGGGAAGGTAATTACATCCTGATACAAAGCAGTATAGAAAATGAGGAAATATCAGTACTCAACATGTATGTACAAAATGGCATAGTATCCAAATTTCTAAAGGAGAAACTAGTGGAGCTCAAGGATGAAATAGAAAAACAAGTGGGAGACCTGAACCTTCCTCTATCAGAACTAGATAAATCAAACCAAAAAATAAAGAAGAAAGAGGTAAAAGAAATAAATGAAATCTTAGAAAAATTAGAGTTAGTAGATGTACGGAGAAAAATAAATAGGGACAAAAAAGGAATACACTGTCTTTTCAGCAACACATGGTACATTTACAAAGATTGACCATGTACTAAGGCATAAAAACATTGCAACCAAAAGTAAAAGAGCAGAAATAATAAGTGCAACCCTCTCAGACCACAATGCAATGAAAATAATAATTAGTAAGGGCACATAGAGAGCCAAATAAAAAATTAATTGGAAATTAAACTATACAATTCTCCAAAATTGGTTAAAGAACAAATCATAGAAATAATTTTATAATTTCATTGAAGAAAATGACAATGATGAGACATCCTTTCCAATTCCATGGGATACAACCAAAGCAGTACTTGGGGAAAATTTATATCCTTGAGTTCATATATTAAAAAATTAGGGAGCGCAGAGGTCAGTGAATTGGGCATGCAAATTAAAAAATAAGAAAGTGAACAAATTAAAAATTCTTAGATGAAAACTAAGTTAGAGATCCTAAAAATCAAAGGAGAAATTAATAAAATTGAATGTTATAGAAATATTGATTTAATAAATAAGACTAGGAACTGGTACATTGAAAAAAGAAATAAAATGGACAAAGTACTTGTCAATCTTATTTAAAAAAGGAAAAAGAAAACCAAATTGACAGTATGCAAGATGAAAAGGGAGACTTCACCTCAAATGTAGAGGAAATTAAGGCAGTCATTAAAAACTATTATGCCCAATTATATGACAACAAATACGACAATCTTAGTGATATGAATTAATATTTACAAAAATATAAATTGCTTAGACTAACAGAGAAAGAAATAGAATACCTAAACAACCCCATATCAGAAAAAGAAATTGAACAAGTCATCAAAGAACTCCCTAAGAACAGGTATCCGGGACCAGATGGATTCACAAATGAATTCTATTAAACATCCAAAGAACAGCTAATCCCAATATTATACAAACTATATAACAGAATGAGCAAAGGAATTCTACCAAATTCCTTTCATGACACAAATATGGTACTGATTCCAAAAACAGACAAGTAAAAAACAGAAAGAAAACTACAGGCCAATCTCCCTAATGAACATTGATGCAAAAATCTTAAATAGAATGCTAGCAAAAAGACTCCAACAAGTGATCATAAGGGTTATTCATTATGACCAGGTAGGATTCATACGAGGAATGCAAGGATGGTTCAATATTAGGAAAACCATCCCCATAATTGACCATATTAACAAGCAAACCGACAAAAATCACATGATTATCTCAATAGATGCAGAGAATGCCTTCGACAAAATACAGCACTCGTTCCTATTGAAAACACTGGAAAGTATAGGAATAGAAGGGCCTTTCCTAGAAATAGTAAACAGTATTTATCTAAAACCATCGGTAAACATCAGCTGCAATGGGGACAAACTGGAAGCTTTCCCAATAAGATCTGAAGTGAAACAAGGATGCCCATTATCACCTCTATTATTTAACATTGTACTAGAAACACTAGCAGTAGCAATTAGAGAAGAAAAAGAAATTGAAGGCATTAAAATAGGCAATGAGGAGACCAAGTTATCACTCTTTTCAGATGATATGATGGTCTACTTAAAGAATCCTAGAGAATCAACTAAAAAGCTAGTAGAAATAATCAACAACTTTAGGAATGTTGTTGTAGGATTCAAAATAAACCCACATAAGTCATCAGCATTTCTGTATATCTCCAATCCATCTCAGCAGCAAGAATTAGAAAGAGAAATTCCATTTAAAATCACTCTAGACAATATAAAATATTTAGGAATACATCTGCCCAGACAAACACAGGAACTATATGAACACAACTACAAAACACTCTCCACACAAAACTACATCTAAACAATTGGAAAAACATTAATTTCTCATGGGTCGGATGAGCTAACATAATAAAAATGCCATTCCTACCCAAATTAATTTACTGATTTAGTGCCATACCCATACCAAAAATCTTTTTTACTGAATTAGAAAAAAAACATAACAGAGTTCATTTGGAGGAACAAAAGATCAAGGATATCCAGGGAAATCATGAAAAAAAATGCAAAGTAAGGTGACCTTGCAGTCTCAGATCTCAAACTATTCTATAAAGCAGTGGTCTTCAAAACAATATGGTACTGGCTAAGAGACAAAAAGGAGCATCAGTGGAATAGACCTGGAGTAAGTGACCTTAGCAAGACAGTCTATGATAACCCAAAGATCCAAGCTTTTGGGACCAAAATCCAGTATTAGGTTTGGATCAATGTCTCAGACATCATCTCAAAATGGGTGAATGACCTGAATATAAAGAAGGAAACTAGGTAAATTAGGTGAACACAGAATAGTATACATGTCAGATCTTTGGAAAAGGAAAGATTTTAAGACCAACCAAGAGTTAGGGAAAAAATCAAATTGTAAAATAAATAATTTTGATTACACCAAATTAAAAGTTTTTGTACAAACTAAACCAATGCAACCAAAATTAGAAGGGAAGCAACAAATTGGGAAAAATTCTTCATAACAAAAACCTCTGACGAAGGTCTAATTACTCAAATTTATAAAGAGCTAAATCAATTGTACCAAAAATCAAGCCATTCTCCAATTGATAAATGGGCAAGGGACATGAATAGGCAATTTTCAGTTAAAGAAATCAAAACTATTAATAAGCACATGAAAAAGTGTTCTAAATCTCTTATAATCAGATAGATGTAAATCGAAACAACTCTGTGGTTTCACCTCACACCTAGCAGATTGGCTAATATGACAGCAATGGAAAGTAATGAATGCTAGAGGGGATGTGGTGAAGTTGGGACATTAATGTACTGTTGGTGGAGTTGTGGATTGATCCAACCATTCTGGAAGGAATTTGGAACTATGCCTAAAGGGCTCTAAAAGACTGTCTGCCCTTTGATCCAGCCATAGCACTGCTGGGTTTATACCCCTAAGACATAATAAGGAAAAAGACCTGTACAAGAATATTCATAGCTTTGCTCTTTGTGGTGGCAAAAAATTGGAAAATGAGGTGATGCCCTTCAGTTGGGGAATGGCTGAACAAATTGTGGTATACGTTGGTATATATGTACTATTGTGCTCAAAGTAATAAAATAATAAACTGGTGGAATTCCTTGTGAACTAGAATGACCTCCAAGAATTGATGCAGATTGAGAGGAGCAGAACCAGTAGAGTATTGTACACAGAAACTGATACACTGTGGTACAATCGAATGTAATGGACTTCTCCAGTAGTGGCAATGCAGTGATCCTGATCAACTCGGAGCAATCTAGGAGAAGGAACACTATCCACATTCAGTGGAAAAACTCTGGGAGTAGAAACACCAGAATAAAACAACTGATTGATTACATGGGTCGAGGGGGATATGATTAGGGATGGAGACTCTAAATGAACATCCTAGTGCAAACATCAACAACATGGAAATAGCTTCTGATTAAGGACGTGTATCAAGCCCAGTGGAGTTGCACGTCAGCTGCAGGAGGGGGTGGAGAGAGGGGGGAGGGAAGGAATATGATTTTTGAAATCAAGGAGTTATGTTCTAAATTGACTAAATAAATTTTTCAAAAAAAAGAGAAAAATAATTTTTTAAAAAAAGGAGATGTCATGAAGGAAAACTCAGGGAATGGATTGCTAATATTCTTTCAGAAACCTAAATACTTAAGTACAGACTTTAAAATGAAGAATAAATATTTTTATTAATCCTTTCCTCTTTTGTATGTGGGGGAAATGTTCCTAAGCCTAAACAAGAATAAATTATCTATCTTTACCTCTAGTCTTATCCTCTCATCTTTAGTCTCTTCTTTATAATAGTTCCTTCACTTCCACTGACAGGCCTATCCCAAGAGGATGGCTTCTCCATCCTCTAAAAACCATTCCTTTTATCTTGCTACCCCATCAAGTTGTCAAAGCATCCCCCCCCCTTTTTTTAACCCTTATCTTCTGTCTTAGAATCAATACTTGTATTGGTTCCAAGGCAGAAAAGTTGTAAGGGCTAGGCAATGGTGGTTTAGTGACTTGCTTAAGGTTAAACAGCAAGCTAGTGTCTCAGTCCTGATTTGAACCTAGGACCTCCCATCTCTAGGTCTGGATCTCAATCCACTGAGCCACCCAGCTGCCCCCACAAACCTTTTCTTCCCTTAAGCATTATGTAATAGAGCCAGGTCATAGCCAATCATTAAATTTTCAACTTGAGTATTTATACCTCAGAATTGCCAAAAATCAGCACTTGTTGATAATGTAGATTTAAAAAAGTGATGGAGGAATGGAAATTATTGAATAATGCAAATTAAATTTGAAAATATATTATGCATGCATTTTAAAAAAAATTGGTAAGAATTAACATTTATCAGCATACCACTTAGCATAGTACAATGGAAAGAGCACTGAACTTAGAGTTGGAGGTCATCTTCTATTTAACTGTGTGTGTATCTCTGGGCAAATCATGTAATGTCTTTGTTCATTGCCTTATCTATTAAAAAAGAAATATTAAAGTACTTACTATCTCTGAGAGGGGGGAAGGAAGATGGGAAGGGAGACAATTTAGAAGTTATAATTTTGGAAAACATACATTGAAAATTGTTATTACATGTAATTGGAAAAATAAAGTAACTTAATTTTAAAAAAGATATATTAATATACTACCTGATTCAATTTACAGGGTTGTTGGGAGGAAAATACTTCATATATCTTAAAATACTATAATTAAATATGCTAATATGATCATAATTATTAAAAATATGGTCTATATTCACTGCCTCTGCATTCTTCTTGTACTCATTTCCTCAACCTGATGCTATTTGGCTTTTTAACTACACATTAGTGAAAGGTTATCAGTGATCTCCCAATTGTCCAATTTCATTGCCTTTATCCTAGTACTTTTTCACAGTAAATTTCATTCACTTTGTTACTATAATCATCACACCATGAAATGATCAGCTTCTAAAATGTTTACAGTATACTTCTGTTTGTTTTCCTACCCTTCCATCTTTCTGACAGCTCCTCTATATCCTTTGCTACATCTGTGTTTGTCACCCAGTGCCTTGATTTGACTATTTTCAAAGAATTTGTCCTTAACCTACTTGTATTATCTCTCTTTACTCAAAATTTACATTGACATCTTTATGTCCTATCATGGACTCAAAAGATGACTGGAAAACTCTTTGTGGTCAACTTTATCCTTTTTGATATTTATTCTCCCACACATGACTTCATTATTTTTTGCATCTCATCTCAATCCCTTCATTTCCATTTCCCCTTTTACATTCCTAGTTTAGGTTCTCATTTTCTTTATCTGGACTATTGTTATAACCTCTTACTTTGTATATTTTCCTATTTCTAGTTAATTGCCCTTGTAAATAATTTTCATTTTAATATTTTTAGTGTTTATGGTGATGCTTTTTGTTTTTACATTGTAATCATATCCCAAACTATCCCCCTTCAAATATTGAATCCTTTGATGTAATAAATCTTAAAAAATACCTAGTAGAACTGAGCAGTCAAGTGAATGCTTCTGTTATGTATACAATATTGTACCCATGTAGGGTCTTCCTAGCTCTTTTTACTAAGAGAAGGGACTGTTTTATTATCTTTTTTCCTCTTAATTTTCCAAAAGTACAGCTGTGATCACATCACTTCCATACTCCAGTGACCTTATTATCTTATTAAATGAACCATCACGGCTCCTTATCTGTAGAATAAAATTCATTTTTATATATATTGATATATTTTATGTATGTATTTTTAAAATATAATGTTCAAGGTGGTTTGAGAGGTGTTCCCAATCAATCTTTCTAGCTTTATATCACTCAACTTTCCCTCTTAAATTATACATTCTAGTCAACCAGAACCATTCATTTTTCTTTCATCTGACCTGCATACTCTCACATCCAGACATTTGATATCTCACTTAAGCTGTTCCTTCCGACAAGAATACTTTTCATTCTATCTTCTCCTATCAAAATTCCATCATTCCCCCTTGAGCCAGGCATCACCTTAGTAAAGTTTTTCTTGATTTCTTCCTGCCTCTCCCCTTCCTATTCTCTTCTTCACTAGTATACAAGAAAAAAATTATTCTTCAAAGGCAGAGCCTATTACTCATTTTTTTCTGTTTCTCATCTCATTAACATTGGTATTTTGCCATAGCAGAAACTTAGTAGTTATTATTTTAACCTTATAGAATAAAATTTAATCAAATTAGACAAAACCCATTTATCTTCTTATATCTTTGAATAAGGCATCATGTAAGTGTTTTAAATTTAATAACTGATGCTTAAACATAAAATTGAACTTAGGATCCCAGTTTGTTTTAATTCCTACAACTGTTGTTTATTCCTATAAGCCTGCCTTTTTTCCTAGGATTATATAATTATTCTTTGTAAGATACATGACAAAGGAATTTATATTTATATTTAGAATGACATTTCAAAATACAGGAAATGTAAATGCTTTCTTCCATAAGATGCTTTGACCAAAAAATTTAAACTCCTTTGTAGGAATCAAAGTTCATTGATAACAAGTGTAGTTCCTGGGGACTATGATGGAGATTCACAAATGGATGTCCTCTTAACATATCTTCCCCAAAATCATGTCAACAATGAGTTGTTAGTTGTTATCTTCTGGGGACAAAATCAGACATTAAGTAAGTATATTTATGTCAATATTAATGTTTTAACTTGTCAGTGGATATTGTACTTAAATATAATAGAAGTATGGTTTTAATCTCAGTTTATAAATATGTATTTCTATAGTTGTAATTAATTTTGTGTGTAAGAGTTAAATAGCAATTACTCCTTTTTCCCTTTTAGTGTTCATGCTATTTTTCTGGACAAAGCAATGTGATTTCACTTTTTAAAAAATATTAGATTCTAAGAGGGAAAAGGAAATTGGTGACTATGGAGGTAGAATACAGCTGGAATAAAAAATTGTATTAAAATATTTTGTATTATATGTAATTTTCTTACTTTTATTAAGTTTTTGTAGACAAAACACTAAGTTGGATTCTAGGACCATGCAAGCAAATGAAAAACAATTCCTACCTATAAAAAGCTTATATTCTGTGAGATTCAAAATCTAAACAGATAAATACAAAACAATTTGAGAAAAGATTACTAACTAGAGGATCAAGTGGGTCAGAAAAGTTTACTAAATAAGGTGATGTATAAACTAGATATTCTAAGAAATGTTTTCAACATGAAAAATATCTTTTGCAAAAACATAGAAAATAGGACATAGAGAGCTGAGTTTGTGCAGCAGTGGTTGCAACATAAAGTATAAGAAGAGCAATATAAAATAAGCCTAGAAAAAACAAAAGCTAGCTCATGAAAGTTCTTAAAATGCCAAGTGCTAGAATTATTTGTATTTTATGCTTAAAGCAGTGGGTAGCTAATAAAGATGTTGAGTAGAGAAGTATGGTCATACCTGTCCTTTAAGAATATTATTTTTGGCAGATACATGGAAGATGGAATGGAGAAAGAAGAGACTAAAAGAAAGAAAACCTTTTAAGAGTTGTAATAGTCTAAACATGAGGTGATAGAGCCCTGAGATTAAGGTTAGCCAAATATGGGAGTTGCAGTGGTATAATTTACAAAACTTGGTAAATTGATTGGAAATCAAAAATAAGAGAGTATTAAAAAGTTAGTGATGACTAAGGTTGTAAACTTTGTTTGCAAAAAGAATGGTGTCATCTGCATTAGAAAAAAGCCCAAAAATTAAAAAGAAAAATCAGTCAAATAGGAAGAAAATAAAGAGAAAGCAAATATCATAAAAGTTGAGGGGGAGAGAGTGTTGTATTAAAAAAAATAAAAGAAGGGAAGTTTTGTACCCCAAGGGAAGCTTGGACTTTAAGTATGGAGAGGGTGAAAGAGAGAACCCCCTTCTCAAAGTGGGGTTCAGGGGAGACAGCAGATGTAATGTGTTGGCTCAGAGAGAGGAGAGGGGGGTTGAAAATTTTCCCCCTTCTGCCTTCCCTCCTTAGCTAAAGCTGCTCTCCCCAATTCACTTATGTCCCTGTTGTCCCCCCTCCGCTACTCGAAATCAAAAGGTCTCCCCTTGATCCGTTCACTTACACTCAGCTTAGGGAACAGATAGGGAACAGAACTTTAATGTTAACTCAATCAGATAATACAAAAGTAATAACTGGCAGGGAAGAATGGGAAAAGGAAAGTGGAGAAAGGGAGTCCCTGTCTCTATCTATACCCTTTCCCCTCCCTCCTTGAGTTTGGGGGGAACTCATACCTTGGCAGCCTGAGCCCCCTGAGAGAAAGTCAGGTTGACTCACCCCTGGGCAACAGGAGCTGAGGTAAAGTCTGCTCAGGTTTCTCTTCAGGAAGTCCCTTCAATTGGGAAGTGTTGGTGGGAAAAGATTTCCAGTCACCAGCAGGAAAAATGGGTAACCCTCATGAAAGTCTTTTTCCCAACTTCTGTCTTCACCTTCTCAAGACCAAGAGACCCTCAGTGCTCTCCTAGCCAGAATCTACTCCTCCTCCAGATTTCATTCCTGGGGCCCCTCCCCCATCAAAGTGATCAATTTCACATACTCTTCAGCCTGGCACTTTTCTCTAGTGCCAGCCTCTGTCACAGTGTCCCAGAAAGAAGGAATGGTCACCTATATCAAAAGCTTCAAAGAGGTCAAGAAGAATGAGGACAAAGAAAAGATTACTAGTTAGAAATTAATAGATCGTTCATGAAGCAATAGCAAGCAAAATAGAAGCAGAAGTCAGATTGCAGGGGCTGCAAATGGAAGTGGAGAAAATCAAAGCAATTAGGACAGTTGTAGCTTTTACTTAAATGTTACTAGGGAAGAAAGATTAATAGGATAAATTCATGAGGCAGTAGAAGTGTCAGCTAAAAGACTTCAAACCATTGGGAGCACTTAGGTTTATTTGTAGGCAATGATGAAAAAGCCAGCAAATAAAGGAAAATGGAAAAATGATCAAATGGACCAGTTCAATTTAAAGAGGATGGAATTAATGATAGAATTATAAGGGCTGGCTTTGGCAAGGAGTAAGGTCACTTTATACTTAGAAACTGGAGCCAACTTACTGTTACACCACAGAACTGGAAACTGAGAAGGTGCCCATCAATTGGGAAACAAGCTGAGCAAATTATGACTTATAAATATTATGGAATATTATTATGCTGTCAGAAAAAGTGAAAAAGGTTATTTCAAACAAACCTGGAAAGACAAGAATTGATGGAGAATAAAGTGAGCAGAACCAAGAGAACAGTATATAGAAATATTAACATTGCCCAAAAAAAAATTTAAGACTTAAGAACTTTGAACAAAACAGTAACTATGCATGACCAAAACCTTCTGAATTTTGCATATAATGATGTAATACAGAAAGTATCCTTTTAGATAATGGTCACTTCATTACTACACTAGATTCCCCTAAAGCAGTCTTATATTCACAGGAATCGATTGCTAGGCACTTAAAGTACTGAGGATAAAGGTACAAAGACTCAAACCATCCCTACTATCAAGGAGCTTACTTTCTATTGGGTAAAGGAGTAATTACATATATTAGTATACATGATAAATATAAAGAAAATAAATACAAGATAGCTAGGGAGGAAAAACACTAGTAATTGGATGAAATTAGGAAAGTCTTCATGTTGTGAGATCCAAATGAAATATGTTTTAACCTTGGAGAGAAAGTCAATTTGGAACTCTAAAACGCTCACAATTGAGCTGGGAAGACAACATACAGACAATGATATGTAAACAAGGTATATAACAGAATAAATTGGAGATAATCAGAGGGAAGGCACTAATATTAAAGAAGATTAGGAAAAGCTTCTTGCAAAAGGTGGGATTTTTGCTAGCATTTCAAGAAAGCAAGGAAGATCAGAAGGTAGAGAGAGAAAATTCCAGGCATGGGGGGATAGGCAGTGAAAATAGAGTCAGGAAATGAAATGTTCTGTGTGAAAAACAACAAGGGGGACCCATGAAACTTGATTGCAGAATATATGACGGGAGTAACATGTTAAGAGACTTGAAAGATAAAGAGGGAAGTTATCAAAGACTTTGACAGTATTTTTTATTTGATGTTGGAAATGGTGATTAACAGTGTCAGAGGCTACAGAGAGGGCAAGAAGGATGGGAACTGAGAAAAAGCCACTAGATTTGACAGGTACTAGATCATTGGTAACTTCTAAGAGATCAGTTTCCTTTGAATAATGAGATCAAAAGTCAGATTGTTGAGATTTAAGAAGAAAGTAAGAGAGGAAGTTAAGTACTTATTACTGATGGCTTTCTAAAGGAGTTTAACCACAAAAGGTAGGAGAAATATGGGACAGGGGTTCACAAAGATGAAAGGATGATAATGAATTTTGGGTGTTGTTTTCTTTTGTTTGTTTGTTTTTTGAGGATGTAGGACTTGGGGATGTATTAGAGGCAGTAGAAAGGAGTCAGTGATGAAGTGGAGATTATAGATCGGGCAATCTGATTGAGAAGATGGGATAGGTTATGATCACATGTATATATAGAATGGTTTGACAAATGGAAGGACTCCCTCTTCATGTGATGTGGACTAAAGCAAGAAATAGTGGTAGAATACTTCTGAGTTATATGAAATCAGAAATGGGAGAGAAGAGAGAGCTTTCAATAAGTACAATATAAGATACAGTTCTCAGCTGAGAACCTGGGGAGAGGGGAAACCATTCTGGAAGGCAATTTGGAATTATGTCCAAAGGGCTTTAAAAGAATGCATTCCCTTTGGTCCAGGAATATCACTGCTGGGTTTATACCCCAAAGAGGGAAAAAAAAATGGGTATGGACATGTGATGGCAAAAAAATTGGAAAATGAGGAGTTTTCCCTTGAATGACTGAACAAATTGTGGTATATGATGGTGATAGAATACTATTGTGCTATAAAGAATGATGAATTATTTGATTTCTATAAGAATTGGGAAGACCTACATGAACTTATACGTAGTGAAATGCACAGCATCAGGAGAACATTATACACGGTAACTGAAACATCGTGGGACAGTCAAATGTAATAGACTGCTTCTAATAGCAGTGCAGTGATCCAAGACAATCCTGAGGGATTTATGAGAAAGAATGATATCCACACCTAGAGAAAGAACTGTTGGAGAAGAAGTGCAGAATGAAAAACATAATTTATCACTTGTTTTATGGGTATGAGATTTGGGGTTTTGGTTTTAAAAGATTATTCTATTACAAAAATGAATAATATGGAAATAGGTTAAGAGTGATTATATATATGTATATATATATGTGTGTGTGTGTGTGTATATATATAAAACCCAGTGGAATTACTTATCACCTTCAATAGTGGGGAGGGAAGAAAGGAGGGAGAGAACATGAATCATATGACCATTGAAAAGATACTTTTAATAAATTAAGTTAAATTATATACATATATATGTATATGATATGAAATACTGCCCCCTTCTTTGCCCACACACACTTTTATTTTTAAAGTTCATTCTCAAAAAAGAAAAAAGAAAAAGTTTGAAGAGATATGTTTAGAAAAGCCTCTGTGTTTAGAAAAGTCTCCATGTTTAAGGAAATGTAGAAGGATTGCCTTGCTGCAGTGAGGGTCCAGTATATATAATATAATATATATGTGCATATATATATATATATATATATATATATATATATATATATATATATTGGGGTATGTGTGTTTGTATTTTGAGGGTTAGGGGTAGGCCCAGACACCATAGTTTGATTTCTGATTTGGTTCAGCAGCAAATGAATAAGAGCTAAAGCAGTAGATGGTTGAAATTATTTGAGGCTGAAGCTTGGCAGGATACATTTGGCAATAGGATAAGGAGGCAAGTCACATAAGGGAACAGTGTAGAGTTGAATTACTTTGTCATGGGATCAATGGAGATGGGAGAAAAGTGTAACTAATGCATGGATGAAGGCCTGGAAAATAACTGAGATTTTAAGGGATTGTATGTCACAATTAGGATGCAGAACAATGTTTCAGGTTGCATACCCTAAGAAGTAGAATGACAACAGATTATAATCCATTAAGAGATTTTTAGAGTTCTTGATCATGGAAGTAGTACATTTGTAGGTTGTGGCAAAAGCAAGGGAATGACCAGCTCTCTGTGAAGCTGAGGTGGAATGGAAGAGTAGGTCATGGGAAATGAGCAAGATAAGGAACTAGGAGTTTAGGTTGTCTTTGCAGGAGCATCAGTATGTTTATTGAAATTTCCTAGTATGAGAGCAAGAGTTGAGGAGGAGAGGAACATATGAACCAGGCACTAAACTCATTGAGGAAAGAAGGGAAGTGTCTTCAAGTGTCCAGAATCTTGACGGGATGGTAAATATGAATGAATCCTGCTGGAGGAGAAGATACTGAGAAATGATGGTAGAAGGAGAGCCTGAAAGTAGCAGTGTGGAACAAGAATTATTCCAGCTTCCCCACCTTGCAGAACATGATTTTGGTGAGTTCAAAAGGACAGAAAGATGAAGGAAAATACTTAAAATAAAAGCAAATTCATTTCCTTTGGAGCAGGCCTCCCAAAGAACACACTGAATGAGGTTAGGAACTTAGAGATTTGGTGGAGGGTGCCCAGGAAGGATAGAGTTTAGGTTGATGGGAATGACAATATGGGAACAGACAGCACAGCAGTTATAGAATGATAGCCACGGGGGCTCAAAGTCATTGAGTGGACAGTATATGGAGTTTTTGAACTCATCATCTTTGAAAAATGAGTTCAATCTGGTACTGGCTAAGAGATAGAAGGGTAAACCAATCGAATAGACTAGGAGTAAATAACTTCAGTAGTCTTGTGTTCGATAAATCCAAAGATCCTAGTTTTTGAGATAAGAACCCACTGTTTGACAAAAACTACTGGGAAAATTGAAAACAGTATGGCAAAAAAATAGGTTTAATCAATATCTCACACTCTATAACAAGATAAATTCAAAATGGGTATATGATTTAAACATAAAGTGATATTATAAGTAAATTGGGTGAACATAAAATAGTATACTTGTAAGATCTATGGGAAAGGAAATAATTTAAGACTAAGCCAGAAAGAGAACATTACTAGATATAACATGAATAATTTTGATTACATTAAATTAAAAAGGGTTTATACAAACAAAGCCAATGCAACCAAAATTAGAAGGAAAGCAACAAACTGAGGGAAAAATTTTATTATAAAATTCTCTGACAAGGGTCTAATTTCTCAAGTATACAAAGAACTAAGTCAAATTTGTAAGAAATCAAATAATTCCTCAACTAACAAATCGTCAAGGGATATGAATAGGCAATTTTCAGATGAAGAGATCAAAACTATCAATAATCATATGAAAAAATGTTCTAATTCCCTCCTCATTAGAGAAATGCAAATCAAAACAATTCTGAGGTACCACTTTACACCTAACAGAGTGGCCAATATGACAGTAAAAAAAAAATAAATGTTGGAGAGGATGTAGAAAAAACTAGGACATTAATGCATTGCTGATGGAGTTGTGAATTGATCCAACCATTCTGGAAGGCAATTTGGAATTATGCCCAAAGAGCTTTAAGAGAATGTATGTCCTTTGATCCAGCAATAACTGGGTTGTATCCCAAAGAGATTTTTAAAAAAATGGAAAAGATAGTGGCAAAAAATTGGAGATTGGCTGTACAAATTGTGGTTTATGATGGTGATGGAATACTATTGTGCTATAAAGGAATGGTGAACTGCTTGATTTCTATATGAACTGAAAAGACCTACATGAACTGATGTGGAGTGAAATAAGCAGAACGAGGAGAACATTATGCACAGGAACTGAAACATTGTGGAATAGTCAAATGTGAATGACTCTTTTACTAAAAGCAATGCAATGATCCAGGACAAAACTGAGGGACTTATGAGAAAGAATATTATCCACATCTGAAGAAAGAACTGTGGGAGTAGAAATCCAGAAAAAAACATGATTTATCACTCGTTTACATGGGTATATGGTTTGGGGTTTTGGTTTTAAAAGATTGTTATAGAAATTAATAATATGGAAATAGAATATGAGTAATAATATATGTATAACCCAGTGAAATTGCTTGTCATCTCTGAGAGGAGGGAAGGAAAAGAGAAGTGAGACAACAAGAATCATGCCACCATGAGAAAACTACTAGGGAAATAGAACAGAATAGTTTCCTTCCTTCTCAGTAGGCCCAATATATCACATTGACAGCTGTGTGGAAGATAAGCAATTATGAAAAGAGACATGAGGGAGGGAAACTACTTTGGAGACTGTTTTGAAATTTTAGGCAAGAGATGATGCAGAGCTAACCTAAGGTCAATTGTGAGAGATGTTTTAGAGGTAGCAAGATCTGGCAACTAAGTGCCCGGTGAGGATGTTACAAACCTGAGAAGAATGAGCCCTCTGGCAGAGATAGGAAAGGTTAAAAAAAGAATGGGATCTGGAAGTGAGATCTATTTTGGGCATAATGAATTTGATATATCGCTGGGACATCTAGTTAGAAATACCTATTGGGTAGTTGGTGATAGTTGGCTAAAGCTTAGGGGAATTTTGAAAAACCTAAAGAATAATATTTCCTTCTAGAATCTGTTGTCAAAGTATATCAAAATAACTGATGCCATGAATTTACTTGTTTCCCTCTAGATCCTCGCAATAAGACTGTTTTCAATAGGACATTTTATGATGAACCACTAATTATGGAGTAAGTATCTACTGTGGCTTCTCAATAGTAACTTAAAACTTATCCAAATAAAACTAATTTTTATCAGGTATGAAATTAGGCTGTCAGGTATAGAAACTAAGTTTACAGTATTTAAACTTGATTATACTCTTGATTGCAAGCTATGATACTGTTGTGTTTTAAATCTATAATCCTGTCACCAAAAGAGAGCAAAATGAAAAACAAACACTAGAGAAAAGACAAGAGTAATGTTTACATGATTAATTCTTCAGGCTCTTTGATTAAATTGCTTATGGAACAATTCTGAGTGTGTCAATACTATTCAAAAGGGGAAGTATTCGGGATTTTTTTTTTTCCTGAAAGAAATACTTAGGTTTATTTCAAGTGGGACTTAGAGGGCAGGTACACAGTCTTCTTGAATGATCCAGAGAGACCTCGATTCTAAAATTTATAAGTACATTTATACTTCAGAACTTTTAAGACATAATATACAAAGCAGATTTTACCGAAATCTGTCTGGCAAGAGAGAAATAGATCAATGGAACACATTAAGGATACCATTCACTAACCAACTATATTAAAAATATTACTATTTCATAAACCTATAGAAAATGAAAACTCGAAAGCACATCATTTAATATATGCCCTTAGGAAAACTGATTTAGCAATAAGGTAAGAAATGAACTTGGTCTCTCACATGTATTATGCCATATTAATCAATGAATTCTAATTGGATCAAAGACTTAAACATAAAAAAATTCCATAAAGTGCCAGTAAAATGAGATATATATTCATCCCAGTTATGTAAAAATAGAATGATATCGTAAGGAACCAGCCAGCCTAGAAATCAGGAAGATAACAGTTCAAATCCTGCTTCTGACACATATTAACCATGTGACCTGGGACAAGTCAATTACCCCTTCCAGGGTCTAGTTAGCTCTGTGAAACTATTAAATTTTAGAAAAGGAGCCAACCTGAATTGGCAGAAGAGTAATCTCACTGTGTAGTTTACTACACTATGGAAATTTCAGATGTGATCCACATCCCTGTCTCTACATAGAGGAAATTTCTGTCTGTTAAATAAAAGGAGGAATTTTTAAGGACAAATTACACATGATGAATTATATTAAAATAATAACTTTCCACACAACAACTATAATACAAATTGTTAGCACTTATATAGTTTCTTAAGGTTTGCAGATCACTTTACAAATATTTACCTCATTTTATCTTCACAATAACACTGGGAGTAGATGAAGAAGAAACTAAGACTGATAGAGGTTAAGTGACTTGCCCAAGGGTTCCTAATTTTCAAGGATCTGAGGACAGTTTTAAAATTAGGTCTTCCTAATTCCAGTTCCAGAGTGCTATCTGTGGCAAATTAAAAAGAAAAATAACTTGGGAAAAATAATGTCAAATATCTATAACAAAAAAGTGCCATCTGAAACATAAGACACTGTTAGTTCCTAATTGATAAATTGTAAAAGGACAAGGATAGATTTTATAAAATAGGAAACAAATTGCCTATTATCAATTGAAAAATAAGCAAATTCACTAATAATCAGCCAGATGAATATTAAAAAATCAGCAGAACCACCTCATATCTACAAATTGGTAAAAAATAATTTAAAATAGTGAACCTTTGGGAGAAGTTGTGGAGAGAGGCACATATTCATTGTTTGTTGCATCTAATTTGTTTGCAATCTAACGGAATAATTTTAGAACAGAATTTGTAAGTACATAATAAAAGGAACAAAAATCTCCATATCCTTTGACTCTCTAATGCCACTGTTGACAATATAGTCTGGAAATGTTAACAAAAAGTAAGATAAAGAAAATTTTAAAACATCATTATTTATCATTTTAAACAGTTGGAAGCAAATTCAAGATTCAACAGCACTTCAATTCAGCATGCATTTATTTTTGGTTGTTGTTCAACTCTTCCTGACTCCAGTTGGGGTTTTCTTGGCAAAGATACTGAGGTAGTTTGGCATTTCTTTCTCCACCTCATTTTACAGATGAAGAACCTGAGGCAGACAAAGTCACACAGCTAGTAGGTGTCTGAGGCTGTATTTAAATTTAAGAAGATGAGTCTTCCTGACTCAGAACTGGCACTCTATCCACTATGCCACTTAGCCACCCCTAAACTTTTGTTATGTTACATGCTTTTTATTAAGAACTGAGAACATAAAAACAAAAATGCAACAGTACCTGGACAACAGGTACATAGTAAACAATATAAGATATATATAAACTAGTTTCCAAGAGTTTATATAATGCTTTATATAATGGGTAATTTGTTAGCAGTAGCACTGGGCTTCCAAAGACCCAATAGGAGAGGGTAGAGTGGGATGGAACTGAGACTGACATAGATGGGTATGAGGGTGTCATGAGGAATGGTAGACAAGGAAGTTGAAGTGAACCATAGTAGTGGATTGTCCTTTTTAGGTAAGCAATGGTAATGTTGACTTGGTTATTGATTCTCTGAGCAAGAGTGAAAAGTGATGAGAGTAGGGGGTGGAGATAGAGTACAAGGACAGGATAGATGATGGATCCCTTATTCCTAGTAACCAAGGGGGAAAGATTTGACTTATTCCACATTTATCAATCAGGCTAACTTGACTGCTAACTTGACTGCTTCCTTGACTTGTCCTACATCCCACAGCCAATTTATGTAATAAACAGGGCTTAAACCCATACCTTCCTGATTCAGAATACCTATTCTCCATCCACTGTACCAGGTAGCATCTCACATTAAGATTATGCAGATAGAAGCAGGGGGTATTGGTGCTAAGGTCAGATGAGGTAGAGTGGTACAAAATAAAAAGAAGAAAAAGAGTCATTGGAGGATTTTTTTTTTTAAATGCACAAAAGAGAACAGAAATGCACAGAAGTTCAATGGAAAACAAGCAAGTTGGGCAGCTTTGAAAGTTATATGTTGCATTTGTCACATTTTATTTTTTAAAAGCAGGTTGTATAATAGAAGTAAAAAAAAAGAAAGAAACAAGTATTTATTCAGGGTCAAGTATGTGCCAGACAATGTGCTTTGTACTATAAAAATAATAATAAAGTTACGTTTATATTTGACTTCCTATGTGCTGGCCCCTGTTCAAAGCATTTAAAAATTATCTTATTTGATCCTCTCGACAACTCTGGAAGGTAGGTGCTATTACTCCATTTTACACTTGAGGAAACTGAGGTAGATAGAGGCTAAGTGACTTGCCCAGGTTAACATATTTAGTAAATATGGGTCGTTGGCTGGATTTGAACTCATCTTCCTAATTCCAGGCCCAGCACTCTATCTTTCTCTGCTTTTCTACCTAGCTGCCTCCAAACCATGAAAAGATTAATGGTTTCACATATAATCATCTTTTTCTTTTCTATTTTTGCAAATAGACATGTCCTTTTTTTGTTTTTCAAATTCAAAATAAACTTTTTTTTAGTGTTCAAGCAGCATCAGGAAAAAAAAAAAAGAAATCTGGAAGGCATTGTAGGAAATAATGCAAAGGAAAAATAATTTCTCAACAAATAGTGCATACTATGATCATATTATTGGAAAAGTAAATACAGTCAAACAAACCTTATGGGAACTTTGCAGTGAATGAAAAATTAAGCAATTTCACATATTGAAATTAATGTATTTAAATGTAAATAGCTAAAAAGCCAAGAGGGAGAGAGGGAAAGAAAGAAAAAAGGAAAGAACCATAGAGGTATTGGTTTAGGGTAGCATTGGTGAAGTATTGGTATGGATTCTGAGTGGGCACTGGGGAAGTTGTTCTGTTCCCCCTCTTCCCAACACCAAGGACATTTTTTGCATATTCCACCCTTCTTTTCAGGTGTCCAAAGTGAGCACTTTCTCCCTCCACTCTCTGGGGTGATGCAGGGGACTTATAGGTACCTTGAAATTGCTTTTGGGCATGCAAATGTTGGTCTAGAGGAATGAATGCGTACCTGGGATTTTATTTTTGAAATTGCCTTTTTCTGTGCCTTATCAAAGTCATAGCCCTACATCAAGTGAGTGGAGACTATTAATGGTTTAAAGGATTAGCCTGATTCAACATTTTTATTTATGACTTGCTTGAAGATATAAATATGATGTGTTCATTACATTTGCAAATAGTATGGAGCTGACAAGGACAGCTAATTCATTAAATAACAAGCTTCAAAATGATCCAAACCAACTGAAATGATGGGCCAGATCTAAAGGATGAAATTCACAAGAATAACTTTCATTTAAACTTTAAGGAATAAATGTAACTTAAGTTTTTAAAAGCCTGCAACTGAAGTGTTGGATGGAAGAGACATGATTTGTTTATAGTCCATGTGAAAAAGACTTAGGAGTCTGATGGACCAGGTATTCAACACTGAATCAGTAGAGTGGTGTTACTGCCCAAAAATTTACATTTAAAGAAGCAATAATAGCTACGTTAAGGCTGAATTAACCAGATTATAACTGGAAAATTGTGTTTAGTTTAATGGTTAAGATGAGTGATTTAATAAAGCATTTATTAAGCACTTTCTGTGCTAAATGCTGGGATACAAAGAGAAACATAAGGCAGTCCCGGTGAACTTGAAAGGAGTTCACATTTTAATGAGAGAAACAATATAGTTGGAAAGTTTCTGCTGCAAGTTAAAGGAAAAAGATTCATAGTCTCTAGAATGTAGTAGCAAAGCATATGTGGTTACCTCAATCATTTCCATTAATAAAATTATATCACTTTCTGTTGTTGAACTAGTTGATAGTGTCAAGGACTTGGTGGCAAGAATTTTTTCCCTTTTCTGGATCTTCAAGAGCTGTGGCTCTAGTAACCACAGAAGCAGTTGCCAGACTACC
This sequence comes from Monodelphis domestica, assembly GCF_027887165.1. Classification (NCBI taxonomy): domain Eukaryota; kingdom Metazoa; phylum Chordata; class Mammalia; order Didelphimorphia; family Didelphidae; genus Monodelphis; species Monodelphis domestica. The sequence goes on along the minus strand of NC_077227.1, from coordinate 442,757,521 downwards.
TCTCACTAGGATGATGGCTGAGGGCACTGGGCTGGAAGGAAGCATTGATGTTCCTAAGGTTCTTAGATTCAGATTCCTGGATTGTCACCATCAGGGTTTAATGAGAGACTGGTCAAGGTAGCTGTTGTGATTTGACTTACTTGATACATTTTGCTTCCTGTTTCTCTCAGAGTGCTTTAATACATCAGCTAGACAGGCCCCTTCTTTACAGAAGTTGTTTGTCTGTTTGATTCCTATAAATAGTAAGTTAGAAGTAGGACTGAAAGGCGACACCACTCCCAGGGCTCTTGTGCCTATCTGTCTGTTACTAGTGGTTAGTCAAAAGTTGTTGCTGGTGGTGATAAGGAAGGTGGACCTCTTTGCAATGATTTCTCCTCTCAATAATTGCTGCAAAAGCTGGACTAGAAGTAGGTCTGACTGTTAGTGGGATGTTGCTATTCTGAAGGCTCTGGATTTCAGGGTTCTTGTCTGTCTCTTTCAGCATCTGATGGAAGATACTGGGCATGGTTGAAGCTCTTTGAGGACATGGACGGTCTTTTGCCCCTTTCTGTATATCTCCAGTGCTTAGCATAATATGTAGCACATAGTAGGTGCTTAATAAATAATAATTTAATGGTTAGAGATTTGATTTACCTGGTAGATGTTGCTTCCTGTCTCTCCTTCAGGTAACCTGAAGCTTCAGCTAAGTCAGCTTGCCTACTGTAACATTTAAAATAGTTGGAGACATAAACTGTAAGAGTTAAAGCAGTGGAAGATATAAATTATAGTAGATATAAGAGTGGGTGAGTAAATTGTGACCGCAGAAAATATGTTTCACTACAGTGTCTTGGTTTTAAATCAAATATAAGGTGGTCGCCAGGGAAATATTCCCAATTATGAATATACCCAAGTCAACTGGGTTTTATAGAGATTTTAATTAATAATACAATGAGGAATTAAAGAAAAGAGAGAAAGAGAGAAAAAGGAAATAAATATGAAGGGCCTTAAGCCAACATGACCTAGACCCGAGTCTTAAGAGAGAGAGATCAGTCAGTCAGTCTTTTATCACTCACCACAAGGTCTGTCTAAGCAAGGATTCTAGTAACAGAGTCTCCTCAGAGAGAGTTCCAGCCAGAGTCCTCCTCAAAGAACTTCCCTTCTCCAGAGCCTCTCCTCAAGAGATTCTCCAAAAGGATTCTCATAAGAGATCTTTTTTTCTCAAGAGAATCTCTTTCTTATATAGGGGGTTTTCTCCTATGTCACCTCCCCTAAGTTCTTCCATCTACCAATCACTGTAGACGTTTTCCAAAGGACAGCCCATTCTAAAAACACTGCTGGGTCGACTAATCCCTTTAGTAAGTTTGAACCAGAAAAAACTTCTGAATAAGTTTTCACCTCTTTGCTCCTGGCAAGTTTACAAGTTGCCTGACCTTTAATAGATACTTAGCACCCCATTGTATTAATTCTAAAAATAGGCATGGCTTAAAGAACTTGTTGCCTCATTATAAGTATGGGTTTAAGTACTTTCATTGTTTAGCAAGGAGTTTTCTCCCCTAAAGCAGTCTTAAGTATGGGTGGAGTAGAGGTCCTCCCATTTCTGATCCAAATAGAGTTCTCACTGTCAAAATGGGGAATGTTCCCAGTAGGGAATTGTTCCAATTGAAAATTCCCCAATGGGGAAATTTTTAACATTCACAAGTCTGAGAAATTTCAAGATTTACACTACCCTATTATATTTGAAAAGAAATACTGACATCCTAGAGTGAAGAATGACCAGGATGATGAGGGAACTCTTACGTGTGTGGTATAAAGAATAATTAAAAGAACTTGGAGGACAGGAAAGCCAAGATGGCAAAGAAGTAAGAAGTAGTACAGCAAGTTCTCTCTCCCTCTCCAAAATCCTCCAAACAATTCTAGAAAATACTGATACTAGCCAAATTCTGATGGAGATATTCAAGATAGTCATAGGGAATTGTTTGCCTAGCCTAGCTCTTTATGGGGAGGCAGAGAAGGGAAGTCTGTGGACAATGAGGGCAGGGTCTGGCCAGGAATATTGCATGTGGACACTCCAGCATCAAGGAAGTGGTTGTACACAAAAGCAAGTAGAGATTCATGACCCATATCATGTCACCACCCTCAGACACATATGGGGCAGTTTGCCAGGGACACATGGCAACTGGCAGCTTTGTCACCCACTACTCAGTCACAAATCCAGGCCAAACTAAAGAGCACCCTACTTAATCCATGTCTCCAGCACAGGCCCTTGGCTATATACAGAGAGGAAAAAATTCAGTAGCAATGTAATGATGCAACTCAGAAACCTGCAGGCCTACGGAGGAAATGACCAGGGCTTGAATTCCAGACCAAAGGACAACTTTCTCATTCTGAGCCAGCAAATTTTCCAAGCCAACTGTTAATGACTGAGCCTAGCAGCAATCTGCTGTTGCACATACCCAAACACATTAGGAAGTTACTGAGCTCAAATGAGTAGGGCAGCAATCAGACTTTACCCTGGATCAAACCTCTTTAGGAGCAATGAAAGCTTACAGGTTTCCAATCTGAGATGTCCTAGAGATCTTGGAACAACAAAATGCCCAATAATTCAATAAAATAACAGAGGGACCAGCGCAGACCTTCTCTACAGATATATATATATATATATATATATATATATATATATACATATATATATATATATCCTGGCCCAAATACCATGTATGAGTAATTCTACCATAAAAAAAGAAATTCTAGTGACAGGGATGCTCAAGATATAAACTCAGAAGAAGAGAATAATTCCAAAACACCAACAAATAAAGCCTCAAAACCCAAATAGGCACAAATTCAGTAAGAATTCCTAGAAGACATGAAGCAAGGATTTCAAAAGAATCAGAAAATGTTTCTGTCTATGAAATGAGTATGAAATTAAAATTAAAAAAAAAATAAAGCTGTGGAAGAAAGGATTGGAAAAGGAATTAACAGTTTGCACAAGGATTACAAAACTTTGTCAAACTCCCTGAAAAGTGGAATGGAACAATTAGAAGCCCATGACTCCATGGGATAACAAGAAATATTAAAATAAAGTAAAAAAAATCTGAAGAAATAGGAAAAAAAATGTAAGATAGCACATAGCAAAAAACAACTAACCTGGAAAACAAAATAGAGGAAAAGTTTAAAAATCATCAAACTACCTGAATGCCATGATCAAAACCTGACCCTAGATAGCTTTTTAAAAGAAACCTTAAAACTGGACAGATTTCCTATTATTAGAGTGTAAAGTGGAAGCAAACAAAAAAAAAACACTGAAGACCTTCCAAAAGAAACCTCCAGATGAAAACTTCTAGGAAAATTATAACCAAAACCTAGAGTTCCCCTGGTCAAAAAAATACCACAGGCAGTTAGGAAAAAAAGTATTCAAGTACCAAGGAGCCACAAGCAAGATTACCCATGATTTAGCAACCATACTTTAAGGGGATCAAAGAGCTTGGAATACAATGTTCTAAAAATTAAAGACTAGAGACTCACAGCCAAGAATAACTTACCCAGAAAAAATGAGTATAATTATACAGAAGGGAAAATGGATTTTTAATGAAAGACAGCTTTAAAGCATTACTAATGAAAAGACCAGAGGTGTATGGAAGCCTTGAAGTTCATACAAAGAAGTTAGGGTAAACATAAATACGTAAAATGATAAAGGACTAAACAAGGAAAAACTATTTACTTTCTAATATGAGTAGATAATATCTGTAGGTTTTAGGAATGATTCTGTTGTGTCTTGATTTAAAAAAAAAAAGGGTGGACAGAGATAAAAGAGGACTACATTGGTGGAAGGAGTAAGGTTATGGAAAATTATCCCACAAATTAAGGTGCACACAAACAGATCTCTATATAGTCAGTCAGTAAGCATTTATTAAATGCCTACTATGAGCCAAGCAACTGAGGAAAAAGAGACAAAAGATAATTCCTGCCCTCAGCAATCTAAGGGGAGAGAATAAGCAAATAAAATGTGAACAAAAAAGTTATATACAGATTAAAGAGGAAATTAAAGAGAATAAACTTTAACATTAAGTGGAGTTGGACAAGGTTTCCTTTAGAAGATAGGATTTTATTTGGGACTTGGAGGAAGCCAGGAAGGGTAGGAAGTGGAGATGAGGAAAAGGGTGTTATAGGCATAATGGACTTCCTGAGAAAATGCCTAGAGCTGAGAGATGAAGTGTTTTGTTCATGGAATAGCACAGAGGTCAGTATAACTGGATTGAAGAGTACTTGTGGAGTATTAGGTATCAAAACACTAGAAAAGTTAAAAAGAAGCTTGGCTACAAAGGGCTTTGAACACCACGGAATTTATGTATTGATCTTGTTAGGGTGCCATTGGAATTTGGGGTTTTAGTAGTGACATACATGGTCAGACCTATGCTTTATAAAAATTACTTTGGCAGGTGAATAGAGGATAGAATGAAATTGGAAGAGACTTGTGGAAGTCAGATTCACCTGCAGCCTATTGCAGTAGACCAAGAGTGAGGTGATAATGTCTTGTACCAGGGCGGTAGCGAATTAGAGAGAAAGGAATGGGGGAAGTGGCTGACACTTGAACCTTACTGTCATGTTAACTAATCAAAGGATGATGGGATACATACAAACACCAGGTTGGTTCAAAAACATATCTCACTCAACAGGAAAATAGGAGGGAAAAGGGGAGATAGGAGAAAGAGGAATTAATGAGAGGATACATTAATTTGTTGGCTTAATTTACAAGCTAGTTTGAGGTTAATTTTGTGAGCATTTTCTTTGTGCATTTGAAAAAGAAGGCTTTTCTGTTTATCTTGCTTAGTTCTCTCCATATCATTTGTAATTTTAATGGATCCAAGTTCAGATCAAATATCTACTGTTAACCTCTGTGTTTTATCATTCTCATTTTGGAATGTTGATATGTATTATAATTTTCTTGTATCACTCTTTTACTTCCTTTTCTGAACTTACTAGTTGAATTTGATTCAAATAAGATCAGAATTGTTTCATTAAAAAAAAGGGAGTGATTAACCCTAAACAAAATAAACTATGAGTAGACCAAAAAATTATACTCTACCTCTTTTTTGATGTCAAAGAATGGGAATATGAAAGGACACCAATAAATTGGGGAGTGGTTAAGCAAGCTGATATATAAATGTAATAAGAATATTATTGTCCTGTAAAAAAAATGATAAAAGAGGTGACTTCAAAGAAATATGGGAAGAGGTATATTACCCCATGTAGAATGACATGAACAGAACTAGAACAATTTATATAGTGACAGCGGTATGATAAAAACTTTGAAAAATGAGCCATTATGTTCTAGTTCTAGTTCATCAACCCACAATTCCAGAAGACTAATAATTGAACCATCTTACCTGTTGCCTAAGAGATGAAGGACTCAAGATGCAGAATGAAATAATTAGATATAAATAAATTTTAGGTGATTAATATGGAATTTACTTATTTTCTTTTTGTTATACATGTTCATAACTGGAATTCTGTTTTTCTTTCATATTCTTTTGGGGAATTGGAAGGAGCAGGCAAAGTCAGAAGGCTTTTTTTAAAGTATAGAACATGGAATGATTATTAAGAAGAAACAACTTAGAAAGTGAATTCTGACTTTCTAGAATGTGAAAGGAACCGGTGTCACAAAGGGATTAAGCTTACTTTTGTAACCCTAGACATTTGTGGCCAGTTAAAAGAAGTTATATTTATGCAAATATTTTCTTGGTAGAAGGAAGAACTGTCTAACAAGTAGAGCTGCCTATATTTAGAATAAGCTAACTTATTAGATATCACATTCACCGATATTGGAGCTATTCAACAGAAACTACATAAAACTTTGTCTGCAGTGTTATAGGAGGTGATCCTGGCTTTATAAAAGCAGAATTCTACAACTCTTAAAATCCCTTACAACTCTAAAGATTCTTTGAATCCTCTGGATATTGTTGGCAGGGTTATTAACATTTATATGTCTCTCAGCATAACTTCTATGTTTGATTTACTTTGAATCCACTGTTCTAAGGGGCAGGTTTGATTTTTATATGTGATTCATTCTCTGAAAACTCTTTGGTTACAGACTAGCTGATTTAAGATTGTAAAATAAATTTCCAAAGATAGTATAAGGAATTTACATAATCTTTCCTTTTAAGATGACTAAGTGACATTTTAATGAAATATTTTCTTTTCACTGTTTGTATTTCAGCTTCAATGGTGATTTAATCCCTGATGTTTTCGGTGTCACAAATGTATCGAGCCAACCACAGATCCTGATAGGCGGGTAAGTAGATACTTAATGTTATTATAGGACAATATGTATTGTATAAATGATGATGTTATTCTGATTATGTAATCTTAAGCTAAAAATTGGTTCCTAAATGTACATTGAAAAGATCAGTTCATTATAAATAAGGATGATTTTCTAGTGTTTAAAACAGTATTTTGTAAGCATCTGGATTCCCTTAATCAAAAGATGAATTTGGCTCTAGAGATTTCCTAACCTGATAATATTTTCTATGTTCTCTGAGAATAAGAAAATATGAAATTTGTTTTTATTTAACCATTTAATTTTTAGGTCTGTATGTGTAGGAATAGGAGAATTTCACTTAAATATGATGGATTTTGCAGTAGCTAAGTAGGTAGCACAATGTGGTAGAACACCAGACCTGGAGTATGGGGGACTTGGATTCATATCTTGCCTCAGGCACTTCCTAGTTAAGTGATGCTAGATGAGTCATTTAATCCCAATATGCAGATGAGTCCCTGCCTCTACCAGACCCCATAGTCTTTTGCCAGGACTATACTTAAAGCCTTTCTAATGGGGGATAACCTTCTACGACCTGCACCTACTAACAAAACCTTCATGAATTCATGATCCTGCCATTATGAAGGCATTCAGTCAGTAGGCATTTAAGTGCATTCCATGTGCCGGTTGTTCATTCAGTCATGTCTAGCTGTTCATGACCCAATTATGGGTCATGGGATTTTCCTGGCAAAATAATCAGAGAGTTTTGCCATTTCCTTCTCCAGTTCTATGCAGGCAGGGGTTAAATGACATTCTCAGTCACACAACCTGTGTGTCTGGTCAAATTTGAACTCTAGTTTTTCTGACTCCAGTTGTTGTAAGTGCCACTGTAAGTGCCAGTGACGCAAATCAAAAAAAAAAAAGAAGAAGAAGAAGAAGAAGAAGAAAGACTGCTCTTCCCCTCAGGGAGCTTACTTTTTTTAAAAATTGAATTTTATTTTTTCAATTACACATAGAAATAATTTTTACAATTTGTTCTAACATTTTAACATTTTATTTTTATTTATTTATTTTGTTTGGTCGATTTCAAACATTATCCCTTGCTTACAAAAATTTTTTCTAACATTTTATAATTCAGATTCTCTCCTTCCTTCCCTCCCTCCTCCCCAAGGTGGTAAATAGCCTCATATAAATTATATCATTGCTTTCATGCAGTACATAGTTTATATTCTAATAGGGAAGACTTCCCACAAGAGGAGGCAGAGGTATGAGCCACAGTAGGTGGATCATCAGGTAAGGCTAGTTTGAAGACCTTCTCCAAATGGATATTCTTTGAAGAATTCAATTTTGGGAGAATTGTCAAATTCAAATGACAATTTTTAAATTAACTATATTTTTAAATGAAATTTAAGTTATTACTTTACAAAACTGAGGTGAAGAGTCAGAAAAGAATTACAAATGAAATAAAAATAACTTACTCATCATAATAACTTTGCTAATCAATAGTTGAAGCTTCAACTTCTTCCTTACTCTAACTTTAATTTATAATGACTTAAAATAATGTTCTTCTCTGCCACATTTCTTAAAATTAGTGCTTATCAAGTTTTACTTTTGTATCTGCCACAAAGTGCCAGCAATCTTAATTAGCAATTTCCCAAAATATAGCTTGTAACTGATGTGACTCAAGCTTTTGGAATATCTTTGCTCTTAATGGAAAAGTAAAAATACCTATTATTTTGATCAAGACAAACAACATTGAGTTAATATCTTCCCATGCTGATAAACTGTTCACTTGTATTTTAAATAGTGGCCAGAAATCAAGGCAGCCAGGTAGCAGAGTAGATAGAGATTTGAACCTGGAGTCAAGAGGACCTGATAATTTAACCTCTATCTATGCATCTGAGTTTCCTCAACTGTAAATTGGGGATAATAAATAGCACCTGCCTCCCAGTATTATTGTGAGAATCAAATGAAATAAAATTTCTAAAGTGATTAGCACAATATCTAGCACGTGGGCACTTAATAAATTCTCATTCTTCTCTTCCCCCTTATAGACTAATCCTAAGAGTTTATTATTTAAATAGGTAAGTGTGAAGTATGTAATGGAAATACATGCTGCACACTTTGATCCTAAGTTGTTCTAATTTCCAAGTAAATTATATGGAATATTTGAATTCAGTATACAATTACTTATAACTATAAACTTTGGCCATTTATTCTTCATACTTCCTCAGTTGTTACATTATATTCAGTGGTTGACCAAGTGAAGCACTTTTATCTTGAGCAAATTCAATAGCCTGAACTTCACTTTTACAAATGGTTTTGTTTTCCTGATAATACACTAAGGATAAATTATAGATATTTGCACATAACTTTTTTTATTTTTTTTAATTTATTTGATCATTTCCAAGCATTATTCGTTAAAGACATAGATCATTTTCTTTTCCTCCCCCCACCCCCCATAGCTGACGCGTAAATCCACTGGGCATTAGATGTTTTCTTGATTTGAACCCATTGCTTTGTTGATAATATTTGCATTAGAGTGTTCATTTAGAGTCTCTCCTCTGTCATGTCCCCTCAACCACTGTATTCAGGCAGTTGCTTTTCCTCGGTGTTTCCACTCCCATAGTTTATCCTTTGCTTATGAATAGTGTTTTTTTCTCCTGGATCCCTGCAAATTGTTCAGGGACATTACACCGCCATTAATGGAGACGTCTATTACGTTCGATTATACCACCAAGTATTAGTCTCTGTGTACAATGTTCTCCTGGTTCTGCTCCTCTCGCTCTGCATCACTTCCTGGAGGTTGTTCCAGTCTCCATGGAATTCCTCCACTTTATTATTCCTTTTAGCACAATAGTATTCCATCACCAACATATACCACAGTTTGTTCTGCCATTCCCCAATTGATGGGCATCCCCTCGTTTTCCAGTTTTTGGCCACCACAAAGAGCGCAGCTATGAATATTTTTGTACAAGTCTTTTTGTCCATTATCTCTTTGGGGTACAGACCCAGCAGTGCTATGGCTGGATCAAAGGGTAGATATTCTTTTGTCGCCCTTTGGGCATAGTTCCAAATTGCCCTCCAGAATGGTTGGATCAGTTCACAACTCCACCAGCAATGAATTAATGTCCCTACTTGGCCACATCCCCTCCAGCATTCATTACTTTCCTTTGCTGTTTTGCACATAACTTTTAATGGAGTTATAAAAGATCATCTAGGTAAGATCTTGTTCTTTAAAAATTATATGAAAAGAAAGCTAGGTGGCTCAGTTTGAGGACCATCTGTGTAGTGTTAATAATTGAGGAGTGAAAAATAGGAGTTAATGAGATCACCAAATAAAATAGTGTAAAGTGAGAAGAGGGCTCATGACAGAGCCCCTACTGTTAGGACCAGTCAGACAAGTAGGAGGAAAACCAGGATAGGGCAATATCATGAAAACCTGGAGAGAAGAAAGTACCTAGAAGAGGGTGATCAACCATATCAGAGACAGCAGAGAGGTCAAGGAGAATGAGAGATGAAATGATTGGCTCAGCTTGTAAGTGATATCAAGATTTCAACCTGGGATATTATTCAGCTCCAAATCCAGCACAATTTCCACTATGCCGAAATGGACATATTAGAAAATGTTTGTCTTTAAGACCAGTGAATATGTAATGGAAATTTTTGTGCCCTTCAGAGGATTTTGAGCTATGGATCTTTTCTTAAATTTTATTAAGATGACATTTATTTAAATCCTTGCAGTTTTTAGAAGATAGCCTCTGATTCCCCCTAAGTTATTTAGGACTATAACCTTATATTGACCTTTCAGAAAGATTTTTTTCAGCTTTATTCAAGCATAGAATAAGTAAGAATTTTCTTAATGGAAATATTTTCATAGCACATCCATATTTCATTAAGGTTAGTGATTAATTATATATGACATTGATTTTAGTTCCAAGTGTGAATCTTTGTTTAAAGAAAAAGGGTTTTGTTTTGCGAATCTTTAATCAAGGTGAATTTACATTTTTAATAAACCATATTTGCCTACAATACATAAAGTAATGTAATTCTTTATTATTGTCTAAATATTTAATACTTATAGCTTCTGCAATGTAAAGTTGACTTTTTTGTTCATTTTTAAAATAAAGTATTTTGATAACATGCTTGCCTTATCTTTTGACTCTACCAATCTGTAAGAATTTTTAAGAAATTTTTATATTTAAAGTCTAGTGATTCTCTTTAAATATCAGGCTTTGGATTGTGTTTATTTTTCTTTTTAAGAGCAAATGCATCAAAATATATCATTAACTCTAAAAACAAATTTAATTTATTTCATTTTTACAAGACTCACATTAAGTTTAATAAGATTTATTTTGTGTTTAGAATTTAAGCTCACACTTTTTTAATAGTAATTTGAGGTCATAAGATTAAGCATATTACTAATACTACTATAGGACTTACTGAGAGCTCTTTTGGGAGAAGGGGCTACCATGGACCTGTGATTTTATTGATGTATAGAGCTTTTCTACCAGTGCACATTGGTGGCTTATCTGCAAAATATGGTGTTATACAATTTCCAGGGGATAGTGATAAGTTTAGTGATTTGCCTAAAGTCAAACAGCAAAGATATATTAGAGGTTGGACTTGAGCCCTGGTTTTTCTTCCTAACTCCCAGGCCAATTCTCTATCCACTATAGCACATTACTACAGTTCAGTTAAAAGCAGGATCAGGGTAAAGCTTTCCAGTAGAGGAGACATTGAGAAATCAAATATTGCAGAATGGGATGAGAAGTAGATACCTCCCTCCTCTCCCCATGTTGACAGTAATTTAAAAAAGAATTTTACCTAAGAGTCATTGCTTTTAAGGATATTCAATACAGGAACTGTGCTAATAATAACAAAATTAGAAATATTGCGGAAAATGATGGGGATTGTGTTATATGCATAGATGTTTAGGCATAATTGAATTTCAAAATATTATAAAAATTAAAAAGTTACTAAATTTTCTAAGGGTTTTCAAATGTTGACATTGTTATATGTTTATCTCTGAAAAGTGAGTGAATTCAAAATCATTTGAAGTCAGTTGCCATAGGCAACCAAACATCAGCAGTTGACATTAATTACATTTAAATTCACTCTTTGGTAAATGCTAATTTTTTTCTGATTAAAGGGTAATGATGCCCACAAAGTAGTATGCCTTAATATTGTTGTAGTTCCTGTGGAAAATAATAATAATAATTAGGTTTTCCCTCAGAGGTCAAGAAATGTCACTGATCAAATAAAAAATAAAACACATCATTCTGTCTCTGGAATAAATTGATCACCTGGAGGTCATGGCTCTGTATTTTTCCTGTTAAAATTAGTTTCATTTTACGTTCAATCTCATATGATTTCACACAATTGAGAAGTTTAAAATTTAGATAAATGCTTTGCTTAAAAAATATCAATTCTTTCTTGCTAAAAACTTAAACTATATCTGAAGAACAAATCATAAAATTTATAATAGGGCAAATGAAGTAAATTTTAGCTGTAAAATTTCATAATGTATATGCCTGATATTGACAATAGAATACATCAGCAATTGACACTTTATAGTTATATTAAATTCCTCATTTAAGACATACTTTTAGATACACAAAAGAATAAGACAAGTCATTTCATCAAAAACAAATGTTATAAGGCAATAACCACCTCTACTCATTTCCTTATTTCTTTTCATTTATGTAAAGTCCAACTCCTATATTATTTCCTATGTGAGTCTTCATTTCATAAGATATGTATGCTAACATCAAAAGTCTTTATGATGAAACTTTATTCATAGTTTGCATAGATAATAAAATGCCAGCTATAGAGGTTCAAGGGAACTTAGAAGCCATTTGGGCTAACTCCTTTATTTTTACAGATGAGGAAATTATAACCTAGAAAGATTAAATAATTTTTCTGAAGTCACACAGAGTCACGATTTAAACTCAAGTCCTATTTCAGATCTAGCATTCTTTCCTACCATATTCTCTTTTTAGAAATGTTTTGTGTCTTGAAACTCTTCCCAGCAAAAAGTTATACCTTCTTTAGCTGGTCTCGTATTTTTTATGTCTTCCATCTACTTGTCATATCATGTAATTAGTATTAAATTTATCTGAGCACATAGTTACTTATCAGGACTAGATTGTGAATTTCTTTAAAGGAAATTATATCTAATTATTTCTGACTTTTCTTAGTGAAATACATTTCTCATAGTAGACATCTGATAAGTAGTTGATATGTGAATAAAATAGCCTTGAAGGCATAGGCCATTTATAGTTTCTAAAGTGTCTTGTTGTGTGCTGAATGCCTAAAACTAATAGGCTCTAAATGCTTGTTGTGATCCACAAGGGTTTCTATGATACCACTTTCTCAATCAATGGAATCTTACCAATAAGGCTGCCTTCAGACTTCTATTAACAAAGGATACCCCCTCCAAAGAATGCATTTAAATATACTGTGTTTGATACTGGAGGCTAACTCCTCCAAAAGACAGTATATATGTTTTTGGTTCGTTGCTAGCCATTGAACAACTTGACGTCCCTCCTTCAATAGAGGAAGTCCAAAAAGCCATTAAACAAATGAGTACAGGCAAGGCACCCGGTAAAGAAGGGATCCCAACCGAGGTGTGCAAGGCTTTAAAGGTAAAGGCGCTTCAGACATTCCACATAGTGCTGACCAGCATATGGGAAGAGGAAGACATGCCCCCAGAACTCAGACATGCCTCCATCGTAGCCCTATACAAAAACAAAGGCACACAAGCAGCCTGTGACAACTACAGAGGCATCTCACTACTCTCCACTGCTGGAAAGATCCTCGCCCGTGTTATACTCAACAGACTCCTGTCATCTGTTTCAGAGCAGAACCTGCCTGAATCACAATGTGGCTTCCGACCAGATCGCAGCACCATCAACGTGGTCTTCACGGTGAGGCAAATGCAGGAAAAATGCCTTGAGCAGAACCTGAATCTCTACATTGTCTTCATAGACCTTACGAAGGCATTCGACACAGTGAACAGGGACGCATTATGGGTGATCCTTAGCAAGCTCAGCTGCCCAGCAAAATTCATCAAACTGATCCAGCTCTTGTCATGTCGACATGACAGGGGAAGTCCTATCTGGTGGAGAGACTTCCGATCGCTTCAACATCTCCAATGGCGTGAAACAAGGCTGCATCCTTGCTCCGGTGCTATTCAGCCTATACTTCACCCAAGTATTACAACATGCTATGATGGATCTAAATCTGGGCATCTACATCAAATAACGACTGAATGGCTCACTATTCGACCTTCGCCACCTGACTGCAAAAACAAAGACAACAGAGACTCATCCTGGAAGCTCTCTTCGCAGATGACTGCTCTCATGGCCCACCAAGAAAATCATCTTCAAACCATTGTGGACAGGTTCTCTACTGCAACAGAACTGTTTGGCCTGACTATCAGCCTCAGCAAAACAGAGGTGCTGTTCCAACCTGCACCAGGGAGGCCAACTAACCAGCTGTGCATTGCAATCGACGGCACGCAGCTTTCTAACGTCAACACTTTCAAGTACCTGGGCAGCACCATCGCCAACGACAGGTCCCTAGACCACGAGATTAATGCCAGGATCCAAAAGGCCAGCCAGGCACTCAGGTGGCTGCGCTCCAAAGTCCTCCAACACAGCGGTGTAAGCCCTGCGACGAAGCTCAAAGTGTATAACGCAGTGGTCCTCAGCTCGCTCCTGTACGGTTGTGAGACATGGACACTGTACCGGAAGCACATGAAACAGCTGGAGCAATTCCACCAACACTCTCTCCAGTCAATCATGAGGATCCGATGGCAGGACCGAATCACCAACCAGGAAGTCCTCAACAGAGCCAACTCCACCAGCATCGAAGTCTTGGTCCTCAAAACCCAGCTACGATGGTCTGGACACGTCATCCGCATGGACCCACAGTGAATACCAAGACAGGTATTCTATGGTGAACTATCAGTTGGACTTAGGAAACAATGCCGACCAAAGAAAAGATACAAGGATCAGCTAAAGTCAAACTTGGAAGTGGGCTGGCATTACACCAAAACAACTAGAACTCACTGCCTCTGACAGAAGCAGCTGGCATACCCAAATTAACCATGCCGCCACCACCTTTGAAGATGAGTGACATCGACGTCTTGCTGCTGCGCGTGAACGCCGATACAAGGCCACAACCGCACCTCCCGTAACAACTGGTGTTCCATGCCCCATGTGTCACAAACTTTGCACCTCACTCTTTGGACTCCAAAGCCATATGAGGGTACACCGTAGATGAAAACACAGAAAGAAAATTGTCATTCTCGGACACCGAGAGTCTACTACTACTGCTAGCCATGTACAGCAATTGTAAGATATTTCCAAAATGTATGGCTTGCATTTGGCTTATCCTAAATTTGGTAACAGGCTTAGATTTACTCCAAAGATAGGCAACAGAGTCCCAGCTCTTGTATAGGAACTTAAAATAAAAAACTCATGTAACATGCATCTTTAATTTTACCCTACAAAAATGAACTCTTAGAGCCCATGAACTGATGCAGAAATACATAAGGCACTTTAAGAGTTAAAGTATTTGGCTCAGAGTTTTCCTCTCCTCCTCAATTTCTGACTTTATCATACTAGGAGACTTCAATATATGGCATTAAACATCCAACCTCTTTATTCATAAGTCTTCAGATCCAGTTCCACTCTCTCTTAGCCACATATAGGCATAATTAAACCAATAAGAATTGATGAGGTCACCAAGTACAAGAGCAATGTAGTAAGAGAATAGATGATTCAGGATAGGGAATTGCAGTATATCCACAATTGGGCTCCAACTTGCCTTTCTAGCTTCATTATGCATTCCTGCCATCTACACATTCTATTGTCTGGCTAATAAAATAGCCATCTTACTGTTCCTTATATATGTACTTTGTACTATTTCAGACTTGGAATACATGCCATCTTGATCTCTACCTCAGAAACACTTCCTTCATGACTAAATTGATGCACTTTTAATTGAGGCCTCTCCTGGTCTTCTAAATATTAATGTCCTCTTTCCACACATTGCCTTGTATCCATTTTGTGTATTTATATGTGTGAAATATAAATATATAAATATGCATTCTTACAAGTATAAATATAAATATTTTCTTCCCCCAACAGAATGTAGGCTTCTTGAAGGTATTAGTTAATTTTTATCTTTTGTGACCGTCTCTTCTGAATGGTGAGACCCTGATTCACACCACCATTTCATAAGATATAGGACATACTGACTTCATTCCCAACTCTATTCCTTACTTTTCAAAGTTGTCTACCTCCTCCATAGCAGCCCTTCCCCTACACAAAGTACCTCTCTTCCACATTGGTACACTCACCTGTTTTCAGCTCTCTTTTATATATAATCTTCCTCTATTAGAATGAAAGCTCCTTAAAGGCAGGGCTATCTTTTCTCTGTATTTGAACCTTTTGAGCTTGGCACAGTGTTCTCAACTTCTACCACATTACTTGGCATGTAGTAAATTCTTGCTAAATTTTGTTGATTGATTGAAATATCCCATTAATTCTTCTCATAAGGAAAGTGAACTTGGGATTGCCATTGGGGGAACCCTTTCACTTTTTAGAGATCTCCAATCAACCCTTACATAGCATAGTATCATCCTGTAGTTTAAAATCCATAACTCCCTTTCCTTCTCCATCACCCATCTTCCATCCAAAGGCAAATACATTTTAGAGCTACTGAAAAAAAAAAAGCAATTTTCTTCCCATCATACTTGTACTGGTCAAAAAACTTACTGACTTCTGTTCTTCACATAAAATGCTGCCTATGAGCAACTCACTTTAGATCCATGTTGCCTAAATATGTTGGCAGTCTTGAATTACAAGGCACCCAAATATTGTCATTAACTATATAGTTACCCATTTCAAATATATTCTCTTATTGAAAAGATAGCACAACTGGAGCTAATACAGATCATTTTGTGGCCCATTGTAAGGTTAGAAACTGTAAAAATAATGGGTGAATGAGTTGATTATAGATATAAACTGATTAGATACTCTGCTTGCTGTGCTTACAAAGTATCTTCAGTTTATATAAGTGAACGGAAGCTCATAAATGAACTTCTCTTCAGGGCCAAGCTCAAGGACACTGAGGAGACTCTTGTTATACAAAAATAAACTATTTATTGAGAATATAAGGATATAAATGGATTTCTAACTATAAGGGATTCTAACTACACCCAAATAAAATCCCCTGATTCCACAAGGAACCTCTTCTCCTGTTTCCACAGGCTACACTGAACCTTCCTGATCTGACTAACCCTAATTTTCCCTATTCTACAATTAACTAATACTATTATCCTTATGAGAAGTATATAATTCTTAACTTTGTCTCCAAGTTATAAAAATAACAACAGCCAGTTGGCTGAGCCTCAGCAAGAACCAAATTAGGACTCTGAGCCAGCTAAGACCAGGTCTTTCTTTGGTCTTCTCAGAGATAAAACAATCTATGAAATAGCAATATTCAGTCATTAGTGTTTCCCAAGTTGGAAAAGAAAATCACTTAGCTCCTTCAGGTTTTTCCCTTCTTTCCTTTTACTTCAGATAGTGAGGAGAGAGAGAAAAGAAGATGTCACTTGCTCCCAGCACTTGGAGAGAGATCAACTGCCAGCTACCTCCAAGAGAGTAACTGCCAACTCCCTAAGAGCAACAGCCACACCCAGAGAGTAACTGCCACAGAAAAACTATTACACCTCCCACACACACAGTCAACATTTGAAATGGACTCTGTCTCAGATCTGTTTCAAATTTCAATTCTTCTTCAAGCCAGTTTCTCTACTTATTTCTAAACAAATGTAACAAGACTTAATTTCTAACAGCATCCGTATAGAAAAAAAATGAAATCATATGTACTCTGCTGATTTGGTCCAAAAAAATAAAACTTTTTTTTCCCTGAGGGACATAATTCTTTCTTTTTCTGGTTTTAGTAAAATATGCTCAAATAGCCATTATAAATCATCTGTATATTATCTTAGCCTTGCCACATAGGCAGAATTTAATTGCTTAAAATACTATATATTTAGGTTGCATGTCATGGAAAAAGTTTCATTTGCAAATTTGCATTAAAAATATTTTAACTTTATTTCCTCCTTAGGAATTTATCATGGCATCCTGTACTGAATATTCAGAGTAAAATGAAAATACCACATTCTCATGCTTTTATTGATTTGAATAAAGATTTTACTGCAGGTGAGTTTTCCTTTAAAAAATGAAATTTCTTTTATTGAATTGCTAACAGATTGCTTTATTTTAAATACTACAATATATGTAAAGTATTTGAAAGCTACTAGACTTAGAGAGAAGAAACCAGACTTACAGTCCCCAGTTGTCCATTAATTAGATTCATTACCTTAGTCATTCCTACCTTCAATTTCTTCATTTGTAAAATTAAGATGTTACTCTGAATCAGAGCTGTCAGACACAAGGCATGATTTTCTGACTCAAGACCAGATTAAGAGGTAATTGGGAAATATTTAACAAAATAAATAAAAATGTAATAAAACATACTTTTAACATTTGTGTTTCTAAATCAATATATGCCCTGAATTGCACTAAATCTTATGTAGGGATTAGTAACCATAGTTTCTATTTGAGTTTGATACAGCTGCTCAGAATAACCTTTTAAGTCCCTTCTACTTCTTACATTATATAATTCCTAGTATTAAACCTTAACTCTGTGCCTCAGTTTCTTCACTTGCAAAAGTATTTACATTTCTCAACTTTTTTATAAGGTCTCTGAAAAACAAATGAGATAATTATGTAAAAACATTTTGATAGGTTAAAGTAACATAAAGATATAAAGTCTGATTCATTGTTATTATTAATTAGTGGTTTCAAGGTAAATAGAAATGATTTTTTTAATTTAAAAAATTAAAATATTTTAAATTTGATTTCTAAATTATAAAAAATAGAAAATTTTCTAAAAGTATTTGTTGTGATATTTTATTTTAAGATTCTATAGAGCAATACTTCATTAATTTGGATTAAAAAACTCACTAGGAATTCCTGCTCTTTGGACATAAGCCAACTAGTATTTACTTTGCAGAGTTTATTTAAAAAAAAGATTGGTTAAGTTAATTTGGGAAGATAGCTAGGTAGCCAGTGGATAAAGTGCCAGAAGTGGAGACAGGAGGACCTTATAAAGGATAATTTAATTAGGCAACTTCATTTTATAGTCACTTTTTTAATATCTCTTCAGAACTGAATCTTCAGCATTCTGTAATCTCATTTGATAATTATCATCTTAATGATAAGTTGTAAAGAATAATTCTAATTATTAATTGGTTAAATGTGGATATGAAGCTATAATCAGTAATCATGTTGTGAGTAAAATAACAAGTAAAATGCCCTTTGAAGATATCCTTGCCAAAGAGTTTGCACATGTCTCTAGCATCCTGGAATTTGTCCAAAGGTTTCTGAAGCCTGGAGATTTATGACATCATAGTTAGCTACCGAATGACCTTGGCCATTTTTATTCTCACTAATATAAAACAGACTCCAGCAGTCTGCCCCACTACATTTCTTCTCATCCTAAGTTAGTTATATAAATAAAAATGCAAAGGAAGTATTTAGTCTCTTTACAGAATCCCACCTTTTGCTGCTGTCTCTTCATTGTTTTTTTGACATGAAATAACAATCATGAGCCACATTTATCTAAAACTTTAATGTTTGCAAAACACTTTTCCTCACAGTCAGCCTAGAAAGAAGAAAAAGAGGCTATATCAGTCGTTTAACCTTTCTGTGTTTCAAATTCTCAATCATTAATTGGAGGGACTATGAAATTATGATCTCAATATCTTCCTATTCATAATTTTTAATTACTTTGGAAATAGTTTTAATAACATCCATTTGTACACAATATGCACTTAAAAGTCATTAAAACAAATCTGGTGAGATATCTAATTAGCATTACTAATTATTTGTTACTGAAAGTAATATGATTGCATTCCTTTAAAAAATATTCTAACTACCTTTGTGACCTTTATCCTCCCCGTCATACTTTTCTCATTGGCAAAATTAGAGGGTTATTCTCAATGTCTTCTCATTTCACCTGTAGATATATACATGTATAGATGCATATACTCAAATTCAGATTCAGTAATTAAGCTTATATTCCCTGTAATTATTTAATTAGTAAAGTTTTGCTAAACTCCTCCTGCTCCCAAAGTTGGTGAAAATAATTTTGTCAAAGCTTTTAAGCTTTAAATAGAAAATGTTATTGTAGAATATTACTGGTTCCAGGTTAATTTAACATCCATAGATTGGGCCTTTCTACTGTGGCAGTTTTTCTGTTTTTAAACTACTAGAGGACATATTTAGATTAGAAGAAGAAGTAAAAGTATGCTTTTAGTTAGAATGATTAATATCTTAACTTTGAAGAAAATAATTATGGTGCTATTTTGAAAGGAATGCTAAGAAAATTCTTTTAAATTGCACTTTTGGTAAATTGAGATATTAATAGATATGAAAAATCATTTCTTACCTTTTAATAATAGATAAATCTTATATAAATCTTAATATATCCCCTTTCACAAAGGGATAACCCAGCCTATTTAGCCAATTTAACTCAGTTTTTTAAGAGAAGGTTAAAAAACTGGAAGAGTTCAAATCAAATTAAAATTTTTTTTATTACATGGGTTTTTCGATCGTGTTCAGATGATTTTGGTCTTACATTTAGCAGTCATTCATATCAAGAAATTCTGGTATAACTTTTAAGAATTCTCTGACACAACTGTCATATAAGGTAAAAGTTTTTACTGGGTCCACAACAATATTGTTATATAATTTCAACTAGGCCTTCATTGCTTCATGATAATCCCATTATTCTTTCCTCATTGATTCTTTGTTATATTCTTAATCAATATTCCAAACCTACACTCCTTTCCTAAAGACTCCTCTGTCACCCTCTTCCTTTCTCTTTTTACAGAAGACCCCCCCCTTATAATTTGTAAAAAAAAAAAATAAAGACCATTTTCATGAACTTCCTCTTCTCTCCTCTTCTACCATCAGAGCCCTTAATATAATCTCCCCCCTCACCCGCCATTGTCACCTTCTTGTCCTTGTCTGTCAGAAAAGGTAATCTTTCTTGTTGCCAAGACCAACCCCCCTAATTGTGTCTTCATCTCTTTCCTCCCTGTCTACTCCAAAATTTTGGCCCATTGGTCATTCCATTTTGGTCTAGTCAGTCTTTTCATATGTACTGACCTCTTCCTTGCTCTTTCTTTTCTGTCTTTATTGGATCCTTATAAATATATAATTATCTTATAAATATCAAGCTCCTAAATGTAGGAGTATTCTGAGACTTTTCTGATACTTCTCACTCATTGAATTCCTATGGCTTTAAATAATCAACTTTATGTAAATAATTCCTGCACCTATATATCCAGCCCTAGTTTCATCTCTTACCTGCCTTTCTACTCCAGAATTTTGGCTCATCAGTCATTCTATCTTGGCATCTTCAGCTTTCCATTGCTACTTTCCCTTTCCTTGCTGCTCCCTCCCAGTCTTTATATTCTCAGCAAATAAGCATTTATAAAGCAGTTGTTATATGCTAGGCACTGCATTAGGAGTACAAAAGAAGGCAAACATAATCCCTGCTTTCAAGGAGTTTACATTCTAATAGAGAGATAGCTGGTAACTAAAACATACATAAAAAATATATGCAGGATAAATGGAAGGTAATTTCAGAGGGAAACGCACTAGCATCTAGGAGAACCAAGAAAGTCTTCCTGAAGAAGGTGAGACTTGAGCTGAGTTTTGAAAGAAGCAAGGGAAACCCAGAAGTAGAGATGAGGAAGCAGAGCAGGCATAGGAGATAGCCAATACAAAGCCTGTCATTGGAGATAGATTGGAATGTTTGAAGAACTGCTAATAGACCATTGACTTTGGATCCCAGAGCATGTGGAGGGGGTAGTAAAGTACAAGCAGACTGGGGAGAGAAGAAGAGGTCATGTTTTAAAGAGATTTAAAAGCTTATTAGTATTCAGATAAAATATAAAGACAACTTTGTATTTTAAAATCCTGGAGACATGATTTCAGCCTATGCTTTTGCTATAACTCTCTTGTCTCTGAGTCATTCTTTATTGTGTTCCTCTCTCTTATCACTATCAGAGGAGCAAGCATGCTAGAGTCCAGGTTGTGGGATCCTTAAGCTCTGAGTCTTTCTTCCTTTATTGTTTCCTTTCTCCTTTTCCCACATCACCTATTCAACAAAGACTCTACATTTATCCCTTTTTGACATCTGCTCTTAGATTTTACCCTGTATTCTGGTCAGGAGAAATTTTTTTGCAAAAGGACTTCATCATATATCACATGAGCTTTACCTCGTTTTTCTGTTCCAGAAGCATCTTGGATTAATATGCTAACTCTGCTGCCCTTATCCATGTCATTGATAAAAATTATAAACCACATAGGGTCAAGAACAGATCCCTAAGGTAGTGTATTACCATAGACCTCTTTAATCTGACATCAACCTGTTAATGATTATTTTAGGATCCTAGTTCAGGAACCATTTCTAAATCCTTCAAACTGTATTGTCAAGTCATATTTTTTAGAAGGCTTTCTGTTATCTGGGTCATCTATATTTATAACATTCCCTTGACCTTCCAATCTTATTAATCCTGTCAGATGAGAAAATTGGACTAGTATGATATGGCCTGGCAGGCTTCATTTTAACATTTAAGCATACTATGTATGGACTTCTATGCTAAGAACTAGGAATATCAAGATTAAAAACATATCTCTTCTTTCAAAGAGCTTGGGAAAATTGTCAGTCAGCATTTAAACACCCACTACAAGCCAAACATTGTGATAAGCGTTGGGGTTACAAAAAGAGGCATGTGATAGCTCTTGCCCTCAAGATGGATTGAGGTAGACAACAAGCAAACACGTGTGTACAAGTTTAATACAGAATATATAAGAAATATTTAAAAGAGAAAAGGTACTAGAATTAAGAGAAAATAAGAAAGGCTTTTTATAGAAAATAGGATTTTAGTTGGGACTTGAAGGAAACCAAGAAATGAAGATGAGAAGGGAAAGGATTCCACGAATGAGTAATAAAGAGGGACCACCAGAGAGATTTTCTAGAACAAGGATCTAGAAATAATAAAATATTATTTAAAAAACAAATGTGATACATTAAAAAATATAATAAAATCATAATAGAATATGACTAAGAACATTTAAAAGGTAAAAGAGGATAGTATGAAATATTCAGGGAAGGAGGAATCATAGTTATAGGACACAGAACGTTTCAGGGAGGAAGTCTTTTACTGATCCTTGATGAAAAAGTATTACAGATGGAGCCCAGAGAAGAGTTTATTACAAACATGTATATATATGTATACAGTGTATACAAAGGTAGGAGAGTTCAGTACATTATCATAGAAAATCAAGTAGTTTACTTTATGTTGCAAAAAATTACCCATTATAAAACATGTTCGGCAATTAGTGAGCAGAACAGTTTGTCTGTAGCAAGAGAGTATAGAAAAATGATAGTTTGGAATTAAGTATGGGAGAGTACATCAAAACCAGACTGTGAAGGATTTTGGCTTCTAGGTTTAAGGAGTTTGGCATTATCCTATAAGTCAACAACAGGGGAACCACTATGAGTTTTGAATGGGAGACTAATATTATTAAGATGGAATCTTTAAATGTCCTGGCAGCAGCATGTATAATAGATTGAAGGAGTTAAGAATTAAGAATCAAGGAAACCTTCTAGGAAGCACTTAGAGGCACAAGATGACATGGGTCTGAACTAGAATGATAGTGATCAGAATGAAAAGGAGAAACAAAAAAACAGAAAACAAAAGGAGAAAGATATTTCAAGAAAAAATAACAAACTTGCTAATATTGTAGGGGCTAAGGAAAGAGTCAATCATGATTATAAGTTTCAGTGGTGATGGGAAGAAGAATATGATTAAAGAATTAGGAAAGTCAGATGAACAAGTTGATTTTGGTAGGAGGATGAGTAGTTTTACAAGTTAAATTTGAGTTGACTGTAAAATACCCTACCAGTCAGCAGACAGCTTGAAATAAAGAGAAATTTGGTAGGGATATAAAGATGTAGACATCATCTATACATAATCATGGAGCTCAAAGGAACCTTATAGGTCATCTAATTCCCCTGTAATTTAAAGATTAGGAAACATCCCCAGAAGATTTAAGTGACTTAAGCTAACACAGCAAGCTAGTAACTAAGAAAAGGATCTGACTCTATCCATTTATCCTTACCCTCAACCATGGTGCTCTAGGACCTCATGAGGGAATATAGAGAAAAAAGAACAAAGAGGAAAAGAATGAACCATTAATTACACAATCTCTGAGATGTCTAGTTCAGATATCATCTCATACAGGAAACTCTTTCTGATCATTTTGGATGAGGAGTTGGTCAGTAAGCCAATAAGACCTGGGTCTCATGCCTACTGAACGTGACTTTGATCAAGCCACTTAACTTCTCAGTATTCTAGGCAGTTAAGACTATGGGTGACAGAAAAAAAATGCTCTCTGCATTAGCAGCAATTTCCTTACCTAGGAGTTTCCCATACTAATGAAATCATAGATCCAATCCTCATCCCTTACTAAAACCTCTCCAATGTAGGTGTTATGTGTTATTTTATAAAAAGTTAATTGTACTGCTGGACCAGAAGGGCCATTCTGTCCAACTTAAACTTATTAAACATCTATGTACAGAGCATTGAGGTAAGTTCTGAGGAAGATAACTACTTTAGGTTAAGAAAGAGTTATTGCTCTTATATATCTAAGGTCTAATTGAGATTAATTAGAATAACATATATAACAGACTATAATAGTAAAGCTCCCTGAAGGAAGGGATTTTACCTGACCATCATTGCCTCCCCTATTATAACTCAATCCCATTGAACCATGAAAAATATAACAAGATTCCACTGTACTCAAAAATTTAAATTTCCCCAAAAAAATTACAAATGCTTTACTTAATGGCATATGAACATTGGAATTACCACTTTGTCCTGTCCATTAGTCAGCATGCATTTATTAAGCATCTACTACTATGTGTCAGCATGGTGGTAACTGCCCCAAACATCTTTTATTGGCATCTCTTCCAGCTGGAGGTTTTTCAGTTAATAAAAATGAAGCATCCTTTTTGAAGTGTTGGAATGTGGTCTGAGGAAAAAGTCAAACAATCTTTTGGGTAGATCTATTTGAAAATTGTATGTTTTCATAGTAGTACATAAAGGTTAAGAATCACTGCTACTGGGATTTTAACCAGGCAAGAAGCATGAGATATTGGAAGCATTTTTGAAGCAGTGATAAATGTATCATCTGTATACACACACACACACACACAGAGGTTTTCCCAAAGTTCTTGTGATTGGCTTAAAACTCAATTCTGTGGAATTTGGCATGAATAAAATGATTCAGATGTTGTTCTTTAATAGTAGTTGATCTTTATTACCAAGATGAAAGGCCTCCTTAGAAAAAACTGTGGTTGTTGCAGATGTAATCAACTTTACTGATAAAGAGGCAAGAGATAATGAAAAACTTTTTATAGCAGCAGTAATTTCTCGTGGTTAATATTTTTTTACTTCTGGAAAAAATAACTTCAAGAGAAAAATTTTTAAAGTGTTGTGCAATAAGCATTCATTACATGTTACTCAGATACTTTCTTAATTCTATAGCTTTTGGTGTATATTCTCATCCCCACAAAAGATAACCATCTAACTTCTGGACTTTTATTTCTACCCTTGGAATTATTAGGATTGATAGAACAACTCTAAAGAGGTGATAAAAAACTGAACCAAATCTAATAAGAAGGAATGTAATTGGGATAAATAGAGATTAAAATGTTAACCTAAGAAATATAAAATGGGAGAGATATAAGTAGATAATGATTTGCCAGAAAAAGATCTGGAATGTTCCAAAGAATCTCAAAGATGATCTGTTTCAATCCTATATACCTGAGCAAGAATACCTTCTACTATATTCCCTCCAATTAGGTGTCAGGCCTTTGCTCAAAGACTTCTATTGAGAGGAAATGTAGCATCTTCTGAGAAAGTGTTTTTCAACATTTCTTATCATTAGGATTTTTTTTTTCTTTAAAAATAAATCTGTAAGTTCTATGCATTGCTCCTCATTCTAATCTTTAAGGCCAAAAAAAAAAAACAAGAACAAATAAATCTATTCCATATAGCCTGACAATTCTCCAGACACTGAAAGATTGCCATCAATGCACTAAAGTTTCTCTTCTCCTGTCTAAATATCCCTTACTCTTTCAGCCAACCTTAATTTCTTTCCTTCCCACTTTTCCAGTCTTCTTAAATTCTCCTCCACACATGTGTTCTACAATCTAGCCATACAGGCCTCCCTCTTGCTTTTTCTACTTCTGTGCCTTTGTGTTCATTGTTCCCCATCCCTAGAGTACTCTCCTTTCCAACTTCTAACACTTAAAATTCTTGACTTAAAATAATCTCCTAAAGCACTAATTACTCCAAGAGGCCGTTCCTCACCCCTCTAACTATTAGTGCCTTTCGCTTCTAATGTGAACTTTCATTTACTTTGAATTCATTCACCTTATATGTTCTGAATCATATAAGTTCCTTGAGAACATGGAATATTTTTGCTTTTTTCTTGAATTTCCAGCACTAAGATGGGAAGGAAGGCTACCTGAGCAGATGACGTAATTTGGAATTAAAAAGATTTTCTCAGACAGAATTATTGGTTCAAATTAATTATAATAAAATTTTACTGGAATCAATGCAATAATTAATGCATTTCAATTAATATTATAT
Source organism: Monodelphis domestica (assembly GCF_027887165.1). Classification (NCBI taxonomy): domain Eukaryota; kingdom Metazoa; phylum Chordata; class Mammalia; order Didelphimorphia; family Didelphidae; genus Monodelphis; species Monodelphis domestica. The sequence goes on along the minus strand of NC_077227.1, from coordinate 442,731,470 downwards.
TTGAAGATTATTTTCTTATATTTGAAGATGATTTCACAAGTGTAAGGCTAGAAATATGTAAATATATATCATTTTGGTAGAAAAACAGGAAAATTTGGGTATGCTGTTAACCTAATATGTCAGCGATATTACATGGAAACCCAAAAAAGCTAATGTATGAGTCAGCAATGTAATATGACAGCAGAAAAGTTAATGATTTCTTGGGCTTCATTAAGAGACACATAGCTTCCAGAAATAAGTAGATATGGTCCCTTTGTTTTCTACTTTGATCTTCCTTTTGCAGCTGAAGGAATTAGGAATATTAATTTGGAGAATAGAAGACTTGGGGATAGAGGTGAGAAGGAAGAGGGGCAACATGGTAGCTTATTTTTAGCTATGTGAATTTTTTCCATAGTTATTAGTTATGCTGTCATGTGAAAGAAGAATTATACTTATTCTCTTTAGACCAAGAGAATAGGACAAATGAAGCAAATTTACACTTTATATAATTTTTTAAAAATAGCTATTAGAGTTGTCCAAAAGAATGAACTCTGCATCAGGAGATAGTGAGTTTCTTCTCATTGAAGATCTTCAAGAAAGGGGCTAGATCAGAGGCAGTGTCAAGATGGTGGCCTAGAAGGAGAAGTTCAGACCTCTGAATACTCTTCTTTACCGATCACAAACTGAATGCTCCTAAGGGGACTGAAAATTAAACCTAACAATAAGACAGAGCCAAGGAATTCTCATGCTAGACTCAATTCAAAAGGTACACCCCCCCTCCCCCAAAAGCTGGAATCCAAGAACATTCTGGTTTAAGGGGAAGGCAGAAGTAAGGTCCCAGGACCCCTCCCCTCACCCACCTAGAGCTCTGAGCCTCCAGCGGCAGTGGGAACATCTGGACGGGCAAAGGTGCTGGTCTGGAGGGTTTACCTTGCAGGCAGGGCTGTGCCAAGCTCAGAGAATCGAACACAGATGGTGGGGAAAGAGCTGGAGAGGGAGTATAGAGCTGCAGCCTAGCCAGAGCTGTGGAGATCCGCCATATTGCTACAGTCTTCCAGGAGATTTTGCCCTTAGAGTACACTCAGCCCAACCCAGCTGAACTTAATCCCATCAAACGTCTTCAGAACTCAGGGAAGCCCAGGCTCCATACCTCTCCCTCATTGGCTGCTGGACTTTAATCCAATCAAAAGCCTCCAGAGGACAGGGAAGCTAAAACCCCAACAACCCTCCCCCACAGACTGCACTGAGAGATCTTCTGTCAAAGCTCCAAGAGGGGAGACTGACAGAAGCCCCCAAAACCAAAAAAATGAGAGGAGCAAGAGCACAGACATACTGGGAGCAAAAAAGGGATGAATATGAGCAAACAATAGAAAAAGAATAAAGAAATTATAATAGCTTCTATACAGTGAACGGAATAGAGGGGGAGGGATCACCAAACGATAAATCAGAAAACCCAGTGAATTAGATACAGGCTTTGGAAGAACTCAAAATGCAATTCAAAACACAATTAAGAGAGGCTGAAGACAATTGGGAAAAGAACTTAAAATCTAAGATAAATCATCTGGAAACAGAGACACTTGAACTAAAATGAGAAAATAGTGTCTTGAAAGCCAAAATCAACCAGCTGGAAAATGAGGCAAAGGAGATGAAAGATGAGGTAAAGAGGATGAAAGTTGACCTCCATAGAAAATCAGACCAGAAAGAGAAGGATGGCCAAAAAACCAGGAATGAAATCCAGTCTTTAAGAACCAGAATACAACAACTAGAATTAAGTGGCCTCACAAGGCAGCAAGACACTATAAAACAAAACCAAAAGAATCAAAAAATTGAGGAAAATATGAAGCATCTCATTCACAAAACAGAGGATTTAGAAAATCGTTTGAGGAGAGACAATTTAAGAATCATTGGTCTAGCAGAAGACCATGACAGAAGAAAAAGCCTGGAGATAATATTATTCAAGAAAACTGCCCAGATATTCTAGAACAAGAGGGAAAAGTGGAGATTGAAAGAATCCACAGATCACCTCCTGTACTTAATCCCCAACTGACAAAACCCAGGAATGTTACAGCCAAATTCAAAAACTATCAGACCAAAGAAAAGATATTACAAGCTGCCAAGAAGAAGTCATTCAGATACAATGGAACCACAGTGAGAATAACACAGCACACTGAAGGACTGAAAGGCATGGAATATGATATTCCAGAAAGCAAGGGAACTACAAGCTAGAATCAACTACCCAGCAAAACTTATAGGGGAAAGTATGGTCATTCAACAAAATAGAAGAATTCCAAGAATTTGTAAAGAAAAGTCCAGATCTGAACAGAAAATTCAGTGCCCAAGCACAGAACTCAAGAGAATCATCAAAAGGTAAGTTTTAAAAAAAGGGAAAAAAGAAAAACAAAACAACTCCACCCTTTTTTTTAAGAGACTCAATAAGTTAAAATGTTATGTATCCGTATAAGAAAAGAGGTCATTGGTAACTCCTAAAAACTGTTGTTATCACCTGGGCAGCTAGAAGAATGACACTTAGAGGGATTACAAACTGTATAGGATGAAATGCCAAGAAATAAATAGATATATAGATATATGCATGCATAAATACACATACATGTGTTTGTGTGTGTGTATGTGTGTGTGTGTGTGTGTGTGTGTGTGTGTGTGTGTGTGTACAACCAGAGCTAAAAAAAAAAAGAGATTAATACTAAAAGAAATGGGAAAAGAAACAAATGGGGGTAATTTATATGTCACAAAGAAGCTCATGGTGGGAGGGTAGAGAACATCAATCAACTGGAAGGGTAAAGAGGTTAGAGATAGGAAATACTCAACTCTTATGTGCTTTGAAATTGACCCAAAGAGGGAAGAACAATCCAGTCCATTGGGGCAGAGAATAGATTTGCACCCTATAGGAGAGTAGAAGGGTAAAAAATGGACTGGTGGGGAGGGAAGCAGTACAAGGGAGGGAGAGGGTGGGGGGATAATTTTATAAAGACTACAGGGAAAATAAGGGGGGGAATAAGAAAGGAGGGGGTAGATAGGGATGTAAAATAAGGGTGGGAAGTAGGGGGACTGATTAAAAATAAACATTGGTGTAGAAGGAAATAGTGAAAGAAGAAAACGCAGGACAAAGAGTAGAAATCAAAATGCTGGGAAATACACAGCTAGTAATCATAACTCTGAATGTGAATGGAATGAACTCACACAAAAAATGCAAGCAAATAGCAGAGTGGGTTAGAATCCAAAACCCTACCATATGCTGTCTACAAGAAACACACAAGGTAGGTAGATATGCATAGGGTGAAAGTAAGAATCGATGGAACCAAATCTATTGGGCATCAACTGATAAAAAGAAGGCAGGAGTTGCAATCATGATACTGACAATGCCAAACTAAAAATAAATCTAGTCAAAAGAGATAGGGAAGGTAATTACATCCTAATAAAAGGCAGTATAGACAATGAGGAAATATCAGTAATCAACATATATGCACCAAATGACATAGCATCCAAATTTCTAAAGGAGAAATTAGTAGAGCTCAAGGATGAAATAGACAGAAAAACTATACTAGTGGGAGACCTGAACCTTCCTCTATCCAAACTAGATAAATCAAACCAAAACATAAATAAGAAAGAGGTAAGAGAAGTGAATGAAATCTTAGAAAAATTAGAGTTAGTGGACATGTGGAGAACAATAAATAGGGAGAAAAAGGAATATACCTTCTTTTCAACAGCACATGGTACATTTATAAAAATTGACCATGTATTAGGGTATAAAAACATTGCAAACAAGTGCAAAATAGTAGAAATTATAAATACAACCTTCTCAGATCACAATGCAATGAAAATAATAATTACTAAGGGTACATGGAGAGGTAAATCAAAAGTTAATTGGAAATTAAACAATACTATTCTCCAAAACCAGTTAGTTAAAGAACAAATCGTAGAAACAATAACCTCATTGAAGAAAATGACAATGATGAGACATCCTTTTGAAACCTATGGAATTTCCTCAGGAGGAAATTTATATCCCTGAGTTCATATATAAACAAATTAAGAAGGGCAGAGGTCAATGAATTGGGCATGCAAATTAAAAAACTAGAAAGCGAACAAATTAGAAATCCTCAGATGAAGACTAAATTAGAGATCCTAAAAATCAAAGGAGAAATTAATAAAATTGAAAATCAAAGAACTATTAGTTAATAAATAAGACTAGAATCTGGTACTTTGAAAAAAAAACATAAAATAGACAAAGTACTAGTCAGTCTAATTAAAAAAGGAAAGAAGAAAGCCAAAGTTACAGTATCCAAGATGAAAAGGGAGACCTCACCTCTAATGAAGAGGAAATTAAGGCAATCATTAAAAACTACTATGCCCAATTATATGGCAACAAATATGGCAATCTAGGTGATATGGATGAATATTTACAAAAATATAAATTACCATGACTAACAGAGGAAGAAATAGATTACCTAAACAACCCCATATCAGAAAAAGAAATTGAACAAACCATCAAAGAACTCCCTAAGAAAAAATCCCCAGGTCCAGATGGATTCACAAATGAATTCTATCAAACATTCAAAGAACAACTAATCCCAATATTATACAAACTATTTGACAGAATAAGCAAAGAAAGAGTTCTTTCAAATTCATTTTACAACACAAAAATGGTACTGATCCCAAAGCCAAGCAGGTCAAAAACAGAGAAAGAAAACTATAGACCAATTTCCTTAATATAGATGCAAAAATCTTAAATAGGATACTAGCAAAAAGACTCCAGCAAGTCATCACAAGGGTTATTCACTATGTCCAGGTAGGATTCATACCAGGAATGCAAGGATGGTTCCATATTAGGAAAACCATCCACATAATTGACCATATTAAAAAACATACCAACAAAAATCACATGATTTAGATGCAGGAAAAGCCTTTGATAAAATACAACACCCATTCCTATTGAAAACACTAGAAAGCATCGGAATAGAAGAGTCGTTCCTAAAAATAATAAACAGTATATATCTAAAACCATCAGCTAATATCATCTGCAATGGGGATAAACTAGTAGCCTTCCCAGTAAGATCAGGAGTGAAACAAAAGATGCCCCATATCACCTCTATTATTTATCATTGTACTAGAAACACTAGCAGTAACAATTAGAGAAGAATAAGAAATTGAATATATTAAAATTGCAATGAGGAGACCAAGCTATCACTCTTTGCAGATGATATCATGGTTTACTTAAAGAATCCTAGAGAATCAACCAAAAAGCTAGTCAAAACAATCAACAATTTTAGCAAAGTTGCAGGATACAAAATAAACCCACATAAGTCATCAGCATTTCTATATATCTCCAACCCATTTCAGCAGCAAGAATTAGAAAGAGAAATTCCATTTAAAACCACCCTAGACAATATAAAATACTTAATAATCTTTCTGCCGAGACAAACACAGGAACTATATGAACACAAGCACAAAATACACTCCCCCAAATTAAAACTAGATCTACACAGTTGGAAAAACATTGACTGCTCATGGGTGGGATGAGCTAACATAATAAAAATAAGAATCCTACCCAAATTAATTTACTTATTTAATGCCATACCCATTGAACTACCAAAAAACTTTTTTACCAAATTAGAAAAAACATAACAGAAGTTCATTTGGAAGAACAAAAGATCAAGGATATCCAGGGAAATCATGAAAAAAAATGCAAAGGAAGTAGGACTTTCAGTCCCAGATCTCAAACTATGCTATAAAGCAGTGGTTATCAAAACAATTTGGTACTGGCTAAGAGATAGAAAGGAGGATCACTGGAATAGACTTGGGGTAAATGACCTCAGCAAGATAGTCTATGATAAGCCCAAAGATCCCAGTTTGTGGGACCAAAACCCACTGTTTGATAAAAACTGCTGGGAAAATTGAAAGACAGTATGGGAGAAATTAGGTTTGTATCAACATCTCACACCCTATACCAAGATAAACTCAGAATGGGCGAATGACCTGAATATAAAGAAGGAAACTATAAGCAAATTAGGTGAGCACCAAATAGTATACTTGTCAGATCTTTGGGAAAGGAAAGACTTTAAAACCAAACAAGAGCTAGAAAAAAAATCACAGAATGTAAAATCAATAATTTTGATTACTTCAAATTAAAAAGTTTTTCTACAAACAAAACTAATGCATCCAAAAGTAGAAGGGAAGCAACCAATTGGGAACAGTCTGCCTTACAAAAACCTCTGACAGGTCTAATTACTCAAATTTATAAAGAGCTAAACCAGTTGTACAAAAAATCTTCTGCGGGAAGAGTGGGTAGAGGGGAGGGTGGGAAATAATGTGATTATTGTAACCAAGGAATAATGTTCTAAATTTACTAAATAAACTTACTCAAATTGGAAAAAAAAAAGAAAGGGGCTAGATGACCACTTTCCAAATATGTTAGTGTTAAGATTATTTTTTCAAGTTATGAATCGAATTAGAGGGATGCTAAACTCTCTTTCAAAGCTATAATTCTATGATTGTTGAAATATTTGAAGGAATATTTGAGAGATTTGTTTTTTTTTTCTGCTTAGACCCATAGTACAGAGGTAAGATCTATATTTGGAAATTACAGAAAGATGGAGTTAGATTCATTGTGTGGAAAAACATTGTAAGGAAAATTTTTCTAACAATCTGAACTCTCACTAATCAGCTAGAATTATTTTTGGCTTTACCTGGTATTGTGGGGAAGAAATTTAGAGTATTTTGAAAATCTGTCTTAATATGTGTATGTATTATAAATAAATACTAATGCTTTATCTTTATAATGTAGTTTAATAAAGAATCCCAACTAATTCTTCACTTTAAGATTTATGGTTAATATGCAATACTTAATGAGACTACCAAATTAAACATCATCATTATATTCAGGAGTGAGGGAAGAGAGGTTGGTGTTTTTTGAAACCTCTTTTCATTTAACTAAATGAATGTAATAGTAACCAGATTACTAGAAATAGCATAAGCCTTGTCTTAGCTTTCCTAAATCCTTATTAGTAAATGTACAATACCTGACCTAGAAGGTATATTAAGTTTTTTATTTCTCAATGTAATTTTAAAATTCTACCATGTACTCAGAATCTCTGAGTTGAAATAGACCTCAAACGTCTTGACTATATAACGTTTTGTTGGTTGAATAAATTAAGTGAACCTGTTTTCTTTTCCCCTTTATATCAGAAAGAATGAAAATCTCTATTAATCTATGTTTGAAAGTTGGTGGAACAAGTGTAATCAGCAGGATACTTTGCACAAATAAAAATGTTCTAATGCCCATGGGAGTTGTAGAGCCTCTTTATGCTTCCTTTTGACAATTGCTTAATGGGTTTCTTTTTTGAATCATTATATTTGTATAGTGCATTGGAATTAAAATTGCTATAGAGACTACAATACACTATTTTCTGGCTTCCTCTTAAAATAATTTACTTTATTTTTTATATCTTTTTTTCTATTTAAAACACAACTGTTATCTCATGTTCAGGTATTTAGAGATCTAAATGCAAACTATTTAGAAGTTCCATGTCAGCTTGACTTGCTTTGGCATTTTATAAAAGCACAATAAAGAAATAAACACTGTTAGTCTCATTAAATTTATCAATGAGTAGTTTGGTTTGACCTAAACTTCCAATTAAACAGTTAAGCTAAACAGATTTGTCTGTCAAAATAGAATGTTTTCCAGGTCTTTGGGATGAATAAAGTTTATTTGTACAAATCCTTAGGTAAATATCCTTTCTATAGACTGCTAAGTGTCATATTGAATAGAGTACTGGACCTTCATTCAGGAAGACCAGAGCTCATTTTACCTCAGACTAATGGGCTAAAAAGACTAAGAAAATCATTAACTCATATGCTCTTCTAATCAACAAAAGTCATTTGACAATCTTTCATACGTTTTTTCTCTTTTTTTTGAGAACTGTAACCAAATTAATACAGTTACCTCTGGAAAAAGAATTTCAATTGAACACTTCTGACTTCTCAGTCCATAACTTCTTTCCCTGGTCATTAATACATGAGCTTTATGAGAGCCGGGATTCTCTCTCTCTCATTTTTTTTTTATATAGCACTTCACAGCGCTGTTGCTCATAGTAGGTACTTATTTGATGCACTTCATATTTTAATATTTTTCATTCTTAAGTGGTTATTCTAAGCAGTATTAATATTTGATCATATGGAGCTATTGAATAATATGTATAATAGCAGTATTGATTATATTAATAGCTGACATTTATAAAAGTACTTTGTTTTCAAAGTGCTTTACAAACTAGATTAAGGAAAAAAAGTTAAATGAATTCCTTAATCTATTTTTTTTTTAAATCTAAATTACTACAGCCAAGTCACTTAGCTTGTGCAGGACTCAGATTCCTCAGGTATAAAATTGGGATGGGGAGAGTGGGAGAAATAAGTTTACCCTCAGGTGATTTCTAAGATCACTTCCAGTTCTAAATCGTATAATGATAATGATGATAATGATTCCAATTATCATGTGTGTGTGTGTGTATGTGTGTGTATGTCTTTCACTTGAATGTATGTAAAGCACTTGATCTTCAAAACAACCCTGAGAGATAGATCTTATCATTCCCATTTTACAGATGAGGAAACTCAAGCAAGCAGTGGTTATGACTTGCCCAGTGTCACACAACTATTAAGTATCTAAAGAAGGATTTAAATTCAAAAAATCTTCTTAACTCCTACTCCAGTATTCTATCCATTGTACTCCCTAATATCCTAATGATCTTATGATTTTCTGTTAAGATAGTACAAGTAATATATTGTGGTATATATTTGACCCTACTGCTATCGATTCTTCATTGTCTAGCTCTAGCAGCCTTAACATTTTTTTGTATTTATGACTCTTAAGACAATCTGGTGAAGTATATGGAAACTGTCTCAGAATACTGTTGAAATATATATTCATAGACCCCAAGTTAAAGATTACTGGAGTAATATAAAACAGTTCTACATGCGTAGCTTTTACAACTTTTAAAATATTTGAGCACAACAACTTGTTAAAATGCTCTAGATAAGTGATATCTAGATAAGATAACACTCTAATAAACAGATCCTTGCTGGCTGCATACTCACTTAGAAAACTGCAAATTAATAATATCTGTGTTGTATTATATTCTTATTTATTTTATTAAACATTCCCCTAATTCATTTTAATTTTGTTTTGGGCACTCTTAAGTTTGGGGAGCATTTGATACCTCTGCTCTAGACTATAAAAAAATGACTTTTTAAAGTATATCTAGAGGAAGAAGGGTTTAGCACAGGGTCCTATGCATAGACATCATAATATATAGTTATTGAATTGAGTAAGGAAGTATTAATATTTAGATTAAATGGTTTAATGTTAACACAACAAAGAGAAAGCAGAATGTGTTACCAAGTTTTGTTAATGTTCTTAGCATCAGAGAAAATGGTCTCTTTGCTATTTAGTTGTAAAAAATGTCATGTAATTTAATATTGCTTAACATTTTCTGAATGTTTCCCATGTCTATTTCCTGTAATATAAGGTGAAAGTAAAAGGCAGAAACTGGGCCAATTATTTTTTTATTTTCTGCTATTTCTGAGTGGATGTCTTTGAAATCAGGCTATTCTGACTACATGAAGTTATTCATACTCATCATTAATAAAACTCAAGAAAATAAGCTCAATTTTGAAAGCAAATTTGTTAGCTACTCACCTCCTTCCCCAAAACATTCCAGTAAGTTCTAGCTCACCTATTTACCAGAATAAATGATCATTGATAATACAATAATAAAAAATATGTTGATCCTTTTTAAAAATTTCAAAATGGATGCCATATATTTTTCTGTAATTATTTTTTTATCCTTGATTCCAATCCAGCCTACTACCATGTTTAGCAAAAAGGCAGCTCCTTTATATCTGTGAAAATTTTTCTCAATGAATATTTCACTGGTTACCAGCTAAGTTTTCATGGTCCTTTTTTTTTTCCAGTTCCAGATTCTCTTCCTTCCAAACCCTCCCCTACCATTATTTGAGAAGACAAGGAAATACAATGCCCATTATATGTATTTCATAGTGTTTATTTGTTAATAGAGAATTTTAATTCAGGCTCACTTAAAATAAGGAATGTGTTCACTGCAGCACATATCTGGGAAATGAATTGTGTAAAATGCCAGATAATATTATTTTTAATCTTTGCTTCATTCACAAAAGATATAAAACTAAAAGTGTTTAAAGAGCTCATCACTAAGGCTTATTTTACATTTTAAATGTCTTGTGTCATGAATATGTAGGAAGAAGCTTAAACAAATGCCTTGAATTGTTGAACAAACCTCCTGTGGATGAAACAGAAAAGAATATTAGTTTTATATACCTAATACTGTATGGTGACAAGAATCATAGGCATTCCTATTTTATAAAAAGTGTTCCCATGAACAAGTCCTGACTATGGTATATTATATTTGACTTTTCAAGCTGAAAACTTAAGAACAATGCAAACTTAGTGTTTGTTATTGATTCTACATGATATGAAAATAGCCCATAACTTTATCACAAGTTTCATTTGACTTATTAAAAATATCAAATTTTATTGTTTGAAATTATGTAGTTCAACAGATTTAATTTTCAGCAGTCTGCTAGTGGCTAAGGGCACAACTCTTTGCAGATAGATGTGGAAAAATAAAAATGAACATAAGGGAACATTTGCTTGTCCTTTTTTGTTTTTTTTTCTATGCCATAGAAATACTTTGGCATTAAGTCCTGAAAATTCAGATGATTAAATGGGGCAAAGTGATAAATCTACCTAGGATAAAGTAGATGAGATCATTAAACCATCAGTTACGTGACAGACTAGAATCATACAGGAATCTATGCTGTCACTTTTAGATGTAGCCTAATTATTACAAATTCCTTCAGATTGTTTTTCATTGAATCTGAACCCCAATACTTAGGACAGTCCCTAGCACAGAGTGAGTACCTATTACTAAATGCTTGTTGAATTGCTTCTTATTGTCAAGTCATTACTTTATGCCCCTTTGGCTCAAAGATAAAGGTGCGTTTATTATGAAACAAAATTCTTACCAGTCTTACCATACCCATGCAGTATATTTCCTGGAATCTATGGCTCTTATCTTAAAGATCGTGGGGGGGGGGTTGTTGGTTTTTTTTTTTTATTCTCAAATGCAGCTGTCTCTGTTTCCCAAGGGGTCATTTTTGGAAATAAGAAGACCATTTTAAAAAATCACAGTGCATTCAACCCCAACTTTTAATTACTCAATTAGTCTCGTGCTTTATGGCTTTCACTTACATTTAACATTAAGGGAGCAGAAATAGGAGTTTGGAAGTCCTATCATCCAGAAGTTTACAATCTATTTACTCTTCTCAGTGTTTAGATTTCTGCTTCAGAAACACCAGCATCCATGAGCCCCGTTAACCACATCTATAGGCTAGCACTGATCTCATTTTTCTCAACAAAGAAACACTAAATCATGTCATTTACTTCACTTTTGAGGAGAGAGGGAGTCACAGATTCTGAAACATGATGAACAAGGCATGGAAATAATTCTGTTTATGACAATGAGCATATAGACACAAAGATACAAAGGCAACATGTGAGCCATGATGCCACCAGAGCAATGAACATCATTTGCTTTTCAGTGGAGTTACATTTGGTTGCTTTAAATTATATGTTATTGTTTTGGCCCTTTTGTGCGTCCAAGATTTCATTAGGAGTAGCTTACCTCCTTGGTGCAGATTATAATTAATGACTTATAGGCAGCCCTTTAAATGATTGTTATTTTAAATATGGAATATTAATATTAATAAGGAATTCTTCCCCATTGATTTAATCCTAATGTTGATTGCTTTTGCTATATTGTACATAAATAAAAATCTGATCCTGGGCAGTATATTTAACCTCCCCAAACCTGGCTCAGTAAACATTTATTAAGCACCTACTATGCATTAGACACTGCTAAATTAAAAAGCAGAAAAATGAGGGCTTTTTAACTTTGGGACAGCTGCATGATGAAGTGCAGCAGAAAACACCCAGATTGGAATGAATAGATGGCCGCCCTGGGGACCCTCTGTAAGTGGAAGGCCTATGAGTTGTTGTCTACTGTCTACCTTCTCCCCCAAGAGGGAGGAAAGTGTTGTAGGGGAAAGAGCCACTGATGATGTATGAGGTACAGAGTTGATGTAGTCTTGCAGCATGATGAAGTGCATGATGAAGCCTAAAGGTGTTCAGTAAGATGGAAAATGAACTCAGTTCCTCAGTTTTCCCATTTATAAAATGGTGTTGGGGGACACCTGGAAAATCTAATGGTATGTACCTTACATAATTTTTGTGAGGATCAAATCTAGAGATAACATGGAAAGCCCTTTGCAAACCTAAAGCACTATGTAAATTTTAGTTATCATTAATATTAGTTATTATATAGTTTATAAAACATATAAATCTGAGAATTAATTTGATCCAGTATATACTTAACCTCACTTTCTTCTGTTCTTTCAGCCACAGTTAATTTTTTATGAGCATGAAAAACAGAGTGCAGATGAAATAAATAAACTGTTTCCCTTACAATAACAGTTAGCATATGAAGTGCTGAGCATAAAAATAATGAGTTATAAAAGCCTGCTGATATAGAATAGATCTTGCATTGCTCATGGCAATAATTCTTGCTTTTCCCCAAAAATAAATGGAGTTTCCAATGTGAAGATCAACATGCTATAAATGTTTAAAATCCCAAAGGGTGAATTGCTTGTCCATTTGCATAATCAAGAATCCAATTTATCTAAAGAGAATTAAATTAAAACCTGTATGTTTTAAATGATGCTGGAGGGTTAATGTGTGTGGTTTCCTATAGTTTTCCTTAATCAGGAAAACATAAAAGAGCAAAATGTTTGATAGAGCTTATTATAATTATCATGGGTTTTGTTGTAGTATTTAATGACTAAGTTTACATTTATGGTGGCATAAAGTCACTCTTAAATATGGAAAAACTCACAGAAAACAAATTTACAATTATTATGAAAAGCCTAGTTTTGTCATATACCCTTTCTAGACCTTCACAGAGCAGAGATCTTTTTCTGCATTTATTTATCGGTTATAAGATTCTCATGACTTTCTTCCTTGTTACATTTAAATTTAATTATTTTTATTTTCATGTTTTTCTTTGACCCTGAACTAGAGGACAAGATCTATATAATGTGTACTTTTGTCTTTTACAATACCTGACACAATGCTTTGTATGTAAGAGGTGACATATATATGTGTGTTTATATATATGTGTGTGTATATATATATATATATATATGCAATACTTTATACTCATTTAGGAATTGTATTTTCCCTAATTTCTTAAAAACTTGAAATGATATTGCAGTTAAAGAACTGAACAAACAGTATAAAAGTAACAGAGAGACCAAGAGTTACTAGATATATGTAATAAGCTTATTACCATAATCGAGCACTGAATTTAGCCCTAAGTTTTCTGGATTTATGCAAAATGACATACATGCTAAATTATATAGTTCACATTGTCTGAGAGAAGAAAGCACAGATTTTTTTAAAATTGATAGTAAATTCTACCTATTCATATATCTCAAGTATTGGTACCCTGTGTATCCAACCCTAACCTCTTTCATTAGTTTCTGTCATGCATTAACAGTTGCTTCTTAGATATCTCAAATTAGAAGGTCCATAGTCACCATGCCCAAAATAATTGTCTTTATTCTTCCCTCGAAACCCATCATCCACCTATCCTGTGAGATCCCATCTGCCTTGGTATTCATACCTCATCTTTAACCTCTATTCTTCTGATTAGATGAACTCTTAAACCTCCATTTAAGGAGAAGGCTCAGCACAAACAGCTCATTGCTCACCTAAATAAGTTTCTCAAAGCCCACCCCACCCCTTCTTTTACCCTCCTTTTGTGTGTGTGTGTTATCCTGTCTCATTAAGTTGTAAGCTCTAGGTAAGCAGACTGCCTTTTTTATTTTCATATTTGTTTCCCTAGTGCTAAGCATGGTGCCTGGCACATAGTAGGTGTTTAATAAATATTTACTGACTATTGATAATAACCCTTTTGCAATCCAGTTTGTATCCGTAGACTTATTGAAGTAGAATATATTTAAGAAGAAAATTAACTCTTTTTAGATCTAACATTTCTTTCTCCTTCCTCCACATTCTTCCTCTTCCTCTTTCCATTCTATACCAATATATCCAAAACAGGACTCATATTAGTCCCAAAACCCAACCATCTAGAACTTCCCCTCTTCTACCAAGGGAACCAATTTTGCCAAAATTCTTCCATTATCCCAGATTTGCAACCTCAGCAGTATTCTTAACTACTCACTTTTCCTCACCCCCAAAATATACGGTTTCCAAAGCTTGTTTGTTCCTCCACAATCTCTCACATCTTTCCTCTTCTCCCACTTAGAGGTGTACTACTTTAATTAATGTTTTAATTATCTCTTGTCTGAACTATTAACATAGCCTCCTAATAAGTTTTTATCTGAAGTCTTTCCCTTTCAATCCATCTGCCACTTATTTGCCAAAGTTATTCCTAAAATACGGGTTTGATAATGTTACTACCCTACTTGATAAACTCCATTTGCTCCTTGTAGCCTCTAGGATCAAATGTGCATTTCTTCATTTAATTTTAGCCCTTCACAGTCTGCCTCCAACCTCACTCTAACAAACTGATTGCCTTGCTGCCCCTCATATGTAAAATTCTGTCTTTTCACTGACTGGCCCTCATTAAAACATATCAGATTGCTTCCACTTTCTCCTCTTTTGTACTCTAAATAACTGCCTAAATAATATTCCTAAAGCAGTCTCTTCTTTGTTCAGCAGCTTTTACTTTCTTCTCTTTGTTTCTAAGTTAAAATACTGAGTATGCCTGTGTCCATACTTATTTCCTAGTACTATCCTCCAAGAACTCTAGACTCCAGCCAAATGGGAGCATTAGCTGTAAACTAAAAACTCCATCTTCCACTTCCATGCCTTTGTATGCATAAAACAAACTCTCATCTTCCTTACCTCCTTGAGGCTTTATTTTTCTTCACAACTTAGCCCAAGTGCCACACTTGTCAGAGAGCCAATGGAGTTTATGGAATAGGTGACATATTCAAATATATGTTTGAGGCAAATAAGTTTTAGTAGTTTTAGTAGGATGAATTAGAGTGATAAGAGACTTAAGAGAGGGAGATCAACCTGAAGACTATCTGAATAAACCAGGCATAAGGTGAATAAGTCCCCCACCAGTCTGGTGTCAGTACCAGAAAAGAGAGGAAGAATATTCTAGAGATGTTACAAGGGCAAACAATTGACTGGGGGGAGGCAAGGGGATGGATTGAGAGAAAGAATTGAATATGTTGAAGGAAAGATAGGAAGTCATTCAACATGCATTAAGTGCCTTCTAGGTATGAGGCACTGTTCTTTAAGTGCTGGAGTGACAAAGCAGAGGAAAGTTAATGCTCTCAAGGACCTCACAGTCTAATGGAAAGAAAACTTAAAAATTACATATTTAGAGTGAATTGAAGTTAATCTCAGGGGAAGGCACCAATATTTAGATGGAGCTGGGAAAGGCTTCTTGAAAAAGTAGGATTTTCACTGAGACATGATGGAAACCTATCAGAGTTGGTGAGGAAGGAATGCATGGGAGACAGCCAATGAAAATGCACAAATGAAAGGATGGAGTGTCTTATTAGAGGACAATATCACTAAAGAAATCTTGGAAAGTTAGGAAGAAGCTGGGTTATGAGGAGTTTTAAAAGCTAAACAGAGTATTTTATATTTGATCCTGGAAGTGATAGGGAGCCACTAAAGTTTATTGAATAGAGGACTGGTGCTGACCAGACCACTTTGCCAGCTATGTGGAGAGTAAACTAGAGTGAGGAGAGTTAAAGCAGGAATACTACCAAGCAGAGTCCAGGTATAAGGTGATACGGGCCAGCCCCCAAAAGTAGTAGAAATGTGAAAGGAGAGAAGAGGGAATATTTAGAGTTGTTTTAAGGTAAAATTGGCAGAATTTGGCAACAGAATGGAAATGATAGGTCAAAGAGAATGAGGAGTCAAAGATGATACTTGGGTTGTGAGCCTGTATGATTAGGATGATGATGGTACTCTCAATTGTAATAGGAAAATAGGAGGGTTTTCAGGGGAGAAATAATGAGTTTAGTTTTGTACATGTTAAGTGTAAACCCCACCAAATCCAGTTCAAGATATTCAATAGACCATTGGAAATAGTAGTTGGAAGTCAAGTGAAAGGGACAGGTCTAAATAAATATATCTGAGAATCATATGCATAGAGCTGGGAATCGAAATCATTGGAACTGATAAGATTACCAAGCTAAAATATATAGGGAGAGAAAGAAAAAGGAGCCTAGATAGAGTCCTCAGAGATACCTAATGTGTCACCTGGATAATGATCTGTCAGAGACTTGTAAGAAGCAGTCAGGTAAGTATGTAGAGAACCAAGTTAGAGTAAAATCATGAAAAGCTAGAAAGAAGAGTGTTTTAAGGAAAAGAACGTAATTACCAGAAATTGTAGAAAGGTCAAAGAAGGAAGATGGTAAAGAAAACATCTTTAGTTTGTGCTGTTAAGAGATCATTTTTAACTTTGGAAAGGGTAGTTTCAATTGATTACTCAAGTTAGATTCCAAACTGTAGTGAGTTAAGAAGAGAGTAAGAGTAAAGGAAGTGGAGACATCAGTTACCAATTGCTTTTTTGAAGGGTTTAACCAAAAAAGAGAAGAAATATTAGATAATATCTAATGGGGATGGACAAGTCAAATGAGGATTTTTTTTAAGAATGGTTAAGATATGAGTATATTTGTAGGTAGTAGAAAAACAGCCAGATGAGAGGGAGAAATTGAAAACAAGTGAGAGTAAGTACAGTAGAGGTGAAAATCCGCTGTAGAAATGAGATGGACTGGAATCACTTATGCATACAGATGTATTAGCTTTTGCAAAAAAGGTTGCCTCTTCAGGTGAAACAGAGATAAAGGAGAAGATGGTGTCAGAAGGCCTATGAGTTATGTGAGATGAAGAAAAGAGAGCTCACACTGAATGGCCTCACTTTTTCAGTGAGTTTGACATAATATGATAATCATTTCATTAGGAAGTTATAAAAGGATTACATTATTGCTGTAATGGCCTAGTTGAAGTTAGGTAGGTTAGATTTGTAATGCATCCAGTTGGCAGAGTTCTGTTATTTCCAAAAGCTTCTTTAATCAAGGTATGAGTAAGAGTGAGAGCAGAGGAAGCTAGGAATAATTCAAGGCTAAAGCTTGGCAAGGCAAGATTGACAGGAGAATAAGGGGACAAAGGTCTTGAGAGAAGACCATATACAATTAAAATTCGTTCACTAAGGCCTCAAGATAGGGAAAGGAGAGGAGTGCAGCCAGTACAGGAGTGATGGCCTGGGAAAGAACTAAGAATTTAAGAGACTGGAGGTCCCAGGGAGTGTGGAATTTCAGGGCAGAAGAAAAAAATAGAATGACAACGTGATATAATAAGGGAAATCAGTTATTGAGTATGATACTATTGCATTTGTTAGTGAAGGCAAAATGAAGGGTTTGTTGATCTCTGTGTGTAGCTTAGGTGACATAGAAGATTAGGTCATAGAAATTTGAGTAAGATAAATTTGAATTGGAATGTTAGAAGGTTTGAAGGAATATCAATATCCATGGTGAAGTTCTCTAGTGTGAGAACTTGGTAAGGTGATAGCTGCCAGAATCTTGATTGGATAATAAATATGGATTGAGTAAATTCATATGGAGGAGAGTTTACTGTGTTATGATGGTAGAAGAAGAGTCTGGAAGTGGCTTTGAGGAGCAAGGAGTATTCCTTTCCCCAGGCTTGACTAGTTAGTGAGTGGGGGGAATGAGTAAAAGTACTAGAAAAGGGTAGCCAAGAAGGCCAAGTCATCAAGAATCAGCTCACTCAAGGTGAAAGTTAGAAAATGGAAGGAAAAGATTTAATATGAAAACTTTATGTGGGATATTGGACAATTTGGTTAAAGAAAATGGGAATAATACTTTAGACCATGACTGGGATGAGGAAGATACAACCTGGTAGGAAGTTGTTTATTACTGAGAAATGAATTCAGGTAGTTTATCAGCACACCTAGGGTTTTGGCCTTAAGACAGAGACCTCCCACACAGCAATATGTAATTGGAATGTAGGAAAGTTAACCACATAGGGGCAAGTTCAAACACAGGGGCAAGTTCAAACACGTTACCTGTGGAGGGAGTGCTATCCAGTGGCATTTAACTCCTGTGGCAGGAAGGATAGGACAGGAATCCAGTGATGGAGGGAGTGTGATAAAGTGACTTTTTTCTCCTTGAAGCCAAGTCTTTTTGACATGGGCCATCTCTATATCCACTAAGCCACATAGTCTCATGTAATAGACTATTCAGTAAAATATGTAATAAAAAACTTCAACCTAAATAGGTTATTTCTGGAAATATTGTTCAATTTTATGTTTACACTAATTAGCTATTTAATCTAAATCTTTTTTTTAAATTTTTGGTGTGAATTGCAACATGGTAAACAATTTTAAGTACCAAAAGGTTTCAGCTGTCAAATATAGCTCTTTGACATTAAACAAAAAGGTTAAGTCAGTTATTATTAAAGTGAATACTTAACATGACCTATAAATAACATCCTGAGTTTACAACATGCATGATAGAAAGAGAAAAGAATGAAATATACTTATGGAGGTTAATTAAAATGTAGTTTATGTATAAAATTTTCTACTTGTTTTATAGCTGTCTTTCATATTGCTATAAATGTAGTATTTTAAGCATGTAATTTAGTATTTTAACATTGTTTTTGTAAAAAGGTAGAAGTCATTTGTTCTTATAGCCCCTTGGAAAAAATTGTAATGGTATTTAAAACACAATACTCACTTAATATTTCAGTTTAATTTATAGTACCCTCCTGAGTTGATATTCTTGTTTATTTTTTATTCATTTCCTTAATGTCAAATATATGTTTTTATAACTTATATATGCAATTTTAAGGTGTGCCTCAATTAAGCTTCATAATTTTGAGATTTATCTCAGAGAATCAATATTGGCTTTGAGTGTGTTGGCAGACATTGTTTGGCATGTGAGATGTATTTGTAATTAGTCAGATGCACATAGTACATTCATCCAATTTAATAAAATAAGGCAGTTTAATGTTGAATTTGTGGTTTGATTTCTTTTCCTATCAAATACTAGTGCTATGACCTCTAAAAAGAATCATATAATCATACACCAGTATCTCAAATATCTTTCCTAATCTTTTTAAAGTTAACTTTCTGTTCTACCACTTATTTTGAAATAACTGCTTTGAAAACATAGAGTATCTCCTCAAAGCTTCTTTGTGCCTTGATGATCTGAGGGTTTATATTTTTGTATGATAGCTGTTACTCAGGTGTACTGAAAGCTCATCATTGCTTTTTTTGACATAGAGTATATTGTTAGATGTTAGAAAGATGTTAGAATTTGTTGATAGGGAGATAGTACTATCTGTATTGAATGATCTTCAAAATAGAAAACTAGTGGGTGGTTATTTCTCTGAAAGTAGATTTTCTCAGGAAGTTTCAGTGGTTCCTTGAAAGAATAAGACTTTTTTTTTTTAATTCAAGTTAAATCGACAGCATTTTAGTCATATATAGCAGGCACAGTGCTAAGTGCTTTATAACTATTATCTCATTTGACTCTGACAACAATCCTGGGAGATAAGTAGCTAAGCCCTATTTTAGAATTGAAGAAACTAAGATAAACAGGTTAAGTGACTGGCCCAGAATAACACAGATAGTGTCTAGACTGGATTTGTTCTTAGGTCTTCTTTACACCAGGCCCAATGCTTTTATCCACTATGCCATCTCCCTCACTGCACTAAGCACTAGGGATTCAAAGGAACACAGTCTCATATTCTAATGGGATTAGCCACTTGCAAACCACTTTGCATGAGCAAAATTTATACATACAAGGTACATTGGGGTTGATGAGAAGGCACTAACATTGAGTGGGTCTAAGAATGGCCTATTTCAAAAGGTGTGGTTTTAGCTAAAACTTGATAGGAGTTAGGAATATCAGGTAAGGAAGAATATTCTAGGCCTGGGGAGTATCACTAAAAATGCCTACATCAGGAGATGGTGTCCTGTTCTAGGAACAATAAGGGAGCCAGTGGCACTGAACTGAAGAGTATGTGAAAGTAAAATGTAAGAAGATGAGGACAGTTGGAAGGGATCAGATTGTAAAACTCTCTAAAAGCCAAACCAAATTTTACAATTAATTAATCTTACAGGTAATAGAGAAACACTGTAGTTTACTGAAAACGGGGACAGATGGCATGGACAAACAGACCTGCACTTGAAATATGGCTTTGGCAGCTAAGTGGAAGATGGGCTGCAGTGGGAAGAGGTAGGCCAACCAAAAGTCTAGCTATGAAGTGATGAAGGCCTGTGCCAGAGTGATTGCTGTGTCAGCACAGAGAAAGAGGCATATTCTAGAGATGATGCAAAGGTAGAATTAACAGGACTTAGCTAGATTAGATATAGAGGGGCAAGGAAGCAAGGATGACACCCAGATTTCGGGCTTGGGTGAAGGTGAGGATAGTAGTACTACTCTCTAGAGTTATAGGAAAGATAGAAAATGGGGATAGCTTGCAGGGAAAGATAATAAATTCACTTTGGGACATATTGAGCTTAAGATGTCAGTGGGAAATCTAATTCAAGATGTCCAATAAGCAGGTGGAGATGTGAGACTGGAGGTCAACAGAGAGGTTAGAGCTGGATAAATAGATCTAAAAATCTTCTGCATAGAGATGATAAATGAATGCATATGGACTGATGAAATCTCCAAATGAGATATTATAAAGGGAGAAAAAAAAAGAGGGCCACATAAGGCAGTGATTTCAACTCTGTGCATCAATTTTGTTTGTGGGGTTTTCCTTAATGGACTTCCCTGACCAGCAGGGTCCCACAAGGGAAGGGGCTCACCTTTGTGATGGGACCCGAGGAGAGGTAGGAACCGAGAACCAGGGTGGAAATGAAAGACACCGACAAATCAGTGATTGGATAGGGCAGGCAACCCCTATGATTTTCCTTAAGGCGGAAAATGAGGATAATGGAATACAAGGTGTTTGAGGAGATTAAGATAGAGAATGCAGGCCGAGATGGTTACAGCCTCGGGGAAGGAGAAGGTCAAGAAGAGAGAGACATAGTCCTTGAGGAGCCCAGTGGAGCTCCATGGAAGGGAGAAAGGCCAAGAGGAAGTTCATGGGATTGCCTCTGAATTTATTCATGTCCTGCCTGGGCGGGACTCCCAAGGACGTAGTAACCACATCACAAAGTATAGACAATTAAGATTGGGTGGCAAGGTAGAGGGAACACCTTTGGGCGTGTACATTGCAAACAGAGCTTTCCCGGGGAATTGACTCCGAGCATGCTAATGAGTTTGTCTTAGCCAAGGGCCACATGGCCAGTTCAAGGTTACATTCACAAGCCTCATTGGTATAACCTTATGCTTGGAGACACAGTAATCATACAGTCATCTATATTTCATAGATGTGAATATGCTTGGGATGCTACATAGTTAATATTCACAGACCTGATAGTTGAATGACTCCATATGAAATATATGTCACTCAGCCCATCCTACTATGCTGTGAGCTGCTGTAATTTTTCTAAGACTTTGTAACTGGGGTTTGTAAGAAAGCAGAAGCTGCTTCTACCTGGGTCTCTATTTAAATTGCCTTTGACCAGAAATGAAAGAGCTAATACCAGTACTATGCAGACAACCTGGTCCACAGGAAAGATATAGGGGTCTGATCTGTGGAAGGTTCCAAAAGAAATACTTCTGGACATACCAGAAATTGTCAGCCATCACAAATCTAAATGGCTTAGAGAATTGAGAACGGTGAGACTGACTTAACTTCCTGCACTATCCCTGCCTTTCCTTACTTAGAGCTACACTGAGATATGTAGGTGAATATGGTTCAGAAATCCTCTCACTATACCTGAAGAATGAGAACAATAATTGGGAGAAACTAGGGGAGATGAGTAGAAGTTTTCATGTAGGAGTGCAAGTTTTCATTTTGTATGGTTTAAATTTAAATTTTTGTTATTAAATAAGTTATAAAATAATTTTGTGGTCACTGATTTTAAAATATTATAGCTTAAGTCAGAATGACTTTTAACAGCTTTTATTTACAAAGAGATGGAAATAGTGAAAGTGTAAAATTTAGATAAAGAGACATTCTTAACAAGCCAACCAGCCCTTCTCCTGTGAGGTCTAGCTCAGTCCCAGCAAAGGCTTCCCCAGGTCCCTATCTCCACATGGATTCCGTGGTAATCCTTAACCAGAAGTCCTGGTGGTGTCTTCAGCCAGAGTTCCACCCACACTGCCTCCTCCAAAGCCAACTCGAAAATCTCAGCCACTCACCCAGCAAGTCAACACAGGATCCAGGGAAAAAGTCTCCTCCAAAGCCAAGACAGGAATCTCAGCCAATCTCTCCAAACTCCAGGAAAGGAATGGTCCCTAGACCTTTCTGGTCTCTTCTGTTCTTTTTTCCACTTCACTACCTGTCACTTCTTCTCTTCACAGAAACCAATTGCAGTCTTTCAATTTGCCTAGCACTGCCCAAGGGGGGTGGGGGAGGTATGAGCTTACTCTAGTAATTGACTTGTGAACTCTCATACTTAATGGTAAGTAAGGGTGCTTTGAGTTCTTGATTTGATTAGCTAAAAATAGCAGTGGGGAGGGGGGGGGAATTAATCCTATCTTCACTCTTTCATTATCTTTGTTTTCAGTAAATTATGGTGGCTGAAGTATGTCTTTTGCCTAGGTCCTATGAATTTTGTGTTCTTTTGAGAAAGAGAAAGATTTCTATACACCGTATATACTGCAAAGACATAGATTTCATGTTTTTAATATTTTTGAGTGAGATTTTATATCATCCCTTCAGTAAGTTTATAACTTGGCTTACATAGATTTTAGACTACTTCCCATTAATATCTGTGACACAATGGTGTGTGAAAGTCCAATAAGATCCCTGATCTGATGGCTTGAGTTTAATACCACTGAATGGACAGCTAGAATAGACTTAATAGACAATTAATATAGTGATAATATATATCCTTTTATAGGCTTATGGGATAATATAATACCTTTTATAGGCTTAAGGGAGGTAACTGACAAACCAATTTTGGCTACTTAAACTACTGCAATGCTGTAAGGGTCAATTAATATAGAAAATACCTCACAGAGCCCAGTTCAGTTCCTCTCTTACTGTCATCTCTAATCAGCTATTTAACTTCATAAATTCAGTGTCCTGTTCCTTATAGAAGGTTATCTTTATTAAACTATTACTACTCCAATAATTTACCTGATAGGTAAAGGCTACACATGGAAATATTCCAGGATTAAAAATTTTAATATTAAAATTACTATCCAGATTCCTTAGAACTTCTAACATTCAACTGTAAAATAAATGCATGTAGGTTAGATACACATGTATACTAAAAAGTTAAAATAATGCTCAATTTTCTAGGATCATTAGCCTGCCATAATTATATTGGCTACATTTCTCTTCTAGCAATATTCAGCATATAACAAGTCATGAAAGGTAAGTTACCTTTAATAAAAACAGAATAATAAAAAAAAACATTCTTCATTTGCTAATAATCCTCACAGAAAGAAAACTACTATATTTTCCCCTTTCCTTTTCAAGGCAATTAACTAACAGTTTAGTCATTATTTCTAGCTAACAACTAGTTACTTAGGGTTTTATTGCTTTAGGCAGTAATTTTCATGTTCACATACCAAATTCTCAAATAAGAAAAGAAGCCTTTGCTTCTTAATCTAATATCTCCCTCCCTCCTTGGCACTTGACATTAAAAATGTTTGTTTACTCCTTACTAGGCATCTTGGCCTCATCCAGAATTGACCTGTATCAAATATCTTACATTTTATAATGCATGAAAAGTAGATCTTAAATGATGTATTTCCTTTTAACAATTTTTAAACCACAAGAAAATAAGAAAAATCAATATGCAAACTGAAACAAACTAAAAAGATCGAAAATGAGTACATGTGCTATTTAATCACTTATACACCCAGAAGATAATGTCTGTATTGATTTTGACTTGGTAGTCAACCATACCTTCCTTCTATTCCTCAAATCTACATAACCTGGTATGTTTATGCTCCATCGGAGAATGTAGTTCATAACCCACAGACTGGATATAGGATAATGGGAAAGTCATCTCACCTGTCAATGTTCCAGAAAATGCTTTAAGACTCTTTAGGTTACAAAACTGGTATTAGCAATGCAAAGTTCCATGAGAACCTCAAGGGGCTTATGATGAAAAATGCTTCCCACAGCCCAAGAAGAAACTGTTGGAATCTGACTATACATCAAAGAATTTTGTTTTCATTTCATTTTCTTCATGAGTTTTTTTCTTATATGTTCAATGCATGTCTTTCACAGCATGACAAATATGACATATTGAATGACCAAAAACAAAAGGAAACTCTTACGTTACATTTACTGATCTAAATTAATGGAGAGTGTTTCCATACCAGAAATTTCCTATACTGATGTAATCACAAATCTGAAGCAAAAAAGAAAATTAGACCATTCATGTTACATTACCATGTTAGCAAATAATATCATCTCTGAAGAAATTAAGTTAAGAATCACCCAAAGGATATTAGAAAATACATGTTGGGCATGAACAGGCTATAACACATTAAAAATGAAGAATTGTATAGGAAAAGCAGTGTAAATAATCAAACAACAAGAATTTATTAAATATCTATGTGCCATACCTTGCTAGCCCCTGATGATACTTAGAATGAAATTATCCCCACTTTCATGGTATATGTATTAGAAAAATATATTAATTAGAAAAAGATAGGCTGCTTACATAACAAGAAATAGGGATAAGTGATGGCAGTCTGCATACTCAATTGATAGCTACAGAATGTCTGGATATCCAAAGGAAGCCCTCAGCATTTGGGGTGGGCTCTCTATGAAAGATTTAGTAAGACAATGTGGACAAGAGTCTCAGAATTGTTCATGTATAGTTGGAGTCAGCATTTTTGGAAGGAATGCACACATCAGTAAGATCAAAGAGTATTGTTATTTTGTTTTGTTTTTGAAATGAGTGTTTGAGGTAGAAGGTTGGGATCATTAAAAGTATGCTGTGCAGTTTCCAAAAGGCAGTCCAGCTCAGTCACTCTACCATCTCAACCACTTCTTATCTCCATATAGAGTACTAAATATTAATAATAATAATAATTATTATTATTATTATTTTATAGTGTAAATTTGAGATCTGGTAGTATAAGTTTCCCTTTCTGTCCTTTTCTGTTTTGTAATTTCCTTTCATGATCTTGGCTCTTCCATATTAATTTTGGTATGATTTGGTGTTATTCTATAAAATTTGCCATTCATATTCTGACCAGTATAAAATATCTAATAATTCAGATGGAAAGCCAGGTTGTTCCTTTTTTCTGAAAAAAAATGTTTATATTTAACTTTAACCACTACATATATATCTTGAGGGCTTAATTCCAAGAAATATGGTGCATTTTTATTAGTGTATATAGTCATTGTTTCTATAACTTTTTCTGATTTTTAAAATTGGTGGTCTCTAAAAATCCTTAAGATATTTCAGATTTATCTTATATCTTGATATTTTACTAAAGTTGTTATTTAATGCTTTGTTGATTGTTTGATTTTTTCTACTTTAACCATCTTAAAACCTGCAACTAAAGATAAAGATATTTTAACCTATTATCAATATTTATATTTTTAGTTTCTTTTATAGTCAAAAGAGCTAGTATTTATATAACTATATTGAATAATAAGTGAATAAGGCAATTTAAATAGGCAAGATTCTAAAGTTTTCCTATTTAGTGTTATTTTTTTAAGTTCAATTAATTAGTGATTAGATGGCTTATCTGTACAAAAATGGGTATTTTATTTTATAAAAGGCATTTTCTATGTCTGTTAATAAAATCATAGTTTTTATTGTTTTCTCATTACTATGATTTGTGACATCAAGGTAGAGACATTATGAAATTAAAATGTAAAGTCACCAAAAGGATGATGGAGAGATGCATGATTAGCCTGTCTTCACTGTAACACATTCCCCACCCCCATCCCTGAAAAAAGTATCATAAATTTCATTAAAGAACTATATCTTTATATAGTTTATATAGAGAAAAAAATCAAAAGAATAATCTTCGTTGGTTTATTGCCACCATTCATTGCCTTGCTTCTGAATATTTCTTAACTGAAGTCAGTCTTCTTTGCTTTGATGTTTTCTCGCCATTGTCCACAGAGATCCATACTAATACTTTAGTCATTCTCATGTCTCTTTTGAGTTTTATATCTACCCCTGCTTCTTGAAATACACATAGCTTTTCTGATAACTTTGTACAACTTTTCCTTAAGATTCTCTTCCCCTAGTACCTTCCCATTTTGTTATTTATTAGTAAGATTCTTAATATATGCTCTACTCAATTCTTTCCTTATTCCATTGAACTGAAAATTACAGTTCATACTCACCACAACCTCCCCACTTCTGTTTTAGTGATTTAGAAGAAGGGAGGGAAGGGGAAAGAACATGGATTTACTAAGTGCCTACTATATGCCAGGCACTTTGCTAAGTACTTTAGAAATTTTATCTCATTTGATCCTCACAGCCCTATAAATGTTAAGTCCTTTTATTATACCCATTTTGTAAGTGAAGAAAGTGAGACAGGGAGAAGTAAGTATCTTGGCCAGATTCAAATACCTAGTCCCTATTAGAGGTTAGATTTGAACTCAGATTTTCATCCCCTATGCCACCTTGCTTTCACTATTTCTCGTTTTAAGTTATTTTTGCTTTTCATTTGCAATTTAATTACCTAGAAGTGTGTTGCTAGGTTGAATTTGAATAAGAGTATGAATTATTTTTAAAGCATTTATTAAACCCTTCCTTTGTGCTGAGTGCTGGAGATACAACTGGAAAACCAAAATAGTTCTTTCTCTTTAGGAATTCTCATTCTAATATGGAAGAAAATATACATATATCTGCAAATATAAATAAATAAAAATAATAAAAAAAATATACCTGCAAATCATATTAAAATACCAAGTAGTCCTTAGAGTATTTAATTAGAAGAACCTCTGTATTTACCAAATTATATAGCAAAGGTGCCAGCTAGGTTTTCTTTTTCTCATCAAATAGTTTGCAAATGATGGAAAGAACTGAAAATATTTTTATTGCCATACATTATTCCTTGTTTAGTCTGATAGAATTTTCTGGGTGAAATCTCACTGCCATAATTTCATGTAAATCATTCAGTTTTGTATTTTTACTCATGATGGAACAGTAATTTCATATAGTTTGAATTGTTGCACCATAAATAATGTTTTATTAATCCACTATAAAGTTCTTTCTTTATTGATGAGTTCTTTAGTTTTTAAACTCTGGGTGAGTTGAACTGGAAGATATCCTATGAATTTTCTTTATTTTTACTCTGTCCTTGATCTTGCTAGTTCAAGGAAGTATTCATGAGCAGTTTCTAAATTGTGGTCCAAAATTTTATTTCTTGAAAATTTTCTAATCATAGAATAATCCTATGATTATTTTCCCATTCTCATCTTTCACTTTTGTTTGTCACGGCTGAGATAGATAGATAAGGTCGAATAAAGAATGTTCAGGAGACCTAAGATCTACTCAGCAATTCCTTTATTATTACTATAGTCTGCCAGCACAGATTATAACCTCACTCCCTCCTACCTCACCATTCATTTTTTTTTTACCTAGAATTATTTTTAATTGATTAATTAAGAGAATTTTTTCATGGTTACATGATTTATATTCTTTCCCTTCTTTCCTCCAACCCCCCTCCCATAGCCAACATGCACTTACATTGGGTTTTACAT
Organism: Monodelphis domestica; assembly: GCF_027887165.1. Taxonomy (NCBI): domain Eukaryota; kingdom Metazoa; phylum Chordata; class Mammalia; order Didelphimorphia; family Didelphidae; genus Monodelphis; species Monodelphis domestica. The sequence continues at coordinate 442,703,560 of NC_077227.1, read as the reverse complement.
GTGGCATTGATTCCCATATTATTTATATTTACACTAGGGTGCTCATTTAGAGTTTACATCCCCAATTATATCCCCATCAAACTATGTGATCAAGCAGTTGTTTTCCTTCTGTGTTTCTACTCCCACAGTTCTTTCTCTGGGTGTGGATAGTGTTCTTTCTCATAAGTCCCTCAGAATTGTCCTGGATCATTGCATTGCTACTAGTAGAGAAGTCCATCACGTTCAATTGTACTACAGTGTATCCATCTCTAAGTATAAGGTCCTCCTGGTTCTACCCCTCTCACTCTGCATCAATTCCTGAAGGGCATTCCAATTCACATGGAATTCCTCCAATTCATTATTCCTTTGAGCACAATAGTATTCCATCACCACCATATACCACAATTTGTTCAGTCATTCCCCAATCAGAGGGCATCCCCTCATTTTCTAATTTTTTGCCACCACAAAGAGAAGAGCTATAAATATTTTTGTACAAGTCTTTTTCCTTATTATCTCTTTGAGGTATAAACCTAGCAGTGGTGTGGCTGGATCAAAGGGCAGGTAGTCTTTTAGCGCCCTTTGGACATAGTTCCAAATTGCCATCCAGAATGGGTGGATCAATTCACAATTCCACCAGAAATGCATTAATGTGCCAATTTTGCCACATCTCCTCCAACATTTATTACTTTCCTTTGCTGTCATGTTAGCCAATCTACTAAGTGTGAAATGGTACCTCAGAGTTGTTTTGATTCGCATTTTTCTAATTATAAGATATTTAGAACACTTTTTCATGTGCTTATTAATAGTTTAGATTTCTTCATCTGAAAATTTCCTGTTCATGTCCCTTGCCTATTTATCAATCTACCTTACCATTCTATGACAACAAGCAACAGAAGTCTGTTCTTCATGTTTTCCTCTTTTGTCCTTCCCAGAAAAAAAAATGTTTTGTAAAGAATATTGAGATTGAAGAAAAAAGAAGTGTTCAGCCAGAGAATTAAGGAACAGTGAACTAAGGCAGAATATTAGTATGTAGCAAGTACTCCCAGTAAGAAATGACTCTAGGATCCAGCTAGGGCCATTTCTGCCCCTCTTTCATCCCCAAAGTCACTGAAAGTGAATTCCTCATCAAAGAAGGAGGCTGAAGCAACTGAGACAACTTTGAAGTACGGGCCTGAAGGATCTACCATCAAAGTGGAACATGTCAGAAAGTCAGCAGTTGGATAACATGAAAATAATACTGAAATTATCAGAGATTATAGGAGGAAGAAAACTCATTTAAAGACCTTGAACACAAGCAAATAAATCAACAGCAGACATATTAATAACAGAGGAAAAGTGGTCTCCAGAACATCTACACAAGTCCAAACATTTTTGCATAAATATTATAAGACCCAAAAAATGAATCAGAGAACTCTGAATTCTCAAGGGAACATGAAACTACAGTATAATATATACAAATAGCTCAGGAGAGAAATATGAATTGTGAAAGCAGAATTCATGGCCTGCCCTACAGAAATAATTGGCAAAATAGAAACAAAACAAAAAAATACTTTTTATGAATACAAATTCATGAATATAAAGGACAGTCTTGAGGAAAAGCAGTTATTAAAAGAACAAAATCTTTGTACAAATAAAACATTTTAGTCTGAAAATGGGATACATAGAGACACCTTAAGAATCATAGGTCTCCTAAGAAGATAACAGATCAAAAAAGCCAAGTGCCATAACGCAAAAAATAACACAAGGAAGCAGCCTAGAACTTCTAAACACAGAAAACAAAATGCCAATCAAAAGAATCCAGGGATTGTCAAAACTAGGTCTATAGTTCTTCCTCCCTTCCTCTATAAGTCTGTCCATGAATTATGAAGGATTTTCACCGATCTCTTGTTTGAGTTTTTCAAATGTCCAGGTACCCAGTCTGTCAGAACATGTTCTCATTGCTTTGAGTACTGACTCCCTAGCTTGAAATCTGGTATGAATCAGATTCTTTGCTAAAATCCCATTTAGTGTCTTTTAGCAGCCAGTGAACTGCTCCTCTTCCCCAAGCCTCATTAATAAGCATGATCTTTTTCCCTTTTTGTTAACAACTCATCTAACAAATTTTCAAAATCAGTCCAGTTTGGATCAAATTGCTGGCATATGCCTTCCAGCCTTTTGATAACATCTATGGGATCATCACCAAAAGAAGGGATGCTCCACTTAAATCCCTCATTTTCCTGAGGGGTAAATGGTCTTTGATGTCTTACGACATCTTCTTGAGGATTAAAGGTTGATATTTCTATTAAGGTGAATAGGCATGTACATTGATTATTTCTTGTTGTTTCTTTCTCTTTCTCTTTTTTCTTTCTTTGTTTCTTTTGGGTTTTTGCTTGAGTTGCCATGGAGTTGGTGTAGAAACAGTAGGAGAAATAAGTTGGTTAGAGAGAGATAGTTTCAGTAAGTTGAGAAATAGTTTTGGCCATTTGAGAGATACAGTCTTCAAGGTACACAACTTGAGTCGCAATTAAGCTGTCTTTCCATTGTTTCTTCTTCTTAGGGAGAGCTACACAAATTATTTGATAAAGTTAGTATATTTGAAGTAATCCTATCAGAACGAATAATCCCAGAAACAGTAATAAATGGAGACAATCTAAAATTGTGAGCTATAACAGCTCAGTAAAGCTCCCCAAGAGCAGGAGTTGTTTGAGATAGACTGGAATCTCCTCCTTCATCATGTGTGCCATGATCTCTGGTACTATATTTAATTGCCTAAAATTTCCTACACTTCTACCTTTTGCCTATTCTTGAAAAGTAAGGATAGTATAGTAAGAAATGAGGAACAGAAGATTAACAGACTCAAACTCCTAGTTAGCTCATCAGGATTGTAAGGGTTAATAGTAAGAGTCTGACAAAAGTGAGGAGAACAGTTAATAAAAACACTTAGTTTAATTTCTAAAGAAGTACAGATAGAAAATAGAAAAGAGGAAAGAGTTTATTATTCTCATACTCTATAACTAGGCCTAAAATTCCCAATACTATCTAAAATTTCTAATAACCTACTTCTTCTGAGGACAATTTCTTCTTGCCTGGCAACCACCAGGCTTACTCTCACATACTCTATCTAGAAATGATTCACTAACTACCTAACTCCCTAAAAAATTAGACAGCAGTTTTCTATAACCCAACTGCCAGTAGCCCTTGCCTCAGAGAAAAACCTCCTGCCTTCTCGAGATCCAGAGGCAAAAGCCTCTAACTGTCAGTACTCCTTCCTTTTCTCTGTCCTGATCTCCCTGTTAATGGAATATTCATCTCTGGATCACTCACTACTGTCAGTTCTGATCTGCTCTCTTTCCTCTTAAGAAGACAGAGGGAGAATTAAGAAAATTAACAAAAGCAAGGAGGCGGAAATGTGTTGAAGATGTGGGTGCCTATATACTAAAAAAAATTGATGAAGAGTAAAAGGAGCAGAACCAGGAGGACATTGTACACTGTACACAGAGAGACTGATAAACTGTGGTACAATAAAACATAATGGACTTCTCTAATAGCAGCAATGCAATGAACCAGGACATTTCTGGAGGACTTATGAGAAAGAATACTATCCACATTCAGAGGAAAATCTGTGGGAATAAAAACCCAAAAGGTATCAGCGGGGATATGCTGGAGTTATAAACCCTAAATGATCACTCTAGCGCAAATAGCTCTTGACCAAAGATACATGTAAAACCCAGTGGAATTGTGCGTCGGGTATGGGAGGGAGTTGGGGGGAGGGCAGGGAAAGAAGATGATTTTTGTAATCCTGGGAAAATGCTCTAAATAAATCAATTAAAGAAATTAAAATAATAATAATAATAAAAGATCAAAAAAATTGAAATTCATTTTCTGTGTCATCAGGACATTTGTTCTAAGAAAACATTAATCACAATTTTAGTTTGTAACTACTTTCTGCCATCATAGTAGAAATATGTCAGAAGATAGCTGTAAATTTCTCTTCTAATATTCATTAACCTGAACTTTTATTTTACTAGCATCTTCCACTTATGTAATCCTATACTTAAGATTTACATAAAAATTGTTTCTCTAAACACCTAAAATCCCTAAAAACCATAAATGTTTATTTTTCTTCTCTTTTCAATACCAACTCTAACCAGAGGGCTCTTCATTTGAAGGAAGGCTGTACTGCAGTTGCTGAAGATTAAAATGCAATAGCTTAATCTTTTCAAGCTATGAATGGAGATAATTGAAGCATAAGCCATTTAATGTTTTTGTACACACTTATTTGAATATGTCTGTGGTTTCTGGGGAAGAGACTGCACGTGTTTAGAATATTCATTGTTTTATTTTAGACAGAATAGTCTAATGGAAAAGAACTGAATTAGGAGTCTAGAGTTATAGGTTTACACCCTGGATTTGCCACAAACTCATGGGTGATTTTTTTATGTCCTAAGGATTATTTCTTGCAGTGAATGACAATGACTCTATCCATTATCATTATGCAATCAATGTCCTTGAGTGTGCTGTCATTAGCTTTGTTAAGTGTGAGATTTCTTAGTGCAGGACAGTTAGAACTTTACTGCTGCGACTGAAATTTTCTTCTAAGTGGACATGCTACTAATATAGCATGTTTGTTTTAATAAAAATTTTATGTCTAAGGGCAGTTAGGTGGCTCAGTAGATAGAGTTCCAAATCAGGAGGACCTGGTTTCAAATTTTACCTCAAACACTTCCTAGCTGGGCAAGTTACTTAACTCCATTTGCCTAGACCTTGCCCTTCTGTCTTAGAGTTGTTACTAAGAAAGTAAAGGTTATAATTGACAAATGGTCAAAAGATATGAACAAACAGTTTTCAGATGAAGAAATCAAAGCTATCAATAATCATGAAAAAAATGTTCTAAATCCCTCCTGATTAGAGAAATTCAAATTTGAAAAAAACTGAGGTGCCACCGCCTATCTATCGACCAATATGCCAGTAAAGGAAAGTGATCAATATTGGAGGGGATGTAGCAAAATTGGGACACTAATGCATTGTTGTTGGAGTTGTGAACTGATCCAGCTATTCTGGAGGATAATATGGAACTATGGCCAGAGATTTATAAAACTATGTATACCCTTTGGTCCTATATACCACTACTAGGTCTCTATGCCAAAGAGATCATAAAAAGGGGGAAAGGATCTAATTGTAAAAAAAAAATTAATAGGAGCCCCTTTCACATTGGCAAAGAATTGAAAATTGAGGGGATGTCCATCAATTGGAGAATGGCTGAACAATTGTGATATATGTCGGTGATGGAATACTGTTATGGTTTAAGAAATGATAAGAAGGGTGATTTCAGGAAAAGCTGGAAAGATCCTCATGAATTGATGCAGAGTAAAATAAGCAGAACCAGGAGAACATTGTAAACTGTAATAGCAATGTGTACAAGAATGATCAACTGTGAATGACTTTGCTACTCTCAGCAATACAGTGATCCAGGATAGTTCTGAAGGTCTTATGACAAAGAATGCCAATCACCTCCAGAGAAAATACTTGGGAGTCAGATACAGATCAAAACATAGTTATCTTTCACATTTTTTGGTTTATGGTTTTATTGGGGGGGAGGGTTATACTAGTACTCTTCTACAGCAGTGACCAATATGGAAGTATATTTTACATGATAATATGTGTATAATCCAGATCAAATTGCTTACCATCTCTAAGAAGGAGGGAAGGGAGGCAATTATAATTTCAGAAAGTATATGTTGAAAATTGTTATATGTAATTGGGAAAATAAAATATTTTTGAATTAAGAAAGAAAAGAAAAGGAAGTAAGGGTTAAAAAACATGTGTCTACTTATCTTGCCTGTTCTTGTAGTATCTGAGCTGCCATGGGACCATTTCCTCTATTGATTTCCACAGGAACTTTGACCCTGGGTCTGTTGACCACTGGCTTCTATGGTTTCACCATGGTAAAGTCAACTTTATTTGGTATAGTGTGAGATTTAAAATGGTTGAGGTCTGAAACTGTAGTGATTAAAATAGTGGAAGATATAAATTGTGATAGATATAAGAGAGGGTGAGTAAATTTGACCTCAGAAATATGTTTCACTACAGTGTCTTGGGTTTTAAAATCAAATATAAGGTGGTCGCCAGGGAAATATTCCCAATTATTCAAATACCCAAGTCAATTGGGTTTTATAGAGATTTTTAATTAACAATACAATGAGTAATCAAAAAAGGAGAGAGAGTAAGAAAAGAATCAGTATGAAGGGCCTCAAGCCAATATGGCCTAGACCTGAGCCTTAAAAGAGAAATCAGTGAGTTTTTTTTATAACTCACCATAAGATCTGTCTAAGTAAGGATTTCTAATGACACCAGGCCAGCAGCATCTCAGCTGCTTTCACCAGCTCCCTCCTCCATCTGAATGTTTCATAATCAGTCTCCTCAGAATGAGTCTTCCCAAAATGAGCTCCCTCAGAATCAGATCCAGCTCTTCTCTGAGCTCTTATTTTTAAGGGCAAAATCTCCTATGTCACCTCCCCTAAGTCCTTACATCTACCAATCACTGTAGATGTTTCTAAAGGACCGCCCATTTTGAATTCACAGCTGAGTAGATTAATCTCTTTAGTAAGAGAGAAAAAAAATGCTGCTGTGTTGACTAATTTCATTAAGAGAAAACCTCTGAGTAAGTTTTCACCTTTTAGGTCTAAGTAGTTTACAAGTTGCCCCACCTTTATAGGTACTTAGTATCCCATTGTATCAATTCTAAAACAGTCATGACTCAAAGAACTTCCTGTCCCTTCCATAAGCATGGATCAAAGTACTTTTCATTGTTCTCAAGGAGCTCTCTATCCTAAAGCAGTCCTAAGTAGGGTGGAGTAGGGATATTCCCAAGGCAAGGATCCCCCACACTCAAGTAGAGTTCTCACCATCTGCTACGGAATTTTTTAAAGTAGAAGATTCCCCAATGGGGGAAACCCCTAACATTTATAAGTCTGAGAAATTTTGAGGTTTACAATAGGCATCCAAACCTCAGAACTCCCAAGTTCACCTTCACAGGTAGCTGGGGATTCCAGACATATGCCACCATGCCTGACCTATGATTTACTTTTTTAATAAATTCTATATTTATTTCTCTTTTGTTCTTTATTTCTTAATTCAGTTAATCATTTTTTCTATATCCTTTTGGATAATTGAATAACATACTTGAGAATTCTTTAAATTCATGTTAGGTGGACCTAAAACCAACACTCTTAATTCAAATTTGGCTCTGAGTAGCTAACAAAAGGAGATTTACTTTGGCCTAATAAAACAAGGATATGCAGCAATGAAATAATGATACTCAACTTCTCTGGAAGCAGCAGTCCCCTTATCTCCATATGGAAATATTTCTGCTGAGCATGGAAAGAGGATATGGTAACTCACATGGTCTTAAGAAATCTACAAATCAGAGGGAGCCCAACTGCACAAGAAAGGAACTTTTTATGCCCATAAGTGACCAGGAAACTTCATCATTAAAAGGGGCTAGTCAGATCCTAAGCCTGTTTTGCCTCTTAAGGAAAACTCTTAGGAGATTTGAATCTTAAAACTGCTCAAACTGTACCTTAGAAGATCTGGTTAAGCAAATTCCCCTATTGTAACAATGTGAGAACTTTTAAAATTACTCCACCCTGCTCAGACATTGCCTGAGGGGAAGATAAAGTTGTAAACTCTTGATGGAACAATGAAAAAATCCCTAACTCATACTTACAGTAAAGCTAGAACCTTAAGCTAGGTCTATTTTTAGATCTATTACAAAAGGGTGCTAAATACCTATAAAGATTAAATTAATCACTAAAAGGTCAAGCAACTAGCAATGAGATGTGAAATACTCAGAAGATATAATCTAATCAGAGAAGGTGATAACAAAAGAAGATGTGAACTAAGAATGGTCAGTCCTGGGGAAAACCGTCAACTGTGATTGGTAGATGTAAAAATTTAGGGGAGGTGACACAAGAGAAAATTTCTTTAAAAGGAAGGAGAGTTCGAAATTGAGGGAGTTTGAGTTTGGACTAGTTGGAGTTCGCCATGGAGGGGGAGTTTGGAGTTATTTTGGAATACTGGCTCTCTGAACCTAGTTGGAGTTTGAAGTTACTTGGAGGAGCTGGGTCTCTGAACTCAGTTCGGGAGTTGAGGATTTCATGAATGGACTGGAGTTTTGCTTTAGGACGATCTTGTGGTGAGTGATTAAAGACTGACTAGTCTCTCTTAAGGCTCAGGCCTAGGCCATTTGGCCTAGGCCCTTCATACTATTTTCTCTTATTCTCTCTCTCTCTCTCCCTTTCCTTAATTCCTTCATTTGTATTAATTAAAATCTCCATAAAACCCAGCTGATTTGGGTATTTTGGCATATTTGGGAATTTTCCCATGATGACCACTTATTTTTAATATAAAATCAAGACATTAAAATTATCTTTACAGTTTTGGCAATTCACAGTCTTGAAAACCATATTTTCAGTTACAGAGAAAGGGAAAATCCCTTTTGCTAGAGGAGAGAAGAAAACATGGGCCTAATCTGTGTGATGGGGTTGACAGGAGTCCTATCACAAATATTTTATTATGAATTCTTTTTTTTATTTTTAATGAAATTTTTATGAATTTTCTAAACTAAAAATTTTTAAAGATACCAGAAGAAAATTTATGAATATCATATTTCTCTTTAAATGGCATGCTAGGGACACGGTATATGTAGAGTGTTGAATCAGTAGCTGAGTCAGGAAGGTGTAAATTCTAGTCTGGTCTTAGACACTTCATAGCTGTGTGCTGCTAGGTAAGTCACTTAATCTCTGTTTGCCTTAGTTGCCTCCTCACCTGTAAAATGAGAATAACAACAGAATCTTTCCCACAGAGTTGTTGTGTGGATCAAATATATTTAGATTTGTAAAGGGTTTAGGATCTAGAATGTAATCGGGTTTATATAAATGCTTCTTCCCAACCCCCACTTCCCTCTCTTTAAAGTGCATCACCCTTTTAAAATCTCATTTACCAGATATATGTCAAGGAACTTGAGAAGGAAAATACATTTTGATTCATTTCTTTCTCCTACTGATCTACCAATAGGAAATGCATTTTGAGTTATTTCTCTACTGCTATCAATAGATTTCCCTAAGCCTATCCACAAAGTACTAGTTCCACTTGTGACCACAGGAACACATTTTTGAGACAGCTGACCATTGAGTATTAGAAATATAATTTGTAGCATAAAATAATTTATCCATAAATCTAAGAGGCCTATGTGGTCATTAAGCTTATGCCCTGTTGGCATTGACAAGCTACTTTCTTCTGTAGTCTTAAGTTTTAAAACCAAGCCATTTCCTTCAAAATGCATTATATACTAGTCTATCACTCCCTACCTTTTAAAAGGATGTTTTTGCTTCTTGAATATAGCATAGAGCTTCCTCTGACTATTTTCTTTGTGATTAAATAACAAATGATCCAGTTCTCTGTGGCACTGATTAATCCCTAATGTACTTTCCTGTGTTGATGACTGCCCATTTTCAGATCATTCAAAAATCTAAACAGCTTTTAAACATTCCTAACATAATATTCACTATAATCAATCCTACTTTTGTTTTAATGAAGTGCTTTGGCATTAACTCTTCCCTAGGATTTCCATGTAAAATTGTATTGAAGAATTGCTATTTTTAATAGTCTCATTATATTTCAAAGATAATACACAGATACACATTTATCTATACCTATTATATTTATATATTCATATGTATGTGTTGATCGAGAAAGAAATATGCAAAAGCCATATTTTAAATTTTGTAGTTTTTCTTCTTTTTTTTTAAACACTTACCTGCCATCCAATACTGTGTATTGGTTCCAAGGCAAAAGAGTGATAAGGGTTAGGCAGTGGGGGTTAAGTGACTTGCCCAGGGTCACACAGCTGGGAAATGTCTGAGGTCAGATTTTAAATTAGGACCTCACATCTCTAGATCTGACTCTCAATCCACTGATCCACCCAGCTATTCCTTCTTCTTGTTTTGACATGTTTTGGGTTTGGGTTTTTTTTTTCCCCTTAAAAAAAGCACTCATTGTCATATCCACTTTTAGGAGTGTTTGACAAAGTTTTAAGGTCACTTTTACCCAAGAATATAATTTTACTTTAGTAACCAAAAGCATTTCTCAGTATCATAGGACCACTGAAGGAAATTTAAACTTAATTGAGAATCTTTACCAACACTATTTTAGGATCCATGAGTTTGAGATTCTTAGCTACATATTGGTTTAAATAATATTTAACTTTTACAGGTCTTTCAAAATATTTTTATAATTATTATTTTAATCATCTTTATTGACTACATAAAACAAAATTAGATATAAATTGCCATTTTCTAAATAAGCATTTTATTTTTTTCTTTTCTAGACCAGGTTTTCATATAAGCTCTGACTAATTTCCATTTTAAAAGCATAAAGATTAATATAGTTTTAATATTCTAATGAGTCAGGCCATTATTTTAAGACCAGACATATTTCCTCAGTAAAAGTGCCATTATGTTGTCATTATGCTGACGACATAGTAAACAAAGCTGCCAGAATGGTTTCAAGTTCAGCTGTCCTTTACCATGACAGAATGTCCAGTTTGACTGTCAACTTTCCTATTATTTTTTAAAGTAATATTATAAAGTTCTTTTGTTTCTTTAAAACAAATCTGCTATAATTGTTGCTAGCCATAAGATGAAACTTTCATGTGATTAAATTTTTAAAAGTTGTTTGATGTATTTTTTTATTCATGTCTTACATGGAGGATGTATAGCGTCAAATTTAATATTAGTAGAGTATGTTATTCAGGTGGAGTTTCTTTATGCAGGAGTCCCCTATACCAATAACATCCTGAATCCATTCCCTACTTAAACTATTTTGGTAGTTGTAATGTACAAAGCTGTATAAACTAATATAATACATAGGTGGGAGAAAACCCTCAGGGGATGAAAATATTTAAAATAAATTATACTAAAGGTATAAGAAAAGAATTAAAAGTAATAGAATATATTTCAAGCATCATATGTTAACCAAAGGAGGATTGAAATTATTGTTTTCACTCAGAGGCAGTATAGTAGAGTGTAAAGAATGCTAGAATTTAGAAATAGCTGAATTTATATGACTTGTGACACCAAGAAACTCTTTGGTTCTAGGCTGGTTACTTGTCTTCTCTGAGGTATACCTTATTTGTCCCTCTACACATATTCCTTCTCTGCCTCAAAGCTGTCTAACAAAAATGGCATTACTTACCACTAAATCTCATTTGCTTGCTATCTGTAATGTGTTCTGTATCCAAATAAAAATGAGCCTATTTTCTTTGTGTTTTGAGCATATTTGATATAGATTAGTGGACTGCACTTTGGGGAAAGCATTATTAACATCATTTGTAGATGAGCAGATTGATTTGCCTAAGGTCATCCAGCTAGTAAGAAAGGACTTGAATTCAGGTCTTTTTACATGCAGATCAGTGTCATTTCTACAATACCATGCTACTTTCTTGATTTTTTTGTATTATTATCTTGTTTTTAGGATTATGCTAAGAGTTTTTATTAATTTCTCCTGTTTTATATTTAAGAGTAAAAGGAGCAATAATATTTTTCAGCAAGAGACCCCCCTCCTGTGCAGGTTAGCAGTTGGTAACAGTTAGAAGGGTGTGACTGAGTGTGGTTTGTAACTTGCAGACTATTGAAAGGGACTTTTTCAAACTAGATAAATCAAATAAAAAAATAAATAAGAAAGAGGTGAGAGAAGCAAATGAAATCTTTAAAAAATTAGAGTTAGTAGACATATGGAGAAAAATAAATAGGGACAAAAAGGAATACACCTTCTTTTCAGCAGTACATGGTACATTCACAAAAATTGACCATGTACTAGAGGGCACAAAATCATTGCAAACAAGTGCAAAAGGGCAGAAATAATAGATGCAACCTTCTCAGACCACAATGCAATAAAAATAATAATTAGTAAGAGTTCATGGATAGATAAATAAAAAATTAATTGGAAATTAAACAATATTATTCTCCAAAACCAGCTAGTTAAAGAACAAATCGTAGAAACAATAACTTCATTGAAGAAAATGACAATGGTGAGACATCCTTTCAAAACCTATGGGATGCAGCCAAAGCAGTACTCGGGGAAATTTATATCCTTGAGTTCATATATAAACAAATTAAGAAGGGCAGAGGTCAATGAATTGGGCATGCAAATTAAAAAAACTAGAAAGTGAACAAATTAAAAACCCTCAGATGAAGACTAAATTAGAAATCCTAAAAATGAAAGGAGAAATTAATAAAATTGAAAGTCAAAGAACTATTGATTTAATAAATAAGACTAGAAGCTGGTACTTTGAAAAAACAAATAAAATTGACAAAGTACTAGTCAGTCTAATTAAAAAAAGGAAAGAAAAAAGCCAAATTGACAGTATCCAAGATGAAAAGGGAGACCTCACCTCTAATGAAGAGGAAATCAAGGCAATCATTAAAAACTACTACGCCCAATTATATAGCAAAAAATATGGCAATCTAGGTGATATGGATGAATAATTACAAAAATATAAATTGCCTAGACTAATAGAGGAAGAAATAAATTACCTAAACAACCCCATATCAGAAAAAGAAATTGAACAAGCCATCAAAAAACTCCCTAAGAAAAATTCCCCAGGTCGAGAAGGATTCACAAATGAATTCTATCAAACATTCAAAGAACAGCTAACCCCAATACTATACAAACAATTTGACAGAATAAGCCAAGAAGGGGTTCTACCAAATTCTTTTTACGACACAAACATGGTACTGATCCCAAAGCCAGGCAGGTTAAAAACAAAGAAAACTATAGGCCAATCTCCCTAATGAATATAGATGCAAAAATCTTAAATAGGATACTAGCAAAAAGACTCCAGCAAGTCATCACAAAGGTTATCCACTACGATCAGGTAGGATTCATACCAGGAATGCAAAAAATGGTTCAATATGAGGAAAACCATCCACATAATTGACCATATAAACAAGCAAACCGACAAAAACCACATGATTATCTCAATAGATGCAGAAAAAGCCTTTGACAAAATACAACACCCATTCCTATTGAAAACACTAGAAAGTATAGGAATAGAAGGGCCTTTCCTAAAAATAATAAACAGTATATACCTAAAACCATCAGCAAACATCATCTGTAATGGGGAAAAACTCAAAGCCTCCCCAATAAGATCAGGAGTCAAACAAGGATGCCCATTATCACCTTTATTATTTAATATTGTACTAGAAACACTAGCAGTAGCAATTAGAGGAGAAAAAGAAATTGAAGGTATTACAATTGGCAATGAGGAGACCAAGCTGTCACTCTTTGCGGATGATATGATGATTTACTTAAAGAATCCTAGGGAATCAACCAAAAAGCTAATTGAAATAATCAACAACTTTAGCAAAGTTGCAAGATACAAAATAAACCCACATAAGTCATCAGCATTTCTATATATCTCCAACCCAGTTCAGCAGCAAGAATTAGAAAGAGAAATTCCATTTAAAGTTACCCGAGACAATATAAAATACTTAGGAATCTATCTGCCGAGACAAATACAGGAACTATATGAACACAACTACAAAACACTCTCCACACAATTAAAACTAGATCTAAACAATTGGAAAAACATTGATTGCTCATGGGTAGGACGAGCTAACATAATAAAAATGACCATCCTACCCAAACTTATATATCTTATTTAGTGCCATACCCATTGAACTACCAAAAAACTATCTGCTAGGGAGAGGTTGTGCTGCTAGTACTCTCTCTAGTTGGAGACAAAGAACTGAATTAAGACTTTAATAGCATTATTGATTATCAATTAACTTGGGCAGATAAGGTAGATAGATAGTGGTTATATTATCAGATAGAGAGAATGGGAGAATAGGTGAGGCTTCAGCCTAGCAGAAGATACTGCCCTCTGAGGCAGATAGATGTAGCGTTTTTTAGAAAAATTTAGGTAGGACTGGGATCTGGGGTATAATTACAAGCTATTATAAGATTACTTTCACTTTCCTGCTTCCTATTTCTTATCCATATTTTCTAATAATAAACTAAGTGTTTTGCATTTTATAAATTGGGCACTGGCTTTTGTTCAGACTCCTACCCCCCAAAATTTTAACCCTTCACAATTATCAAATAATTGCTCTTCATAAAACAATAAATATCAAAATGTTAAATGTTATCTGCCTTGCATATTAATATAACATTTTCACATTTTATTTTCTGTATGTAATATTTTAAATCAGAAAATGATATATCCATAGTATTAACCCTTTTTAAATGAAAACTGGATCATGAAACAAGATTGGATTTCCTTCTGAAAAGTCTACCATAAAACTAAGACTGTTAAGATTTTTTCAATTGATTAATTAACTATTGATTTATTCTTATCTATCACTATAAATGTTATTTACCCTGGTGTTGAATGTGCATATCACATTGACTATTAAAAATGTACAATTGTACCTTTTTTTCCAGATTTGTTCCTTACTACAGTATCAAGGTCCAATGCCGTTCAGTTTGAGATATGGGAAAATAAGGTAAGAAATCTTTAAAAGTTGGGCTTTTTAAAATCATTACTTGTAGCAAAAGCGCATAAACTAAAGGAAAAATAATCAAAGTAATCACCCTCATATTTGTTTCAGAAATAAATAGAACAGGCATTAAGAGTCTGTAGTTGCATTGTTGCATTCAAACTGCTGAAGGAAATGATTCACTCAGCATCAATTCCTCTGCAGGTTTTTAGCACAACTGCCAATTAAACCAATCAGTCTACCCTAATGTGCATGTTAACAGGGTTCCTGCAGTGTTGTCAGCTGTTCTAAGAGGTTACTGTCATTTAATTTGTCAGCATGATAGTTTATGAAGAAAAATCTTTTTTAGGAACTAATTTTTCCTCCTTGCCTCCAGGCTTATATATTTTTAGTCTGGTTTAAACATGACTAAAAGAAATTAGATTTAGATATGAACTTACTGCCAAGTTGACTGGATTGAATTGCTTTTCACAGTAAGATGTGTTTCTGAATGTTACCTTAAAAAAAAAAATCCAAATCGATGGGGGGAAGGAGGGGAATTTTTAGATTTTTTTAAAAAAATAATTCGTTACAGACAGACTGAAATCTTTTGAAGTAGGAACAGGATGTCTTAATTTTCTAAGTTTCAGTCAACTTTAACTTAATAATCCTTTATTTTATCTAAATTGGTCCCATGATCCATACTGTTTTACTATTAGAGTAATTAAAAGATGGACAGTAAGGTTTATCAGAAATACTTAACTGCCTTTTTTATATTTTACCACATTCTTCTGCAGTGTATTAAACATAGTGGGTGTTCAGTAAGCATTTATTGATTTGTTGATTTTGAGAAATTTTACAAATAATGTTAGAGACTTTATAGGAATTTGGCAGTTAAAAACATTCCTCTCATCAACTGGGTACGCTAATATAGGGAGACATCAATTGGCAATCATTTTTTTCAACCCAGGATTTAATATTTCTATCCAAAGGGAAAGAGAAATAAACATGTCAAGTTGAATTTTACTCCTGTTAATTCAACAAGAGAAAAGAAAATCTGTGAATGTGAAGTACTACACAGTGATAATAGACTTCATATTTGTGTTAATTCACCAAACATGTATTAAGCACCTTTTTACTATGTATACATGATTGTGCTGAGGGAGATAAAAATTATGAGTTACTTTTTTCATGGAGCTGTAATGATTAAAATAGTGGAAGACATAAATTGATGCAGATAATAGAGTGGATGAGTAAATTGTGACCACAGAAAATATGGTTCAAGACAGTGTCTTGTTTTAAATCAAATATAAGGTGGTCGCCAGGGAAATATTCCCAATTATGAAATATACCCAAGTCAACTGGGTTTTATAGAGATTTTAATTTAAACAAATGAGGAATTAAAGAAAGGGAGAGAGAGAGAAAAAAAGGAAATAATGAGAAAAGGATAGGCCCGCCTAGGCCAGCCCTGGCCAACCCAGGCCCTAGCCCTAAGAGAAAGATCAGTCAGTCCTTTATCCACTCACCACAAGATTTGTCCAAGCAAGGATTCTAGTGTTCGGAAACACCAGGCCAGCTCCATCTCAGCTAACTCCACCAGCTCAATGAATCTCCCTCTCTCTCCTGAGGCCTCCTTTTAAAGGGAATTTTCTCCTATGTTACCTACCCTAAGTTCTCACATCTACCAATCACAGTAGACATTTTTCAAAGGACAGACCATTCTTAATTCACACCTAAGAAGGCTTAAATTTTTTATTAAGTTCACTCCAGAAAACCTCTGAGTAAGTTCTCACCTCTTTGCTCCTTCTAAATTCACAAGTTGCCTGACCTTTAAAGGTACTTAGCACCCTTTTGTATTAGATCTAAAAACAGGCACAGCTTAAGAGTTTTTTGATTTATTATAAGTATGGGTTTAAGTACTTTTCATTGTTCAGCAAAGAGTTTACAACTTTATCTTCCCCTAAAGTATGCTTAAGTAGGGGTGGAGTAGAGTTCCCACATTCCTTGTCAAGTATCTTCACTGCCCAAATGGGGAATGGTCTTAACCAAACCTTATGAAGTAGGGTCTGAGAATTTTTAAGGTTCACAGTGCTTACTGTTCAACTTTAAAATATATGAATGAAAGCATGTTCTTTGTATGATTTGAATGTATATGGTTTTTAATTTTTGTTATTATGATTGAAAAAATCTTAAAAAGTGATATTTCTTGCTTTCATGCTTTAACTGATAGGGTAGAAAAGTGCAAGAAGTGAACATAATTATAATGGAAAAATAAATCCTCAAAGTATTCAATTGTCAAACAAAATCACTTATTCCATGAGTGTGGGGTTTTTCCTTAATGGACTTCCCTGACCAGCAGGGTCCCACAAGGGAAGGGGCTCACCTTTGTGATGGAACCCGAGGAGAGGTAGGAACTGAGAACCAGGGTGGAAATGAAAGACATGGACAAGTCAGTGGTTGGATAGGGCAGGCAATCCCTATGATACTCCCTTTGATAGGAGAGTATGAGTACAAAGGAACACGAGGTGGAGGAGGAGATTAAGATAGGGAATGCAGGCCGAGATGGTTACAGCCTCGGGGAAGGAGAAGGTTAAGAGGAGAGAGAGATATAGTCATTGAGGAGCCCAGTGGAGCTCCATGGAAGGGGAGAAAGGCCAAGAGGAAGTTCATGGGTTTGCCTCCGAATTTATTCCTGTCCTGCTTGGGCGGTACTTCCAAGCACTAGTAACCACATCACAAAGTATAGACACTTCAGATTGGGTGGCAAGATAGAGGGAACACCTTTGGGCGTGTAGATTGCAAACCGTGCTTTCCAGGGGAATTGAGTCCGAGCATGTTAATGAGTTTGTCTTAGCCAAGGGCAGCATGGCCAGTTCAAGGTTACATTCACAAGCCTCATTGGTATAACCTTATGCTTGGAGACACAGTAGCCATACAGTCATTTATATTTCATAGATGTGAATATGCTTGGGATGCTACAATGAGTAAAATTATTTCCCCTGCATATATGTTGCTATACTATATTGCCATAGAATCATATATCTGCATCATTCCTGACTCCCCGTACCAGTAAAATAATACATTTCTATGTTGTTTATTTATATTTTCATATAACAGAATTCTGTCTTCAGCCCATTTTTCTTTTCTCTACTTCATCCCTCCTTTGGTCAGTTTATGACTTCAGTTATCATCTATATATACCAATAAATCCAAAGTCCCTGTCTCTGTTCCAGTTTCTGACCAGAATTTCAGTATTTCCAGGTCTGCTGGTTACATCTACTTGAACCAACTGTGGGATTCTAAGCTCTACATATCCAAAACTGAATTTATTATCTTTCCCAGAAAACTTCTAATTTCTCTTTTAATTGCACATTTATTTTCTCAAACACCTGATCTCATAGTCTTATCCTTCCTAATCCCTTACTCCATATATCCATCCACATTTGCTAATTCCTATCACTCTTCTGTCTCAGCTTAAGACTTTACTTCCTGATTGAGAAAACTGAAGCAATCTACCGTGAACTTTCACTTCTCACTATCTCAAAATCCCTTGTCATCATCTCTACTTTCTCCTTCTTTCCCCAGTCCCTGATAATGAACTGACCCTTCTCTTTGCCAAACCAACTTTTTTCCATGTGTCCTTAATTCTGTCCCCTTTTGTCCTCTGTAACATATTGAGACCTTAAAAATCCTCTCTAATCTTTACCCTTCTTCTCCTGTTCCCTCATTTTTTTTCTCTATTTTTAAATGTGACTGAGTCTCCCTCATCATTAAAGAACTTTCACTAATGACTATAATAATCCCTTCAATCTATTCTCCTATATTTCTGTCCCTTTTCTCAGCCAAATTCCTAGAAAAAGTTGTCTATATCCATTGCTTCTCTTTCTCCCCTCACTTTTATCTCACATCTTGGCAATCTGGCCAGCTTCTGATCTTACCTCTCAGTTGAAACTTTTCTCCCCAAAATTACTCATAATCTCTTAGTTGGCAAATCTAATGGACTTTTTTCAGTAATGTTCTTTCTCTATAATCTACTATATTCTACATTTGTCACTGTTTACCACCTTGTCCATCTGAATAACCTTTGATCTTGCATGATACTCTTCTATTTTTTCTTACCTTTTTTTTAGTCACTATCTTTTTAATATCACTTACCAACAATTCATTTAAATAATAATAACATTTTGTAGAAATCCACAGGAATTTTAGCAGAGAAGAGAATCTTATACCTCTTCATTTTGGAATCCATCCTACCATCTTTTCTCCTTAGCTTTTCCTCCCATCCTAGTCTCTGTTTTTCAGGTTCACTACACCTGTGTGAGAAGTATTTCCAATGCTCCATCCAGGCATTTAGGCTTTACCAAACACATTTTTTTTTTTCAAAAGGAATGCCAAGTATGATAAAAGATTGTGATTCAGGACTAGAACTGAGCAGTAGGAAAATTGGTAGGTGAGGGAGAGATCCAGTTTAAAATTAGGCAAGGACCTAAACACGGAATTGAACAGTAGGAGTGGATGGTCACAGAGAAGGTGAAAATCCAGGGGAGATCAAGTGGCATAGGAAAAATGTTAGGAGGGCTTTGAGGGTAACAATAAGAATACTTATAAAGGAATAGGAGCAAATTAATTCACGAAAGCCTAGAGATGGAAGGAGCTGAGGTGTAAGAAGTTAGGGTTAGAAAAAAAACAGTGCTGAGAAGAACTGGAGGGAAAGATAAAGTTGTAGGACCTGGGAGAAGTGAAAAAAGGGTTGGCCAGAGCTTTGCCTGGAATCTAAAAAAGAAATCTTGGGGTCAAGGAGCATCACTGCACTTGGAAGAATGCAAAATATATAAGGAAGGGAGCAGCCTTGAAATGTAACAAGCAGAAAGTGCAGATCTTCAGGGATACTCCTGGCCACAAGGGTTGTAAGTCCTGACATCTAGCAGAACCTGAGTTGTGGGCCTGATGAGCTGGTCACTATCACTGAGAACTCCAGGCAGTGCAAAGTAAAGGAACCATCCACAAGCACATCCATCTTCAGGTATATAGCCTTCAAGTATATAGCCCTCATCAAAGTGTGCCTAACAGCACAGATAGTAGAGGACAGTCCTGGTAACTAAGTTCAGCACTCTTGGCATCATAACTTAGAGCTATTAGATGCTATTGAACTTGGTCTTCTCATAATCACTCGAAGTCCTATCCATACCAGCCTCAGCTCTGTTACAGACAAAAGAGTGGTTCCCTTAAACTGTGACTGCAAAAATATGGTTTCAAATCAAAAATATAGTGGTTGCCATGGGAAAATTCCCAAATATTAAATACCCAAGTCAGCTGGGTTTTATGGAGATTTTAATTAATAGAAATAAAGGAATTAGGGAAAGGGAGAGAGACAGAGGAAGAGGAAATATTAGGGGGGAAAAAGCCTAGGCCAGCCTAAGCTTTAAGCCTTAAGAGAGATCAGTCAGTCTTTAATCACTCACCACAAGATCCTTCCAAGCAAAACTCTAGTGTTCAGAGAGACATTCCAGTTTAGCTCAGGAAGCTCCACTTCAGCTTCCAAGGCTGCATTTCCCCCTTCAGAGGCCTTCGGGCCTCCTTTTAAAGAGAAATTTCTCCTATGTCACCTCCCCTAAGTTTTCACATCTACCAATCACAGTAGACGTTTTCACAGGACTGACCATTCTTAACTCACACCTGAGTAGACTAAACTTTTAAGTAATTCACACCTGAGTAGACTAAAACTTCACACCTCTTTTGTTAAGCTTGTCCCTTGCAAGTTTGCAAGTTGCCTGACCTTCATAGGTACTTAGCACCTTTGTGTATTAGATCTAAAAATAGACTTAGCTTAAGGGCTTTTGCCTCACTATAAGTATGAGTTAAGTACTTTTTCATTGTTCAGTAAGGAGTTTACAACTTTATCTTCCCCTAAAGTATGCTTAAGTATGGGTGGAGTAAGGTTAGAGTTCTCACATTCCTGATCAAGTACCTTCATTGTTTAAAATGGGGAATGGTCTTAACCAAATGTTCTAATGTAGAGTCTGAGAATCTTTAACATTCACAAGTCTGAATAATTTTAAGATTCACAGCTCCATCCATCCCTGCTTTTGCATGAACTTGATAGTTAATAGGGCTACATTCACTTTTTGAGTCTGAGTTTTATAACCCTTCACAGCCCAGAGAAAACATGCCCTTCTCTTTTGGGTAGGAACTAGATCCTGACTTTAGGCAATCATTTGCAACGATGCCTCAGCCTTCCTTCTTCTCCACCATTTCTTACTGGGCCACCTGGAAGAATAGGGATGCCTGGTTCCTCAAGCTGATAACCACTAGCAGTAGGCCTAGGGTAAGGACCAGAGTGGGTGGCAGGGTGCCTAGTTCCCCACTTCTCCATTTTCACCCCTAACTCCTATAGGTGGCCTTGGGATTTGGGGGATGTACTTCATAGTCTCCTTCATAAGGACCAAAGGGAATGGGTGAGAAGATCCTTCTAACTTTCTATCCACTCCTTTTCAACCTCTTGCTGGTTCCTCATCCAGATCACATCCCTTCTCTGTATGTGTTTACTAGCTCCATCTTGGGTATTCTGTTTTTCTTACTTAGTACTTTTTCCCTCTCAATGACCTCATCAGTTTCCCAAGGACCAATAATTTTTATTCCAATGACTCCCAATTCTATATATCGAGCCCTAGTCTTTCCCCTCAGCTTGAGCCCTCCATTCCCAATTTTCTATAGGATATTCCAAATTCATTGTCTTAAAATCATTCAAGCTCAGTATGTCCAAAATGAAATCCATCACCCATCTTCCACACTTCTCTATTTCTCTTGAAAGCCTTACCATTCTTCTGGTCTCCCAGGTTTGTAACCTTAGAGTTATTCTCACTCGTTCACCATCTGCACCTCATCTATCCAGTCAGTTACCAAATCTTGCAATTATTACCTCCATTACTTTACTCACATCTTGATACCCCTACTCACATAAGTGACTCCTTAGTTGACACCAATCAGTTGTCAAATCTTTCCAAGTCTCCCTCCATAATATTTCTCTCTTCAATCTTTTCTCTCTACCTACACAACTATCAACTTAATTAAGACCCCATCCACTCTCACCTATGTTATTGCAGTGACCCTCTAATTTTAATTGGGGATAATGTCAAAGGACTGACACAGTCTCACGTTTCTGATCACTTTGGGTCATCCTTCATACTACTGGCAGAGAAATTTCCCATAATCATAAATCTAATCAGGTTATGTCAATAAAGTCTAATGGTTTCTTATTGCCCCTAGAATCAAATATTAACTCTTTTGTTTAGCTTGTAAAGCCCTTCACAACATTGCCCAAAGTTATTTTTCCAGCTTCACTGTGCATTACTCCTCCTTCCATACTCCACATTGCAAATAAATTTGTCATCTCCTCCACACAGAGAATTTTTTTCCTGTCTCTTTGTCTTCATGCCGGTTGTGCCTTAAACACACTCCTTCCTCATCTCCCTTATAGATTATTTCTCCTTTTAACTACAGCTCAGGCACTATCTTCTATATCAAGCCTTTCCTGATCTCTTCAAGTGCTAGTTCTCTCTTCCTCAATTCCCTTGTATTTAACTACAGTACTTTCTATTGACTTATAATTATTCTGTATGTTGTTTTTTTTTAATCCTTGATTTCTGTCTCAGTGACAACTCTTAAGACAGAAGGATTCCATTTAAAGTATGCAAACTTAATTTAGTGAATGTGAAACCTTAGAACTGTACGAATATTGGCACCTTCCACCTCCTGCCAATTTGCCAGCATCCCCACAGAAAATCAAGGGCCATGGGTTATCTTGACCAGAAAATTCAGCACCAAGTGGCTGCCTGCTACTAATGAACCTCTCCATACTTTCTAGGCTAAGCCTCAGAAAGGGATATTAACTTGTTGCAAAGGCCATACTTCAAGCTTTTCCAGTCTCATACAACTTCTCAGGATTTTTTCTCTGCTAATATGGAATTTTAGGACCCTGGGTCACCTTCATGAAGCATTTTTATTTATATTTTCAAGAGTGACTCACAGCATTTCTAACAAATCTATATCTATGTTTAACAGGATGGAAATTATTCTTCTGCCACTTACACAACTGAGAAACCCCAAAACATGAAGCTGGTTGGCCAGTCAGCATTTGCAGACTTTGGTAAGAATGATTATTTACTTCTTCCTTCCTTACTCTTACAAAGATATGAGATCTTTTTCCTTTCTACTTAATAAAATCAATTTTGATTACTTTTCCTGTGTATTGTAGAGTATCTCCAATATCTCTAATATCTCCGTTATCTCAAGAACCACTGCAGTTGGGGGAAAAAAATAATACCGATGAACTGAAGTTTAAACCAAGGACTGAGGTTCAATAATTATATTATCTACTCTCATGAAGATTCACATGAAACTATTCCTACATGATATATATTTCAGTAAAAACAACTTAAATATAAAATAAGAGGGGTTTTTCCTCCTATAAATCCAAGCACTAGAGAAGTAACATGCTGTAGTAGTTAGAGCCCTGAACTTGGGAGTCAGGAAGACCTTTATTAAAATCTCAACTCAGGTATTTACTAATTCATTGATCTTGGGCAAAGTCACTTAACTTCTTCATGCCTCAGTTTCCTCCTCTGCCTCAAATTAGGCAGTTTGAATTAATATCCTCTAAGGTTACCTTCAATTATAAATTTATGATCCTATGAAGTAGAAATATCTACTATGTAATTAAAAGGAAATTCTTAACCAGGATGTCAGCTCATGTATACATGTATGTTTATTGGTGTGTATGTGAATATTTATATATACAATATGTGTCTATAAAATGGATTATGAAAAGTAGATTTGAAGTATTTCATGAATTTCCTCTATTTTTTGAGGCTTTTCCTAATGTATATAATTTTGTCATTTAATAAAAAATATTTGCTGAATGTTTCTATATTATTTGCATTGCTACTTGACTTTTTTTTCTTTTTTTGTTTATAGAATCATTTAATAATATTTAAGAGAATAAATTGTGGAATCTTAGTCAAACTTCTCCAAAAATAGCTGATCAGAATGATAATATTCTTATGTTCTAATTTTCAAAGACATGTTAGAATTAAACCAGACAGACACCATTGCAATTCAACAATTCATGAAGGACCATAGATTCAGATCTAGAAGGGACCTCAGTAATCATGTGATTCAGCTCCCATATTTTACCAATTAAAAAAAGATTTAGCAATGTAACATAACTTGTCTAGGCTTACACAGATCTTAAATAATGGACTTAAGATTTAAACCTACATCCTCTTTTTCCAAATCCAGCGTGCTTTCTCATCTGCAGCATGCTACATCCTTATTTTTAAGCTATTCCAAAAATCAAAGTAAATCTAACCTCATGACTCCTTTTATAAAAACATCCTGAATTCTCAGTTGAGAATTTCCCATCAGAAACCAAGTAACTTTCCCTTCTATAAGCTTTAGTTTCAGTTTGATTTGTAGGTTCCAATTTAATTACAAACATTCCAAAAAATCTTATGAGTATTTGGGAATCTGTTCAGGATAACATAAAAAGAATTCCTAAATCAGGTAGTTTAATTAAATAATGAATATCTTAAGTCCCTACCCACTCTGCAATTCTTCAACTCTGCTTTTCCAAATCAATTACTATAATCATTAATAAATGGAAAGTTCATTATCATTTATAGTACTATATTTTCATGAAGTAGTCTAAAGGTAATAGTTTAAGCATTTTTAAATATATATTGGTTTTACTGAAACCTCTAATCATTCTTATACTGTTTATAACAGTACCATGTGTATTTTCTATAGTGCATCTAAACATTTTTCCTCTTTATTTAGTCATTATTTTGTTTTATAGTCCAAATGTTACTTCTACATGAAAGCAGACTTTGAATATTTCATTGTTCTCTCCTCCAAGAGTTTTTTAATACAATTCTGTCGGTCCCATAATTCTAAAGTTGAAAGTTTTCAGAAACTGATATATTTTTGCATAAAAGGTCCAGTTAAAAGCTATTTCTGTTCCCTATTACTTTAAGAAACAAATGTAAAACTCCCGTTTCATTATTTAAAGCCCTTCACAAGAGACCAAACCTAACTTTATTCCCTTATTATTAATATGTTTACACTATATGGATATATTTTTTAAAATTAGGATTGTAGATATATATATGTATATATATATATATGTATCTCTATTTATGAAAATCATTGATTTACAGCTTGATGGGACCTCAGAAATTATTTAGTTCAGCCTTCAAATTTTATTGATTAGAGACAGGTTCAGCAGTGTCATATAACTTGCCCAGGGTCACATAGGTATTAAATAGTAGAGCTGAGATTTAAATTTATGTTCTCCAATTCCAAAAATCAGCATGCTTTCTCTTCTGTAGCATTCAGCATCCCTATTTTAACTATTTTTAAAATCAAAAGATCTAGAATAAAATCTAACTGTGTGACTATATAGCATTATCCCTTTTTTTCCCCCAATTTAAACATTATTTTATTTGGTTATTTTCAAACAATATTCCTTGGAAACAAAGATCCTTTTCTTATCTTCCCCTCCCCTCCCCTCCCACTGCCCCTCCCCTAGCCAATGCATGATTCCACTGGGTATCACATGTGTCCTTGCTTCAATTCCATTTCCATGTTGTTGGTATTTGTATTAGGGTGTTCATTTAGAGTCTCTCCTCATTACTGTCCCTCTCACCCCTGTAGTCAAGCTTATCTTCGGTGTTTTTACTCCCACCTTTGGCCTTTCCTTGTGGATAATGTTTTTTTTTTTTTCTCCTGGATCCCTGCAGAATGTTCAGGAAGGTTGTATTGACACTAATGGAGAAGTCCATTACGTTCTCTTGTACCACAACAGTGTGTCAGTCTCTGTGTATAATGTTTTCCTGATTCTGCTCCTCACACTCTGCATCACTTCCTGGAGGTTGTTCCAGTCGCCATGGAATTCCTCCACTTTATTATTCCTTTGAGCACAATAGTATTCTATCACCAACATATACCACAATTTGTTCAGCCATTCTCCAACTGAAGGGCATCCCCTCGTTTTCCAATTTTTGGCTACCACAAAGAGTGCAGCTATGAATATTCTTGTACAAGTCTTTTTCCTTATTATCTCTTTGGAGTACAGACCCAGCAGTGCTATGGCTGGATCATAGGGCAGACATTCTTTTATCTCCCTTTGGGCATAGTTCCAAATTGCCCTCCAGAATGGTTGGATAAATTCAAAACTCCACCAGCAATGAATTAATGTCCCTACTTTGCCACATCCCCTCCAGCATTCATTACTTTCCTTTGCTGTCATATTAGCCAATTTGCTAGGTGTGAGGTGATACCTCAGAGTTGTTTTGATTTGCATCTCTCTGATTATAAGAGACTTAGAGCACTTTTTCATGTGCTTATTAATAGTATTGATTTCTTTGGCTGAAAACTGCCTGTTCATGTCCCTTGCCCATTTATCAATTGGAGAATGGCTTGATTTTTTGTACAATTGATTTAGCTCTTTATAATTTTGAGTAATTAGACCTTTGTCAGAGGATTTTGTTATGAAAATTGTGTCCCAATTTGTTGCTTCCTTTCTCAATTTGGTTGCATTGGTTTTGTTTGTACAAAAACTTTAATTTGATGTAATCAAAATTGTTTATTTTACATTTTGTGACTCTATGTCTTGCTTGGTTTTAAAGTCTTTCCCTTCCCACAGGTTTGACATGTATATTATTCTGTAATCACCTAATTTACTTATAATTTCCTTCTTTATGTTCAAGTCATTCACCCATTCTGAGTTTATCTTGGTGTAAGGTGTGAGGTGTTGATCCAAACCGAATCTCTCCCACACTGTCTTCTAGTTTTCCCAGCAGTTTTTCTCAAATAGGGGGTTTTTGTCCCAGAAGCTGGGCTCTTTGGGTTTGTCATATACTGTCTTACTGGGGTCACTTACCCCAAGTCTATTCCACTGATCCTCCTTCTGTCTCTTAGCCAGTACCAAATTGTTTTGATGACCACTGCTTTATAATAGAGTTTGAGATCTGGGACTGCAAGGCCACCTTCCTTTGTATTTTTTTTTCATTATTTCCCTGAAAATCCTTGACCCTTTGTTCTTCCAAATGAACTTTGTTATGGTTTTTTCTAAGCCAGTAAAAAAAAATTTTTGGAAGTTCAATGGGCATAGCACTAAATAGATAAATAAGCTTGGGTAGGATGGTCATTTTTATTATATTGGCTCGTCCTACCCATAAACAGTTAATATTTTCCAATTGCTCAAGTCTTGTTTTATTTGTGTGGAGAGTATTTTGTATTTGTGTTCATATAGTTCCTGTTCTTGTATTGGGAGACAGATTCCTAAGTATTTTATTTTGTCTAAAGTGATTTTGAATGGGATTTCTCTTTCTAATTCTTGCCACTGAGCTGTGTTGGAAATATATAGAAATGCTGATGACTTATGTGGGTTTATTTTGTAACCTTCAACTTTGCTAAAGTTGTTGATTATTTCGACTAGCTTTTTGGTTGATTCTCTAGGATTCCTTAATAGACCATCATATCATCTGCAAAGAGCGATAGCTTGGTCTTCTCCTTGCCTATTTTGATGCCTTCAATTTCTTTTTCTTTAATTGCTACTGCTAGTGTTTCTAGTACAATGTTAAATAATAGAGGTTATAACGGGCATCCTTGTTTCACTCCTGGTCTTATTGGGAATGCATCTAGTTTATTCCCATTGCAGATGATATTAGCTGATGGTTTTAGATATATACTGTTTATTATTTTTAGGAACGACTCTTCTATTCCGATGCTTTCTAGTGTTTTCAATAGGAATGGGTGTTGTATTTTATCAAAAGCTTTTTCTGCATCTATTGAGATACTCATGTGATTTTTGTCTGTTTGTTTGTTGATATGGTCAATTATGTGGATGGTTTTCCTAATATTGAATCAGCCCTGCATTCCTGGTATAAATCCTACTTGATCATGGTGAATGACTCTTCTGATCACTTGCTGGAGTCTTTTTGCTAGTATCCTATTTAAGATTTTTGCATCTATATCCATTAGGAAGATTGGCCTATAGTTTTCTTTCTCCATTTTTGACCTGCCTGGTTTTGGAATCAGTACCATGTTTGTGTCATAAAAGGAAACTGATAGAACTCCCTCTTTGCTTATTATTTCAAAGAGTTTGTATAGTATTGGGATTAGCTGTTCTGTGAAAGTTTGATAGAATTCACTTGTGAATCCATCAGGCCCTGGGGATTTTTTCTGAGGGAGTTCTTTGATGGCCTGTTGGATTTCTTTTTCTGATATGGGATTATTTAAGAATTCTATTTCTTCTTCTGTTAGTCTAGGCAGTTTATATTTTTGTAAATATTCATCCATATCACCTAGGTTGGTATATTTATTGCCATATAGTTGGGCAAAGTAGTTTTTAATGATTGGCTTAATTTCCTCTGCATTGGAGGTGAGGTCCCCCTTTTCATCTTTGATGCTGTTAATTTGCCTTTCTTCTTTTCTTTTTTTAATTAGATTGAACAGTACTTTGTCTATTTTGTCTGTTTTTTTAAAGTACCAGCTTCTAGTCTTGTTTATTAGTTTAATAGTTCTATCATTTTCGATTTTATTAATTTCTCCCTTAATTTTTAGGATCTCTAGTTTGGTGTTCTTCTGGGGGGTTCTAAGTTGTTCACTTTCAAGTTTTTTGATTTGCATTTCCAATTCATTGATCTCTGCCCTCCCTAATTTGTTAATATATGCACTCAAGGATATGAATTTTCCTCTGAGTACTGCTTTGGCTGCATCCCATAAGGTTTGAAAGGATGTCTCACCATTGTCATTTTCCTCAATGAAATTATTAATTGTTTCTATGATTTCTTCTCTAACTAACTGATTTTGGAGTATCATATTATTTAATTTCCAATTAATTTTTTATTTGGTTCTCCATGTACCCTTAGTGATCATTATTTTTATTGCCTTATGATCTGAAAAGGCTGCGTTTATTATTTCTGCTTTTCTGCATTTGTATGCCATGTTTCTGTGACCTAGTGTATGGTCAATCTTTGTGAATGTGCCATGTGGTGCTGAGAAGAAGGTGTATTCCATTTTGTCCCCACTTATTTTTCTCCATATGTCTATTAACTCTAATTTTTCTAAGATTTCATTCACCTCTTTTACCTCTTTCTTATTTATTTTTTGGTTTGATTTATTTAAATTTGATAGTGGTTGGTTTAAGTCTCCCACTATTGTGGTTTTACTGTCTATTTCCTCTTTCAATTCTTCTAGTTTTTCCATTAGAAATTTGGGTGCTATACCATTTGGTGCATACATGTTGATTAGTGATAATTCCTCATTGTCTATACTCCCTTTTAACAGAATATATTTACCTTCCCTATCCCTTTTGACCTGGTCTGTTTTTGCTTTGGCTTTGTTAGATATCATGATTGCAACTCCTGACTTCTTTCTATCAGTTGAGGCCCAGAAGGTCTTACTCCATCCTTTAATTCTAACCTTGTGAGTATCAACCCGCCTCATATGTGTTTCTTGAAGACAACATATGGTAGGGTTTTGGATTCTAATCCATTCTGCTATTAGTCTACGTTTTATGGGTGAGTTCATCCCATTCCCATTCAAAGTTACGATTGTCACTTGTAGATTCCCTGGTATTTTTATATCCTCCCCTAATTCTGACCTTTTCTTATTTAGTTATAACTTTTTAAACCAGTGATTTACTTTAGATTAGTCCCCCTAGTCCCCTCTCTTAAGATGCTTCCCTTTCTAGACCCTCCCTTTTTGTTCCCTTCCCCTCCCCCCTCTTCTTCCCTCCCTTTTTATACTCCCTCTCCCAGCCCCTCCTTAGTTTCCCCTTCTCTCTTACCCTGTTGGATAAGATAAAGTTCAAGATCCCAATGTATCTAGATGTTCTAAGCTCTCAGAGTTGACTTCACTGAGAGTAAGGTTTAAATAATACCAGTTAGCACTTTCTTCCTCTCCTCCCTATAGGAAATTCCTTCCCCTCCCCTTCTCATGTGTATCTTTGTGTAAGAAAGATTTTTCTATTTAGTTTTTTCTATTTCTTGAAGTATATCTTAGGACCATCAACAATTCACCCCCTCCCTTTTTCTTTCTTTCACACCCCCTTTTCTCTATATTGTCTTAATGCCCCAATCATTCCCTATGCGTGATTCTTCTAACTACTCTAATGACGCATACAATTTTTGAGTTACACATTATATTTTCCCCACATATTAATATATGTAATTTGATATAAATGCAATCCTTATAGAAGAGAGTTTTAATAAAAGAAAAAGATAACATTTTTCTCCTTTTCCCTTTCCTTCATATTTGCCTTTTCAAATTTTCCTTGCTTTTGTGTTTGGATGTCAAACTTTCCACAGAGCTCTGGTCTTTTCTTTACAAAAACTTGGAAATCTTCTATTTTGTTGAATGCCCATACTTTCCACTGGAAGTATATAGTCACTTTTGATGGATAGCTGATTCTTGGTTGAAGACCCAGCCCTCTTGCCTTTCCGAAAATCATGTTCCATGCCTTACAGTCATTCAGAGTGGAAATTGCAAGGTCTTGTGTGACCCTGATTAGCATTCCTTTATATCTAAATTGTCTTTTTTTCTGGCTTCTTGTATAATTTTTTTCTTTTGCTTAAAAGCTTTGGAATTTGGCCATTACATTCCTGGGAGTTGTCTTTTGGGGATTTAGTGTAGAGGGTGTTCTGTGAACTCTTTCAATGCCTGTATTGCCCCCTTGTTCTAGAATCTGTCGAGATTACTATTTATTTCTGGCTTTTCTGGTAGGCCAATTATTCTGAGATTGTCTCTCCTTCCTCTAGTTTCCAAGTCTGTCACCTTGTCAGTGAGATATTTAATGTTATCTTCTAATTTCTTATTCTTTTGGCTTTGCTTTATTAATTCTTGCTCTTTTGCAAGATCATTGTCTTCCAGTTGCCTGATTATGACCTTTAAAGCCTGGTTTTCCTTTTTAGTTTGTTCTATCCTGCTATTTGAGGCCTCAAGCTGTTTCTGTTGTTGTGTTTTTTCGTGCTTCTGATTGCTGAGATCCTTTTGCATTATTTCCCATTTTTCCTGACAGAATGCTTCCATCTTTTTGATAATTTCCAATTTAAATTCTTCAAGAGCTTGTGGACAATTTCCATTTCTTTTGGAAAGTTTTGGAGCATTTGTTTGCACTTCCTCTTCTGCTATTTCTTCTGTTTTTTTGTGTTTTCCCTCCATAAAAATGTATCCAAAGTCACCCCCTTCTTCTTGCTTTTCTTGGTGTTGGGGTTTTGGGGTTCTTGGGTACAGTTTGCCATCTCTGTGTTTTGTTTTTTTCCTCCTTCCCTTTCCAGTCAGAAATCTGAATGAGTAGTACTTGCCCTCAGTATAAGGGTCTAATGGTCAAGGCTTTAGTCTCAAGCTAATTCTAGGTTCTCTGCACCTGCACTGTCTTCGTGGGGAGGCCCAAGGACTGCCCTCCCCTGCCTGCCAGCATTTTGAGAGTTAGTGCTCTCAGGTGAAAGTCTTTATGGTCTTAGCTAACTCCCAAGACCTGTAGGTGCCCCTTGCTCACGTCAGGGAATCCCTTCATGCACTCGGTGATTACAGCGCGCTAGTTCTGGGAGCCTGAGATCTGTGCTCCCCTAGCATGCCTGCCAGGGTTTCAGGTGTTAGTACTCTCAAAAGAAGGACCTTATCTTATTCAGGTCCCCAGACCTGGGGCTGCCTATTGTTCAGTCCTGGGGTGCCCCTCCCTCAGTTGTTGATTCTGGCGTGATGACTTTAGCTCTGGCTCCTGCTGTTTGTTGGGGGAGGGGAGGGTGGGTCAGCTTTTCGTTCCCTTATATTGTGGAGGTGCCTGAATCCCAATTACCTTCAGAACTTCGCCTTGTTGTGAGGTCTATCCGTTCTTATGAGGATGGTTGTTTTTTATTTATTTTGGGAGGGTCTTTTGCAGTCGTCTGTGTTGTTGGGTCTGAGGAGAAGAAGCAAGCCACGTCTACTCTGCAGCCATGCTTACTCGGAAGTCTAGCATTATCCCTTTTAAAACATCCTGAGTTTCCAATTTGGGCCTTCCTACTAGAAACCAAATAACTTTTCTTTTTCTATGATTATAAATATATGCACATTATATGTCTTTCTACTCTCACCTTCATATTTTTCTGATGCTTTAACATTCACAGTGACAGCACATAGCTCTGCATCTAATAGTTTGCTTCTGTGTGAAAACTCATCATTATATTACCATATTTTTAATTATAGGACCCAAATTCCTGAGATTCAAGAAATGGTCTCTTAAAGACATCATGGAATCTATACATTATAGTTCTAGAACATGTCCTTCACTTGCCTCACATATTTTCTTCTGAATTGCCTTTCACATATGAAGAAAAAGATACTGTGAATGTTTCCTGTCCCAGCTCCTTTTTATTTCATTCAATTTTGCAAATTCAACTTGCCCTAAACTATGAACAAAGAGTTTTCTTTCCTATGTCCTTGTTTGTGTCTGACTATACATTTTTAAATTTTGTTTTTATAATAAAAATAAATATAAAAAAGCTTCTTTTATACTTCATTCCAGCCAAACTGGCCTTCTTACTCTTTCTTATACATGACACTCCACCTCATATCCATGCTTTTGCATTAATCATTCTCCATTCCTGGAATGTGCCCTTTCTTCCCTTTTAACTCTTAGTTTCCTTCAAGGTTTTGCTCCATTGCCAATTTCTTTATTAAATCTTTACTGCTACTCCCAACTACTAGCATCTTTCCCCCTCAAATTATTTTGTACATGTTATCTTCCCCAGCCAGATGTAAATTCTTCCTGTATCCCTTATGTCTTTTTGTATTCCCAGTGCCTACATGAGTACCTAAAATGTACCCAGTAGGTGCTTAAGAATTTCTTGGGTAAGATATTGTTTAAATGCCCACGAAGCATAGAACCACAGACTTTTAGTTCTAAAAATAAGCCCTATACATCATATAGTGCCATCTGTGTATTTTAAAACAGGCCTATTGAGTGGTTAATGTAAAGTCACAAATCAATTTAACAATCAAGCCAAAAGTTAAATAATAATATTTTATATGACTATAGCACTTAAGTTTTGCCAAGTCTTTTCTTTATAACAGAATTGTGAGATACTATATGAATATTATCATCTCCATTTTATGGACAAAGAAACTGAGAATTGTACAGTGAAGTGACTTGCTAAGTCTCAAAGCTTAGAAGCAAACCCAAGTCTCTTCCTGATTATTTCCAGTTTGCCCATTCTTTCCATCACAGTGGGACCTGGGAGTTCAGGGGACATCAGGAATAGCATCTGATGGTTTGAGACCTGTGATACCATTTAGGACACATGAACATGCTGTAGATATCCTTTCATCTTACCATGTAATTAATGCTAGAGAAGCATAATAAGAAAACAAATGAAGGATGTGGTTATACTCAATATCTATTGTACCCAAAACCTCAAAAAGTTGCTCCCAAAATTTACTTATTTTTATGTACAATGTTCTTAGATGGGGTTTTTCGCCTTTAAAAAAAAAACAAATCTAAAGAAAACAATATCTAAATTCTGTGGTGTGTTAATATCAGGAAACACTTAGCCAATATAAATTTTCTCTATGCCTATTGCAATAACAGAAGTGCTGCAAAATATACAAGGATCTGTTGACTAACCACTACTATTTAGTACAAGAAAAAGGTTTTTTCTTTAACTTTCAGAGAACCAAATAACCAAGTGATACTATTCCCTGGAAATCCTAGTAAAAGTGAAACTTAGTTTCTGGATATCCTTACTTGTTTACACTAGGATACAACAAAATAAGTCCGTTATAGTAATCAGTATGCTTAATGCATATAACTTTTCCTTAGCAAGAACATAGGAAGTAATATTATTTCCACTTTTCAAGTAGAGAAAGGGAGAAAAATAGATTAATAGCCTTAGGCCACAATGTGTCCTTGGCAGAATTTTAATTATACAATCTCCTGACTCATTAACCTAAATTTGATAAAGAATCAGAAGACCAGACCAACTCTATTTTTATCTACCATAACACTCAATAAATCAACTGTTATTAAGTCCTTACCAAGTGTCCTGTGATTAAACCTGGGAAGAAAAATACTGAAGTGAGATAGTCCCTGTATACAAAGAGCTTACCTTTTTTCAGAGGAAGTAACATGTACACATATAAGTGAATTAAAATCATATGGAAAGTAACCTAGGAATGAGGAGAAATGAAAATACCAAAAGACAGCTGGAGGTGGGGTAGGGCAAGGAATCAAGAAAGGGTTATGTTAAGCTGAGCTTTGAAATAAACTAAAGTGTTTAGGGATGTGAAGGGGCTGCATATTACACATAGGGAATAACAAGTTGGCCAGTTTAATTGAATCATAGACTTCATGAAGGAGAAAATATGTAATGAGCCTGTAAAGGTAATGTGGAGCCAGATTGTGAAGAATTTCTGTTGCCATACAGACAAGTTTCTGCTTGATGGTGGAGACAATAGGGAGCCTCTGGGACCTTTTTATGAGCAGAATAGTGATGTCTGCTTTGATATTATCACATTGTCCATTGTGTGGAAAATGGATTGGAAAGGGACTTGGAGGCAGGAATTTTGACATATATGATCACAGAATCTCAGAGTTGGAATGGATCTCAAAAATCATCTCATCCAGCCCCATATCCGAGAAGGAATTGCCCTCTGGTACTCCTTCCTAGTGATTGTCTAATATCTACTTTATTAGGTAGCATTTATATAACACTTTACAGATTGGAAGAAGCTTTATATAGGTTTGGTTCTCACAACAACTCTGTGAACTAGGTGCTATTATTTCTCCATTTTACAAATAAATTGAAGTTAAATGACTTGTGTATGGTCACACAGCTAACAAGTGTTTAAGGTAATATTTAAACTTATTTGATCTCAAGCCTTCCTGACTCCAAATCTTGCACTCTATCTATTTCACCACTGAGCTGCCTCTAAAACAAAGCTTTTTCTTGAGGAACTTCATTCACTTTTTGTACAGTTCTAATGTAGAAAATGTTTATATCCCCAGGAGAGTTATTTTATATCATAGTTTTGAGTTCCTTCAATAATCCTTATTACCTTTCTTTAGACAAATTCCAGCTTGTCATTATACTTCTTAAAATTCAGTGCCTGGAATTGAACACACCACTTCTTATGTAACCAATGGAGCAGTCAGTGAAACTGCAGCTTCCAGTTTACATTAATTCTGCTTTTAGGGCAGCTTTGACTACCACAGTAACTAGTTGATTTTTTTTACCTCACAGTCCACTAAAACGCCCAGGCCCTTTTCATATCATACATATTTAGTAATGTCTTTCCCGTCCTATATTTATTTATTTTTAATTTCTTTAACTCAGGTTTTAGACTTTGCATTTATCAGTATTTCATTTCTTTTTATTTGATCTAGGCCCTTGTACTATCCAGTTGAGATTTTCTTTGATCCCAGTTATGTGATCTAACATATTAGTTATTTTTTCCACAGATTACAGACTTGATTTCTACAATGCCATTTATACCTTTAGCCAAGTCATTAATAAAAATGTTGTTTAGCACAGGGCCAAGAAGAGTCCTATATCTCCACTAAAGATTTTCCTTAAAGTAAATACTACTCCATTAATCATTTCTTCATTCAAGATTTCTGAACACACCTAGCTGTCCCATCATAATGTTAGAGACTTAAAATAACTGGCAAAATATAGCACATGACCACTACAAGGTTCTTTTGGTGTCCTCAAGATCATTCCTTGATCAAAGAAGAAAATGAAGTTGCTTTGACCTGATTCCTTATTAAATTCTGATAAGTTACTGATCATTGTTTTCATCTCTATATACTCACAAACTATCCCTCTAATGTTATAATTTGAAAAATCATAGATTTTCAAATTGAAAGTGACTACAGCTCCATGTAGTCCAACCCATACATCTTCACTCACTTTGAAAAAAACTATTATATTTATCTGTTTATCAATAGGTACTCATTACCAAAAACTCAAAACCTTTTCCAGAAATCCTTCCCTTTGCTGTCTTGTACAGTTACTGATTAATACATCTCATTGTATACAGTAAAATATCTTAGTTAACTCAACCTTTTCCTTAGAAGAAATTGCTTTGGATTTCATTAATCCCTTGTAGTCTACCTGGGAATGTTTTGAAAAATACCAAAAAAAATTTACAAGCAAAGTTTAAGCTAAATCATTTTTGCCATCTAAGTATCAGCAGTTTATAGTTAGTTGCTTTTTTTGACCTCATAGCATGATTTGTGTAGGTAGTAACATTTTAATAAATTTCACCTAGTCTCTTAGCACCATCTAATCTGTATATTTGTTAGCTCTTATTTGTGAGAACACTTTACCCCTGTGCTACATAACTGCAGATGATTCAAAATCAGTATTCTTTCACCATTTGTTTTATTAAGAATGACCATTCCATATTCATTTTTACAAGAATCTTCATGTCTTTCTCAAAATAAACAAGTAATGATTCTTAAAATCTGTTATAATCTTTTTATCTTTGACCCACCCACCCCCCAGGCCTTCTAAATCTGTCCATTCTCTAGGTTAGGATTCTTTTCATATAGAGTCCAATTGTGAATCAGACATGTAGTGAGAGCAAAGCATAACTGATAGACAGCCAAAGTGTTTTGATAGACAGGCAAAGTGTTTCACTAGTATCCACAAGATACAAAAAGGGTAAAATGAGGACTATAGGATGTTGAGGAAAGTCTCTCGAAAATTTACAGGAGAATGTAGCCAAAAATGACACAAGATTAAGTGTGAGTTGTACCTATGACAGAAATAACTCCATTAGTAAGTCTAATATTCCACTGAAGTAATGTTCACAGAGTATTTTTCTAGAATAGTAGTTCTTAACCTGGGTTCAATGAAAAAAAATTTTTTAATATTTTGGTAACAGTATTTCAATATAATCTGTTCCTTTTATAACCTTTGATAATGTTATATATGATATATATAATAAAACATTGGATTTTTGCTTTTAAAAGACATTTATTTTCAGAAGGGATACATAGGCTTTACCAGACTACCAAACATAAACAAAAGGTTAAGAACAACCCTTAGATTTCTATATATTACCAACAAAGTTCAGCAGTAAGAAGTAAAAAGAGAAATTCCATTTAAAGTGAAAGACAGTGGCCTGGCAGTACCAAATCTCAAACTGTACCACAAAGCAGTAATCATAAAAACAAGCTGTTACCAACTAAAAACTTTGTGGCTCAATGGAATAAATTAGAGGTAAAAGACCTTAGCAATCTAGTGTTTGATAAACTCAGAGATCTCAGCTTTGGAGATCAGAACTCACTATTTGACAAAAACTGCTGGGAAAACTGGAAAACAGTACGGCAAAACTAGGTATAGACTAATATCTCACACCCTATACCAAGATAGGATCAAAGTGGGTATATAATCTACATATAAAAGGTGATACCCTAAGTAGATTAGAGAAACATAGAATAGTTTACCTATCATATCTATGGAGAAGGGAAGAATTTATGACCAAAAAAAAAAAAGAAAAAAGAGAGATGAAAACATTATGAGATGTAAAATGAATAATTTTGACTATAAATAAAAAGATTTTTTAAAAAGCCAATGTAACCAAGATTAAAAAGGAAACAACAGAAAAAATTTTATAACAACTTTCCCTAATAAAGGTCTCATTTCTCAAATATATAGAGAACTAAGTCAAATTTTTAAGAATCCAAGTCATTCCCCAGTTGACAAATGGTGAAAAGATATGAATAAACAGTTTTTAGATGAGGAAATCAAAGCTATTAATAATCATATTAAAATGTTCTAAATCCCTCTTGATTAGAGAAATACAATTTAAACAGCTGTGAGGTACCACCTCCCTATTATCAGATTGGCCAACATAACAGCAGAGGAAAGTGATTGATATTGGAAGGGATGGGGGAAAACTGGGACACTGATGCTTTGTTGTTGGAGTTGAGAACTGATCCAACCATTTTGTAGGGACAATATGGAACTTTACCCAAAGAGCTATATAACAGCACACATGGATGTAGTGGCAAAGAATTGGAAATGAAGGGTATGTCCCATCAATTGGGGAAAGGCTGAACAAATTGTGGTATGTGATGATGATGATGGAATACTGTTGTGCTGTAAGATAATGATGAACAAGATAATTTCAGAAAGAGCTAGATAGATCTAAATTAACTGATACAGAGTGAAATAAGCATAACCAGGATAACACTGTATAAAGAAATAGCATGGTTGATGATCAACTGTGAAAGACTTAGCTACTCTCAGCAATACAGTGATCCAGGACAATTCTGAAGGACTTATGACAAAGAATGCTACCCACCTTCAGAGAAAGAACTGTTGGAAGTCAGAATGCAGATCAAAATATACTATTTTTTACTTTACTTTGTTTGGGGATTTTGATCTTATATGATTATTCTCTTACAAAAATGAACATTATGGAAAGTACAGATAAAACAGCTTTGATCCAGATCAAATTACATGCCATCTCTGGGAGGGATTCAGACAGTTTGGATCATATAGTTCATATGTGAAATATGATCATATAGATCATATAGGATCATATGTGAAAAATTGTTATTACATGTAACTGGTAAAATAAAATATCTTTGCAAACATTTAAAAAAACAACTTTTAGCCTAGACAGTGTACAAAAAGCATATCTTAAAAGAGAAAAATAATCATGTAAACAGTTGCTTATTTCATCCCAGTGATGGCAAAACTTTTAGAGACAGAGTGCCAGGCCCTACCCCCCACCCCACCCGCAAGACCAGATGCTGTGCCAGCCCCCCACCATAGACTAAGTGCCACATACACACCCCAACTGAGTGTTGTACCCTACCCCACCCTTCACCCCAGACAGAGAGGGGAGTAAGTGCTCCGATTGGGCTGCTAGGCAGAGGAGCGGATGATGTGCAAAAATGCCATGAGGCATGCTGGAGAAGAGGAGGGGAATAGTTCTGCTCAGGTCCCTCTACCTTTCTAGTAAGGAACTCGGGGGGGGGGGAGCAGTTAGGGGGTAGATAGCCCATGTGCCCAGTGAGAACACTCTGCATGCCATCTTTGGCACCCATGCCATAGGTTCACCATTGCTGATCTATGCAAATATCTAGTTTGACTAATTCTTTTCATCATATTATCTTAATGTGTATTTGTATCTTTGGCTCATTTGTTGAATTAAATAGTTCCATTATGACATATTGATGCCATCTATTATCGAAGCAATATTCTAACCCCATCCCTTATGCAACTTAGAATAATTTTTCCTTAAAACATACACAGGCATTCCTTGAGACTCAATTGGCTCAGAATCTTGACATCTTTTATCGTCACCTAAGTAACATGTAGCCACATAGAGAATGACCTGGATAAGGATCCAACAAAAAATACTAAAAAGATGCAGTCAGATACAAAGGAGAGAGTGGTATCCTGAAAACCAAGTGTGAAGGGAGCATTAAAGCAGGAATGGTGATCAAAAGTGTCAGAGACTTCATAGAGGTTATAAAGAATGAAGATTGAGAAAAGGCCAATGGATTTGGCAATTAAGAGATCACTGATAATTTTGAAGACAGTGGTTTCAGTGGAATAATGAAATTGGAATCTGAATTGTGATGATTTTAAGAGAGTAAGGGGAAGCAAAGACATCTACCTAGTATATGGATTTCTAATAGAGTTGAGGGCAAAAGAGATTCTGTCTGATAGAATTGATTAGGCATCTAGATGATGCAGTGAATAGAGTTCCAAACCCGGGGTC
This sequence comes from Monodelphis domestica, assembly GCF_027887165.1. Classification (NCBI taxonomy): domain Eukaryota; kingdom Metazoa; phylum Chordata; class Mammalia; order Didelphimorphia; family Didelphidae; genus Monodelphis; species Monodelphis domestica. The sequence continues at coordinate 442,664,279 of NC_077227.1, read as the reverse complement.
AGGACTCATCTTCCTGAGTTCATATAACAGCTCAATCACTAGTTACATTTCTCCTAGGCAAGTTACTTAACCCTGTTGCCTTCAGTTTCCTCATCTGTAAAATGAGCTGGAGAAGGAAATGGTAAGCTACTTTCAGTATCTTTGCTAAGAAAACCCCAAATGGGGTCAAAAAGTGTCAGACATGACAGAATAACAACTGAACAGCAACAGCAGCAGGGATAGACAAATGAAGTGAGTTTTTTCAAGTTGAAGGAGACATGGTCTTATGTAAGGCAGTAAGGAAATAGCTAGTAAACAGACTGAAAACAAGTGATAGAGTGGGTATGACAAAGGTGATAATCTTTTGGAAGAGACAATATGGGTTGGAATCACTCGAGCAGGTAGAGGAGTTAGCCTAAGACTATATTGCCCTATCAGTTGAATGTAAACTCTTGGAGATTAGATATACCTAAACATTTCCCTTGCATTGGCTTTATTGAATTGTACTGACTTTCACTGAAACCTGCTTTCATTGATTGACTAGATTAGTAAATCACAAATATAATTACTTCTTATTGAAGTTCTTTGGTTATAAGATTAGTAAGTTTCTTAATTTTCAGTTACAAAGCCTCAGGTTCAATATTACCACCTTGTTTATTGCTTTTTTATGTTTTGTGAACATTAATCGGAATGAACACATAAGAAAACATATCAATGTATTTTTCCCTTGCTTTGCCACCATTTCTTAGTGCATCAGGCAGTGGTCAAAAAGTAATACCTAATAAATATGTAAACTAAATATATTTCATAGTCCTTCTCCCTAGTCACACATTTGGAGATTGGTATTGTCCAGATAGTGAATACAGAGTTGTTTAAAACTAGTCTGCTATTGAGTCCTCAAGGCAGATGGCATTCAGTAATGTCATGAATATTAATACATTTAAAATTCATGATGCCTACATGTATATATTTCTATATAAACATGTACATTTGAAAAGTTATCTAAAATTGCAATTTTTTCCTCCTGAGACTAGCAAAGGCATGTTAAGAGGATTTAACATGGTTTCAAAAACTTGCTATTAGATAGGTATATAAAGTCTATTATAAAAGGAACTTTTAAAATAGGTAAGACATGATTTTATAATATGTATATCACACAATTATCATGAAGTATCAAAATTATAAACCTTTTCTTATTTTCATATAAGTATATTATTTTTAGACATTAGGTATCCTATTGTTTTCCTCAAATATATTTTGGAAAAGAATCTCCCAGAATGGAGGTCATACCTGGAATTAAGGATATAAATGCACAAATGGATCTGTAATTCAATTTGGATATTCCCTTCCATAATACAGATTGTACATTCTATACAGCTGTGATCCATGTCATCCCAACTGTTTGTCACAGAAGCCCACCAAAACTGTTGGAGGCCTTTCTTGGTTTCTCCCTGAGTTTTGCAAGACATACCAGTGTAACTTTCTGTCTTACAGCTGTCATCTCTTTGTCATAATGGCCATTTATTCTCTCTTCCTATTATATGTTTTAGTATATAGTAAATGATAAGTAATTTTTTTTCCCACCTTTTTTTTCTTCCCCCTCCCCCCACCCCTCCCACTGGCAATGCGTGATTCCTCTGGGTATCACATGCATATTACTTCTATTCTTAGACTCACTTCTCACCTCATTTTAGACTTCACGCATAGCTCATTCAACAAATATTAAGTAAGTCCTTACTATGTGAGAGACACCTGTTGAGCTTTGGGAATAAAGGTAAAAACATGGTTCTCTGACCTCTAGGAGCTTACATTCTAATGAAAGAAGCAATGTGCAAATCCCTATGTACATACAACATATATACAGTGTGAATGGAAGAGTAGTCTAAGAGGAAAAGCACTAGCAATCACAGAGATGGGAAAGATTTCCTAAGAAGGTGAGATAAGAACTGAATCTTGAAGAAAGTCAGTAGTACCTTCACCAATTAAGTAGGTATATCAGATAAAAAAGAAACTGGATAATAAAAAGGCCATCTGGGATACACATTTACCAGTTAAAAAATGTTTGGTGATTTTCTGTTGCCTCCAAAATACATATTCTTCTGGCATTTATGACCCTCCAAAATCAAGCTTCCTCCTACTTTCACAGTTCCTCATCCTATCATTCTCTGTACTTGTCAGATTGGCCTGGCTAACTGTTCCCTATACCTGATATTTCATCCTCTGCCTCAATGCTTCTGTGCAAGTGATTTCTTAAGTGTGGAATACAGTCTCGTCTCATCTCTACTTCATAAAATCTCAAGTTTCTTTAAGGACCCCACAGCTCAACTGTAACTTCCTAAACTGGGTTTTTCCCTACTCTCCTTCCCTCTGCCTCTCCCAACCAGTCATTCATCCCTCTTCAAATTATGTTAGAGGCTGTATAATGATCTGGATAGTTGGTTTCAGAGGCACAAAGCCCTGGGTTCAAGTCCCACCCCTGATATAGACTGCCTCTGTTACAAGACTGTGCAAGTCTCTTGCCCTCTCAGTGCTTTCAGCAACTTTCTAAGACTGTAAGTTGCAGAAAAGTTGCCTACCAGCATTGTAGAGGAAGGGTCCTCATATAAGAGTTCCCTATATGAATATTCCCCTTCTCTGCCATTGTGACACCTTGGTACTAGCCCTTCTCACCTCACACTTAGACTATTGCAACAGAACAGCCTTCTGGTTGGTACTCTTCCACAGGTCTCTTTATTTTGGGTCCATTCTTCAGTCAGTCATAATAGTGCTCTTCCTGAAGCACAGATCTGACCATGTCATTCAATAAACTGCAGTGGCACCCTTTGATTTCTAGGACCAAAATCTTTGGCTTTTTAAGCCCTTTATAACCAGACCCCTTTCTACCCTTCTAGCCTTTTTACAAATTACTTTCCTCCTGCTCTAAGTACTCCATTTTCCAGTAATATGGTCTTCCTTGCTGTTCCTGAAACAAGAAATTTCATCTCCCATCCCATGCTTTAAACCTCTTTACCTCAAATCTGAACTAAAATCCCCATCTTTTACAAGAAGTTTTCAAAACCCACTTAATGCTAGTGCCTTCCTTCTCTTGATTATCTTCAGTTTATGCAAAATATATCTTATTTATACATAGTTTTGCATGTTATCCCATTCCACATTTAATTCTGATCTTCTAGAAAACTGAGGCTGTTTTTGCCTTTCTTTGTTATTCACATTTAACACAGTGCTTGATATTATAGTAGGTGCTTATTAAATGCTTCTTTGCCTCAATTTCAAAGCAAAACTGTTTTTCTTTATTTCAAAGTTAGTCTGAGTCATTCTGCTAGGAAAATCTAGAAAAGAGAAATCATAAAGAAATAAGAAAACTCTTGCTCACAAAGAATTTATAATGTTTGGAGAGGAAAGGGATGTGCATTAAAAAAATTAAAATGAAAGGGCTTAAGTAATAATACCAAAATACAAGAGATAGCACAAGGATTACATCACTTGTTACAAAATTAAAATCATAATAAGTTCTATAATTTGAGCAGAGTAGGTAGGAATTGCCTGTCTTCATGGAAGAAGAAAGATGTTTAAGTGTGAATTAACAAATGAGTATGAGTAAGATAAGAAAGGGGAAAGATATTCCAAGATAGGAAAATATAATAAGCCAAGAGAATACATGGAGGAAAACTGCACATTTAGTAGCTAATGAATAGAGCTGTTTCTATTGAAACAGAAGGTTTCTGTTGAAATTGTAAGCTCTCTATTTCATCATAAATACTAGTTTTTTATATTTAATTCTCTGATAATCAAATGTTTGATTTAGGCATGATCTTCCAATAAATTAGTTTCTAATTGAGATCATAAATACGACACAAAAATATTAACAAGGCAATATTTGGAATGAGGAGAAATCAGAAAAAAGCAAAATGAAAAACTTAATGAAATCATAAATGGTGTACACTTTATAAAATATAGGTGCTAATTCCAGTTTTACTATGACGTTTAGGTTTTTTAGTGTGAAATAGCATTCATACCAATTATACTTTGCTTTACAATTATTTATACTCAATTACAACTAGAAAATTAGAGTTGTTTCTCAATTGGTACGTGATTTGGAAATAAAAATAAATCAGATGAGTCATGTGAAAATTTAAGTTTTACATTTAGCATGAGTGCTAATTGCTAATTGAATGTTCACTTTCTCCCTTACAAAGAAGTTTTAAAAATCAAATATTTTCAAATAGAAGTAATGATACTAACACAAGAAAAACATTTAAAGGAGACTCAAGGTATCAGATTTTTTTAGCTTGATTTTATTGTTTGGTCAATGTAGTTTTTCATTTGATTCCTAATGCTTAAATTAATACATAGATGTTTTGTTTCTCATATTTAAAAACAGCCATGAATCCTATTTACCTGTGTTATTGTCATTCTGACCAAAAGGTTTATCAAGTCAGCTTAAAGCAGGACATTAAGCTTGATTCCAGCAGCATCATAAAGACAGGGAAAAAAAAAAGATTTAAGGCATCTAGCATTAATATTCTCTTTTAAATATACTTTTTCATCATCTAGTTCTTTTGATCAGTGGCATTTAATAGCAAGATCATTTCTACTTAACAGAAAGAAAAAGGCCTAGGATTTAAGCTTAGTAACATCTCAGCTGTCAATTTTCCTCCCTTTTTCATTTCTTCCTCCTATGGTAAGTTATACAAATAATATGTAGCCAAAAATTAAGTGTATCTTAAGAATGATGAGTCAAAGAGGTATCTGTCATTTATATGACTAGGTAGTCTAGTGAAAATTCTTACCATTTTTCTTATTAGCAAGAAAAAGACAATATGTATTTCCCACATTTAATATAAAGATATGTATACATATATATTTACATATATTCATACATTTACATAACTATGCACGAACCTAAATAATAGTTGTATATTGTTTTGTTTTATAATGTTTATTTATTGCTATTATATCCAAAATGAAAATTTTATTAAAATTATATCCAAAAGAAAATTCTAAGTACCTTAAACTACAGTTCTATCACTAACATTATGTAAAGAATGATTTGAAAAACCTATTGCTTGTCTAGTCATTTAAAAGTCATTGAAATACACATTGTCCCCTATAACCAGAATGTATACTGTTCCTGAGTTCTATAAGAGCCATCTGAGGTACTTGGATGAATTTGCCTTTGACCTAATCGTTCCATTCCTCATGTTCCCTCATTCCGTCTTCAGCCTTCCTTAAGTGTAGGAACAAGATGTAAGACCAGGAATATTTTTTTTTATTATTTAGCATTTAGATAACAGTATTTGCATGATTGCTTAATAGACTTTTACAGTGCCATTTTGGTTCAAGTATGGCCAAAGGTAAATCCATTGTAAAACATCTAATCTCATTATTCAAGCCCTCTGCAATTGTACTTGGCCAAGATTTTTCTACTTTCTCCCTTGCCCAGAAAGTTAGGCTATCACAAATTTTAGGAGAAGCTAAAAGGTCAGTATGACTATTTTGCTATTATATAAAATGCCTGAAGTGATTAGTGTTCACTAAGCATCCAGTACTATTTTTTTCTTTCTTTGTATCTTTCTTTTTTTGCTTGTTTGTTTGTTTGTTTCTTTCTTGGTAATATTTTAATGAAAGTGCTTTTCATTAGGATTTTCTCTTCTGACCCTATTGCTATGGTGATTGCAATGCAGTGGTTGCCATAGCAAAAATGATTAAGTCACTATTTTGTATGTTTTAGCAAATACTTGTTTAAGATACCAATGTGCTATCTTAGTGAGTCATAGATACCAGATGTGAGTCTATTAAATATTTTGAATGCTTTTTTGATTGCAAATGGTATTTTGTGTTTAAAATTTGTAAAACTGCAACTTTAAGGTCTTAATTGTATACATATCCTGCATTTAAAACAGACCTTACTGTGCTAGTATATTTTAAAGTTCATAAATATGAACAAAGCAAATTCTTTAGAATAGATATTTTAAAAGTTTATATATTCAACTTTAAGCTTTCTTTAAATTCCAATTTGTAGTTATAAATTTTTAAGAGTTATGTTTTAGACAAAACTATACATTTCCATCATTGTGTTCTCTAAATTTTTCTATTTTTTGAAGTATTTATTTTTAAATATATAAGCATAATAGTCTTTTGCATATGAAGTTAAAATAATTAAAATAAAAAGTTATGATGTTATAGGAATTGATATCCTACTATTTTACTTAGTATTCTAATTTGACTGAATATTTTTGAATATTTCTCTTCTCTTAAAAGTAGTACACAATTTAATTGAGCTGCTGTGGTTCTCAGAACCATGTCTTGATTAATAAAGTGAATCTGTATACATGAGACAAGCCAAGTAATTGCTATTGAAATTAGTTCAGCACTCCAAGTTCATGGGAGAGTGTAGTAACAGCATTCATTGTGCTGAACTGATATGTTCGTTATTTATACAATAGCTATATTTAAACATATGCATCACTGACATATTAAGAAACATAAAGATGCACACATATAACTGTTAATAGAATATTATTACAATTAATAATGGCCTTCTGAATTTTCCCCGTTAGTTTTTCAGTGAGCTTTTAAAAACACATTGGGATAGCTCTTTCCAAAATATTCCATATTTTCTAATCATTCTTATATTTCAGATTTAAACTATTAGACTTTTTCTACATCTCCATTACTTAACTATTAAGAAAGCTATGCTTATTCCAGTAATTTCTATATATAAAAATAGTTAAATATTAATAATAATAATTCTATTAGTTTATTGATCATTAAAATTGGAAGAGACAATTAAAGAGTATATAGTTGTTTTGAATGCAAAAATCATTAAAAAAAATATTTTCCCAGAAGTAAAAAACAATGATTTAAGAATATATATTTGGACATAATTGTAATATTAATATTATTTGATGTGCCTGTAATAAATTGAGTATACATTTGTAGGAATTTGCTATTTCTTGTAACATTTTTTTGTTTGTGAAATATTTTTATTCAAAGATATTTTATTTTCCAAATTACACATATTAATAATTTTAACATTCATTTTCCAAAATTATAAGATCCATATTATCTCCCACCTTCCCTTCCTTCCTTCCTCTTGGAGAGGGTAAGCAATTTGTTCTGGATCATTCATTTATTACCATACAAAACACACTTGCATATTGGTCATTGCTGTTGTAAACCCTAAAATTCCTTAGACTTATAAATGTTGGAAATTTCACCATTGGGAAATTTCATACTTGAAAAATTTCCTATTGATAGTGGGTCTTGGCTATTGGAATGTGAACCCCATTGGCATGGGAGGTTCCTCTTCCTTCCCTTCTTAAGATTACTTTAGGACAGAAACCTTTTGCTGAACAATGGAAAGGACTTTGACCTATGCTTAAGCATAGAACAGGAATTTCTTTGAGTCATGATTGATTTTAGAATTGATACAATGGAGATACTTGGAATCAATCTCCACCCTATTCAGTCCTAACAGGATTGAGTAAGGGCTTCAGCCTAGATCAAAATTTAATTATTCCAATCTCTACCCTACTCAGGTTAACAGGATTTAGAAAGGGCTGTAGCAAAGGATCAAAGATTTAATTATTTGAAAATATGACCTTCAACAGACATGTGCAAAGCCAGACCTCTGGGCGGTCCTGGGTTAAGCTAGAGCCTCCATTGGCACAGGGAAATTGATGGACAGGTGATTGGTAGATGTGAGGACTGAGGTGAGGGAACTTGGATGGTTTACTTAAGGATAGGGGGGTCTGAAGACTCGAGTGGGTGTGGAGGAGTTTGCCGGAGTGGTTGTGAGTGTGCTCTGAGAAGCTTGCTCTGAAGGAAGCTGAAGGTGGGGGCCTCTGAGACTGTTTCTCCATTTTGGTCACGTGAGTAATAGGGACTGATCTCTTTTCTTTGCCCCAGCTATCTAAGGGCTTGGGCCTTTTGGCCCAGCCTAAACAGAAGGGGTATTTAAGCCCTATTCCCTTCTCTCCCTTTTTCTCTCTCTCTATCTCTAATTCCTTTCTTCCTCCTATTGTAATTAAACTCCGTAAAAGATTAACTGCTGACTTGAGTTTTCATTTAGGAATTACATAGCTGAATTCCTTGGCGACCTTAAATTAATATATATCAGCCTTTTAAAGTGATTTCCTTGTCACACTGTAAAAGAATACTCATATAAAACCAAAACCCCCAAATAAAATCAGAAATAAACTATTGTGAAAGATCATTTGCTTTGATATGCATCTTTAGTTCTTTCTCTTGAGGTTGATAACATTCTTTATCATGGGTGCTTCAGAATTGTCCTAAATCATTGTATTGCTGAGAGTAGCTAAGTCTTTCATAGTCAAATCTTACAGTATTGATGTTACTGCATATAATGTTTTCCCAGTTCTGCCTATTTTGGTTTTCATCGTTCATGTAGAGCTTTCCAACTTTTTCTGAAATCATCCTGCTTATCATTTCGTATATCACAATAATATTCCATCACCATCATATAACACAATTTATTCATTCCCCAATTGATGAATAGTCCCTCAATTTCCAATTCTTTGCCACCACAAAAGTAGCTGCAATAAATATTTTTGCACAAGTAGGTCCTTCCCTTGTTTTTATGATCTCTTTGTATACAGACTAAGTAGTGGTATTACTGGATCAAAAGATAAACATTGTTTTATAGCTCTTTGGGCATAGTTCCATATTGCTCTCCAGAACAACCAGATCACAACTACAGCAATGATGCATTAGTGTCCCAATTGTGCCACATCCTCTCCAACATTGATTACTCCTCTTTTACAATCATACTGGCCAATCTGATGGGTGTGAAGTGGTACCTCAAGAGTTGTTTTAATTTGAATTTAATAAAGGGTGATTTAGAACATTTTCATATGATTATTTATACCTTTGCTTTCTTCATCTGAAATCTACTTGTTCATATCCTTTGACCATTTGTCAACTGGAGAATGATCTGGATTCTTGTAAGTTTGAGTTAATTCTCTACGAATTTGAGGAATTAAACCTTTATCAGAGAAATTTATTATAAAATTCTTTTCAAGTATCTTTTCCCTTCTAATCTTGATTACATTAGTTTTCTTTATACAAAACCTTTTTAATTTAATAGTCAGAATTATTCATTTTATATCTTATGTTTTCTATAATTTAGTCATAAATTCTTCCCTTCTCCTTTCTCCAATTTACTTAGGGTATCACTCTTTATATCTACATTATATATACATTTTTAACCTTATCTTGGTATAGGAAGTGAGCGATTGATCTATACCTAATTTTGCCATTATGTTTTCCAGTTTTTCCCATCAGTTTTTGTTAAATAGTGAGTTCTTATCCCAAGATCTGGGACTTTGGGGTTTATCAAACACTAAATTGCTAAGATCATTTTCCCCTGTATATTCTGCATCTAATCTATTCCATTGCTTAGCCAATGGCAGACTGTTTTAATGATTACTACTTTATAATGTAGTTTGAGATCTGGTGTTTCTAGTCCACCTTCCTTCACATTTTTTCATTAATTCCCTTGATATTCTTGACCTTTTGTTCTTCCAGATGGATTTTTTTTTTCTATTTTTATAAAATAATTATTTAGTAGTTTGATTGTATGGCACTGGATAAGTAAATTGAGTTAGGTAGAATTGTCATTTTTCTTATATTAGCTCAGTCTACCCATGAACAAATGACATTTTTCCAATTGTTCAGATATGACTTTATTTGTGTGAAAACATTTTGGTAATTGTGTTTATATAATTCATGCGTTTGTCTTACCAAGTAGATTCCCAGGTATTTTATATCATCTAGAGTTATATTAAGTGAAATTTCTCTTTCTATCCCATCCTGCTGAACATTATTACTAATACATAGAAATGCTGATGATTTTTGTGTGTTTGTTTTGTATCCTGCAGAAAGTTATTAATTATTTCAACTAGCTTTTTAGTTGACTGTCTAGGATTAAGTATACCATCATGTCATCTGCAAAGGGTGATAGTTTAGTTTCCTCATTGCCTACTTTAATTCCTTCAATTTCTTTTTTCTTTTCTAATCCTAAAACTATATTTCTAAAACCATATTATATAATAATGGTGATAATGGGCATCCTTGCTTCACCCCTAAACTTTTTGGGAAGCCTTATAAATGTTGCCCAATGCAGATGATACTTGCTAATGATGTTAAGTAGATAATACTTATTTTAACGAATGGCCCGTTTCTTTCCACGATTTCTAGTGTTTTAAATAAATTTTTAAAGCTTTTTCTTCATCTTTTGAAATAATCATGTGATTTTTATTAGTTTGGTTATTGTTATAGTCAGTTATGCTGATAGTTTTATTAATATTAAATCAACCTTGCATTCCTGATATAAATCCCATGTGATTGTAGTGAATGATCCCTTTAATATATTGCTATAGTCTCCTTGCTAGTGTTTTATTTAAAATTTTTAATCTATCTTCACTAATGAAATTGCCCTATATTTTTCTTTCTCTTTTTGCTCTTCCTGGATTTGGTAATAGTGCCATATTTGTGTCATAAAAAGGATTTGATAGGATTCTTTCTCTGCCTGTTTTCCAAAATAGCTTAAATAGAATTGAGATTAATTATTCTTTAAGTGTTTCATAGAATTCAGTTGTTAATCCATCTGGTTGTGGGAATTTTTTCTTAGGAAGTTCATTTATGGCTTGTTCAATTTATTTCTCTGTGATGGGGTTATTTAAATATTCTGTTTCCTCTTTTGTACTCTGATCAATTTATATTTTTAAATAGTCATCCATTTCACTTAGATCATCAGATTTATTGGCATGAAATTGGACAAAATAATTCCTGATTATTGCTTTAATTTCCTTTTCATTGATGATGAATTCATCCTTTTTACTTTTTATACTGGTTATTTGATTTGTTTTCCTTTCCTTTTTTTTTCAATCAAATTAACCAGTGTTCTATTTTATTAGCTTTTTCATAAAACCCAACTCCTACTCTAAATTTTTTTTCAGCTTTAACTTTATCCCATAAATTTTGATATATCATCTCCTCACTGTCTATTTCTCCTTTTTGAAATGACTTATTGTTTCTATAATTTGTTCTTTAACCCACCCTTTTTAAAAATTAAATTATTTAGTTTCCAATTATTTTTTCTTTTATTATAATTTTATTGTATTATGATCTAAAAATGATGCATTTATTATTTCTGCTTTTATGCATTTGGTTATGAAGTTTTTATGTCTTAATATATGATCAGTTTTTGTATAAGTGCCATGTATTGCTGAGAAGAAGGTACATTCCTTTCTATTCCCATTCATTTTGCTCCTGAGATCTATTAGTTCTAAGTTTCTCAAAGTTCATTCACTTCCTTCATTTCATTCTTGTGTTATTTTGATTCAATTTATCTAGATCTCAAAGGGAGAAGTTGAGGTCCTCCACTAGTATAGTTTTACTTTCTATTTCCTCCTGAAATTAATTTAATTACTCCTTTAAAAATTTAGTGACTGTACCATTTAGTGCATATATATTTAATATTGATAATTACTTCATTGTCTGGGGTACCTTTTAGCACAATATAATTTCCTTCTTTATCTCATTTATTTAAATTTGCCTTTCTTTTGCTTTGTCTGAGATCATGATTCCTACTCCTGCTTTTTTTTTTACTTCATGTGTTGCATAATTATTTTGGCTTCTTCCTCTTTTACCCTGTGCATCTCCCTTTACCTCAGATGTGTTTCTTGTAAAAATCATATCATGGGATTTTTATTTTTAATCCACTCTGCTCTCCACTCCCATTTTATGGGTAAGTTCATCCTCTTTACATTCATAGTTATGATTACCAACTATGTATTTCCCTCCATCTTATTTTCTCCTTTTGATCTTATTCTTTCTCCCTCCTTTCACTCTGTCTCCCCTCACAAGTATTTTGATTTTAATCACCACCCCCTATTTTCCCTTCCTTTCTATTACCCCTCCCTTTTCTTATTCCATTCCCATTTCTCTATATGGTAGGGTAGAAGTCTATACTCAAATGATTATGGTTCCCTCTCTGCACCAATTCCAATGAGAGTAAGTTTTAAGCATTGCCTATCACCACTCTCATTCTCCCCTCCACTGTAATAATTTTATTTGCCTCTTTAGGTGAGATAATTTACCCTATTCTGCCTTTACCTTCCCTTTTATCTCAGAACAATCTTCTTTTTCATTCCTTGAGTTTTTTCTTTGCATATCATATATTCCTAATCAATTTTCTCCCACACCTTCTGCCTATGTATACTCCTTCTAACTACTTTGCTAATGATAAGGAATTTTAAGAATTACAAATCTTTCCTTGTAGAAATATAAGTAATTTGACCATATCAAATCTCTTAACTTTCCTCTTCTCATTTACCTTTTCATGATTCTTCTAAACCTTATATTTGGACATCAAATTTCTGTTTAATTCTGGTCTTTTTTTCCCCGGAATGAATATACTTAGTTTTTCTGGGTCAGTGATTCTGGGTTGTTAACCTAGTTCTTTTGCCTTCCATAATATCATATTCTAGGCTTTCCTTTTCCTTTAATGTGGAAGCTGCTAAATCCTGTGTAATCCTGAGTGTAGCTCCATTTAATTTTTTTTTCTTTATGGCTGCTTATTGCAGGACTCAGAGCTTTCTTCTGGGCCTGTACCAGCCAGGCATCCCATGAACTTCCCTCTGCTAGAGCTTGGGGCCTTACTGCATGCATAAGCTGAAGCAATCTTTGAGTATCCTTAGAGTTGCACTGCTGTTGGCTTAAGTGGGGTCTCAGGACCTCAATGTTGGTGTTGGCCCAGGTTCAGAACCTGGAACTATAGGTGTAGGATGGGGGGACTTGTTGGCCTGCTTCGGTAGTCATTGGTGGGGTCTTGCTATTGGGCTGTCCTCCTCTCTCTTCTCTGTGACCTATAATTCTCTACCAACTGTTCAAGTTGTTTTCTGTGGTAAAGTTGCTTCACTCTGTCCCCTTATTGGTTCTGTCACTTCAGTATTCATTTTGAAATGTTATTTTAATATTGGTTGGAAAGGATTCAAGTGGTTTGAGCTTTCTCTACTTCTACTCCACCATGATGGCTCTGTCTGTGAAGTCTTTATGAATATGTAAGCCAGTATATTATAAAAGTAGTTTTTTTCACAAAGCCCTTACCTGCCATCTTAGAATCAATACTAAGTATTAATTGCAAAGCAGAAGAGTGATACGGGCTAGGCAGTTGAGGTCAAGTGACTTGCCCAGGATTCACACAGCTAGACAGTGTTTGTGGCTAGATTTGAACCCAGTATGCCCTGGCTCTCTACTGAACCACTTAGCTGCTCCAGAATAAAACTTTTTAATCCCCTTCATCTGTTGCGAATTTTAATTTTTTTGGTCATCTCTGCTGCTAAATTTTCTTTCTTTCATTTCAGAGCCTCTCATTGATCATCCTACTTTTTGTTTTCCCTCAATGGAAATTTATCTCCCATATCTTTTTTTTTTTTAAATGAACCCTTACCTTCCATCTTGAAGTCAATACTGTGTATTGGTTCCAAGGCAGAAGAGTAGTAAGGGCTAGGCAATGCGGGTTAAGTGACTTGCCCAGGGTCACAGAGCAAGGAAGTGTCTGAGGCCACATTTGAACTTAGGACCTCCCATCTCTAGGCCTGGCTCTCAATCCACTGAGCTACCCAGCTGCTCCCTATCTCTCATTTCTTCATGCCCTCTTCCAGCTCTTCTTTGAATACAAGTCCTATAATTTTACTGCATATTACTTTTCTCTTGCCTTGTCAACAAATTTAAAATCATCACTTGAGTACATCTTAGTATTGTTCAAAAACTGGGCTGATTTTATGAGTGCATGTTATTATATAATCTCATTTATATACTTTTTCTTAAAAGTCTTTGAATTCAGGCCACTAGGTTTAAATTAATGAGTTTGCACATTTTTTCAAATTTATCCAGCATATAGAAAAGTATTTAAAGGTAGAATGGCAGTCTTTACGATGTAATCTTTTTTAAAACAACTACCCATACCATAATACCATTAAAAAACTTCTATAGCATGGCTATATAATGTATGTTTGACTTGAAATTATCTCCTGCCACTGATCTATAGTAGTCTCCAGTTACCATCTTTAATAGACTAGCCTACATGACTTTCAAAATTCCTTTCAACTCAGGGATTCTATGATACTATTTTATATGTGAAAGCACTAGTTTGAGGACAATACTGGGTAAAAAGAAACTATCTGAAAGAAATCTTTTTAGATTATTTGTTGTTAGTTTGAAATCTTATGCTTTAATATTTAATGGATCTCTAATGCTGGTAGAGCATTCCCTCCATGGACACATTCTTAGACTCCTAATTGACCATTTAGTGAGTCTCAGTTGCTAAAACAATTTCATCCCTTGGTGGCCAGCCTTATTCTAATTAGCCTTTTTGAACTTAGGTAGGTAAGTCATCAAGTGACACACACAGAGGTAGTCTCTCAAAACCTTTCCAGCTTCTTAAGGTTTGTCAAAGCTTGTGCTCACTTCTTTTTAGATACGAGGGACATGTTTCATCAGTCCTTTAGAAACATAATCACTGAATTAATCTGTATTCTTAAGTCATTTTAAGTGTTGGTCTTTGCAGTGTTGTTCTTATCATGTAAACTGTTCTGTTGGGTATGCTCACTTCTCTCCATTAATTCATATAAGCCTTCCCTGGTTCCCCTGATACTATACTTTTTTTTGAATCATTTTTTATGGCACAATGGTACTTCATTACATTCATATACTTTAATTCATTCAGCCATTTTCAAATTGATGAGCCCCAATCTAGGTATCCAGTTTTTTTGCTTTGCAAAAAGCTAATAAAATCATTTTATATATATATATATATATATATATATATATATATATATATATATATATATATATATATATATATATATATATATATATATATATATGGATCCTTTTCTTCCTTATTTGATCTCTTTGGTGAGTAGACCTAATAGTGGTATCACTGGGACTCAGTATATGCATTTTAGTGTCTCTTTAGACATTATTCCAAACTGCATTGCAGAATGGCTGAACTAATTCTCAACTCCATCAACTCTTTGTTCATGTCTTTATTTTCCCAGAGCCCCTCCGGTATTCTCTTTTGTTTTTGTTTGTTTGGCCAACTTTGCCAATTTGATGAGTATGAAGTGAAACTTCAAAATTGCTTTAATTTTCATTTCCCTAATTTTTAGGATTTGGGTCATTTCTTAATATGGTTGTTGATAATTTATATTTCTTATTTTGAAATTTTAAGGTTCATATCCTTAGACCATTTCTCAATTGAGGAATGGCTCTTATTCTTATAAATTTAAATCAATTCTTTATACCTTGGAATTGAAAATTTTATCAGAGAAACTTGCCCAAAAGATCTTCTCCTAGTTAACTATTTCTTTTCTTATTTTAACCACTTTGGTTTTATTTATCTGAAAACTTATTAATTTTTTATAATGAAATTTTTCCATTTTATCTACTCTGATACTGTTTGCTAATTAATTTCCCCCTATTCATAGCTCTGAGAGGTTATGTCTTCCATTCTTTTCTAATCAATTTTTGATATAGCCTTTTATCTATAAATCATGTATCTGTTTGCAGCCTCTCTTAGTTATAGTGTGAGATATTGAGTCTACTTAATTTCTACCAGATTGCTTTCTAATTTTCCCAGCAGTTTTTGTTGTGGTCTTTGGTCTTATCAAATCCCATGCTTCTGTGTTCATTTATTTCTGTATGTTGTTCATCTAATCTATTCCATTGAACCTCTCTCTGTTTTAACCAGTTCCAAAGAATTTTGATGATCACTGTTTTGTGAAAGAGTTTGAGATCTGGTATTGCTAGACCCTCTTCCCACTTTTTTCCCATTATTTCTCTTCAAATTCTTGATCTTTTATTCCTTTGGATGAGTTTTGATATTTTTTTCTAGCTCTACAAAGTAATCCAATGGTAGTTTAATTAGTCTGCTCCTGAATGAGTAAATATGTGTAGTATTGTCATTTTTATTATATTGGATTGACCTAACATATTCTTCATAAATTATTAAACATGGAAGAAATGAATAATTGTATCTAAAATTTGCTTATTAAAAATTGCATATGCTGTCTCTCCAGAACCAAAACATTTGCCTAAAGCTTAATTAAAATAAGAAAAATATATATAACCAACTTGCTTGAGAAGAATTTACTTGAATAATTTTGCCTTTTACTTTTCATTTATCAGTAGCAAAGTAAAAAATACATTTTGGGACCCATATCTTATCAAAATATGAACTCTTACATAAACCACAAAAAATTATATATTTCTGACTGGCTCTGGCCATATCAGTAAACTCCAATTGCACCAACAAGAAACTGATTGCATTAAATTGCCATGATTTTTCATATAACAGATGAGCAGAGTGATTGATTTATTCATTTACATTTTAGAAACTGGACTCACTAACTTTAATCTCAATGCCCTAGCTAATACTGTTGTTCTAATCTAGAACATAATTAGTTCCTTCTTTTCATTACCAGTAGCAAATCATTCAAGATGACATCTCTAACAGGTATTTTCAGTATTTGATTGCTCATTTCATCTTCAAATTTTCTTCTGGGTCTAACATTAAATGATTAGTATTAGAATATTAAACCCTTCTAGGGAAAAATGCCAGTTAATAACTTACTCATCATGTGTGCCACCTGTGTTTTCCCAGGAGACTTATACAGGTGCTGGCCAATCTTGTCTTGATCTCAGTTTTTTCAGTCTGAAAAGACCACTACCATCCCTACTGTTATGAAAAAGTCATAAGTCAAATTAAAATTATTCTTAACAGACTATAAACTTATTTAACATTTTATAGTATTTATAACCAAGAACATTTCTGCTATTTTATGGTAATATATTTTTATCTGGTGACTATTGAATTATTACAAAACTATTCTTAAAGGATTGAATTAGACAAATATTTTTCTATCATTAAAATTTGTTATATAGATTGAGAACAGCACCTGAAATTAGCATTCTAATTTTAACCCATATTTATTTCTAAAATTTCACATCATTTGTTTCAGAAAGTAAGTTTAGTTATCTAGACTGAGTTAAAGTGATTATGTAAATTTGTAAGGATTATATGGTGAGTACAATAGATTCCCCCTGTTTTTAAGGTACTCTCATACAGTCCTATGGAGTACCATGGAAAGATTAAGAATATTATTTGTGTTTTGTTTTATTTTGGAAGGAAATATGTCTAGGAACAGAACTAGGATAGAGTAAAAATAATTTTCTTTCCTATAAGACACATCAAGTAAACCACTAACCTACCTTTTTTGTATCAATAAATGTTTAAGTTATTATCTAAAATTTTTAAATATTATACATTTAATACTTTTTGTTGAAGATTGTTAAATACATAATTCCTAAATTTTCTGCCATGATATAAATAAATGTATATAAACATATATGCTCCCTTTCCTTCCTTCTGAAACTAGGATTATGTAAAGTAGCATTTGGAAACGTATATATATATATAAAAGTAAATATATTTGATTGTGTAAGACTATCAAGGTTTTAGGCAAACAAAACCAATGCAGAGGGGGAAAAGTAATAGTTTTTTTCAAGGAAGAAGACACTCAAACTTTCCATAGCCATATTAAAAATATAAATATTATTAAAATGTCATATTTTAATGCACCATATCTATTGTAATTAGATAAATGCAAATTAAATCAACTTGATATTCTACTTCACAACAAAATAGCAAACTTGACCCCCCCCCCAAAATGGCAAAATGTTGGAGGAGTTCTGGGAAAACAGATATATTAATAAACTGTTGACAACTGAGAATTAGTATAGCTATTCTGCAAGCAGTTTGAAATAGTTTTCAAAGAATCACTAAATTCTGTTTATATTTTGTCCCTACTATTATATTCCTCAAAGAGATTAAAAAAAGAGAAGAAAAAACTCTTACATACCAAGATATTTTAGCAGTTCTTTTGTTTTAACAAAGATTTAGAAACTTAAGTGATACCATCAACTGAAAAGTAGTTGAATGGATATATTAGTATAATGGGATACCATTGTGCTCTGGAAATTATGAAAAGGGATGCTTTCAGGAAAATCTGAAAGCTCATATAAAGTGAAACAGGGTGAAGTGGGTAGAACAAGGAGAATATTTTATACAATAACAGCAACATTATAAAGATACAGAATTTTGAAAAAATTAAAACTCTGATTGATGCCATAACCAATCATGATTCCAGAGGATCAATAATGATGAAACATGCTTTCCAGCTCCTACAAGAGAGGTGATGGATCCTGAGTGCAAAAACCTATTTTTGGATATAACCAACATAGGAAGTTTTGCTTGAATGCATATATATGTTAAAATACTATTTTGACCACAATGGGGACAGAAGAAATGGGAAGGAGAAAAAATAATTTTTTGCTAATTAAAAAAATAAATAATTTTAAAAGTACATTTATAGCTCATAATATTTGTGTAAGCTCAAGCATAATATCATATAAATCAGTATCCTGTCTAAGATGTTTTGCTAATATCAGATGATTATCATTTGCTACAGTTTTGAAAAGGGGAAAAATAAATTTAATGCAGCAATTTCTTGGTTGTCAGAGCTGAAATCATGCAGACCCTAATGTCACCACTATAATTCAGTTGACAGCACTCCGCCTACATGAAGATGTACAGTTTGCTTAGACACTGGGCCTCAGCACTGCAATGAATCATGCTAAAAAACCTCTCATATCACTTGTTCTATGAGAACTAATTTTTCTATTATTAAAAGAGGTTGCTGTACCTAGATCCAGGTGTTTGCTTAATATATAACCAAATGTAATTTGTGTACAATGAAATATATCATTTTTCAAGGAAACAAGGAATATAAAATACATTATGTAAAGAGATATTTTAAATAGGTACAATAAAAGAGAATTTTATTGTGTTTGGATGAAAATCAGTGATTCACCTAGAGCTAATGTTAAATTAATGTTAAAATGTATTAATCTTCTATAAACTTGTGATGTTAATTCATAAGATTTATCTTAAGTAAAATAGTACCATGAACAATGAAATTGTTCTGTATGTTGAAATACCATTATAGATGTCCTAAATAGCTAATGAACTTTTTCTGATCCACATAAAAAGGAGCAGTGATATTTTAAATGACTAGGTATTATGTATAGACAGACCCCATTAGTAAATTATATAGTAGTCCTCATGAGATTTTTTATAAAGTTTTGATCACATTTCCTAAAAACAACAAATACTTCCTAATAATGAAATGATAAGTAAGTTAATATTGAGATTTCTATTTATACTTTTCTGCATTTCAGTTATGTTGGGCACAATAGAAGATGCTCAGTAAACATTTAATACTTTGTTGATAATAAATATACTTTGCTGCCTTTCAAGAAAGATTAATTTAATTTAAACACATGAAAACAGTTAATAAAATGTTTAAGCCTGTGGCTCTTTCTGCTTGGGAGTATTATAACCCTAATTACCCTATGCAATTGTAACTTGTCAGATTGGCAAACTGCTCAAATATCTGTTAGCTCTAGATTTACTCTTAGAATTATAATTACTCAGATTTACATAACACTTTGAAGTTTGTGAAATCCTTTCATTGGTACTAAGCTACCTGACAAGACAGTGGAGTTCTTGCAGGAATACATTGTGAATAGGAATAAGAAAATAGAGAAGTGTCATCAAGAGTTGAGTGAGAAGGAAAGTGTCAAGCAGAAACCAAACCCTTTCAAAGGAATTGGCCAAGAATACTTTTTTTAAGAGAATTGAAGCTGCACATTGTATGGCGTGTGACATGTTAATTCCTGCACAGCACCATCTTCTCCAGGGACATCTTTATTCTGCTGACCACAATCACAACCACCATCTTGCTGCTGAACAGTCCAAGAAGACAAGTCTACACATGGCTAAGAGTGTCTTGAACAACAGACATATAGCAAAAATACTTGAAAAATACCTCAAGGGTGAAGATCCTTTCACAGATGAAATAGTGGATCCAGATGTTGAAGGAGATGAAGACAAAGAGGATACTGCTGAAGAGGTAGTCCTGGCAGTGTTAGCAGAGGTCTTTGCTGCAGCAGTCAGGGCAGTTGATGGAGAAGAAACAATACGACCACAAAAGAACAGTGAAGTGAGAACCAAAGAACAAAACACTGTTGACACTAGTGAAGGTAGAAATGATTTTTCCAGGCAGTCACTGAAAGAAGAAATAGTAAGCAAACCAACATGTGAGAATGGGAATACATGTGTAGGAGCCAGCAGTGGAGACAGCCAGAACAAGGAGCTGCATGGCATGGGATCTGTCAGTGCTCAGGAAAAAGAAGCCAACATAGAAAACTTTGGAGCAGAATCAGAAGATGAGATTGTGGTAGAATTAGTTTGAGGTGTTTTGGGGGGAGTTTCTTTTTCTGTGAAGGTGATTTACTGGGCCATTTTCTGGAGGACTGAGAGGGATGCTTCCCCACAAGACCTAGCGAGGTCAGGCCACCGCGGAGTGCCTCAAGATGTTTGATGGCATCCCTTCCCCCTATGATAAGTGAAAGCACATAGTTGTCCCAGCTGCTTTCAAAGTAGTCAGACTGAAGCCAACTAGAAAGTTTGTCTATCTGGGGCGCCTAGCTCATGATGTCGGCTGGAAGTATCAGGCAGTGAATGCTACATTAGAAGAGAAGAGGAAGGAGAAAGCCAAGATTCACTATAGAAAGAAGCTCACGAAACTATGCAAGCAAGCAGAGAAGAATATGGAAGGCAAAATCCACAAATTTACAAAAGTGCTGAGAAGCATGGGCTGTTGGTGTGAGTCCAATAAAGTCTATGCTCTCCTGGAAAAAAAAAAACAACACCTGCAAATTAGTTAACTTGAGTATTATTATTCCCATTTTACAGGTGAGGAAACTGAGGTTCCCAGAGGTTAAGTGGCTTTTCCTCAAATCAGTCAGCTAGTAAGTATCTCCCAACACTTGAATTCAGGTCTCTAGGCTTCTAATTGACATTACCTCCTTTGCCATACTCTTTGTCTCAAAGTATTATTTTTCATAATTCCTTGGATTAAAACTGTTAGACTTAATATTGGTGGTTTAATGGTTTCAAATAAATATCTGGTTGTCTATGACTTTTGGGAGGTTTTCTGAATATTATTTTTGTCATATATATTGATATTTCATGAATTTAGTTAATTTAGATTTTAGATACATATTAATTTGTCATTTTGGAAGTAGAATGATTAATTTCAAGACTTCCAATATTTTTCATCTTTCAAACAGGACAAAATAGGATATGCTGGCTTAATTTTGTTCTTTTGAAAGAAATCTTTAACTTCAAATTAATATATGACTTGTCTTGGGCCTCAGGTTTACTTGGTTAGTGTAAGATGAATTGACTACCTTTGTGGATTTCATTTTGGTCCAAGGTCATGTATTAATTCACACTTAACTTTAGCTAGCTATTTCCAAAATACATACCATTGCCCACCAGGAAGACCCCTGAGAGAAAGTAGGTAACTTGGGGGATATTGGCCCTTACAAAAACTAAACAAAAAGTCCAGATACAAGGCCCATTAAACATAAATAATGGTTATATGATTTAAGCAATATGTTTCAGGAATGTAATAGTTTTATATCACCTGAAACTTTAATAAGTTGAAGAGAGACCTATAATAACTGTTCAGTGTCTCTTTCATCTCTGTGTCAATTCACTCAAAAGCCTTTTGTAGAAAAGCCATCCAACAGAGACAAAAAACAATTGATACCATGATATTACAATGATTGAAATTAGTACGTATTGACTGACTAACCCTGAATGCTGAATTTTTTTTTTCTAGAAAAATGTTCTTTAAGCAGATTGCCCTATTTTCTTTTTCCATGGACTTTTAAAGCAGCTGTGTGGGTTTTTTTTGTTTCACTTATTAGCAAGAGTTAAAATAAACTTGTCCAAGTAAATTATCTTAAATCATAAATATGTAATTCTTCAGATTTATTACATACGATCTTCCCAGAAATCCTATGAGGAAGGCAATGCCAGCCCTCTGAGTATCCTCAGCTGAGAAAACTGAGGCTCTGATGTTGCAAAGTGAGTCACCCAATGTAGCTAGTGTTATAACAGAAATTGGTAACAAATCTGATCCATCTAATTGTTCACCATTTTCAAACTACTGAACTTTGGTACCTTATAACTAAACTCATTATGGCCATAATATATTATAAATTTTTAGTCACCTGATAACATTTCCTTCAATTCCTGCAATAAATTGCATCCACAAAAAATATGACATTCTCAAGATCCAGACTAAAGTAAATTGATTGCAGGTTTTTTGAGAAAGGAATTTGTTGATTCAGAAATATCCCTTATGTCTAAATGGTAACTTTTTCCTATGAATATAATAAAAATTTTAGGACATTTTTGGCCATTCAACAAACAATAAGCATTTACTATGCATCAAGCATGATTAATCTCTGAAGATTCAAAAAAAAGCAAAAACAT
Organism: Monodelphis domestica; assembly: GCF_027887165.1. NCBI lineage: Eukaryota > Metazoa > Chordata > Mammalia > Didelphimorphia > Didelphidae > Monodelphis > Monodelphis domestica. The sequence goes on along the minus strand of NC_077227.1, from coordinate 442,641,799 downwards.
GATTTCTGCTTTCTAGGAGCGCACCTTCTAATCGAGGAGACAATGTGCAAACTGTACATTCAAGATGTGCTTATATGTGTGTATTATATATCCATACACAATGAATGGAAAATATGTCAGGATTTTATACTGAAGAGACAGTAAAAATATCCATCTTATAAAGAGATCGCCACAGTTTATTGGTCTCTTTTGCTGACCACAAATCAATTCACAGAATCGTAGGTATTTTAGGAGAATATTTTGTTTCCCTGACTTTTACACATAATAGTTCCATCACTTCAAAAAGCATATTTCCTTTTTTCTCTTCTTTGAAGAGCATATTTATTAAAAAGCTTTGATCTTAGAAATAAATACCATGAAAGCATCAAATGTAGGAAGGATCAAGACTCCAAGTTGTTTTTCTCTTTTGCCACCAACTTATCATCAAGACAAATATTTCAGAAGTCAGTAAAGCAGCAATTAAGCCAGCACTAAAGAAAGAGAGATCATTGATTCATATATTTTCTGTTACTTGAGCATTTTTAAGTATGATTCTTACATTAATAAAATTTGTAAAAATAAATTCATTCTTTAAATGCTGATTGAGTTAGGGTTGAGGTTTGAGATTTAATAACTTTATTAATTACTAGTTGAGTGATAAGGTAGGTATAAGAGGTTATCTTGTTGTTTGATAATTTATAATTAAATTCTAATTTACAATTTTAGAATGGCAAGCTTCATGAATTGGAAAGAGAGAAATTATTCCCCCTCTTAAAGAGTTCATTTTCTATCCAATTCTTCTCTCATTCATCAAGATAAAATTCTCAAAAGAACTGCTTTTTTGTAGAATTTTTCAGGCATAGATTCATATGGAATAATTGGAGCAGAAATTACCCCATTTTGCATATTGAAGGAATATATTATATCCCCCATATCTGTTAGGACAACTGAGTATTTTGGACTCTTTGGCACAAAAGACTTTTAAGAAATAAAAATACCTCACTGAAATAAATTTATGGTACACACTTTATAATTGGTAGAAGACCAAAGAGAAACAAATAAATAAGAGATAGCCAAAATAGTGTTAATCTTATGTGACCCAAAACAGAATTTGAGGAAACTAGCTTTGGGGTTTTTTTGCAAGTAGTATTATCTTTTAAATCTTTAAAATCAAAAGGAGGAGTTGTAGATAACTTTACTTTCTGATATGTAATAAAATTTGCCAGTTGCACAAATGTTTCAAAAGTCATATAAGAAATTTTTCTTTGAGAATTTCAAAATTAGTTTGACCTATACATCATTCATTCTTAAATGTAATAGAGTATTATGCTTATCTGTGAAAGTATCCTGTTCTAATATTAATTGTCCATTGTATCTGATTTTAAGCTTGTTAAAGATGTATCTGTTCAGTAAATAAATCTGACCTATAAACCTTTGGTCCTTCTTTGTCTAAACATTATCAATTTCTTCTTGGATTAGGATAAAAGTTCAATATTTAAAGGTAAGATTAGTATCGCAGAAGTTAAAGTAGGTCTTTATTGTTAGACAATCAATGCCCATAAACATTCAAACCATACCTAATATTCTTTGAATATAGACCTTTACCATAATCCAAGAAAATTCCACAAGAGGCCATAGTTTGCCTGGACACATTTGAATTGCTCTTGTTAACCTGAATAAAATTGGGCAAGTATCTATTTTTAATAATTTTTGTATATTTTAGTGGAAAAACAAAAGGCTTGGAATGACTTTCATCCTGTGCAGATTGATTTTTATGTTCTGCCCCAAGAAATTACTAAATGCCAGATTGTTCACATTTAATTAAAGCTTTTGAAAATGAAGATTTTGCTTATAGAAAAACTCATTTTACTTACGCTACTTTTTTTCTGCTTCTATATTCCTGTCAAAACAAATATTAGAACTACTATTGCTGCCTTTCTAACTCAGGTATATATTTTCATATTTTAATACAGTTCTACTTTTTATATTAATGATTTATTTCTAAAAAAACAGTTTATTTCTGTTCAGGGATTATATTTGAGAAGACATTAAGTAGCCATCCATATCTAAATCCACATAATATAAAAATAAGTATATAAACTGGAACATAGAGATATATGTTACATCTCCCCTGTTAATTAATGGTTTTTAAGTGGATTTAAATATCATTTTGAAAACATTTTACCCCTTTTAGATATAACATGTTTATACACATACAACATAGTGTGATACAGTGAGCACTCAAGATTAAATAGACAAAGCAGCAATTTACAATTGTCAACTAGCCTAGTATGGTGCTAGAAGAATGTTTTAAATAGAGTTAATCATTTATATAGAAATTTGAAATCACTTAATTACAATTTTCTCCCTGCTATTTTACCAGAATTTTTTTTAATTGTGTATAGAGAAATAGAGATTGATTTCACTTGTGGTTACATCATTGTAGGAAGTTCCTCCCATTGAGAAGATTACCTTCACTAATGCAGATTAGCTACCTTCTCTGCAACTGATAGTCTTTACCTAAGCACTTAGTGATTAAAAGAGTTCCCCACAGTCACAGAACTAGTAATTGTTAGATATGGGACTTAATCCAAAGACTTCTGGACAATAAGACCAGTTCTCTATCCACTATGCCCACAATGACTCCTATAATATATGTACTGAAAAATTATGAAACATATATCATTTTGGTAAGGAGAAAAAAAAATGAACCTGCCCTTTTCAATAACCACATGCCTATAAAATGGTAAATTAGACGAGTAAAATAAAGCTCTACTCATATAATGCCAGATTCAGAGGCTGCATTAGGGGTCATTTAATCCAACCCTCTTAATTTACATTGAAACAAACTTAAGCCCAAAAAGATTTGGCAAAAAATGACTTAAATTATTTAGCAAGGTCTTCTTACTCCTTAGTCCAAGCATTCTTTCTAAAACTTTACAACATAACACACTCACATCTATATCCGCACAAAACAGTTATAATGTATGTTTATTGAGAACAAGGGGTTTTGTTTGTTTAATTTGTCCTTGTATCCCACCTTTGTAGTACTCAGCACATAGCCAGTAATTGATGATTTTTTTGTTCATTGAGTTAAAGTAAACTTATTTAAATAATGTAATAGACTTAACCTAACTTTGTGGATAAGTGTAGCTCAAAGACCCAGAAATTTAAATAATGTGTAAAAAAAGAAGAAAATTAGTTATTAATATAATAGAGAATAGAAGTACTATAATTCTTCAGACAACTAATGATCACTATTAAATGTGACATTTCTGAAAAACATGAACCAATTCCAGAAAAAAGTTTTGGAATCTAGTGGTTTTTTCTTTAACTTTTCATCAGGGCTTAAGTTTCAGAGGCAGAGGCAAAGGTATCATTTTACTTCTTCTCAGAAATGATAGGGGGGCAGCTAGGTGACTCAGAAAGCCAGGCCCAGAGATAGGAGATCCTGGGTTCAAATCTAGCCTCAGACCCTTCCTCTAGCCATGTGACCCTGAACAAGTCACTTAACTCCCATTTCCTAGCCCTTGCCACTCTTCTGCCTTGGAACCAATATAAGACAGAAGGTAAAGGAAAAGAGAGGGAGAGAGAATAGAAACTCCATTTTTTTGTCAAGCACTGGGACAAACCATTATTTTCTTATTTTACAAATATAAACAGCATAGTTAATGCATAATTTTTAAATGTTTCATAACTTAAATTTTCTGTCATACTCAGTACTTTCTATTTTCAAAGTCACATCAATATTCACGATAGCCTTTTCAAATGACCTCTTTTTGACCAATTGACTATATTATTAATCTGGAAAGAGAGTTTGGAACAGGCTGCTGGAGGGTTTTAAATGTCAAAAAAAGAAGTTTGTATTTTAGTAACAACCTACTGGAGTTTCTTTTCTTGAGCAATAGACTGACTTGGTCAGAAATAGGTTTTTGGAATACACTTTTGTGTGGAAGCCATAATGGAAAGGAGGGAGGATGGATATAAGGAGACCAAGTAAGTGGTTACTGTAGTTGTCTAGGTAAAATGTAATGAGAACCTGAAATAAGATTTTTGTGGTGTAAGTAGAGAGAAGGAGGCAGATGCAAAAATATGTTATGCTGATAGAATCAACATGACTTGGCAACTGAATGCCCAAGTCTTGTCAATTTTCCCTTCATAATATGTCTCATATCCTCCCATTTCTCTTTTTTTATATACTAACACCACCCTAGTGCAAGCCCTTCATACCTAACACCTGAATTATTACAGTGACCTTTTTTTTAAGTATATGTCTAGGGACAGCTAAATGGCTCAATGAATTGAAAGCTAGGAGGTCTTGGGTTCAAATTTGGTCCCAGACACAAGGTTTTTAAAAAAGTAAAAAAATAAAATATATGCCTGACATATTGGGCTGCACCCACTATTGAGTAAACTCCAGTGACTGTAATCTCCAAGATCAAATCTCACATCCTCTGTTTGGCATTTAAAGCCCTTCATAATCTACCCTTCCTAATGTTTTCAGGTTTCTCACAACTTACCCAGCCCGTCCCACATACTCTGTGATACAGCGATTCTAGTTTCCTTGCCATTCTTCAGACAAAGCCCAAGATACTCCATCTCCCAATACCAGGCAGTTTTTTTTTTAACCCTTATCTTCTGTCTTAGAATCAATGCTATATATTGATTCCAAGGCAGAAGTGTTTTGCAATAGGGTCACACTTGAGGTCACACAGATAGGAAGTGTCCAAGGCCACATTTGAACACAGGACCTCACATCTCCAAGTCTAGCTTCCTATCCCCACCAAGCTTCCCCCTATTGTAGGCATTTTCACTGGTGGTTCTCTCGATTCCTGAAATCCTCTCCTTCCTTGTGTCTACCCGCTGACTTCTTTCAAATCTCTGTTAAAATTCTGTTGGTTATTTCCTACATTTGCTGGATTTGCCTTGTTAATGCATAGATGTTTTCATGTTGTCCCTGCTAATAGGTTGTTAGCTCTTGGAGAGAGCTATCTTTTACCTTTCTTTTGTATTCCTAGACCTTAAGAAAGTTGTCTGGCATATGATAGGTGCTTAATGTTTTTTGACTAACAGAATAACTGGACATGGACAGTAATTGAAAGAATTATAAATGATTACTAGTTTGTAAACCTTAGAAACAAGAAGACTGGTAGTGTTCCTGAGAAAAATAAGAAGGTCAGATTTCAAGTGAGTTTTGTTTTGACCGCATTGAGCGGCAATATCCATCAGGCCTCTCAAGATGTCGGAATGGAGCTCTGGAAAGACATGAGGACTAAATAGAAAGATCCAGAATTCGTGTACAAAAGGGGGATGATTTGGGGGAAGCTGGGTAGTTCAGTGGATTGAGAGCCAAGACTAGAGACGGGGGTCCTAGGTTCAAATGTGGCCTCAGATACTTTCCAGCTGTGTGACCCTGGGCAAGTCATTTAACCCTCATTGCCTAGCCCTTACCACTTTACCAATACACAGTATTGATTCCAAGATGGAAGGTAAGGTTTAAAAAAAAAATTAAAATAAAAAAACTAAAAAAAGGAGGATAGTTCAACCTTTTTCAGCTCATGTGATCTCCAAGAAAAAGTGGAGAAGATAATCTGGGAGAGAGCCCTGGGATACATCTGCACCTAGAACATAATGTTTCTGCTAAGAATAGTAGGCCATAGATTCAGAGCCAAAAGGAACCTTAGAATTCATCTTGTCCAGCCATCTCATTTTATGCATGAAGAAAACAAAGCCCAGAGCAATTAAGGAATCTTCCCAGGGCAACAGAATAGGTAACAGTAACTGAGCAAGATTCAGATGTAGGTACCATGTCTTAAAATTCAATATATACTATACTAAATTGCCTTCTTAGAAGGATCATAGTGATAGAAGCACAACAGAGTATCAGGAAAACCCAAGAAGAAAGGGTATCCAGTAGGATGGAGTGGTCAAACACCATAGAAGGATAAAAAAAAAGCTGAGGATTTGGATTTAGAGCTAGTGAGATCATTGTGGATCTTAGAAAGAGCTGTTTCTCTTGTAGAGGTAAGTATGGAAGTCAAATTGCAAGGCACTGAGAAGTAGTTGAGAGATGAGAAAGTAGAGACAAGGTATGTAGGTAGCTTTGAAAACAAATACTTCTAAAAGAGAGATGGGTCCATTGGGTTGGCAAGTGAAAGATTTATAAGGATGGGAAGGGATTATCTGGGCACATTTGATGTTGGGAGGGAAGGAACGCATAGTTAAATAGAGATTGAAAATTAGCAAGGGACGGTTCAAGATATAAGTTGCCCAAGGGATATATATATAATCAAGGTTCTAGGAGAGGGTTTGGGTTAACATTTCAAAAAGAAAGAGCCATTTCATCCTCTAAGATTGGAAAAAGAAAGAGAGTCTTAAGACTATGGAGACATATTGAAGTGATTTGAAATATGGAATTGAGGTCTCAGTATTTTCATTGAAATCTAAGACTATTAGACCCTCTGCTGAGGTGAAATTGCCAGTGGCTTTAGAAGAAAAGATTTGGAACCATATCAGTGAGTGTGATAGCAAGTGGATCAGAGAAGAGTAAAAGAAATGTGAAATATTCATGGCCCATTTATGATGGAAAGACCTAAATTTGTTATAGAATCAGTCACCACAGTTGTATGACTTCTTTCAGTGGATTCTGAAGCTGCAGTTTAGATAATATAAGTGAAATATTTAAATGAAATTTAAACAATGACATTTCTTTCATACACTATATTTATTTCTAAGTCACATGTCTATTTTTTTCCATTTTGACCATATTGATAAAGTCTTTGAACAAAAAGATTTCATCTTATGTGAAAGAACATTTATTTTGTGAATGCCAATAGACTCATGTAGTTTCTTTTGGCAGATGGTGATGGACAGACTGATCATTTATTGCCAGGCTGTGAAGATGAAAATTGCCAGAAATGTGCTATCTACTTATCTAAACCAGGAAGTAATCAGGTACGCAACCATTGTTTTGCTAATATAAAAATAATGAAATATGGAAAAGAATATGTAGATTATGAAGAACCAAAATAATCCCAAAACAATTAAAAAAAAAAAACAAAGCTCATTCTCACTTCTTTCATTAATAGAGAAATTAAAAATAGTTTTTCTATTGACTCTTCGAGGTGTACAGTGTTAGTTAGGGATGCAGGGTAGTATACAATGCCAGTAATCCACTGTGATAAAGAAAGCTTCAGTAAGCCAAATATTATATGTAACATTACATTTATTGTACATATTCAAAAATCATTCTGTTATGTTTCTGGTAAAATAGATACACAAGAATATGTGCTTTTTAGAAACCATAACATCTGTGTTTAAGAACAATATTCTTCTGTGTCTAATGTTAAATATAATTATTCATTGTTTTCCTATATCCACACTATGCATTTTATCCTGTAAAGTACCTTAGAGATCTAAAAGATCTCAAATCCTACAAGCTTGACTAACACCTCCTACCTAGGTGACTTCACCTTGCTGTCTCGTTGTTCTCATGTGTAATAGGAGGGAGTTAAACTAAATGACCCCTAAAATCTTTTCCATAAAATTCTGTAGGACTACAAGATGATCCCATATGATTTGTCATTCATTGTTAGTAACTAAAATAATCAATATTAAGGCAGCCTCATCTAGGGAAATGAGTATTGAATGCAGAGGTAGAAGACTATCAAAATACTGACTACTCTGTGTAGTGTGACTACACAGTCACAAAAAAAAAAAGTCGCTTTACCTCTCAAGGCCTCATTTTCTTCATCTGTGAAATGAAGAATTATTCTTTCTTTGATCTTCAATTTTTTTTCCAGCTTCAAGTTCTATCAATCTATGAAATTCACTTTTAAAAAAAAGATTTTTAATGGAATTCTGAAAGTTGTTTCTAAAACTTTTAAAAAAACATTTGTCTTCAAGTTGGGTAGTTTTATGAGATGTTCTGCCTTTCCTTGTGTAACCTTTAATTTTTTTTTGAAGCACTTTGTTGGACTGAGCCTTTTTAAAAAGACTCTTTTTAACATAGTATGGCTTTGAGCCATGTAAATGAGCCACCTGCTTAAAGAGGAAAAAATCTATTGGCATGTTTGGTCTCCTGCCATTTCAGTCAGTCAAGTCAATGCACCTGCTTCTATTTGGACATCATCATATTATTTCCTGGCATTTCTTAGCTTCTAATTATAGACACAACTATATTTTAATTGGCATATTTTCTACTCTTTACATTTTGATTTTCACTTTGAGATATAATAAGTGGTGGTTTGGGCCACTCAGAAGGGAGAGTTTTCTCAAACCTCATTTCCCAATTAGCATTCCCTTTCTGTTGATCTCTGTTACAGTGAGTATTGAAAAGGCAAAAGTGAAATAAATCTAGATCCTAATACTTGTGGTAGTACAGATCACTCTCCCAAGCAAAGATCAACCTTTTACTTTCATTGAAGAAAATGTCAGTTCAGCATGTTATTAGGGAAACTTCAGCTAGCCAACTCTAAAGTTGACAGCTAATGTTATCTTTGTAGAATAACAGACACAAAAAGAAAGTGAGAGAGGCACTTTCAGTCTAAATTTTCTTGAGATGGTCACCAAAAATGAACACCCATTTATACTGAATGTACATTTTGCTCTAGTTTAAAAATTAATTTTGACTCCCTTAAAATATGAATCCTATTTCCATCTAGATCCAAATTGTTAGAATTTTATTAGTTAAAATAATTTAAAAGCCCTTTCAGCAAGTCTTAATCTGGACTAAGCAAAGTAAGCATGACTAGGAATCAATATAATTCCAGAAGAAGGCTAGACAATTTTTTGAAAATATCACACATTTTTCCAAAAAGTAAATTATAACATAATTGCCTTTTTCAGTGTTGTGAACAGAAAAACTTTAAGTGAAATAGATTATCTTGAGAACATAAGAATAGGATTTGAGATGAACATATAAAATTAACAAAAAGGTAACCATTTCAAAAAACTGAATACATTTTCATTTCTTCAGATGGTAAATATTTTTGTGAATAAACCCATAAACACTAACTTTTTTTTTTATCTCAGTGGATTCCAGTCATACAAGATTTCAGCTACAAAGGCACAGTCTGGGGCTTTGTACCATTTAATCATGAACAGCTACCAGCAGAAATACCCATTCCAATTACGCTTCACATTGGAGACTACAACATGGATGGCTATCCAGATGCGCTTGCCATACTAAGGAATACATCTGGAAGGTAGTTTAATTATGAAAAGTACTTATAAACTCAGGTCTTATATTCTGCCTCTTTGGGAACTGGACATTACCCAGATATACCCCATTCACATAAGCATGTAATACAAAGGACCTAATTCTTATTTGTTTCCACACTTCTTGAACTTTTCTTGAGTGATTAGCGTTCCTATTTATTTGCATGGAGTCTTTTTGTGTGGTAGAGAAATGAGCATCTGATTCAGAGTAAAAAGCTTATTTTTCACTCCATAGAACTTGCCATTAAAAAAGTCTTAATTTTTGTAGAACATAGAGCCATTTACCCAATTGCATTTTTGCATCATTTCTTCTGTAATGGAATTGAAAATGAATGAATCTACTTACAGAAAGGTTTATCATGACTGCTTTATATTAGAATTTTCAGATGGTTTTTGTATATTTTTTTAAAAATTAAAAGGAATTTGTTCCATTATCAATCATTTTGAAAGAAAATTAAGCTTCTGGATCAGTCAATCCAAAAGCATTTATTAAGTTTATTCCGAGTGCCAGGCACTGTTCCAGGAGGTGGAAATGCAAAAGCAAAAATAAAACAGTCCCTAGGGAATTCATGTTATAAAATACAGTGGAAAAAAATTGGGACATTTATTAAGATTAATCCACTAGCTAAATTGTCAATGTCTTAATGTTTTCCCATCTTAAAACCAAATTCTTCCAGTCCCTCTCTGTCTTCTTTGTTGTCCTAAGCAACTTAATTTTCAGCATATTACCTTCCATAATATTTTTTCATTATTGACCAGAGAATCAAGTGGAAATTTAGCTTAAAGTTCCATGCTTATCTAGCTGTATGGATAATTCACCTTTCTTCACATTGTCAAACCCTTTGAAAGTCTTTAACTCTTACTAACAATTAATTATCTCTGCTGCCAAAGAAATTCACTATTTTTAGAGAAGTGCTTACTAGTGAAATATTGTGAAATATTTGTAAACAAGGTTACAAGTCTACTTTTAACCCTGCAGCCATATTTTTCTAAGGGTTCTTTGAAATTGTACAATTATAGTTTGAAGATAGCCTAAATATAATATCATCCTACTGAAGGATGATGATAATGTGTCCATAGAGGTATGTCCCTTTTCATTCTTTTAATATGCAAATCTAATTTTCCAAGAAAATGAAGGATATTTAACAGTCTAAGAAATGAGCTTATGGAAATGAAAATTATTATCTCTTTGTTTTCACTATGATAGATAGATAGAGAGAGAGAGAGAGAGAGAGAGAGAGAGAGAGAGAGAGAGAGAAGAGAGAATATACATTGATTAAATGCTTACTTGCCAGACATTTTGCTGAGTGCAGAGGAGACAAAACACAGCCCCTGCCCACAAACTTACATTCAAATAAAGAAAAACAATACATAAAGGAAAGTAATTGTGTGGTAGGAAAGAAGGCAGAAATGTATGAGCAGTGGAATGGCTGGAGATGTCAGAGATGTACTTTGGAGTCCTACAACTGAGTAAGAGAAAGCCAATGTTGGATTAGCAAAAACCACTGTAGTGCCAGAGGTGAAATCCAAGGTGGGCAAGGAATAGAGGCAATTGCCCATTTGGAGAGAGCATTAGTTGTACATGTTTTACAAGTATGGACAGAATAATGATTATTAAAAACTTTGGTCTTTTGGGATAGAAAATTGTAGAATTTTCAAGGGGGAAGCATTTGCTTTATCCTGAGCCTTAACCTTTGTCAAAAGAGAAAGAAAATTATATCTTGAATACACTTAGTCTTCTGTCTACCAGAAACATCAAAACAACATGCATTGACAACTGATTATATTAAATTTTTCCATATTCTTTATTCTGAAGCATTTCCTCATAAGTTCTCCTAATACTTTAGCTTTAATTTTTCTACAGTTCTTTGGAAATAATATTAATATCTGTTATCTGAGAGTACATTTGTTTCATGCATAAAAGATTAAAAGTAATAATAGAGATTCTAGATATTTACAAAAAAATTGCCATTTGGCATACGTGGTCTTTTCTTATTTAGTGTATAATGTTTTCCTTTCTTTTTTGTATAGCTAAGAGTTGTGGTTCATGACATCCTTTGTTTAGTAAAAGCACCAGAGTGATAGCTCTTCATTTAAAAATAGATATTGCCCTAAAGAGAATTTGGTCCTAAATGTTATTGAATAATAAATTTGCTGAAGAAATGCAAAACAAAGTGCCTTATAGTCATTTCTGCCTAATTTTACTCTTACACCGAAAGAATGAAAACATTTATGGTTTTACCAGATTTTTCAACTTTACTTCATATTCTTTTCCAACATTTCTGTTTGCCTAGGCATCAATGCAGTTCACTGACAGTATTTTTTTAAAGTTTCATAGGGGGTTACTACTGTACTTTCTTTTGTGTGTTTGCGTGTGAGAGAGACATACAGAGAATACCAAAGTATTCATAATCCATCAAAAGAAAATCTGGTGGTTTTTTAAAGATTTGGATTTCTCTGCATATGACATAGTTTTTTCTTTGACAATATCTAATCCCATGAGAATCATGCAAAAGCTAAACATGCCCTCCCTTGGAAGAAGTACAGTTTATTTTAAAATATCAAAGTATTTACTGTTATTGGTGATATTGTGACAGAAGCTAAGCAAACATCCCAAAGGAATATCTTTAAAAAGTAATGTACTATATTTAAATAAAAAGCAAGATTTAGCTTTGCTATAAGGATTAAGTATTTTTAAAGTACTTATAAAATAATACTTAATTTAGCCTGTCCTAATTGCTAACAAATAGGTTATACAAGAGATCTCTACAGAAGGAATTTTTCATCATACTTTTTCAGGACATATATTGCTTTTCAAATAAAGAGCTATCACCCAATTGGTGGTTTTATTAAACAGGCAATGTCATGAACTATACAAGTATTAGCTATACTGACAGGGGAGGAAATATTATTTATAGTAAATAAGAGAAAAGATGAAAAGTTGCACATTCCTAAACAACAATAATTGTATCCATTTTCAAATGCCTTAAGGTTTACAAAGCACTTTTCTCAAAACAACTCTTTGGTATAGCTAAAAGCTAGTACTAATATCTTTCATTTTACAGATGAGGAAATTTAGATCCCACCAAATTAAAGATTCACCTACGTATAAGTATTCCTGAGGGAGAATTCAAACCCCACATATCCTAACTCTGGGTCCAGCATACTACTGTCTCTTACAACAGTCCTCTCAACGAGCAAAAGAGTTGGTCATCAGAAAATGAAAACATCATTATTTCCTCATACTAATAAGTGGTATACACTTCAGCTAAATGTTACACAGTTAGAGAGCACTTAACCCAAATCTAGAAGACCCAGATTTTAAACTGGCCTAAGACATTGTGTAATCCTGGGCAAGTCGGTTAACCTCTGCCTACCTTGGTTTCCTCAATTGTAAAATGAGGATACAGTACCTACCTCACAGTATTATTGCAAGGATCCAATGAGATATCTGTTAGATGCCTAACATGAAGGCAGTTCCCAAATATTTGTTCCCTTCCTTTTTCTCTTCCCTTAATTCTTTGTATCTGTACAATGTCATGAAAAAGAAAACTAAAAACTTTATTATTCTAATAAATACTTCAGATTGATTTGTGTGCTAATAATATTTTTAAATCTACACTCAGTATTACTTTTTCTAAAGACAAAGTTTATGCTTATTAAGCCTATTTTTAAAATGAACCAATCTGAAAGCATGTGTTAAAGTAGATAACCAATTTTTCATAGTACTTTGATGTAATTTATTAAAATTTTTCAACAGAAAAACAGTGCTTTCAGGTTCCTATGACTGAAAGAGATCTTTTCCAAAAAGTGCTGTTAGGTTAGAAGAGAAAGATGGTTACCAATTAAAGAGGTCAGGGATCATGAAGAATATGCACAGAAGTTGGACAGCTAAGGGGTTGTATAAACTTTGAAAATATTACATTTCCTTCAAAATTTCCTGGTGATTGTGAACTTAATATTTATGTTGAAAGGAATGGTTCCTTAAATACTGTCAGGCAGTAATTTCATTTGTCAAATTAAATCATGAACCATAATTTAGATTTAACATTATGGTCCTGAAGGAAAAACTCTGACACCATTTTAAGCTAAGTTTATATAATTGGTATGCTGTTTATTTTTGTTGTTGTTTTTTAAGTCAGGAACTCAATTAAGTTGTTATTTTCATGTTAATTACATTCCTTTAGTTGAGCATCTAAACTACAGCCTAAAATTTATGTTGAACATCATTGTATTAGTATTATTGGAAAAGACTTAAAATCTTGCTTCCAAAAAATGTGGAAATCAGGAAAATTTTTACAGTGATCTGAGTTATGTTTGTTTTTCTGCTACAGTCCTATAATTATTATCTTTGCATAAATGCAGGCTGATCTCCTACTTAGAAAAGAAAAAGAAGGTTACAAAGAACTTTCCATTTTCTAGGTTATGAGTAAGAATTTTAAATTAAAAAAAAAAAGAATTTTAAAAGAGGGATGGGCTTGGAGAAACACTTGAAAAAAAAAGGAGAAATTATCTGAAGAGGCAGTACCAGATCCTGTTGGACTTGTGTTAGGAAGCTGAAAGATGGCATATGAACGTGACATAGAAAAGTAGGGAAAATAGGTCCTTGAATCCTTGGAACTAAGTAACTGATATAAAGTTTTTTCTGAGGAGAAAGGAACTAAAAGGAAGAAGCAGCCACTTGTCCTCTTAGGAATGATTTTTGTAGGATAGTTACGTGATAGAGAGCATCCCAAGACTTAGGAAATTGAATAACTCACTGTCTACTTAAGATTAGGAATCTAGAGAATATTGCTTTAAGTTCTTTGGAGCCAAAATGGACTTTTGCCTGTTCCCTGGTCTCATCTCCAGACCATCTCCCACTCCTTGAGCACAGACTCCTTTCTTATATTCTTCTATTGAAACATTTTTTTTCTTTTAAAGACTAGCTCAGGTGCCTGCCTTCTCCTTGAATTCTTGACTGTTCTACTCCCCTTACCCCTAACACCCTCTTTCTCAAGGAAAGCCTCTTTCAGCTCTTGTGTTTTGGGAGCATCTTCTACTAGCTCCTTTGCCTGTATCACATACAACACATCTATGGCCTCATTGGTGTGAGTATCTCCTTTGTGCAGATCACATCCTTTCCATACTTCTTGTCCTTGTCCACATAGTTCCATAAATCCATAAGGAATATACCCAATTGCTCAGTAGGCTTCTTTGAAGGTCTTTTAAAATTATGTGGATACCAAACTAACATTCAAGCTATCTGTCTATAATTCTTTGCACATATATAACTTTCTTCCTTTTCTGATCCTATCTTTTAAAACTTGTGTGTTTTACATTATTTGTTAAATGCAATTCATCATTAGCAGTCTACTTACAACCTCCATTTAGCTCTACCTTTTTTTAAAGTTATCAACAGTTTTAATACATTTGATCTTATAGTATTCCACCACTAGAAGCCATATAGCATCTCCAGAAGACTATTGATGGGGGCAGCTGGGTGGCTCAGTGAATTGAGAGCCAGGCCCAGAGATGGGAGGTCCTGGGTTTAAATGTGGCCTTAGACACTTCCTTGCTGTGTGACCCTGGGCAAGTCACATAACCCCCACTGCCTCACCCTTACTGTTCTTCTATCTTAGAACCAAATAGTAGGCAAAGGTTTAAAAAAAGATGATTATTGGTGTAAGAATTGATCTTATTTTATGTAACACACCAAAGAGGAGTAGTCTTCATAATTTAAAAAATTTCATCCTAAATTTTTTGTGGAAATAATCCAAAGCCTATAAAATCTTTAGCAATTGTTATGAGGCCAAAATTTTCTCTAAGCTTTTCTTCTTGTTTAACTTTTAATAGAACTCTAGACATAACCAAATCAAAAACTGCACTTTAAATGTGACTATAAGATTCAAAATCCTGAATATTACCTAAAGGAAGAAGGAATTTGCTAACAAAATATTTTATAAAAGCTTCTCATATAATAGGATCTACATGTCAATTCACTGTTCACTTTTGAGGAGAAGCAGGAATGTGAAAAATAAAATGCACGTAGTCTACATGTGCATACATATACACTACTACACTAATTACAGGATAATGTATACCTTCTGCTTCATTTGTTATTATGGAGAATTTTGAGGATCAGTACAGTTGGGTCCCAGTTTTTTATCTCCCTACCATACTTCACCTAATTGTCCTATGACTCTCAAAGACAATTGAGAGTTAGTACAAAGGCAACTGAGGTTTGATATTTAAAGATGAGGAAGGAGTAACTTAGAGATGTCTGTGTTCCAGACAGGTTATGTGAAAATCCTAGACTATGTTTTGATTGATACTGATAAAGCCAAAGAATATTGATGTTTAGACAGAAACAAAGATAAAAAATAATTTTCTTATTGAGAGATGGAAAAAATCCTCTTTATTGTATTGTGTTTTATTTTTTGATAGCCTTTGATTGACTAATCTTTGAGAAAGCAACCTCAGTTGCACTGCTCAGGAGAGAGCAAATTGTGCTTCACTCCACCTTTATAAAAAGGAAGCAAATAACTCTTTTATTTTACCAATTACATGTAATAACAATTTTCCACATAAGTTTTATAATGTGATACAATCAAAATTATCTCCCTCCCTTCCTTCCCCCTTCCCAGAGCTAGCAAGCACTTTGACCTAAAGTTATACATGTATTATCATGCAAAACATTTCCATGTTGTTTATTTTTATAAGAAAATATTTAAAAAAATAAAACCCAAATAAACAAAAGTGAAAAACCATATGCTTTGATGTGCATTTCAACTCCAACGGTTCTTTCTCTGAAGATGGATAACATTTTTTTGTCATAAATCCCTCAGAAGTGTCACAGATCATTATTACTGAGAGTATTACTAAGAGTAGTAAAGTCTTTCACAGTTTATCATTCCACAGTATTGCTGTTACTGTGTGCCATATTCTCCTGGTTCTGCTTATTTCACTCAGAATTAGTTCATGTAGATCGTTCCAGTTCTTTCTGAAGTCATCCTGCTCAAAGTGTCTTTTATGTTCTTGTTTGTTTTGTTTTAAAATTATTTATTTATTTTGAATATTTTTCCAAGGTTACATGATTCATGATTTTTCCCACTCCTCTTCCCTAGCCCCTCCCAGAGCTGACAAGCAGTTCCACTGGGTTAGATATATATAATTGTTCAAAACTTATTTCCATATTATTCATATTTGCAGTAGAGTGATCTTTTAATGCCAAAACCCCAATCATATTCCCATCGAACTACATGATTGATCCTAGGTTTTTCTATTGCATTTCTGTTTCCACAGTTCCTTCTCTGGATGTGGATAGAGTTCTTTCTCATAAGTTCCTTTAGGTTGTCCTGGATCATTGCATTGCTACTGTTATATTCACTTGTTCCATAATGTATCTGTCTCTGTGTACAATGTTCTCCTAGTTCTGCTCCTTTCGCTGTGCCCACAATTCGTCGAGGTCTTTCCAGTTCATATGGAATTCCTCCACTTAATCATTACTTTCAGCAAAATAATATTCCATCACCAACAGATACCACAATTTGTTCAGCCATTCTCCAATTGATGAACTCCCCCTCATTTTCCAATTTTTTGTTACCACAAAGAAAGCAGCTATAAATATTTTTGTACAAGTATTTTTTCCTTATTTTCTCTTTGGGGTACAAACCTAGTAGTGGTATTGCTGGATCAAAAGGTATTCATTCTTCTAAAGCCCTTTGCACATGATTCCAAATTGTCCTCCAGAATGGTTGGACCAATTCACAATTCCACCAGCAGTGTATTAGTGTCCCAATTTTACCACATCCCCACCAACATTTATCACTTTCCTTTGCTGCCATATTGACCAATCTGCTAAGTATGAGGTGGTGCCTCAGCATCATTTTGATTTGCATTTCTCTAATCAGGAGGAACTTAGAACGCTTTTTCATGTGCTTATTGATAGTTTTGATTTCTTCATCTGAAAACTGCCCCCATTCATATCTCTTAACCATTTGAGGAATGGTTTGATTTTTTTTTTGTAAATTTGACTTATGTTCCTTATATATATGGGAAATCAAACCTTTATAAAAGAATTTTGTTAAAAAATTTTTCATAGTTTTTTCTTTCCTTCTAATTTTGGTTGCATTGGTTTAGTTTGTACAAAACCTTTTTAATTTGATATATTAAAAAATCATTCATTTTACATTTTGTAATGTTCTCTATCCCTTGCTTTATCTTAAATTCCTTCCTTTACTACAGATCTGACAGGTATACTGTTCTATGTTCTACTATTTTATTTATGATTTTTTCACTCTTTAATATTTATGTCATTTACCCATTTTGAATTTATCTTGGTATAGGGTGTGAGATGTTGATCTAAACTTCACTTTTCCCATGCTGTAATTTTCTAGCAGTTTTTGTCAAATAGTGATTTTGTGTCCCAAAAGCTGGGATCTTTAGGTTTATGAACACTTTTTTTGCTGAGGTCATTTATCCCTAGTCTATTCCATTGATCCATTCTTCTGTCTCTTAGTCATTACCATATTGTTTTAATGACCATTGCTTTATAGTACAAGTTATTTGGTAGTTTGATAGGTATGGCAATGATTAAGTAAATTAATTTGGGTGGGATTGTCATTTTTATTATATTTGCTCATCCTACTGATGAGCAATTAATGTTTTTCCAGTTATTTAGATCCAGTTTTAATTGTGTGAAAAAGTGTTTTGTAATTGTGTTCATATAATTCCTATGTTTATCTTGGCAGATAAATTCCTAAATATTTTTATATTTTTTTATAATGATTTTAAATGGAGGTCCTCTTTCTAGTTCTTGCTGCTGAATTTTGTTGGAAATACATAGAAATGCTAATGATTTATGTGTGTTTATTTTGTACCCTCCAACTTTGCTAAAAGTGTGAATTATTTTCACTAATCTTCTAGTTGATTTTCTAGGACTCTTTAAGTATATCATCATATCATCTAAAAAGAGTGATAGTTTAGTTTTCTCATTGCTAAATCCCTTGGATTTCTTTTTCTTCTCTAATTGCTATCATTAGCATATTGATAGCAAATGCTATCAATAGCATTTCTAGTACAGTACTAAATAATAGAAGTGATCATGGGCATCCTTGCTTCACTCCTGATCTTAATGGAAAGTCTTCTAACCCCAGTACAAATGATACTTGCTGATGATTTTAAATATATGCTGTTTATTATTTTGAGGAATGGCCCTTCCTCTATCTAGTGTTTTCAATAGGAATAGGTATTGTATTTTGTCAAAGGCTTTTTCTGCACCTATTGAGATAATCATGTAATTTCTGTTGGTTTGATTGTTGATATGGACAATTATGTGAATGGTTTTCCTAATATTAAACTATCCTTGCATTCCTGGTATAAATCCCACCTGATCATAGTGAATAATGCATGTGAAAACTTGCTGTAGTCTTTTTGCTAGTATTTTATTTAAAATTTTTGAATCTATGTTCATTAAGGAGTTTGGTCTGTAGTTTTCTTTCTCTGTTTTTGGTCTGTCTAGCTTTGGAATCAGTACCATATTTTTGTCATAAAAAGAATTTGGTAAGACTCCTTCTTTGCTTATTTTATCAAATACTGTTTATCATTTCTTATAGCACAATAGTATTCCATCTCTAGGATATACCACAATTTGGTCAGCCATTCTTCAGTTGATGGACATCCCCTCAATTTCCATTTCTTTACCCCTACAAAAAGAGCTGCTCTAAATATTTTTGTACAAGCAGATCTTTCCCCCTCTTTTTTAAAAAATTTCTTTGGGATACAGACCTATTAGTGGTATTATTGGATCAAAAGGTATGCACTGTTTTTTTGCCTTTTGGGCATAGTTCCAAATTGCCCTCCAGAATGGTTGGGTCAGTTCACAATTCCATCAACAATGGATTAGTGTCTCAATTTTGCTACATCCCCATCAACATTAATCATTTTCCTTTACTGTCATATTGGCCAATCTAATAGGTGTGAAGTGGTACCTCAGAGTTGTTTTAATTTGCATTTCTCTAAGAGTGATTTAAAACATTTTTCTCTTGATTAATGATAGCTTTGATTTCTTGATCTGAAAATTGCTCCTTCATATCCTTTCACTATTTGTCAAATGAATCAATTGTATTCTTATACATTTGACTTAGTGCTCTATATATTTGAGAAATGAGACCTTTACCAAAGAAATGTTGGATAGAAAAATTTCCCCAATTTGTTGTTTCCCTTTTCATCTTAGTTACATTGGGGGTTTTTTGTACAGTCTTTTTAATATAGCCAAAATTATTCATTCTATATCTTATAATGTCTTCTTTCTCTTGTTGGGTCATACATTCGTCCTTTCTCTGACAGGCAAACTATTCTGGAATCCCCTAATTTACTTACACTATTGCCCTTTATTTCTAAATCATGTACCGATTTTGACCTTATCTTGGTATACAAGATATATAGGTTGTATGTATGTATGTATGTATGTGTGTGTGTGTGTGTATATACATATATATATATATATATATATATGATATTGGTCTATACCTAGTTTTTGCCATTTTCTTTCTAATTTTCCCAGCAGTTTCTGTCAAATAGTGAGTTCTTATCCCCAAAGCTGGGATATTTGAGTTTATCAAACACTAGATTGTCAAGAAAAACTTTTTAAGAAAGTAAGTTCCTGGGACATTGCTGTGCTCAGCCTCTTTTCAACCTCATACCCATAGTATCTTTAGCTAAATCTACAGCATTATTCTATAACTATGATGTTGCATGTATTCTGTTTAATAAGGGATAAATGTTTTTCCACTTAAATCACATTTGGAATTCAATGGAGGCTAGCACTCAAAGAATTAAACCTCCAGCTCTTCAGAATATTGTTTATCCTTTGTGGTACATTCCCAATGGGTTCCTGAGAGCCAAGCTTCTCTCATGTGTTTTAAGAGTAACTATCATTCCCCGAGTCACAAATTTGGCTCAATCCCACCAAAGATTTATTAGAAAACAAAAACAGACCTATTTATATCCTACATAACTTTAGAGTAGATCTTTAAGCCTCATTTTCATTTTTAACCTCATATTAGTCATTATTTCTTCATATCACAGCATTTATTATAATTTTAATTAAACTAAATTTATTTCTCATGATCTCTTGAGTGAGAGAATGTAGCATATTTTTTTTTTCTGTTTCAGCAAGTGAAAAAAATTCCGTGCATTATTTTATGAAGGCATTGTGACCAATATTTTTCTGGCATATAGTAGATCTTTATTCTTCTCTTCCTCCCATGTTATGGCTATTATTTTTTCCTATGGAAAAGAACATAGTATTTTCATCTACCCAGACATCAATGTTTGGAGTTACTCTTCGAATCAATAAATCTAACCCCTTCTATGTATTAATTAATAATGAATAACGGCTTTGGCTGTAAAAGTCATTAGCATTTGTACTTTATTGGAATCTAGTGAGTATTTAATATCTTTCTTAAAGATAGTAGTTTGTTTGTTTTTTAGTTGCTACTGGAAATAGATGTAGCTTTTGCCAACTCTTTCTCCTGAGAAGTAATTTATTAATCAGTACTGTTTACTGTTAGTATTAAGTTCATCATTGAAGGTTGAACATTTTGTTTTCAGATGCAAGAGTTTTTTAAAATTCATTTTAAGTGTATCATTTATTCTATAAGCTATCTTTCAAGATATAAATTTTCTTTCATTCTTTCTCTTAATGATATATTATTCAATTGCTTTTCAGAAGATATGAGAAAAAAATTTAATATTTATTTAAGGTGGTAAAATCAGAAGTATCAAAATATATTTTTATATTCTCCCCTGAGCCAGAATTCCAGTAAAGTACCGTAAGTGATCTGGCTTTACAAAAAAGCTGTCATTTTAACCTTTTACACCTGGCCATCAGACTTGCCTTCTACCTACCATATTTCCTAGCCCTCAGTATGCACTTATCCAACTTTCAGATCAAGTAAGGCACACTTTTAAAGGAAATTTTTTTGTAATTATATAATGTCTTAATCATAGAATCATAGTGATACAAGAGACCTCAGAAACAAAAAAGTTTTTTTATATAGTCTATAATGTAGATGAATGATAACTGAGGGATTATTCCATACTTAAAAGATTGAAACAATCCTCTAAGGCCTTTATGGACATTGGTCTGAAATACTGGAACACTATTTAAATGTTGGCAGGTAATTTGCAGTCATATGACTAATGCTTTCTAATTTTATCAGCATCAAGAATAATTGACTTTGACTCTGAACTGCCTTTCATAATCCTTCACAAGAAAGACTTGAAGCAAAGAATGTGGATATATCTATCCCCACTTCTAGAAAATCCGTTTCAAGTAAATTTCTCATTGATAGTGGATAATAGCGAAAGACAACTCATCATTAACTACACCTAGAATGGGTATTTAATGATGTGTAAACTTATATATTGGTTCCTCCAGACCAATTATGTTGATATATTTCATTACTTATTGCTATCAAGATTAATAGCAATTAGTATTTTTTGTTATTATTGAGCACATTGTAACTACATTTCTGCATAAAATATAACATTAACTTTTTGGCTCATCATCATATTATAATTAACTTTTAACATTGTTTTTGAAGAGATACTAAAATAATATCACATATTCTCTTTATTGTTACTCTGTTTTGTCAGGCATGATTGAAAAAGTAATTTCTGTAATATTTCCAAACACTGTATTGTCAGCACATCCTGAAAATTTTTGTTTTATTCTTTTTAAAACTGACCAAGTGTGATTTTAAGGTCCTTATTGAATTGAATATTTTACATTAAGAAAAGCCATATAGGCAGCTAGGTGGTTCACTGGATAGAGAGACAGGCACAGGTCACAGGAAGTCCTAGGTTCAAAACTGGCCTCTAGCACTTCTTAGTTGTGTTTCCCTGGACAAGTAACTTGACCCCAGTTGCCCAGCCCTTACCATTCTTTTGTCTTGAAACTTATACTTAGTATCAATCCTAAGGCAGAAGATGTGGGGAGAGAGAGAGAGAGAGAGAGACAGAGACAGAGACAGAGAGACAGAGAGAGACAGAGACAGAGAGAGACAGAGAGAGAGACAGAGACAGAGACAGAGAGAGAGAGAGAGAGAGAGAGAGACACGGAGGGAGGGAAGGCCATGTATTCAGAATTTCTTGATATTAAAATTCATATCTAGACATAATCAGAAGATATTTTTAGCATAGTCATTCAACTTTTTTTCATATCAGTCAGCAAATCTTAGTTCTCACAATGTGACAGGAGGATCCATGTGAGGATCCATGAATCCCAGATTAAGAACTCCTAGAGAGTTACATCAAAAGTGGTCCTTACAGGGGGAAGCTGAGTAGCTTAGTGGATTGAGAGCCAAGCCTAGAGATGAGAGGTCCTGGGTTCAAATTTGGCCTCAGACACTCCCCAGCTGTGTGACCCTGGGCAAGTCATTTGACCCCCATTGCCTAGCCCTTACCACTCTTCTGCCTTGGAGCTAAAACACAGTAATAACTACAAGAAGGAAGGTAAGGGTTTAAAAAAAAAAAGGAAGTGGTCCTTACAGGTGCCCTTACTCTGTCATTTAAGTTATATTGCTAACAAAATATCTAGATGAACAGTGAAAAAATTCATCCAGATGCTTTCATTTTTTGACCAAATTCCCAAAAAAAGAATTTCTATTAGAATATTGTCAAGATTTTTCAGAACAATTGCCTCTGTTGCACCCTATGCCATGACTGATCAAACAGAAGGATTGTTTCTAGAACTTTCATATATAAAGTTTTTTATGGATAGACATGGCATTTAAGAAAGCAGAGTTGGCAAGACAGTATTGATTCTATTTGAAGCAAGTTTTCAACAGTTAAATGACCTGCTTGCTGACCAGTGCTTAGACATGTAATCAATTTGAAATAATTTCCTGGTCCCCAGTCATTGGACTTCTCCTGACCCACCCCCTCCCAAACCTCATTCCTATAATAGCAGTAGTTTTTAATGCAAAGGTCAAAGGTATATATGTAAAAGAACTTGGAAAAATCTAGGCATAGCCATTAAAATCTTTTCCGACAAATCTGAGTGATTCAGTGAAATTACTTCAGGGTAGAATGGGCAAATAGCTTTCTAAATTATTTTGAGACAATATCATAGAGAATAGATGCTAATCATCATGAAGATGTACAACATTTGAAAGCCTGAAAGTATCCTAATGAAGTATTCTTAATTAAGAATTGGAAGTAACTATGTCATCTTTAAAACATCTTTCAGAATCCATTAAGTTACTTCAATTTTGTGTTTTTTTCTTTGTTGTCTTTGTTGCCTGAAAGACTAGATGTTACAACAGGTCATAGCCTCTCTTCTGTTTTTAGTATATCAAGAATTTAGAAGAAAATGGCAATCAATGTGCTTTTGGTGCCCGATCAGCCCCTATCATCTCTCTGTAGCCTGCCTCCAATTCTTACTTTCTTCCCAATCAAAGGAAAAAGAAAAGGACAGATTCAAAGAATTGGGCTTGTTATAAATCCAACTCAGACTTGCATTTTTTTTTATTTCTTTGCCACTTCAGGTCTAGTTTTAGACATTTTAATTAGTTAATTTTTGAGGTAGATGTTTTTCTGAGAATATAATCATTTTACCTCTCTTTCTCACTCCTGGCAAATGAATACATTTTGCTTTATATCTGTTGTACTGAAGAACCAAATGTACTGGAATAAAGTACAAAAAATAGAGGAAGAAATTCCTTGTCTGGTGGTAATGTATTTTTTCTACCTCTTTCCAAACCTGGGACTTTTTCACTATTTCAATTTTCCATGTTTGCAAAATCTTCTAGTAACATCCTAATAATAGCTGACTCCATGTCAGGACTTATAGTATTAAGAAGATACAAGGGAAAAAATGAGATTATACAATTATAGAAACCTTCAGGATAATCTAGTCCTAAATCACAAAGTTTTAGTGGTAAACTTTCGTCATTTACTCATAGTAGACTACACATTGATTTGAAATAGCATTCTAGCTTATACTTCATAAATAAGAACCTCGTTATTTTAGCTATTTCCTCTTTTCTCACTAATTTGTTAAATGACTTATCTAAAGAGTGACAATAATTAGAGGTCGCTGCCACCACAATTGTTTTCAATTTTATTATTTTTTACCAAAAGCCAATGTAGAATCCAGTAGAGAAAGTTTTGGGAGATTTTTTGCTAAGTAATTCATGGATCACTCATTATGTTACAATATTACCTTAGAGTCTGTACATAAAGTAGCTTCTGACTTTGAACTTTTATCAGACTTTGAGTGATAACCAGTTAATCCAGGAACTCTATCACAATACCTCAACTTTAAGATTATCTACTAGACCCTACACAACCCTTTTAAAAGTCATGTTCCATTATCCAAAATATTTTTATTGCTTATCTCAAGACCTACAGTTTTCTCTATGTGTGTGTGTATATGTATATACATATATGTATATGTATATGTGCACACAGATAATTTAATAAAACTCTGGTGGGGGATTATGAATGTGGAATATTTGGCAAATATGCCAGAATATTTTCAAGTGATGGTTAATTTTGATAAATTAATTTATTTTTCTCCTTTTCATTGTTTTAATGGATGACTCTAAGAAGGAGAGCCAAAAAGGAATACATTGGCCAATAATCGCAATATAAATATTTAAAATATCAATAAAAGTTATTTGAAAATAATAATCCCCATCCTGGGTATCACACAAAATTGTTGAGGATCAACTAAGATAAGGTTTTGTAAAACTGTCAATTATGGAGTACAGCTCGGGGGCACAGTGGATACAGTGGCAGACTGAAGTCAATTAGACTTATCTTCATGGGCTCAAATCTGGGCTCAGACACTTGCCAGCTGTGTGACCCTGGGCAAATCATTTAATCCTATTTGTCTCAGTTTCCTCATCTGTAAAATGAGCTAGAGCAGGAAATAGCAAACCACTCCAGGATTTTTGCCAAGAAAACCCCAAATGGGTCATGAAAAGTCAAACACAACTAAAACGACTGAACAACATGCCTGTAGAAGGAGTTATGTAGCTATCCTTTCTGCTGTCTCATTATTTGTAATAATTGAAGTATGTTTGTATCCTGAATCCATAGAGTTATTAATAAGCCAGTTCTCATACTTGGGACTATTTTGAATAAAAGTGGATAGAACTAGTTGGGAATATCCAGCGGTTACATAGCTAGTTAGAGGCAGGATCACAAAAATCCTACTCTCAAAACTGTGTGTGTGTGTGTGCTCTCATGTTTGTGTTTGTGCACATGTGTGTGTATGTTGGTGTATGGATTAAGAGCTAAAAGAACAGTATTGCCTGGGGAACAAAGTTATCCTGCTATATATGATGTCAAATACATCTCAGATTATCAAAGATATATGTCTAAAATACAGTACTTCATTTCCTTGGTCTTTTCCAAAGTATATAAACTTCTGTAGGCTTAACTTCATGATTGTAACTCTTGGGGAAAAAAAGTAATGTTTTTGTTACCCCTTTATATATTGATCTCTGACACAGAACTGAATTTAATGATCAACTGGCATTTTCTTTTTTGAAAAGAGCTTTTCCTTTTGAAAGCAAGAACTTCTTTCTAGAAGAGGCAATTTGGTACATTGCTACTAAAAGGGGCATGTGAGAAAAATTTAACTTTAAGATTCACCTGCCAGCATGAATATACCTGAATATTGTCACTTTGATCAACTAAAAGTTTGTAGGCAGCATGAATAATATTTTTCTAAAGCAGCTAACTAATGAATACATTAAATGCTTACCTGAATTCCTCCATCTGTGAACAGAGGAAGATTAATATCAGTAATTATCATGAACCATTTTCCAGACTATCTCTTTTGAGCAGCTAGGTGGCACAGTGGATAAAGTAGTGGACTTGAGATCAGGAAGATGAGAGTTCAAATTTTGCCTAAACACTAGCTGCTTGAGTCACTTAACCTCTCTCAGATTCAGTGTCCTCATCTATAAAGTGGAATTAATAATTTTCTCTTCACAGGATAGTTATGAGGATCAAATGAGTTAACATAAGCTTTGTGTTTTACAAACATTAGAGGAATATAAATGCTAACTATTTTACCTGAATTTGTTTAGATACCATTATTTTTATTATCTATAGTGCTATCAAATGTTTTACCTTCATACAAATATGGTTTTACTGAAATACCCATTATTCTTTGAACAATAGATGAAAATTAAGCAAATACATTCACAGGATTGGTCAGTAGATTATTTTGATATAAAATAAAAATTCTAACATCTATATGTAAAAATATGTAATATACATATATGGGTGCTAGTTAATGGATAAATGGTATGTGGGAGGATGCTAGTGTAGTAGAAAGATTTTTTGAGAATAAAGGAGACATGGGCATGTTTTGTAGGCAGTAGAGAAACAATCAGTAGGTAGGGAGAGATTGAAAATTGGTGATGGTGGAGATGAGAGAGATTGTAAACAGTAGGATGGAATGAGATTGCTTGAGCAGGTAGAGGGGGTTCATCCTGGTGAAGAGTAGTAGACTACTTTACCATGTGAGCCAGGGAGAGAGGAGATAGAGACCAAAGGCATCTGAGTGAAAGGAGATAGGGGAGAAGAGCAAAAGAATATGGTATGGTTGAGGAAAAGCCAGGAGTACAATACACCCAGTATTTATATTGCCTCCCTTTTATCTCCCCCTTTCCTCTTTCTTTAGTGTGAAAATTGGGGAAAGGCAAAGGTCCAGAGGAGAAGAGGAAAGAAGGAGAATTATCTTAATAAATAGCATATGTAAAGTTAAGTTTCTATATCTATGAAATCGTACTTGTTTTTGTGCTTAACTTTTTATTATTTTTGTTTGTTAACTTTCAAATATAATCTAAGCCTTTTCCTCCCTGATCTGTGAAGACCTTGTTTAAAAACCTTTGCATCGTCTTTCAGAATAAAAATAAAGATGAGATAACATATTCCTTAAGCCACAATTTTAATGTTGACTGTTATGAGTTTATTTTAAATCTTAAAACTATTTCAGAATAAAATCATTCTCATTCAAAAATCAATTGAATTACAGAAACCGAACTACCTCATTGACTTAAAAATGCAGTTGATTCAAAATTGCCAAATTCTATAAAAAGAAATGAAAGAGGATGTGAAACTGAGGTGACATGGTTCAAAATAAGAAATGTTCAAGGAAAATGGTAATGGCTTTAAAAAATGAGTAGAGACCAAGGCAATTGGTATTTGTAGTCATTTTTAATGTTTTAATATGCCTTTTCTACTAATATATAAGGAGAGGAGCTGGAATGTGAAGCTTAGTTTTGCTTAAATACTTATTGATGACTGGTGAGTTTTCATGAATTTTATTATATTGGCTCCTGACTACTCTTAGCAAATAATTAACTAGTCAGTACACAAGCACTTATTAAGTACTTACTATGTGCGCTAGACACTATGCCAAATACTGGGAATGGGGAAAAGAAAAAAAAAGAAAAAAACAGTCTCTGTTTTCAAGGCGTTCAAAACTCAAAAGGAAGATAGTAGGTAAACAACAATGTACAAACAAGTTATATATTGTTCAGTCATTTCAGCTGTATCTGGCTATTTTTGACCCAAGTCAGGGTTTTCTTGGCAAAGATGGTAGAGCTATTTGCCATTTCCTTCTCCAGCTCTTTATAGGATTAAGTGACTTGCCCTGAGACACACAGCTATTAAGTGTCTGAAGTTAGATTTGAACTTAGGTCTTCCCAGCACTCTATCTACTGCACCACCTACCTGTCCCAACATGATAGAGATAATACAGATTGGGGGGGCAGGGGGAATAAATTGAAGACAATAAACAGAAGTAAGGCACTTTCATTAAGTGGAATCAGGAAAGGCTTCTTGTACAAGTTGGAATTTTAGCTGGATATAGAGGAAATTTGATAATCCAGAAGATGGGGGTAAAGAGGGATAGAATTACAGGTTTGGAAGACTTCCGGGAGAAATGCCCGGCATCAAGGGAGAGTGTCTTCTGCAAGGGTTATCAAGAAGGCCAATGTTAGTAGATCACTGAGAACTTGAGGGATGGTTTAAGAAATATGAAAAGATAGGAAGGGTCCTGGTTTTGAGGGCCAAACAGAGGATTTTGTATTCGATCTAGAGGTGATAGGAAGCTACTAGAGTTTACTAATAATAGCAGGAGGGTAACATGGATTGGCCATGAACTTCTCTGTAAACTGTATGTTAAAGCCCCATGACCAATTCCAGTAATAAACATGTATTAATCATCTCTCTAACTAGATTCCTTATTGTATGGATGCTTAAGCCTAGAAAATGGAAGCTATTCAATTTTATTAATCGTTGACTTTTTTCAACTAATCATAAAAATATTGGTACTTTATATCTACTATTTGGTGCTTGAGCAGGAATAGTAGGGACTGCCAGTATCCACTGTATTTCCATCTTAACTATATTCAGCCAGCCTCAGTATTCTCTTTTAGGAGTGAGTTCATGCTGCTACCTCCCTACATTCTGTCATTATAGGAATAGAAGCCAGTCACCAAAGGAACCACTGTTACTTCTTGTGTGCCACAAGCACATGACACTATGCAAGCATAAAAAATGATCAAGGCAAAGTATTCTTCATACAAATCCATCATTCTCATGACAGGATATGATATATATGACAGAAATCTTAAGACCTTAGTAAAAGAGATTAATCTCAAACACTGACACCTTTCCAACAGAAAGAAAGAAAATGTCAAAATTAATATGTCCTCATAATATTTTTTCAGTGGAAAGCAGGCAGGCCTTTTACTTCCTACTTTGTAGTAACAAAATATAGCAATTACCTGATTCCTCTTAAAAAAAATATTTAAGCCCTAGAAAATGAAATTAACTATTTATTGAATTAAAAATTATATTCCTTTCTTCCACAACCTTAATGCTTTTCTTACAGTACTAATTTCAGTGATTGATTATATGATAAAGTGATTAGAACTTTTGAGAAAGCCTTTAACTTATATTTGCACTAGAAGTCCAGAAAAATCTAGCTTTTAATTGCCATGATATATATTTTAATTAAATTAAAGGAAACAAGTAGGAAATTTTCATCTCAGACTATCAAACTATATATTATTGCCCTC
Organism: Monodelphis domestica; assembly: GCF_027887165.1. NCBI lineage: Eukaryota > Metazoa > Chordata > Mammalia > Didelphimorphia > Didelphidae > Monodelphis > Monodelphis domestica. Next base: position 442,612,505 of record NC_077227.1, on the reverse strand, counting down.
TGACACAGATTAAGTATAAAACTGAAGATATGTTTATAGCATCATTCCCACAAATTGAGTGAAAGTGGATTTGAGAAGGAAATTTTCTCATATAATATGTTAGCAGAGGGCAGGAGACTGTTTAGAAAAAGTTGTCTTTAGTTCCTTTTCCTAATAAGTGAATATGAGAAGATAAAATGAATAGTTTAAATGTCTTGTATATTAAAACAGACTTTTAGCTCCAATATTATCATATTGACTTTCAGTAATAAGCTTAATGCCAGCATTAAATTAAATTTTAAAGTATTAAACATTCACTCTTGCCTCCCAGGGATGTTTTTGAACCCAAAAATTTGAATTGCAAATATGTTCTGAAGAATGGGCTTTCATAAAAATATCTGTTTATTATTAAAAATAAAGAGGAAAATACATATAATTGGTTTATCCGTTATCAGTTAGTCAATTAACAAGTATTTATTAAGCTCCTACTATGTGCAGGTACCAGAGAATACAAAATTAAGTTCTCTCAATAGTCAAGGCACTTACAGTCTATGAAAGGAACTTTTTCATTAGGAAGATCTGGCATTAATTTACTTTATAAACCCTGGATCATAAAAATTAACAATAGCTAACATTTATATAGTATTTTCATGTTTACAAGTATTTTAGTTATATTATCTCATTTGATACTCACAAAATCCTTGTAAGGGAGTTGCTGTTACTCTCAGGAAAATGAGGTCAAGTGGTTATGTGACTTTCCCTGGATAATGCAGCCAATATCTGAGGCAGAATTTGAATTTAAGTCTTCCTGACACAGTCTAACACCATTCATCACACCATCTAAATACCTCAGTGATTCGAATTTTCTGACACAACAAAGCATCCCAGAAAGCCTAGAAATGATTAGATCCAGTATAATACCACAAATGTCCCCAAAGAAATAAAAAGCAGGTTGTTTTAAAGATAAAGCAGTCACATCATGATCGAATAAAAATGCATTGGGAATCACCCAGTGTTTTTAGCCCATTATGAACAGTCCTTTGAAAGTGATGGCTGCCATGACACAAAAATAAGCAATAAGGAGACATAATAGGGAAAAGCTGGTTAACATCCTAGGGATAAAGGTAGCACTTTCACTTGGAGTCCTCTGGTAAATGGCAGGCAGCCTAAACCAGACCAGGTGGATTGATAGAATAAGACGCATTTAGGGGATTCATGAATATGAGTACAAAAAGAACCACTGAAATAACATTAGATTTGTGATTTGAGACAGGACAAATTAAACTCGCAATTTATAATATGGCAGGCCTTCCTTCATAAGCCTCTGATCATGGTCCTGTATGGCAAGGTTTTATCAGTGTGGGTTTTTTCCTGTTTGTTCACCCAAATGTAATGTCCTCATTATACTTTAGTGTGTATATATATATATATATATATATATATATATATATATATAATTCATTTTCTTTTCTTTAAATGCTTACCTTCTTTCTTAGAATCAATACAGAGTATCAGTTCCAAAGCAGAAAAACACAAGAACCAGACAATTGAGGTTAAGTGACTTGCTCAAGGTCATACAGCTACAAAGTGGCCAAGGTCAGATTTGAAACCAGTCTTCTGTCTCTAGGTCTGGCTCTCTATCCACTGAGTCACTTCACTGCCCCACTCTCATTCATTCTCATATTTGAGAGCCTTCTTACCGATTTAATCTCTTTGAGATCAGAGACTATATTTATTCATCTTTGTAACTTTCATTGCCCCCACCGATGGGCATTTATCTAGTATGTGCACCTAAAAGATGCTCAGTCAATGTTCAGTTATTGTTGTTTTTTAAAATTCAACTGAAGAGAATGGAATTGTCTCCTTTTATTTATTAAAGAGGATGAATTTGAGGAACATATTAAAATAACAGGATTGTCAGTAAAACATTAATTCTTCTGCATTCACAATTGTATTTCATAAAATAAGATCCTAAATAGTGAAGAGGCTTGAGCAGCTTGAATTCAGACTCTTCTTATGTAGCATTCCTAGGTTTTCCTAATGGTATTATTGCTATTGTATTTAAACAGACTTGACTGAGTTTTGCAACATAAATTGAACTTAGAGGTTTTGCTGTAATATTTTGATTTTCTAGGCTTTAACTTGCTTATTTGTTGGTTTGATACCCTGACCTAGCCCTCACAAATTTGCTTTCTATTATGCTAAAAATAAAACTGCTTAGAGGCAGTTGTAAAAACTCTATTAATCAAAGTAGGGGGAAATCTGTCTTCTATTTAATTGATAGTAGATATAGGCTCAGCATGCCAAACTCTGATCTTAGCTCTTAAAGATGGCTGCTCATGGTCTGGTGGGCTCTGTCAAGCAGAAAATAACCTCAACGAAGAGATAGTTCTCATTGTGAATAAAAGGGTAAAAGTATTTCATCTGCATTTCTTTTCAACCAAAGATTTAGTTAAATTATGTAGGTATTTTTCCCTTCTTCGGGTACATATTACTAAAATGCTTTTTGTTCCCCCATTGGCACATAATTATATTAACTCATCATATTGTCAGATCTTTACAAACAAAGTTAAATTGAACACCTAAATTTGGTTACTTGTCTTTTCTCCTAAAGTGTTAAGAAGGATAAACTTCTGAGCTTTCCTATGTCTCTAATTAGCAGAAGTTTCTTTTTGCAAACCATAGCATAAAAATTTCTTTAAGGTCTGAATTTTCCATGTTCTTTACCTCCAAGTTACAAAATACAATGAATGTGCATGCTTCATATTGTAAACTTATCTGTAAAATTGGGTTATGATTAATCATATTATCAAATTTAAGGACCCTCTTGACTAGGAATGAATTAAGGCTTTTCATAATATTTGCTAATCTCCTATTGGCAAATAATGTTTAGCATCTCAACACACTTGTTAGTTTGCCTTAAATTTCCCCCAATGGAGATGAAACAAACAGTAGTATCTCCATTCCTTTTACTCTTCTTTTATTCTTTTCATTCAAAAAAATACTTATTGAGCATCTACTTCTTGCACAATAATATACCCAACACTTTTTTTAAGATACTAGCATTACTGTTATTCAGTAGTCTGATCAACTGTTATTGTGAACATCAGGTTTCTTGTTTTATATAGCCATTTCATATTCATACTTATCTGTATTGCAGTGACATTTGACTGTTTGCGGGATTTCACAAATGTAAGTTTTATATGGGAAGAGGTTCCCGTTTTTAATACATCAGATTAGACAAGACATACAGGTTTAGCACCAGCAGGCAGCATTGGCTTCAGAGTAGCAATTCCAAAAATGGTTTCATTTTTTAAGTATTCCTAATGGCCTTGTTCCTGCTTCTTAATTTGCTATTCTTCTTGCTCCAAAAAACAATTCTCTCAAGGATTAGGCAAAGAGACAGATTCAATATGCATAAATTAAAACCCATGTGTCTCCTGTTTAGACTAGGCTATTAATGAAACTGTGGAATTGGTAGGAGAGTCTTCCAGTACATCTGCGAGGAAGAGAATCCAGTAGAGACAGAAATGACTATGAAGTGGACACACAAGCTTTAAGAGCAGTCTTGGAGAAAATCAGCTCCAAGTTAAATGATCCACCAGCTACCTCACTTGATGGAAAATTAGACAGATTAGCATAACACATTAACAACCTACAATAACAGAGACTTGTTCATCTATTAAAGTATTGAGAAACAACAAAGATTTTTATGGCCTTTAAAGAAAATTAAATCCACCCCCAAAGGAGTAGGCTAGGCATCCTTAAGACAATAACACACAATGGACAAATACTTATCCAGTAAGATGGCATTTTATTTATTTGTGTCTTGAGTGTGATGAAGCATTAAAAAAGAAGTACTTTTTGAAAAATACCCTGAATTTAAAACTTGCAAATAAGGTGAAATAAAGCAATAACCTTGATTTCTGGCAAAAATGTGGTAGAGGAACAGACAATAGCCTTCCACTTCAAATCTACAAATCAAGAAAGAATAACCAAAGGAAAGAATAAAGTCTGGGGTCTACCAAGGACAAGTGGAATAAAACTTTTTGCTCCTACCTAGATAGAAATAATTTTTGGAGACTATACTGTTTCTATAGAAGCCATTAGAATTTTTTTAAACATTATTTTTATTTGGTCAATTTCAAACATTATTCCTTGGATATAAAAATCATTTTCTTTTCCTTCCTCCCCTCCCACCACCTCTCCCATAGCGAACACGCAATTCCACTGGGTATCACATGTGTCCTTGATCTGAACCCATTTCCATGTTGTTGATATTTGTGCTAGGATGTTCATTTAGAGTCTACAACCCCAATCATATCCCCTCAGCCCCCGTAGTCAAGCAGTTGCTTTCCTCAGTGTTTTTAATCCCACAGTTTTTCCTCTGCATTTGGATAGTGTTTTTTCTCATAGATCCCTGCAGATTGTTCAGGGACATTGCATTGACACTAATGGAGAAGTCCATTATGTTCGATTGTACCACAGTGTATCAGTATCTGTGTACAATGTTCTCCTGGCTCTGCTCCTTTCACTCTGCATCACTTTCTGGAGGTTGTTCCAGTCGCCATGGAATTCCTCCACTTTGTTATTACTTTTAGCACAATAGTATTCCATCTCCAACAGATACCACAATTTGTTCAGCTATTCCTCAATTGAAGGGCATCCCCTCATTTTCCAGTTTTTTGCCACCACAAAGAACACAGCTATAAATATTCTTGTACAACTCTTTTCCCTTATTATCTCTTTGGGGTGCTATGGCTGGGTCAAAAGGTAGCCAGTCTTTCAGCGCCCTTTAGGCATAGTTCCAAATTGCCCTCCAGAATGGTTGGATCAATTCACAACTCCACCAGCAATGCATTAATGTTCCGACTTTGCCACATCCCCTCCAGCACTCATTACTTTCCTTTGCTGTCATGTTAGCCAATCTGCTAGGTGTGAGATGATACCTCAAAGTTGTTTTGATTTGCATCTCTCTGATTATCAAAGATTTAGAACACTTTTTCATGTGCTTATTAATAGTATTGATTTCTTTGGCTGAAAACTGCCTGTTCATGTCCCTTGCCCATTTATCAATTGGAGAATGGCTTGATTTTTTTGTACAATTGATTTAGCTCTTTGTAAATTTGAGTAATTAAACCTTTGTCAGAGGTTTTTGTTATGAAGATTGTTTCCCAGTGTAAAGATTAAAATTTAGGGAAGACTGGGGAGACTGAGGCATCTGAAATTAGTTTCTCTCTGCAAGGAGTATTATATTTTTTAGAGGTTTATTGAAGATTAAGGATTAAAGAAAATACAGGATAAGAAACACGTGTCCAGGCCATAGAGTCGCCTAGACACAACCTCACCTACATTCTGAAAAAAAGCCACGCCTGCCCCAAAGCGGAAGTCCAAGAGCCAAGAGAGCCCTCAAAAGCCTTTGAATCAGCTTAAATACCTTCTCCATCTCGGCCCAGGTGAGATTACAAGGCATTCTGGGGAAGTGGAGCAAAGGCTCATGGGGATTGTAGTCCTGTATTCGAGTCTATTTTTTATACCAGTTTGGTATTTCCCTTCTGATTTTGGTTACATTGGTTTTGTTTGTACAAAAACTTCTTAATTTGATATAGTCAAAATTATTTATTTTACATTTTGTGACTCTTTCTAAGTCTTGCTTGGTTTTAAAATCTTTCCCTTCCCAAAGGTCTGATCTGTATACTATTCTGTGTTCACATAATTTACTTATTGTTTCCTTCTTTACATTTAAGTCATTCACCCTTTCTGAGTTTATCTTGGTATAGGGTGTGAGTTGTTGATCCAAACCTAATCTCTCCCACACTGTCTTCCAATTTTCCCAGCAGTTTTTATCAAATAGTGGATTTTTGTCCCAAAAGCTGGGGTCTTTGTGTTTGTCATAGACTGTCTTGCTGAGGTCACTTACCCCAAGTCTATTCCACTGATCCTCCTTTCTGTCTCTTAGCCAATACCAAATTGTTTTGATGACCACTGCTTTATAATATCATTTAAGATCTGGGACTGCAAGGCCACCTTCCTTTATATTTCTTTTTCATTATTTCCCTGGATATCCTTGATCTTTTGTTCTTCCAAATGAACTTTGTTATGGTTTTTTCTAATGCAGTGAAAACGTTTTTTGGAAGTTCAGTGGGTATGGCACTAAATAAGTAAATTAATTTGGGTAGGATGGTCATTTTTATTATGTTAGCTCATCCTACCCATGAGCAGTTAATGTTTTTCCAATTCCTCAGATCTAGTTTTAGTTGTGTGGAAAGTGTTTTCTGGTTGTGTTCATATAGTTCCTGTGTTTGTCTCAGCAGATAGATTCCTAAGTATTTTATATTGTCTAAGGTGACTTTGAATGGAATTTTTCTTTCTCATTCCTGCTGCTGAGATGTGTTGGATATATATAGAAATGCTGATGACTTATGTGGGTTTATTTTGTATCCTGCAACTTTGCTAAAGTTGTTGATTATTTCCACTAGCTTTTTAGTATATTCTCTAGGATTCTTTAAGTAGACCATCATGTCATCCACAATGAATGATAGCTTGGTCTCCTCATTGCCAATTTTAATACCTTCAATTTCTTTTTCTTCTCTAATTGCTACTGCTAGTGTTTCTAGTACAATGTTGAATAATAAAGGGGTTAATGGTGTAAAATGGAGATTTGAACCCCAGACTTCAATTCCCAGAAGTCCTTGATAATTCCCAGAATTCCCTATAATATCACCCTGAGTCCTCACCTGAGTGGGAGAATACAATTTGTATTTAAACTGACTCTCTGCCTACTTCTGCCCTCTCCCTGCTTCCTCTTCTAAGCACACACGGCTCTCTGCCTAGCAGGCAAGATGTAGAGTAAGTGGGTGTGAATGGGCTCTGGGCCTAGGAATGTGCCTTTCTTATTTTGTATTTTCTTTATTTCTTAATTCTAATAATCTTAATAAACCTCATAAAATATAATACTTTTAGCAGAGAAACTAATTTTAATTGTTACAATGGGCATCCTTGTTTCACTTCTAATCTTATTGGGAATGCATCTAGTTTATCCCCATTGCATATGATGTTGACTGATAGTTTTAGATAGATAATAGTGTTTTCAATAGGAATGGGTGTTGTATTTTGTCAAAACCTTTTTCTGCGTCTATTGAGATAATCATGTGATTTTTGTTAATTTGCTTGTTGATATGGTCAATTATGTGAATGGTTTTCCTGATATTGAACCATCCTTGCATTCCTGGTATAAATGCCACCTGATCATAGTGAATAACCCTCGTGATGATTTGCTGGAGTCTTTTTGCTACTATCCTGTTAAGATTTTTGCATCTATGTTCATTAAGGAGATTGGTCTGTAGTTTTCTTTCTCTGTTTTTGGCCTGCCTGGTTTTGGGATCAGTACCCATATTTGTATCATAAAATGAATTTGGTAGTACTCCCTCTTTGCTTATTATGTCAAATAATTTGTATAGTATTGGGATTAGCTGTTCTCTGAATGTTTGATAGAATTCACTGGTGAATCCATCAGGCCCTGGGAATTTTTTCTTGGGGAGTTCTTTAAAGGCCTGTTAAATTTCTTTTTCTGATATGGGATTATTTAAGAATTCTATTTCTTCTTCTGTTAATCTAGGCAATTTATATTTTTATAAATATTCATCCATATCACTTAGATTGGAATATTTATTGCCATATAATTGGGCAAAATAGTTTTAAATGATTGCCTTTATTTCCTCTTCATTGCAGGTGAGTTCTCCCTTTCCAGCTATGAGACTATTAATTTGGTTTTCTTCTTTCCTCTTCTTTATTAGATTTAATAATACTTTGTTAATCTACTTTGTTTTTTCAAAATACCAGCTTCTAGTCTTATTTATTAGTTCAATAGTTCTATCACTTTGATTTTATTAATTTCTCCCTTAATTTTTAGGATCTCTAATTTGGTTTTCTTCTGGGGGTTTATAATTTGTTTGCTTTCAAGTTTTTTGGTTGGCATGTCCAATTCATTTACCTCTGCCCTCCCTAATTTGTTAATATATGAACTCAAGGATATAAATTTTCCCCTGAGTACTGCTTTGGATGCATCCCATAGAGTTGGAAAGGATGTCTCATCATTGTCATTTTCTTCAATGAAATTATTGTTTCTATGATTTGTTCTCTAGCCAATTTTGGAGAATCATATTGTTTAATTTTCAATTTATTTTTGATTTGGCTCTCCATGAACCCTTACTGATAATAATTTTTATTGCCTTATGATCTGAAAAAGTTTCATTTATTATTTCTCCTTTTCTGCAGTTGTATGCCATGTTTTTATGACCTAGTATATGGTCAATGTTTGTGAATATGCCATGTGCTGCTGAAAAGGTGTATTTCTTTTTGTCCCTATTTATTTTTCTCCATATATCTATTAACTTTAATTTTTCAAAGATTTCATTCACCTCTTTTACCTCTTTCTTATTTATTTTTTTTATTTGAATTATCTAAATTTGATATTGATAGGTTCAGGTCTCCCACTAGTAAAACTAGTATAGTTTTACTATCTATTTCCTCCTTCGATTCTACTAGTTTCTCCATTAGATATTTGGGTGCTATACCATTTGGTGCATACATGTTGATTAGTGATATTTCCTCATTATCTATACTCCCTTTTATCAGGATGTATTTACCTTCCCTATCCCTTTTAATCAGGTCTATTTTTACTTTGGCTTTGTTAGATATCATGATTGCAACTCCTGCCTTCTTTCTGTCAGTTGAGGCCCAATAGGTCTTACTCCACCCTTTAATTTTGACCTTGTGAGTATCTACTTGCCTCATGTGTGTTTCTTGTGGACAACATACAGTAGGATTCTGGATTCTAATCCACTCTCCTACTCGTCTACATTTTATGGGTGAGTTCATCCTATTCACATTCAAAGTTATGATTTTCAATTTTGAATTCCCTAGCATTTTGATATCCTCTCCTAATTCTGTCCTTTCTTCTTTTGCTATATCCTTTTAACCCAGTGGTTTACTTTTAGTCAATCCCCCTATTCCCCTCCCTTGATATCCTTCCCTTTCTGGCCCCTCCCTTTTTGTTCCCTTCTTGTTTTTTTAGGGTCTGTTGAGTTCGCTCCCCCCTCTCCTTCCCTCCCTTATTTTGAACTCCCTCCACCCTACCCCCCTTAGTTTTCCCTTCTTCCTTACCCTGTAGATTAAGATAGACTTCAAGATCCCAATGGATCTAGATGTTCTTCCCTCTCAGAATTGATTTCACTGAGAGTAATGTTTGAGTATTACCTATTAGCACTCTCTTCCTCTCCCTCTTATAAGAATATTCTTCCCCTCCCCTTCCCATGTATATCTTTGTGTGAAAAAGATTATTCTAGTTATTTTATTTCTTCAAGTATCTCTTGGTACCATTATCGACTTCCCCTCCACCCTTTTTTTTTTTGCATATCATTTTATAGCCTTTAATGCCCCAATATTTTCCTATGAATGATTCTTCTATTTACTATAATAATGAAAACATTTTTGAGAGTTACAAATAACATTTTCCCCATATATTAATATATATAATTTCATCTAATTGTAACCCTTAAAGAAGAGAGTTTGAATTAAATAAAAAACATTTTTCTCCTTTTCCCTCTTTTTCACATTTACCTTTTCATGTTTCTCTTGATCTTTGTGTTTGGATATCAAACTTTCCACTTAATTCTGGTCTTTTCCTTACAAATGCTTGGAAATCTTCTATTTTGTTGAATGCCCATACTTTCCCCTGGAAGTATATAGTCAGTTTTTATGGATAGGTGATTCTTGGTTGAAGACCCAGTTCTCTTGCCTTTCTGAATATCGTGTTCCAGGCCCTGTGGTCCTTTAGTGTGGAAGCTGCCAGGTCTTGTGTGATTCTGATTGGTGCTCCTTGGTATCTGAATTTTTTGTTTTTGACTTCTTATAGAATTTTCTTCTTAGCTTGAACATTCTGGAATTTGGCAACTACATTTCTGGGAGTTGTTTTTTTGGGGGGGTTAGTGTAGAGGGTGTTCTATGAACTCTTTCAATGTCTATTTTTTCCCCTTGTTCAAGAACTTCAGGGCAGTTTTCTTGGATGATCTTTTGTAGTATGGTGTCAAGGTTTCTGTTTATTTCTGGATTTTCAGATCAATGATTCTCAAATTGTCTCTCCTTCCTCTGTTTTCCTGATCTGTCACCTTTTCAGTGAGATATTTTATGTTTTCTTCTATTTTGTCAGTCTTTTGACTTTGCTTCATTAATTCTTGCTGTTTTGGAGGATCATTGGTTTCCAGTAGCTCAATTCTGGTCCTTAAAGCCTGGTTTTCTGTTATAATCTTTTGGTTTTCTGCTTTAACCTTTTGGTATTGAGCTATGATGTCTTCTCTCTCTCTTTTTTTTAACCGTTTCCCACTTCTATAACGAGAAGGCTTCCATCTTTTTGATAAGCTCTAATTGAAATTCTTCTGGAGCTTGTGAACAATTTCTGGTTTTCCTTTTTAGAAGGTTTTTCCTTTGTTTGAATTTCATCCAGTATTTCCTCTGTAGCCTGGGTTTTTCCTCCTTAAAATTTTTTGAGGCTTACTGTCTTGTTTGTTTGTTTGTTTGTTTTTGGAAGGATTTTGAAGCTCCTATGCACAATTAGCCATTTTCATGGATGCTTTTCCTTCCCTCTTTAGTCATAAATCTGAGTGAACTGGGCAGGTTCTCTGTGTATGGAGTTAAGGAGCAAGGATTTTTCCTGAAGCAAGCTCTCAAATCTCCGCAGTCCTTTGCAGCTCTTCTCTGTGCTACCTTCCCAGGGGAGCTCAAGGTCTCTGCTCTCCTGCCCACTTGGGTTTCCAGTCTAGCTGCTTTCAGGGGTAGGTCCTCGGCAGTCCTAGTCAGCTCCCAAGGACCTAGAAGTGCCCCTTACTCGCTCTAGAGGTGCTCCTCACTCACTCCCTGGTTGTGGCGGGTGAGCTGGCTCCAAGCGCCTATGGGCTGCACTCCCTCATGTGCTGGGGTTTCCTGCCTAGCTCCTTTCAGGGGTAGGTCCCTGGCGGTCCTAGTCTGCTCCCAAAGACCAATAGATGCCCCTTGCTCACTCTAGAATTGCCCCTTGCTTGCTTGTTTTGGTGTGCACTGGCTCTGGCTCTGGCTTTGTAGGTGGGGATGGGGGAGGGTGGAAAACCGCATTTGGGTGGAAGCTTTTTCACCCTCTTATAGATTGGAAAAACCCCAATCCCACATACCTTCAATGCCGCACCCTACTGCACAATTCCTCCGTTCTTCTGAAAATGATTTTTAAGATCTTTTGGGGTAGTCTTTGTTGGTGTGTGCTGGGGAGAGGAAGTAACCTGTGTTAACCTGTTCCACCATGCTTACCCGTAAGTCCACCATTAGAATTTTTAAAAGTTATTCTTTTTACAAGAACTCAAGTCCCATTGTATGAGATTTAATAAATTTGGGGAAATTTAGTCACCTCAAATGCAGGTGAAGGTGACATATGACATATGCTTGCTGGGTCTTTTATATACTTAAAAGCATATGTCAAATAGACTTTAAAGAAAGCTACAGGCCCTTTTCAGTTGTACAATCCTGATATGAGAAAAGTTACTATGAGTTGTTGCATTTGAGTTTCTGGAGCAAGGGTGCTTTTTCCATATTCCCATTCTGGGTCATAATTTTGACACAAAGCCTTGGCAGATGCTGAAAGGTAGGCAGACATGGTAGGCATACCTTGTAAAATTTGGAGGATATAGCATTTTTTAGAAATTCTCATTTTTGATGCAATCTCTTATTGACAAAAAAAGAACATCTTCTCACTACCCCCCAAAAAAGAATAGTAAAATTGGCTAAAAGCTAAAGTGAACAAGGAAAATAGAGATTTTAGTGGCAAGAACATTAGGAATTAGAACAAAAAGATATGGTTGCTCTTAGAAGCTAAGAAGTTACCTTATATGTTTCCTCCAATTAATTGGTTGTAACATGTCATCTCTTAGGACAGGTAAATATTCCAAGTAGGCATTCTTTCTGTATCTGTGTATACATGTAGGCATGTTTATGTGTGTACATGTGCTTACCTGCCTGCAAATGCAGTGCTATTCTGATATTCAATATATATTTAGAACTTTTTGTTTTAAAACATCTCTTCACCTGACCCCTCTATTTTTATAATAATAATAACAATGTCAGAGAGGAATGCTCTTCAGAAATGGGTTACAATATTACCTAGGATTTGGCAGGCATTCCAGGAAAGGAGTAAGGGGAACAGAAAGAGACAAGAGACCATTTTCCCTGCCAAAAGCCAGCCCTTTGTAGATAGCAAAATCAATGTTATCTATAGATGATAGAGGATGTGGGTTTCACATTTTCCATGTAGCCTGTTTGAAATCATTTTTTAGTACAGTAAACATAAATAAACATGTTAGCCTGCCTCAGTGAAGGCTGGAGCATCGTTCAGCTTTTTATAAGGGAAAATAACTAAATCCTTTTTTTTTTTTTTGCTTTGTTATAGCAACCAGCAAGCTTTTTTACTAGAAAATGTCCCCTGCAATAATGCAAGCTGTGAGAGGGCTGGTCGAATGTTTAAAGTCTACTGGGAGCTATCGGATCTTAATCAAATCAAAGATGCTGTGGTTGCAACCTTCTTTGACATTTATGAAGATGTGAGTTCAGAGCTTTTCAGTGTTTTGGGTTTTTAATTGCCATCTGCTTATTCTCATTTGAGCTTCCACTTTGAGCTCCTCCTCAGCATTTGACCAGAAAATGTGTAGATTAGCTAATGAAAGCAAATGGGTGAATTAAAGGAAGTCCTTAATGTTGAACAGTAAGAGAACAAATTCATTGATGCCTTTCACTGATTGATACAGGGTAAATGCCAGGTATCTAGAACAGATTTATGCTTATGTGGTTTTAAAAGGCCCAGGTGCCCAAGTTGCTGCAGATTTATTTATATTTGTACTCAGGTACATCATCTGTGTGGAGTTCTCATCTGGAGACAGTAGCAAATTCTGCTTTACAAAAAAAAAAAAAACATTCAATCTATTACCAGATTGCAGAAGAAAGAGCTCTCAGTCTTTATAAACTGTGTGATTTTGAAGAGTAAGTTCACAGCCTCAAATTGTTATTCTGACTCCAGCCCTGATTGTCAGATGATCTTGTACTGAGCTCAAGATGACTCTATTCTGCTATTTACCACATCAAAGGTTGTGGAACAGAAGAAAAAATAACATTTTGAGGTCTCCTGAGTTAGTATAATATAATATAAAAGCATCCTAATTACTCCTCTCAAGAACTTTGATTATAAGAAGATAATAAATTGCTAAATGTCAATCTTTGTTAGGAATTGAAAATTATAAACTTCATATTAAAAGTACAAACAATTAGGACAGTCAAGCCCAGTTTCCAGGTGTTGATTATGTCTGTGGACTTATTCAGGCCCTTTATCTGCTTCTTTTCCTCTTGCTAAAAATTCTTCGATCATTTCCTTATCAAATAGCACTAGAGGGAAGACTTTTCTTTAGGGTAATGGAGAATAGAAATTATACAGAAACTCCTACTACTGATCCAAGCAGGGAAGAAATAAATTGTTTCACTTAGCACTTGTCAATTTCTTTATCCCATGTAAAAACTGTCTAAAAAACATTTTGGGTTAAAATTTAATTGAATGGGGCAGCTGGGTGGTTCAATGGATAGAGAGCCAATCCTGGAGATGGTAGGATCTGGTTTCAAATCTGGCCTCAGACACTTCCTTGCTATGTGACCCTGGGTGAGTCACTTAACCCCACTTGACTAGCCCTTATTGTTCTTCTACCTTGGAACCAATACTTGGTATTGCTTTTAAGACGGAAGATGAGGGTTGTTTTTTTTTTTAATTCAGTTGAACAATAAAAATGCTTGTGGCCTCAATTTCTCTCAAACATGTCTAAAGATCATTATTTCCATTTATCCCATGAGTTTTGTGTATTGGCATGGACATTTATTATTTAGTTTGGTGCCTTTTTACCTTCATGGCTTGATCTGTGTATTTTTCCCCCAGGGTATCTTAGACATCATTGTACTAAGCAAAGGTTATAAAAAGAATGATTTTGCCATCCACACACTAAAAAACAACTTTGAAGCAGATGCCTACTTTGTCAAAGTGATTGGTGAGTATTCCTTTCATTATTATAAAATAGTAAGGCTAGGTTTGGAGCAATTGAACAAAAATGTTCAAATATATATTCTCAATGCCTAAGTAAATATACAAAAGTATAAGCATATCATAATCTCTTATTATGTTAAAAAAATATTCTCTTTCAATAAGAAGACCTAGTACCATACTTGGAGTTCTCAATCTATTTGTCTTTCTTAATATTGCCTTTAATGCAACTTTTTAATTTTCAGAATACATCATTAAGCCTTGAATTTGACCAACACTGTCTCCTCATAAATTTGCTAAAAATGTGTTTGTTCAATAGTTTTTCAAGCTGTGTCTTTTGGATTTCTAACCAAAAACAAACAAAAAAATGATTGTTATATTTTTTTCCTCAAGCCAATTAGTAAAATGAGAGTGAAGAGAATGTTAACTCCCAACAAAAAAAGTTTGTGTTTATGCACTGATTAAGCAAAATTCCCATTTTGTATTCTTTTCTTATAATAGATTTCAAGCTAAATTTTGCCTTCATTTCCAAATTTCCTTTTTTAATATTATAAATTTGGCAAACATCAATAGATATGAATATTTTACTTATTAAAAAATCAATAAGAGTTCATATGAAACTATGAATCTCTGTTACAGACAGCTTGAATTTTTAAAGTTTATATTAAATTTAATTCTGATTCCATTGCTGCCTAGTTTGTCTATTTCACCTTTACTTCAAGATACATTCATCTTTAAGCCATATCAAATTATTCCATTTAAATGCAGTTGTAGTTCAGGATTCTGTAGGCTAATGCTTTATATCTTGGCTTTCTAAAATTCACATTTATGCCAATTCCATACTAATAAACTGGTAAACAAAAAAATTGTTGACATTGCTATAACAATACTCCTGGACACAGTTAAATCCCTAAGTTGAAACCTACTAAAGAGAATTGTACTTCATCTGTTGTAATATAAAGGCTCATGCCTGAGAGAACCATTTATTAGAGCACTTCTGTAACTATTTGAATGTAGAATCTAGTTGAATAGAGAATCCTGTTTTTCACTCATGTTCATAACATATTCTTAGAAGTTTCAAGGTTTCAACTATAGTCCATTACCAAAAGCTAATTGATTTCACGGCCTGAATGTTAGAATGTCAGTAAACAACCTGCTTGATCTCTGCTCCTCAGAGGTACCTTACTTCATCCTAAAAATTTAAGTATATGTTAAAAGTTAATGATGTTTGTGAAACTGAAGTTTGCATTATGTCATAAAGGCAAGAGCCTTGATCTGGAACAAAAAATAATAATCCATGTCACCAAAAAACAGAGCCATGAATAGGGCATGCAATTTTTTTTCATCTTAAAATTATAATAATAATGTCATGCATTTATACAGCATTGAAAATTAGAAAAATACTTTATGTTATCTCATTAGATCCTCACAACAACTATATGAGGTATGTGCTATTATTATCCCCATTTTACAGATGAGCTATATAAGGCTAAGATTGTTTGAGTGAATTGCCCCCAGGTAACACTACTAGTAAATGTCAAAGGTAGTATCTAACTCAAATCTTCCCAACTGTCCACTGTGCCAATTAGCTACCTAAGCACAGAATCCCATAGCACCTTTACTAACAATATTCATTTGCTAATAAGGCAGAAAGGAATCATAAACAAGTATAAAAAGACAGAAATACTAAATATATACTTTTATGTACAATAATGTTGAAATAGTGGAGCAAACAACAAGCATTTATTAAATATATGCTATGTGCCAAGCACTGTGTTGACTCTGGGGATACAGAATAAGGAAAAAACAGTTGCTGCCCTCCATGAGCTCATAGTAACTTAGAGTGGCAACATGCAAACAATTGTGTACAAAAAAAAAAATAAATATATATGTGTGTGTATATGATACATTGGAGATCATCTTAGAGGGAAAGCAATAGTATTAAAGGGGAACATGAGAAAAGATTTCTGGTACAAGGTGGAATTTTAGCTGAGATTTGAGGACACAGAGAGGAGGAGAGAGATTCAAATGCCAAACAGGATTTTATGTTTGATTCTGGAAGTAACAAGAATCCTCTAAAATTTACTAAATAGGGGACAGATGGTAACATGGTCAGACCTGTGCTTTAAGATCACTTTGGCAATTTGAGTGGGAAAAATACTTGAAGTGGAGAGACCAAGCAGACTTTATCAATAGCTCAGGCTAGAGGTGATAAAGACCAGCTCCAGAGTGGTGAAAGT
This sequence comes from Monodelphis domestica, assembly GCF_027887165.1. NCBI lineage: Eukaryota > Metazoa > Chordata > Mammalia > Didelphimorphia > Didelphidae > Monodelphis > Monodelphis domestica. The sequence continues at coordinate 442,596,191 of NC_077227.1, read as the reverse complement.
GTAAGAAGGGAGAAAGAAAGGGAGCATGTATTATTAAGATAAAATCAACAGAATTTGTCAAAAGATTAGATATGGGGCAGAGAGGAGAAAGTGAAGAGTAGAGGATGGCACTAGGATGTAAGCCTTGGCAACTAGGAAGATGGTGGTACCCTAAATGATAATAGGAATGTTGGGTGGGAAGGGGATAATGAATTCAGTTTTAAATATGTTGATTTTAAGATGTACACTGGACTTCTAATTGGAGATGTCCAAAAGGTAGTTGGAGATTCAACACTAGAAGTTAGGAGAGAAAGAAGTGGATAAAGAGATGGGAGAATCATGTGCATAGAGATGATAAGTGAATCTGTTGGGAACTAATCAAATCACCAACTGAAATACTATAGAAGGAAAAGAGAACTCTGAGGACAGTTAGTGAGCATAACTTGGATTAAGATCCAGCAGAGACTAAAGCTTGACCAGACAAATAATAGGGGAATCAAGAGTGATCCATAATGTAAAAACCTAGAGAAAAGAAAGTAGCAAGAAGAATAAGGTGGTCAGAGACTGCAGAGAGTTTAGGAAGCATAAGGATTGAGAAAAAGACATTGAATTAGGCAATTAAGTTATCAATGGTAACTTTGGAGAAAGTAGCTTCCTTTGAATGGATGAAGTCTAAACTTAGACTATTGACAGTTAAGGAGAGAATGAGAGGAAAAGAAATCGAAATGGAAAAGGAGAGAAAGAAAGAATGATAGCTAGCAATGAGTAAATAAGGGTTTTTTTGAGGATGGAGAGAATCTAAGCTTGTTTTAGGTAGTAGGGGAAGCAGCCAGTAGACAACTAGAGATTACAGATTAATGAGAGTGGAAATAAGAGAAAGGAATGGAAAAAAAGGTTAAGGAAAGGAGGAAGCACTTGTTAAGTACCTACAATGTACCAAGCACTGTGCAAAGTACTTTACAAATATTTCATTTGATAGTGGTACAATCCTCTTGAAAAGACAGAATGGAATAGAACCACTTGTGCATATAGAGGGAAGAAGGTCTACCTCTTAATGTGAGGTGGGGGGGGGGGTGAAGAAGTAGATAGTGAGGTCAGGCATCTAAATAAGGTAAAATGAGGAAAAGAAAAGAGGGAGCTTTCAGTGAATGGTCTCAATATTTTCAGTAAAATAAGAGGTAACCAAGGTTCTGAGCTGGTAATTAGGAGGCCCATGGAACTGAGAGAGAAAAAGATTTAAGCCGAAAGTAAGTTTGGTACTGCTAGATCAGGCATTCCACAGAGCACAGTTCAAGTGTGAGTAGGACATTGGGGGATCTGGTTGAAGTTGATGAGAATTTAGAAGGGGATAGTTTTAGTAGATCCAGGAAAAACGGTATAGTGACAACTGAAAATTCAGAATCCCTATGATAGGGATAGTTTAATGTAATGGGAGGAAGCTAATCACTGGAAAAAAAAAACAAGAAAAAGAATTAATACAAAACAGTAGCCTAGGTAAGAACATAAATTACTGCTCAAAATTTCCTACTTAAAAAAAGTCTTTCATTGCATGGGACATTTGCATAGGTTTTTAGTTAATATTAGCAGAAATAATACAAACTCTTATGTAGCATTATTATGCAGATTATTAGTGCTGAACTTTGGAATAATTTCATCATGTAATTGATATACCTTACAGTGATAAGTTTAAGGTAGAAAGAATCTTCAGAATGGACAAAATATACTTTGCAAAAATATTATGTCTGTCTACACCTTTTGCTAGCAATGTGTAATTTATTAAAGTACTCTAGAAAACTTAAGAAAAGCAATTCAGATAAATGACTGATTGCATTTCCAAGGCTGAATATGTGATTTTGCAACAACCTGAATTGATTTACCAGCATTTGGCAATTTTTGCCCTCAGACTAAGGAAAGTTCCATTACATGCAGCCACATGTTTTTTGGCAGTAAATACACCCTACAGCATATGCCAAATAAATTCCAAACTAAGGATCTTTTCATCAGTTTTCTGATGGAGCATGATAACATTCTCTTTTTTCATGTGAGGCTTAATCAACTTGAACAAATACAGTTGTGGCTTTCTATAGTAGTAGCCACATGTATTTTTAAAGTTCAGAACTGATCCTACCTTATTTTTGTTTCTTTGTAAAAGGCGAGTTCAGAAAAGGAGAAAGTGATGGAAATTCATAATTTGGGCCCTCACAAGCATCAGATTTGCTTTTAAACTTAAGTGTTATTTGCTACTGAATTTAGGAGATTTCAGTCGTACATATTAGAAAATTTTGGATGACACAAAATTGAAAGAACATAAAGGTGTACTCCTTATTTAATAATAATAATATCTTACATTTGCTTAGGGCTTCATAGTTTTCAAAGCTCTTTCTCATTCATTTCTTCATTTCATCTTCTCAACAATCTGATGGAATTTTCTAGTAGGAATTGCTTATCCTCCTAACTTTTAAATAAACTTTACTTAGCTGGCAAGGAGATAGTTGTCAAATACAAAGCAACAAAAATGAGACCCAATAACAATTCTAGTCAGTGTAACAAATTCATGTGCCTTTCTCAGTTCCCCACATTAAGGTTTTTCCTACAGCCCAGTCATGGCACCCAAAGTTGTAAGCGAACTAAATGCTTTAAGCTCTATTATTCTCTGACTCCTCTCCTTGGCTTCACAAATTTGTTTTCCTCCTACTACATAGTTAAATTATCACAATTCCCAACACCCTCAGGGTGATATATATAATCCCAAATACAAATAGAAACAAATTCCTATAGGCTTCATGTTGTCTTAGGGCAGCTAGTTGGCACAGAGGAAAGAGACAGGAAGACCTGAGTTCACGTTCAGACTAGCTATGTGACCCCTGGGCAAATCACTGTTTGCCTCAGTTTCTTTATCTGTAAAGTGAATTGGAGAAGGAAATGATCCACTCCAGTATCTTTGCCAAGAAAACCTCAAATGGGGTCATGGAGAATTAGATTTGACTGAAAGCACTGAACAATAACAACACATTATTTTTTTCTTTATTTTGTTAAACATTTTCCAGTTGTATTTTCATCAGGTTCCTTCTACCCAGGAGTCTTGAATCAGTCCCAAGGTTGTTATTTTAATATCGCTGTCTTTATTTTATACTTGCAGGGTTGGGGGGGGAATCAAATGCAGAAAAATTAAGTGACTTGCCCTGGGTCACAGTATGGAGTAGAGCAAGGACTAAAAACCAAGTTTCCAAACACCTGGTGGAGTAGTCTTTCCATATACCATAATAATAAGCCCTACATGATAAAGTTGTATCATACCTTAAAAATCATAAAATATACAATTTCATTTTTAAAAAGACCTGTGTAATAATAGCATGGCATATCACAGATCTTTTGGCCAAATAAATTCTGTGCAACACATAGAATTTAATTACAACTTGAAAAATGACAGAAAAGAAATGCTCTTTAACTATCTTTCAGTGGAGATGTTTTACTCTTTCTGTATTATGATCCTTTTGTTTAGTACCTGAAAGCCAAAAGGACAGGGGGACAATTGTCTGCCTTTTTTTTATCCTGTGTTTATTCACTCATGATATATAAATTTCACAATTACAAAAAAAGTCTAGCAGCTCTGTATCATATTCATGATATTTTCCATTAAGACATCGATGTCATTTTCTTTGTTAACTAGGTACCACATATAGAAAATGTTATTACATTATTAGAAATGAATAATAATAATAATAATAATAATATGCAGAACAATGGTGATCTGGGACAATTAAAAAGATAGCTTGGCTTCTGTAACAAAAAGTTATGGTTTTGTATATTGAATTTGACGGTATTTGTGTGTAATAGAATATTATCCTAGAACCATAGCGTTTGAAGAATATTCTTCCATATATTTGTGATCTCATTGTTGTCAGTATTCCCTTCAGTGGTACATAACACTGCCCATCAATGCCCTCTCCATTCTGTTTTCCTTTGACCATTTCTGCCCATAAATTCTTTACAAAGAGTCCATTGAGTTTGGTTGGAGTTTTCCTTTGGATAGTAGAATATATTGAAAAGAATTTCATCTTCCATTTTTTTAATCTTATTTATTCAGACATAACCTCTCTGCTTCGCATAGCTGCAAGCACAATGACAGTGCAAATTAAACATTTTAATTGCAGTTTTGTTTTATTTAATTCTGTAAATAATATCCTCTAGAATAAATTATATTTTACATATTTCATTAGTATTTTAATAAAATGTTTTCAAAGAGACAAACTAGTTGAAATAGTACTTGAATAAGAAGTCATAAGGCCCAAGTTATTCTGAATCATGTAAATCAATCAACAAACATTTATTAAGTGCTTACTGTGTCTAGGCACTCTAATAAGAATATAGAGAAAAACAAAGGAGAGTCCTTGCTCTCCAGGAGATCATATTCTGATGGGGAAGACTTATACAAACAACTCACTCATTCTGACCTTAGGTAAGTTAACTTCTCCCCTCTGGACTAGAGTGCTCTCAGCTGTGTGACAACAGTGCCAGACATATTGGGATTCTGTGAAAGCCCCTGGGATATTGGCAACCACTTTTCTAATAAACTCCCCAGTGAATGTTATATAAATGCTGAATAGCAAAGCTGTATTAGGATTTCTGCCTAGGAGTGAACAAAGATAGCCACTTTTAGAAAGAAGACTGTTAAAATTTGAAGTCTTGGAGCATGCCTATGAATCAGTTTCATCTTAACGTGACTGTGCTTTTAAAGAAATGAGGCTTAGAAGGTGTGTGGTTTGGCAGAGGTTAGGTGGTACTTTAGCCAACAGTACTTACTGTGAGCCCTAAATTGTTCTTAGAAAGATACAAAAGAAATTGTCCTTCTCTCCATGAATCTCAGAATTAAAGTCAAGCATAATTTGGAAGGACAAGAATTAAGACCTGTTTCTATAATAATTCTAAGTCTTCTACTACCCACACCCTTACAAATCCCCTATGGAATATTTAGTTCTTTATGTGTTTCATACATACTTACACACACATACACACATACGTGTTATAGCTCTTTCAATATACTCATAAACATGTATGCAGAAAGTTAAGATTCTTCCTAAACTCTGTTGTATAGTGTTGGAGGGTGGACTTTAAATAGAGTAGTAATAAAAAAGCTTTGATGATTTTAATAGAGTATTCTTTTTTTCTGAGCAAAATACAGTCAGTGTAGCATATATGAAATTCTGATCCTAATATCACCTGGGAAATTAAATTTCTACATTTATTTAATAGAATACTGACACCTCAGTTATTCATATCCTTGACATTATAAAATTTTTAAATTATAATTTAGGGTTGACATTTGAAGAGAAGCTATCACAATCTACCTTTCCACTCACTTTCCCCAGTCATCAAAAAGAAACTTTTAGGAGAGGAAGGTCATAGAGGAGAGAAGGAGAAATACTACATCCTTATTTCCCAGATACTTAGTAGACTTCTCTCCACTCACATAGCCACCACTCTAATCACCACTCATCTGAACTATTGTAATTACTTAATCTCCGTGTTTGTCTGCTCTCCTCATGCTAATCTATCTTTCACAAAGCTACCAGCATAAAATTCCTAGAGTATAAGTCTGACCATGTATGTCATTTCCCTACTCAAAGACACTCAGATACTTTCCATCATTTCTAGAATATAATAGAAATTCCTCAACCTAGTATTTAAGTCTTCCCAGAGTTGAGCTCCTCTCTCTCCACCCAAATTTATTTCTTGCTATTCTCCTTCATTAACTCAGCATTCCAACTAAATTGGATTATTAGCTATTCCCTGAACCTGACAACTTAGGAGGACTATTGGTTCCTACTAGAAAACCCTTTCAGATTATCAGGAGAATTAAATGAAGGAATGAGTGAGAAAGCTTTGAAAACCATAAAGCCCTACACATATACAAAGGATTATTATTAATAATAAAGGGTACATGGAAGGCATTCAGTAAGTGTTGGATTGTACTGAATTGAATGAAATGACATTCTTAAGACTTTCCAAAATCTGAATATTGCTCATAAGTCTAGAGAAGGATACTGTGCATCAGAGAAAGGAGCAGATTTTCTGAAGGCTTCATAGCCAAGAGCAGAATTATGATTAAAAACAAGATGTACCAACTCCCTCTCTCATATTTTTTGCAACATACTATGCATCACATAACAGAGTAGCTCTCCCCACTGTATATAGTCAGTCCTTCTGTGTCCTTTCCCAAGAAGAACAACCTTGACTCATAGGTTATCCAATTTTCATATTTATAATCTGTATAATAATACTGTCATCAGGTAATTACATGATGATTATTCCAAATAAATAGATGTTGCCTTTTTATAGTATAGCAACTAAGTCTCTCTGTTTCTAATTCCAATTTTACTTCAGGTTCATTTATTAGATGATGTTAATTAAGCAACCACCTGTTTGACTCAGTATTCACCTGGCAGTTCCCTCCTCTTCGTAATAAATACATTTTATTGACATATTTTACTTAAATGTTTATGTCAATTGGTACTAGCTATCTTTTAAAAATCAAGATCATTTAAATTAAGAGACCTCAAGCCCAACTCAGAATGTCAGAGATTTTTAATGGCCCATGAATTCTTTGAGGTGATGTATTCATACATCCAGTATTGACTCTTCTAAAGTATTAATAATTCTACCAGTAGTATGAACAAATGAGTGAGCTCATCCATGGAATTATCATTACCACATCTGGTTTGTGTTCTTCTATTTCCTCAAATGAATATTGTTTGTGACAAATGATTGAAAGCAACATCAAACTTCTCTTGCTGGCCTTATAGCCCTACTTCTGTGTAATTAACCTTTGCATATATAGAATTCCCATTAGAATAAAAGTAGCTGAGTTTGTGTTCCTTAGCTAGTGTTGATGTGGAAGTCGTTTTAGGATTTTTTTTTCCTTTTAGCATTCACAGACTTCTGTAACTGTTAAAAGACTTTTAAATTAATATGATACCACTGGAAAACATTATCAAAAAAAGAATTTGTTGTCTTTGTTCTGACAGATATAGTAATTGACCAAATACTTTTACTAATCATTCACTGTGTTCCAAGTACTGCACTAGGTTCCAAGATATAGATAAGAATAGAGCAAACACTACTCTAGGAGCCATCACAGTTTAGTGAACTTGTGTTGTATTCAATTCAATACATGTCACAACTACATTAGTGCAGTTTTACTTTTTCTTCATAATAACCTTTTATGACTAACTCTGTAGATGACTCTAAAAGAAATACTGTTATGCCCTTGGAGTTTCAAGACAATTCAGCAACATATAGAAGTACTAGGAACACAAAAAGCAGCCTCATCTTCAAGAAATTTATATTCGATTCAAAAGATAAAATATACATATATACACAGGTAAACAATTACCAAGTAATGTGAAAAAGAAGAACTAAGGGGAACAAGGAAAGTCAGAAAAGTGGCACTTGAGATCTGAAGTCTATGGTAATTGAGGACAAAGATAGTAAAAACTGAGTAGTTAGTTCTGTATTGCACTCAATTCAATACATATTCACAACTATAATACAATTCAAGGGTGGTTTTTTTTTTGTATTAACCTTTCATTTCTGACACCTATAAACTTTTTTTAAACTGGGAACTAGAAGACTGAAAGAAGATAGAGGTGGAAGAAAGAGGGAGGTCCTTCCATGTACAAAGTATGACCTGTACTATATTTAGCTTGTTGAATTCAATTCAAGAAACAACTAATTTGACATGAATGTAGTATTCCTTAAAAGAAGTAATACAAAATAAGGCTAAGAAGGTCAATTAGAGCCAAATTATAGAGGTCTTCAAAATGCCAGTTGGAGAAGTTTGTTTTATTACAGGGATAATGGAAGCTTATGAAGTTGTTTTGCAGAAAAGTGATGTGATCAGATCTATGTTTTAGAAATATCATTTGGCAGCTGTAGCAAGGAAGGGTTGGAGAAGGAAGAGCCTGGAGGTAGGCCATTATAGTAGTCCAGGAGAAAGATGATGAGGGCTTGAACTAGAATGGTGGCTACTGAATTGAAAGGAGGACAACAGATATGAAAGGGATTGTGGAAATAAAATTGATAGGATTTTGGCAGCTGATTAGACAAGGGCTTATTAAAGAGGAAGAAAAATCAAAGATGTTCCTTGGCTGCTTAGATAACTAGAAAGGACAGATTTAGGAAGAAAAATAATGAGTTCCAATTTTTCCATGCTAAATTTGAAGTGCCAACTGCAATTGCAGGCAAAAATGTCCAGTAGTCAATTGACAGTCTAAGACTAAAAATCTGGAAAGATATTAGGGTTAGATATATAGATTTAGGAACAATCTGCTTATCATTAATAATTGAGTACAAGGGATCAGTGAGACTCAGGAGAGAGAAAAAAAAAGACTCAATAAAAAGCCTTAAGAACCACCCTTCCTTAGTGTACAAAAAGGAATAATAACCTAGAAAAGGACTCCAAAAAGTAGATCAGAAAGGAAAAAAATCAGGAAGAAACAGATCATAGAATCAAAAGAAAAGTATAACAGATAGTTTCAGAAGTTACAAAGAGATCAAGGAAGATGAAGAAAGGCAATCAGAAGAGGAAATTAGAGTTCTTCAAATGAAGAGAAACTTGAGGCAGCAAAAATAATTAGGAAACTACCAATCAAGACCTAAACTAGGGTTGTGGTTTTATGAACAGAAAGAAGGAGTATGATGTAAGAAATTGGGAAGTAGAACTCACAAAATTTGGGAACTGTTTGCATGCTTGGAGTAAGGGAGAATGAGAAATCAAAGATGGCAGCAAGGCCATGAAAATTTGAGTAACTGTGAAAGATGATGGTGCCCCTCAACAATAATAGGGAGATTTAGAAGATTAGTAAATTTGGGACAGAAAAGATAATCCAGATTATAATTCACCCTTAATACTCATCTGGGTCACTCACTCTAAAATGAGATGGGGCTTTTACCCACCAGTTACTACTCCCATGTTTTCCAGTCCATTCTCTTTGCCACAGCCATGGGGTGGCCTAAATTAGGCAGAGGTTCTGGGCATAACCATGATGGCACTTGGCAGCTACTTAAGGAAGTAGTTTATATTATATCTGCTCTAAGAAGATAATACCAAGCTCAGAACCATGAAGCTTGGGAGCTTGCACAGCAGAGAGAGATTGGAATATTGGACGATATTAGCATGTATAGTTGATTGCTGGAGTTAGGTCCATGATCCTATAATTCTATAAGGTCAGTTTGTAAAGCCTGCCTCCCCAATACCAACATCCCCAACTTTATAGAAGCCATCAATGGAAGATAGGTATCCGACTAGCTAATTGGACTGTCCTTACAACCACATATATTCTTCATCTGCTTTATTTTTCCTATGTGAATTTCTAGAGGAAAATTCTTTTGAGTGCTTATTTAGGAACCTGTGCAATGTTCAAGGGATTGATGTTGTTAGCATGCTATCTGTAAAAAGGAACATCTGGAGAACATGTTTTACCCTTGTTACAATCTGCAAAGAATCCAGACTGCAAGCCACCCAAAAAGCAATGGAGAAAATCATTGTGGGAGCAAATACCTTGCCACTGATAAACTGCTATGTTACAAAAATGAAAAATAAAAACAGGTAGATATCCCACATGTTTGCTGGATCCCATGTGATTTTAAGAGCCCTTTGCTGTTTCTAAGAGCACAAGGACAAGAATTCACCAGGATGCAGTATAATCTGTCCTTATCCACCTCTGTGAGACCCCAGATAATTTAGTATTTGGCACCATGGGACTTTGAGTGTTAAAACCTATGGACAGACCTTTTCTAATTATGCTACATTAAGTACCTAATAAGCTCTAGCTATAAAAACAGCACATTCTCTTCCATTTTATTGCTTGGAAAACTAAAGCCCAGGCCATGGAAGGTACTATTGCCAAAGCCAGAATGTCAGTTTTGCTCATTTTTTTCTTGATGCTGCCGTCTTTATGCAGGAGCAGTATATCCCCCAGTGACAGCTAAAACACATTTGTTTTCTCTTCTTGCATGATTTCTGTATTCTCTGTGGTAACCCAGAAGACTTAGAGAAGTAGATTAGTCCTTCATTGCCTGTTATAGTAACTGCATGAATGTCACTGAAAAGGTCAAGCACTTTTATAGTGGAGGCATTCATTTGAGCACAAGTTAACCTTTATGATAATAACGTATTTAGGTGTTCAACCTAATTCTTAATTAAAGAACATTCTCAATTAAACAGTGTTCTCATACTAACATTGAATTGATGTTTAAGGAACAGGTGATTGCTTTTGAATTTTTTAAAAATTCTCAGACCAGATAAAATAATACTCAATGCTCCATTTATATTCTGTGGGCAGTTTCTCTTTTACCACAAATGTATTGATTCAAACGCATTTTACAACTAGAGCTGATTTCATTAACCAAATTCTGTGGGGAAAGAAAGCAAGGCTTAAAGTGCCTAGGTATCTTAGTATTGTGATCGTGTCACTTTAAAATTAGAATTAAAATACTAACTGAAAGAGAAAAGACCAGTTGCAAAAGAGTCTTTTTCCAGGTCTCTTGTTGAATATAAATTAATTTTTACATATAATATTTTATATATTTTTATATTTTATATATAATATTTTATTGTCTTAAAAATGTTACTTCTAAAGTTATGCTATTCTTGGAATTATTTTTAAAAGTTGGTATTGAAAGAAGGAAAAGACAGATAAGGTATTTTATAAAAGGCAGATGCATGGCTTTGCAAAAAAACGTGGCTCATGCATGGAACAAAAAAGAAAGGTTCCAAAGAGTGTGGGGAACAGATATAAGGAGACAAATGGAGTTCGGGGGGAGGAAGGGGGGGGGCTGGTTTCTGTCTCCTCTTGCAGGGGAAAAAATAGACTTTCTGTGGGAAGCCATTTGCCCTGATCCTATGATTTCTTGTTCCCATAAACCTAGTTCCTGTGTTCCAGTAGCCTAATAGATTTCATCTTTATTGAGAAGAAGCCAACCTGAGCCAGATATCTGTCTGTCAACAAGTGAAGCTGTAGCCATTTTTGGCTGGACCTATTAGGGTGACTTCACGATCACCTCCACCCAATCTAATTCAGCTGAACTATAAACTCGTCCACTGAAAATATTTTGGGGGGCCAGTAGTCAGGAAATCTAGATAGGGTTTTGGGATTTAGGCAGTCAGTGTAGAAGTAAGGAGCAACAAGACCAGATGACAGATCCACAAGGATCTCACAGATTACAGGGAGGAGAAATAGAGAAACTAGTGTTTAGGGAAACCTACCTGGCCCTCCTTCATTTCCCTGTGTTGAAATATTCAATAAACCCTTTTTATAAAAGCAACAGCAGTCAGATTGCAGTTTACCAGTCAATCAGCTAGTGAGACCTACCAGACAAGGCCTACAGCCTGATACAGACAGAGCAGAGTCCTTGATCAAACTATCATCAGTCCAGGCCAAGTAATTTACTTATCTCAGTGTTAATCCAATGATTTATTAATTTTTCATGTATATTTTAGGGAATAAAGTTAGGATAATTTTTAAAGCCTTACCTGCCATCTTAGAATTGATACTAAATATGGATTCCAAAGTAGAAGAGCATTTAGGACTAGGCAATGGTGTTCAGTGACTTGTCGCCAAGCCTGATTCTCTATCTGCTGAACCACCTAGAAGCCCCACAATTTTTTTTCACCAGTGCCTCTGAAAATGAAGATTAAGAGACCCCAAAGGAAGTTTCATGGACTTAAACTTTAGGGAGAAATTTAGCATATTAATGCTTGCTCATATCTTGAGTTATCATGCTGGCTGTTGCCACCATCTCTTAGAGTTCACTTTTTCATTTCTTCATTCAATAAGCATTATTAACTATCTACCATGGTGCCTTACACATCTCTTTTTTTATTATGCTGTCAATGTGGAGAGCTCCCAGGAACTTATCTATAACGATGTCTTAGTTGCCCTGGTCACTACTAGTTAAATGACTCCCCTAGGTCACACAAATCGAATGTACCAAAAATAAGATTTATATCTAGATAGATTTTATATATTCCAGAGGCCAAAACAGGGCATTTATGAATTAATCCATTCTACATCTCATCTTGCACATATTATGTGCTGAAGGTGCCAGATACCAGGCCCTGTACAAATCATTCTACAAATAAATCATTTGGCCCTTATAGCAATTCTGGTAGATAGGGGATATTATTATCCCCATTTTGCAGTTGGAGAAACTAAAGCCGAGTGATTTGCCCAAGGTCACACAGCTAGTAAATGTCTGAACTTGGATTTTAACTCAGTTCTTCTTAACCCCAAGGTCATTGAAATGAGGCCCTATTATGTGTATAGCTTGATAATATTTTTAAAAATAGGATCAGTTCCTCTTGGGTTCTTGAGTAGGAAAATGGCATCATTATCAGAGGCAGGTGAAACAGGCAACAGTACACCCATTGAAAGGAATAAGTGTACGTCAAGTATAGTTTACTGGCAAGGAGAATACGTAATATAGGGTGTTGGCCATGTTAATAGAGATCCACAGATAGGATTTCCTGACTCCAAGGCTCGCATTCCATTATGTAATAATTATAGACATTCTATAATTTTGATTTAGTAATTCTGCTATTTGCTTATACCTACAAATCAAGTTTGAGAATTTATCATTAAACTATTCTTGTCATTATACTTTGATCCTGAGTAGAAGGAAATGGACATTTGACCTGATAAACTTAGGTAAAGTCTCCTTTTTTTTAAAGAAATGTTTCTTAATGAGTATCATTCTACAAAGAATTACTAGTGCATTAATTTGTATCCTGGCTGAGGAGAGTTTTTCAGCATTTTCCCATTAACAAATGTTTTCTTCGATATTTATTCATTCACCAAACATTCAGTATTCCGTATTCAATGCCTTTTAATTAAGCATTTGATGCCTTTCTTCAAGGAAGGTGTTACTGTATCAGAAAAAACAGTGATGACCCCATTGATTGAATCCAATATCTAATATGTAAAAAATGAATACTTAGAAACTGGGTATTTTGATTTGGTTTGGGTGTAAGTAGAGTTGGGTTGACAATATAAATGAAAAGAAAGTAAGTTATGATGTTACATATTATATTATACTTATTATGTATGTAACTTTTTAATGTTAAGTTCTTCAATATTTTTATAACTGCATAAAAGATTAATGGAAAAGTTCATTTGAGATATAAGAATCTCAATATTCTCATTGCTATTTTTAACATATATTTTAATTTATTTGCATTTAATTTACTACTTCCCTGGAAGAGTGTCAGCTGAAATTAGGCTAGCCAATTGAAAAAGAAAAAAACAAATAAATGTCATGTAATAGGAATGATTAATTGTCATATATCTTGCAATGTCAATTTGGACAGGTCAATATTAGTGTAAGATGGGCAACAATAATTTTACCTGCTCTGATCCAAAGAAGCTAGATTTCTTTCTGCTCATATTGTGAATCAAAGTAATACATTCATGGATTTTAAAGGGGGGGAAATGGAGCTAATTATAGATAGTTTGCCATTATGACAATATTAATAACTTTCTTTTTAATTTTTCAACAGTTCTTAGTGGTCTCTGTTCTAATGACTGCCCTCATAAGATAACAGTAAGTAAAATCAACTATCACTTGTAATTATTGGTATGAAAATACAGTTTAGAATAGCTCATTTAAATAGTAATTTAAAATTTGCAAAGTGCTTTTCATATATTATTTAATTTGACCCTCACAAATTTTCCTAAGACCAAATAGTGTTAAGTACTAGTATGGCCATTTTTCAAATAAGATAACCAAGGCTTTACAAAATTAAGTGATTTCCCCAGGATCACACCAACATCAGACAAATAAAATGGGTTTGTCAAATAATAGTCAAATAAATACATAATAATAACTAAAATTTTTGTAGTACTTTTAAATCTGAAAAGTCTTTACATATATTCTTAATTGTTCCTTACTATATAACACACACACACACACACACACACACACAACCTTTATACTTTATATGAAAGTGATCCCAAAAGAAGTTTAGGGACTTGGCCAGGATTCCACACTATTAAATATCTAACATAGGTTTTGAACCAAGGTTTTCTTAACTCTAAATCCAGCCCCCCATCCTCTTGTTCCACCTAGATATAATTTAAGCTTTCCCTGGTACCCAAAAATTTCCTGCCTAACAAATAAATCACTTTCTTTCCTATACTTTAGAAATATCAGATTTTGAAGTAAATAACATGGGATATTATTGGTTACTTTAATTATTTAAAAACATTTTCAAGTGAATGTCCCAGGAACCAAAGAAAGGGCTTTGTACGTCTGCGCACAGAGAAGGAAATTTCCCAGCACAGGTACTCTTGAAGCATAATCAGACTACCTGTGGAAAAGTGCCTAAGAACTTGGCTGTCCCCATGACTTGTAAAGTTTATTTGTAGTTTTACATTTACAACTAAATGAGTTCATTGGGTCCTAGATTTAGATTCATCAGAGACCTATTTGACAGAAAAGAATATTGGGCCCAGGGAGAAGTGATGAGCCTGAAGTTCACCCAAATGCCTAAATTGAGCCCAGTTCTTTGGGTTCCAAACTTAGCATGTTTTCCTTCATACCCAGACATTACTCTTTTTTTTCCTTTCTGATTTTTAGCCATTTCTCTACTCATTAGCATATCCATCAAAAGACCCAACAAAGGGAAGAAGAGGAGGTAAAATCCAGCCAGTTGTCTTGGTTACTTATTCTCCTATATAGATGAGTTTATGATGAGGAAGTCTCTAGCTCTCAGATGTGTTGTATTAAGAGTTTTTTTTTTCTTCTGTATCCATTTTCCTTTTTCCTATGCTTCTTTTTATATTTGCATATATAAAGTATTTCTCCCTTATGCAGGCCAGCCTCCAAATAAACCTGAATACTCTCTTGAAATCATTTTGAAAGTCACATCAGTAAAGTCCAATTTGCAAAGCTGCTCCTAGATTGATTATTCTGACAGTTTAGTTCCCTCAGGCTTCTCAGCAGTTGATACATTTGCCTCCCATTTATCCATTTATGACTTTCTTTGAGGTTCAGATCCTGTTGAACTGCCCTTCACATTTTTCATTTTCCTTCCCCAAAGATATCATAGATCACAACTAGAGTGACAGGCTCAAAGGTGGGAAATGTACAATATACTTCCCCAGTGTTATGTCCATCAAGTACATACCCACTTCTGAAATTATTTACGTCCTAAGAGTTTGCCTTCTTCATATTGATTTTGAGTAATTCCATTATGTTACAAAGTGTCATCACGCTAAGTAAGACCCTGAATGATAACCCCCCCCAACCCGCCCAGGAAAAAAAAAAAGCTGGTATACTATATTGATTTTTTCACTACTAGGGTTAGTTAATAACCTCAGGAAAACCTAGGATTTTGCATTACTCCATTATAGACTGAGATCAGTGAATTGGGTACCATACCGTTCTTCTCCAAACAAGTATCTAGTATGCTTCCCATCCTGTTTAGTATTATTGCTGGTTAACTGAGCTACTCCCAAGGGGAGCTCACTCTGAGCAATCCTCAAATTTCCTTGTAGTCTCAGAAGAGAAAAATAGTCCTTTCTTTTATGTTCTCTGAGACATCTTGATGGTCTAAATCAATTGTTTCAATCTGTTGCTCACCCATACTGTGTATGTAGCAAAATAAAATAAATTTTAAGTCTTTGTTGTTTTCAATAAGAGGCATTTCTCAGGCTGAACCAACATGGTATGTTTAGCAACTCGCTGACAAATTATCTCAGATCACTTTGTTTTGTCTGTAATGAATGCTGTGATTTGATTATTTTCCTTACTTCACCATCCCCTCTACAGTGGACAGAACGCATGTGTCTGAAAGTTGGAATCATCATGCTATTTCCAAAAATAAGAATCTCTCTACAGCTCAAAGTCCTTTTGTTTGTGATACTCACACTTCATTGTGCTGAATTATAGTAAAAATAAAAAAGCAGAGACTTGGGCATTCTTTTATTCCATCTGCCCTTTACATCTCTTTGGTTTCCTTGGTCTAAGGGAAAACTATATTGAGGTGTTCAGAGAAAAAAATGCACATTAAAGAAAATAAGAGATTTTATGTATTATCTTGCAGAAGTGAGTGAGAAGCACAGCAGGTAAATATTGGATGAACAAAATTGGAAAATGCAGCCAACACTCCCGAAAGCAAATAAACAAAACACTCTATGACCTCTAATGGCTAAACTCACATAAGAAAAATGGGCACTTTCTTGTGAGAAAATAAAAGACCATTCTAGCCATCATGTTTTTTTTTTTACATCATAAATTCTCCCAGTTTGCTTTCATGTATTCTTTCAAGATTAATTACTGTGATTCTCTGCAATACTTATGTGTTTTCTTGTCCAGATTATTCATAGACAAGGACAATAGTTTCATTTGGTTTCAGTTATAATTGTAGCAAGATTTTTAGGCAAATTCTTTGGAAAATAAAGCTCAACTTGGAAATGTAAACTCCTACCACCATTTACCAGATCATAAAAAAAGTTAAGATAGCATCTACAAGAGTTTAGGGAGGAACAGCATTAGTCAAAGTGACCCTGGCCAATATAAAACAACTAGTAATCTAAATAGACCATCTAAACCACAATGCATCAAGATGACACCCAATAGCATTAGAAGTGAGCATCCCAAATATCCATGCCCATGACTCAAGGATTTCACTTCTGTGGATCCACAAAAGACTTCATTGAAAACAGAAAAAATCCTCCACATCACAAACAGTGTCAGCAGCACTTTTTTGTGGAAGCAAAGTAAATGCCCATAGTTTGGGGAATGGCTAAACAAATATGGTACATGAGCATAATAGAATAAATACTACTTTGCATACTACTATAATGATGAAGAAACTTGTTATCAGAGCCAAGTAAGCAATATTCACAATGACTATAAAAAATCAGAAATGAATGTTACAGAATTGCAAAAAATTAGCATGACCCCAAAGAAGAGATTATAGAAGACCCCCTCACCACTCCTTTGCAGAGGTGGGAGGTCCACAGAGATGAAGCACTGCATACGTATTTTTAGACCTTTTCTCACGTATCCATCAATTTGGGATTTTTTCTTCCCTCTTTTTCTTTTTTTTTCTTTTTTAAAAATATTTTTTATAGGATGCCCCTGGAGGAAAGTACATACTGGGAGAAAGTCTAGTGATTCAAAACAAAAGATATCAATAAAATTTTATTTTAAAAGTGACAGTCCATAGATAATGGCACAGACCAAATAACAGACTCCCTAAAAACTCTAAGAACAACTCAGTTGCTCAGAAGCAAACAAGCAGCACAACTAAAAGTCAAGTACAAGTGATTTGATTTCAGAGTCTCAGAGGCCTCTTGAGTAAGTCATGAAATGAGCTGGAAACACCTTTCTTATATCCCCTTCAGAAGTTTTCAAACAAATCTTAAGAAACCTGGGCAATCTTCTATTCCCTCTGCAGGCAGGCTAAATTGTATAATTATCATGGCACTGACATAGGAATGAGGCTCTTGGTTTCACACAGTCAGAATATCCCTATCAGCCTGTTCCTTCCCCTGAGAAGGTATTACATGTCATGGCTTTTTTTGTAATAGACTTTTAAGAATATTAAACTCCTGAGAGACTATATCCAAAAACAGCACAATGTGGCCTAATCCTACTGCTGAGCTTTTCCACTTACTCTGGGAAATGTGTTAACTCTTTCAGGCCACTGTCTTAAGAAAATAGCAGCTAAGAGGCACAGTGGATAGGGGATTGGATCTGGACTCAGAAAGACCTACATTCAAATCCTGCATTAGGCACTCACTTAGCTGTGTGACCATAGGAAGGTTTAAAACAACTCTCAGCCTCAGTCTCTTCATCTGTAAAATGGAGATAATAGAACCTACCTTACAAGATCATTTTAAAAATCAAATGAGATCTTTATAAAACTGTGCAAATATGTGGGGGTGGGGTGGGTGGGGGTGTGTGGGTGAGAGAGAGAGAGAGAGAGAGAGAGAGAGAGAGAGAGAAAGAGAGAGAGAGAGAGAGAGAGAGAGAGTCATTAGCAACTCCTGTACCAGGGATTTGAAATTTAAAGTATTGTGTGTCATAAATCTTTGACCTTTCCCTGAGAAGGGACCTTTCCTGATCACTTCCCCAGCTTGTTCAGATCCTTTGCAGCAGGAGGCAGACCTGACACCTCTGTACGCCTCATTGCAGGGAATGCCATCAGCCTGAACAAAGGGAACATGGCAGCCCTTATATGTCTCCACTGACACTCCCCTTTGTGCTGGTTTTTCCTCCTATGTGTATCTCTAGTTGTTCCTTCTCAGTCCCTTTTTCTCATTCTTCACACATGTCATAACTATGAACTGAGCCTCCCATAGAACTCTGACCTGGACCCTCTTCTCATTCATAGGTTCCTTCCTCCTTTCTACAGATAATTCTGTATAGAATCTACACTGGAGACAACTAAGTGGCACCACAGTTCACTAAGCACAAAGCCTGGAGTTGAAAGACCCAAGTTCAGTTCCAGCGTCATACATTTATTAACTATGTGACTTGACAAAACTCTTTACCTCTCAATTTCTTTATCAAATTAAGTTGATAACCTTATAACCCCAGAGTGTTATAAGAAGCTGATATTTAAAGTGTTTTGCAAACCTTGAGGTGTTCCATAGTGCTGGCTGTTTTTACAACATATTCCCAGATCTTTGTATCCAGTTCTACCCTCTCCTCAGCTATGCTCACATACCACCAAGTGCCTCATAGGCTTCTCCAACTGAGTGTCTCAAAATAAGCATGTTTAAAACAGAATTCATTCTCTTTTTATCCAAGTCCTCCCCCTTACCAACTTTCCTATTACTGTCGAAAACACCAAACTCCTAGTCATCCAGTCTCACAATCTCAGTGTCATCCTCAGCTTCTCAGTCTTACCCTACATATCTAATCTGCTGCCAGATCTCATAATTTTTCTCTTTACAACATCTTGGGCCTCTGTCTCCATTCTCTCCTCTCTTGGCTACCACCCTAGTTCAGACCCTTATTATCTCTTAACTTGACTATTGCAGTTGTTTTCTTTTTCTTTTTCCCCATGGAAGTATCTCTCTGATTTTCATGAAGATCAGAATTATCTTTAAAAAAAAAATTATAGACCACATTAGTGAAATCTATCTAGTCATGTGTAATATTTATTGACTGTCTACTACATATAAGGCTCTGTGGTTTGTAAAGAAATCCCATAAATTATCCGGTTCTTAGATATGGGTAAATTTCATATTTTGATTGTCCAAACAATAAGAATCCAGTCTCTTTCCCTTCAAAAATGACTCTGCTTAGTGCAACTAGGTGGCTCAGCAGATAGAGAGCCAAGCCTGGAGATGGGAGAACCTGGATTCAAATGTGAACCACAGATACTTCTTAGCTATGTGTCCCTGGGCAAATCATTTAACCCCAACTGCCTAGCCTTTATTGCTCTTAGAACCAATATTTAGTATTGATTATCAGATAGGAGGTAATAGTTGTTTGGTTTTTTGGGGGCGGGAAGGAGGGGGAGTTAATGACTGCTCTATGTGTACTTCCCAAGCTGAAGTAGTCCAAGAAACAGAACTGGCATTATGCCTTATACATTGTTGATGCTTCATATTTGTTGAATTCAATTTGATATGTTGATCTAGACTCGAAAAACTACAAAACAACATGCCTCTCCTTTATTACCTTTGAGGGCTATTATGAAAGGTATGGCTTTTTGAAGGTCTTCAATTTGGAAGAACACATTTTGATTCAGCTCAATGCTTTCAGCACCCCAGGTTCTATTCAGGGTCACCATATAACCCTTACCTCCCACTTCTTTTGCTTCTGGTTTTATTCAGTATGCCTTTGTAGACTGTAAGAAAGAATACATGATTATTCTTCCATACAGTTAATTCCCTAGTCATTCTGTGCATAGAATGTCATTTTGATTCAAATGACTCCATATTGGACCACTGACCTTCATTTTATCTTAGCTAGGGGAACTTTACTCTTCAGATTTTTAATTCATTGGAACAGATACCTGCAAAATTATAAGCTTGTTTCAAAAATGTTTACATTTCATGTGAGCACATGTCCATATTTTGGTATAAATTACAGGAGTTCATTTTTAGATTTATGGTTAGCTTTAGGCTAGGTTGTAGCACTTTTCCTTGTTATTCTTTATTCTAAAGGTCACTATCAAAAAGGCAGGTGCCCAAAATCAAATGTAAAAATTTTTTAAGTAATATGCAGGTCCACTATAATGTCTTTTGGATTGGTGGGATCCATCTGTCTATCAGAGGCTACAGGGTAGATGAGAGAGTTGGTCATAGGGCACAAGAGCTGACATTTAAACAGTATTTTTATGGTTCACAGAAGGCTTTGTCATCTCATTTGGCCAGATTACTGGGGGAAATGGCATCACTTCTGGCTCCTAAAGTCAAGAATATCCTCCAGGACAGAGAATGAGTGAGGAGAGAAAATTGAGGTGCTCCAGGGCCCACCAAAGAAAGAAGAAAAGAGCACAATGTCCAAGAATATTAACCCTGAGTAGCTAAGAGAAGAGCCACAGAAACACAGAGGCCAAGGAAGTAATAAAGTCCATATGGCTAGCAAATTAGTAGGTATGAATAATGGCACCTGGTTATGATGAGCAGTGGGCAAGGAAAGGGAAATAGAGTTATCTCTGGCATGCACCACTTAACTCACTCAGGAGTACACACTATGATCCTAGATTGATTGATCCAAGGGGCCTTGACTTTGAAAAATGCTGTCAATCAATCAGCAAGTGTTTATTAAGTAACTACTATGTGTAGCATATAGTGCCACTACCTACAAAACAAAACAGAGCCCTTGGGCCTGCTTTTAATAATCCTGGGGCTCCTACATGCAGCATAAAGACCCAGGAATAATAATATGACTGGGCTGGAGCCAGAAGCATAGTCATATATGCGGGATGAGGCACAGGTTGCTGAAAGTTGAAGGAAAAAAATAACAGAACTAAATATTCAGATCATGTACACTGAAAACCAGATTCAGTTCAACAGACTGTTACAGCTAGAAAAGACCTTAGAGATCTACAGTATTCAACAATACTTCCCTACCTCTTTTTTATTAAAAACGGAAGCTGAGGCTATAGGAGGTTGAGTGGCTCATCCAAAATCTTACAGATGGTATATAGAAGAGCAGGACTTGATGCCAACTCACTTGTTTAGTGACCCACTATCCTCTCTATACCACACTCCCTCAATTTACTTCTGAATTAACTTTAAAACAGAATCACACAAGCCCAGTTCAAAACTCTCCTGAAAAGAACCTTCTCCCAAATACGTCTGGCAAGTGCTCATCCAGCTGTTGCCTAAAGTACAAAATATTTGGAAAATCCCAATGTTTAAAGAATTTCTTTTCACATCAAGATTAAAATTTCCACCCCACAACTTCTACCCATTGCCCTTTCTTTTATTTTTCTGTCTATTCCTTTTACTTTTTTTTTCAATTAAATATAGAGAAAATTTTTCGGCAATTGTTTTGTGATATTTTGTGATCCAAATTCTCTCAGTTTTTCTCCTTCTTTTCCCCCTCCCTGAAGCAGTAAATAATCTGATATAGGTTATACCAGTGCTATCATGCAGTACATATTTCCATGTTCCCCATGTTGGGAAAGAAGGCATACATCACACATACAAGAAAAAATTCATGTAGGAAATAAAGCAACAATGGTATGCTTCAATCTGCATTCAGACTTTGTCAGTTCCTTCTATGGTTGTGGATAGCATTTTTCATCATGAGTCCCTTAGAGTGGTCTTGGATCCTTACAATGCTGATAATAGTAGTTTAGTCCTTTACAGTTGATCTCTGTACAATATTTCTGTTACCATATACAATGCTCTGCTTCTGCTCATTTTAAATAAGTCTTTACACGTTTTCCAAAATCATCCTGTTCATCCTTTCTTATGGCTTATTAGTATTACATTACAACCATATTCCATAACTTGTTTGGTCATTCCCCATTTGATGGACATCCCCTCAGTTTCCAGGTTTTTTACCACTACAAAAAGCTGTCCTAAATATTTTTGTACATGTACTTCCTTTTCTTTTTTCTTTGATTTCTTTGAGGTACAGATCTAACAGTGGTATTGCTAGGTCAAAAGATATGTATGATTTTATGGCACTTGAGGAGTGTTTCCAGATTGCTCTCCAGAATGCTTCTATTTGTTCACCAAATGAACTCTTGTTGAGCCACTCTACTATGTTATATTTGTGAACTTGAATTTTTTAGCCCAAGTATAAGACATTACAATTATTATGATTTTCAGAGGTTATGATATTTGGCCTAATCATCTTATCTGTCTGGACCTTTTAGAATTCTGAGCCTGCCATTTGTTGTTTTGTCCATCCAGCTTTGTGCCATTTTCAAATTCATTATCATGCCATTTTTCCCATTATCCAACTCATTAATGAAAATCTTACAGAGAACTACACCAAGCATACTTCACAAGGGCACTCCACTGGGAACCTCTTTCCAAGCTGACAATGAACTATTAATGATTACCCTTTGGATGACCAATCAATTCCAACTCTACCTACCTGAATCCAGCCCATGTCTCAGTCTTTTTTTGTCAGTAATTCATTAAAGACTTTGTAAACTATTTTGCTAAACTCTAGATAGCCATTTACAACATTCCCCTGATATAATCATTAATCTAATAACTGTCCAAAAAGGAAATTAAGCTTGTCTGGTGTCTCATGTTCTGAACATGCTGGTTATGAATTATGTTGTCTCTTTGTGGTCACCAGTTTAATTTTTAGATGTTCACATACCATCTCTGGAAAAATAGTCTAAATTTTTTCCAGGAATCTAAACCAAGCTCACTGGTCTGTAATTTAAAGACTTTATCATATTCCGTTTTGGAAAATCAGCAAATTTTCCTCTCTCAAGTTCTATAGCACCTCTCTTTTCCATAATCTTTCAAAGAAAACTGACAATGTCTTGGCAATATTTTGCTTCTTGCTTTCAATGGAATGACATAGTTTTGTCTGTCTTTTTCAAATCAAATGGCCTGAACTCATCAGTACATTGGTGCTGTCTAGGCAGAATGGGAAATTCAAATAAAAACCATCCCTTCAGACCACATAGTAACTTAGAAAATGACAAACTAACATTATCTATGTTTTATTGTATTTTTATTTATTTTGTTAAACATTCCTCAACTTTTTTTAATCTTGTCAAGGACATTCACCTCTGCTGTACACCAGGCTGCCATTCATAACATGGAGTCACATATAATTTTACTCTTACATCTTTGTAGCCAATAAACTTGAATGACTACTGAATAGCCTTAAGTGTTAGACTTTTTATAGAAATTGCTTCACCTGAAAGTTAAAAATTGCTAGTGATTTTTATTGTATTTTCCTTATGCCAAAATATCTGTAGTAAGGTATTTTTTTTCTTTAACTTCCTAGTGTTTTCTAATTGCCTGTATGCTTGTCAAAGCAATCTGGCTCCTGCAGAAACACTGACAAGGCCTTGTTGCTCTGAGGACACGTTCTGGCTAACTGCCAAACACTCTGGAAGTTTGCCCCTTTTTAAAGGGAAAAAAAAAAGGTCAAGTTGTTTTGTGTCATCGGTAAAGAAGAAAAAAATAATGTAATGATGTTATGGACCATACCTGCATACTGTTCACCTTATCAAATCAATCCCCCCCCCCCTTCAAGTTCACACTCTTCAGGTCTGCATGAATAAAAACCCAATGAAATGACTGATGAACATTTCAAAAAGCTTCCTAATCACCTCAGCTGAATTTTTGTCTTTCTCTAGTTCTTCCAGGCTTCTGTCAGCCCTCTCCTTTTCATTTGCATTGCTACAAGAAACATTACTATTTTTACTCTCTAGTTCACTAATATCTCCAGAAAAGGATCCCAAATATTTCAAAGTATTCACTGTGAATCTTTTGCTTCACTCTATCCTAATTAGTCAGATCAATTCCTAGTAATGGTGCTTTGGTTACATGAGCATTCCTAGAGTCTACCATTTTTTAACAGGTACATAATAAAAAGTGCCCTTGGCTTCTGGAAAAGGAATTGATACTATGCATGTGTGTACCAGAGTGATCATTTGTCTGGCTTTTTTAATGGGGGAAAGTAAAGAAGGTAGATTTCATGAAAACAAAGGAGTCAGTAGCAGTGCCTATTAGGTAACTTAGTTATTTGTATTCTAAAACAATTTCTTTTTGGTCCTTTCTCTTTTCAAATAGTTACTATAGAATCCTCGATAAGGCTAGAAAAAACATGTTTTGAGTATTTTGGCTTATCTGAACTTATGTGCATTAGACCAAAATGTTAAATTATTGAAATGTTATCTATTTTGATACATTAACTTGTATTAACCTGACTGGTAAAATGTTTTTAAAAAACAACCAAAACATATCATTTTAGTTTTCATAATTACAAATATTTTCATCGATGAAATTATTTGTGTGCCTTTCTTTACAGAATACATTTATTCCTTTTAGAACTGTAATGAGTTGATCACTAAACATTAATTAAACACCTACAAGCCAAACACTAGCCAGGGCCTGGGGATAAAAAACAAAAATGATATCATTCTTGCCTTCAGTGTGTTGGGAAGAGAGCAAGAGAGAGACAGAGACAGAGACAGAAGGACCTTAGGTGCCATGGCAAGGAATTTCAATTTTATCCCAGAACAATAGTTCTTATTATAAGGTCTTGAACTTATTCCTGTTTTTGCTTTAAATACCTTGATAACTGCTTTTCAAAGAAATTATTTAACTTTGTAATGAATCCTATGTACTTTATGCTTTTAAAAAACAATATTCTGAGGACAACTAGGTGGCTCAGTGGGTAGAGAGACAGGCCTAGAGATGGGAGGACCTGGGTTCAAATTTGACCTCACACACTTCATAGCTGGGTGACCCTGGACAAATCTCTTAACCCCAATTAATACATGGTATTGATTCTAGGAAAGATAAGGGCTTAAAAAAAAAAACATTCTGAGAAGAGTCTCATTTGCTTCACCAGACTATCAAAGATATCTATGACACAAACAAGATTAAGAACTTCTGTCCTGGGAGTTATAGATAGCCCCCAGAATTTGAGTAGGGGTATTATGTAGTCATACTGTTGCTTATTAGTTTAGCAGATGTATTCAGGATGAATAGGAATACATTCTACATCACAGGGAGAAGAGAAACTTGAGGTAGTGAGACCAGTTAGGAGACTATTGCAGTGGTCCAGGTGAGAGGTGAGGAAGGCCCAAGCTAGGTTAGTGGCCATGAGTGGAAAAAAGAGGATAGATTCAGATGATGTTGTGGAAATAGGATTATCAGACTTAGTAACTTGATTGGAATATGTGAGATGTGGCAGAGAACTCAAGGATGATTCCAAGATTAGGAAACTAGGTGACAGAGTATAGTGGTACCCTAAATAGCAACTGGAACAGGAGGAAGAATGGACTTCTGGGTAAAGAAAATTAATTGTTTGAACATGTTGAGTTTGAGATGCCTCTACTATATCCATTTCAAAATACCCTAATGAGTAGTTGGTGATATGTAACTGTAGGTTGAGAGAGAGAATTAAATACAGAGATCTGAGACTCATTGGCATAGAGACAATAATTGAACCCTTTGGGAGCTGAATAGTTCTTAAAGAAAAGAAGTAGAATGGAAGAATAGAAATCAGGGTGTACCAAATTGATGTACACTCAAGATCCCAAGTGAGCCTATGCATTGTGCTGACACTCTGTGGTGCTGATGATATCCTTTCAGCATAAGGGGAGGACCAGTGGTAATACATATCCTCTACATATGCCTGTGCCTGTGGTTAATGATTAGAACATGGACAGTGATCTAGTGAAAGTGATTGAGGAGTAACAGATTAGGGTAGTGGAGAACCAAGAGAGGACAATATTACAAAAACTCCAAAGAACAGAGAGTATACAGGAAAGGTTGGTCAGCATTGTCAAGTGCTGCAGAGAGAGATGTACTCATGTGGAAAAATTTGGGAACAAGGAAGGATAGGCAGGGGAGAGAGCATTTGGCTAAAGATCAAAGGAGACAAACAAAAATGATATAACTGGAGCATACTGTAGGTCACCTGGATAGAAAAAATGTTGATTAATTTGGAAAACACATAGAATGGAGGCCTGAATGAGAAATGACATGGGACTTCAGTTATCCATCCAGATATCTGATCCAGGCCATCAACCATTAATTAAGCAGCTCCTTTGTATAAGGCATTATGCTGGGCTTTGGGAATACAAAAACAAAAGTTTTCTCTTTGCCAAAAACAGAAGAGCTAATAAATTCTCGTTTTGCCATAATGAACTTTTCTTTAAAAAATTGAGGGACCAATAAGGAAATTATGACTCCAGTTTTTAATAAGGAGGAACTGGTTATTGGGCTGGACATTATTAAAACCTGGGGAAGAAATAACTGTCTTAAAATTTGTAATATAGAAAAAGAGAAAAATCAGGAGAATCATCTAAATATACACTTTCCATTTAGAGAGAGCAGATTTTTTTTTGCTTTTTTCCTTAACATTTTATTAGTTTCTTTTTTATAAACATCTCTGTCCTTTCCCAGTAACCTTGCCTCCTAGAAGAACCCTTCCTTGTAACAAAGGAATACCATTAAGCAAAACAAACTTATTCATTACCATATCTGAAAAGATATGCCTCTTCTGCCTACCATTTCTCTAGCTGGGGTAGCAGTAAGGAAAGAATGTTTCATTATCAGTCTTCCAAAGTCAAGATTAGATATTACATTGATCTGAATTATGATATAGCCTAGTTTGCTCTCTTTCATATTATTATGTTCGTTTTGAATATTGATCCCTTAGTCCTTATATTACACTACATGAATTCATATGTGTTCTTTTATCACTTAATTCTTTGTCATTTCTGAGTACAGTAATTTTGTATTCCATTATATACCAGTTTGTTCAACATTCCAAATTGATTGGCACTCTGTTTCTAGTTTGTGTTTTGTTTTTTTCCCTGCCACAAAAATTACTGCTGTAAATATCATCATAACTATAGAATTTTACCCTGTCATTATTTTCCTTGGGATATATGTACATCCTATAGTGGTATTTCTGAATCAGAAGATGAGAATATATTTTAAAAGTTTGAGAAAAACATTATACAGGATATATAGGACTAAAATTCTACTGAAGATGTCAGTTTTAGAGGGATGGAAATCTCTCAAGTATGGGATTGTTACGATAAAAGGAGAATTCATTCTGATGGGGAATAAATAGGAAAATTATATAAAGGGAATGATGTGGATACACAGGGAACTCAACAACCAATAAATTTTTTAAGACATGTAGAAAAAGTGGAAGCAAGGGCAAATAATGGAAGATAAATACAAAAGCATGCCATTTGTCTTTAAAAATAAGATCATAAATAATATGTTCAAAATGACAAGCAAAACTAAGGGCAACAAAATGGATTTGTTGTTGGTTTCTGGGGAGTTTGAAGGGTTGGAGTTTACTTTTTTAGGGATAAAGGAGGAGCTTGTGAACAACTTTAAAGGGTGCCTTGATTAAAAAGAGCATTTTTTTTAAAGAACAAATCATACCAGATTAATTTCTTTTACAGTTAGCTTACTAGGTTAATAAATTGGACAAATGCCATATATATATAATTTAATTAGATTTTAGTGAAGCATTTGACAAAATTTCTCACTCTATTCTTACTGACAAACATGAAAAGTGTGGATCAGGTCATAGTACAATTGAGTAGATTTTGAATTCATTAAATGGCTGAGTCCACAGAAGATCTCCAGTCAGTTACCCTCAGTAATCTGAGTTTGGTCTGTACTTTTAAACATTTTTATCAGTGATTTAGGTAAAAGCTTAAAAATTCATAAAAGACAAAAAATTAGGAGGGAAAGCTAAAATGTAGAATGGCAGGAAGGACACACAAAAAGACCTGGTAGGCTTAAATGTCTGACCAAGTCTAATATAATTAACTCTTAATAGAGATTAGTATAGAGCTTTTTTATTTAGGCTCAAAAAATCAACTTCAGAAGTACAAGATGAGAGAAGAGAAGAAGGTGTTTTTAGAGAATATTTTATTTACAAAAGATTATCTCTTTCCCTCTGAGACCACTTTCCACCTATTCTATATCTTGTTTATACGGATTAATGGTCTCTCCCATTAGAAGCTCTTTGAGAGCTAGGACTGGTTTTTTGTTTCTGTTTTTTATCTCCTGCCCTTAGCACAGTGAATGGTATTTAGTAAGCATTTGATAAATGCTTCTTAATTGACTGCAGTAGATGGAATATGAGTGAACCTTATGATATAATAGGGTATAAAGGCTTGCCTTTGTCAATTGTAAACTGCTGCAAAACAGATGGCAAAAACTTTGGAAGTGCTTTCCAAAATGACCTTGCTATGAATTTTAATTCAGCCAAAGTGACACCATTTGCATTTGGACTGAACTACAATAAAAACTTTGTTTTCTCACCCTTTGGGAAACTAGAGATTTCAGATTGGCCAAATTTAGTTAATTAAAAGTCAATTCATGTTACCCCAGGGAGTATCCCAGTTCTCTTTACTTTTTAAGAGACTTCGAAGAGAAAGGAAACCATGGTTTACCTTAGTCTGGGGGGGGTCAAGAATCTAAAATATGACTAACCCACCCCTAAACCTACCAAAAAGCAGCCACCCGGGATAGCAAATCCTAACAACCAAACTGCCAAATGAACACTCCTGAATTCAGCTGCCCTATTTCCAATAGAGGATATACCAGGTATCCTGTTATCAATATACCAGTTGTTAAATTAGATGTTAATAGCAAAGTATTTCAGAGTGCCAGTTTCTAGAACTTTGTGATTGGTAAGAGTAAAAAAGCACAACTTTTCCTGTAGCATAGTACAGGGAACAAAATTATCATGGAAGAGCAATTATATTACTATGCAGAAATTGAGTGGCCAGTGATCTGTCTACTATACCACCTAGTTGCCCCACCTGACACATTAAGCATTTAATAAATGCTTTATCATTCATTCATTCAGGGTGCTGACCCATACTAGTTGGGAGTTTACTCAGCAGAGAATTTCCTTAATTACTGAAATCATAGTTCTGCTGTCCCTGGCCCTCTATATATATATAACATGAAAAGCAGAAGCATTAGTCTGGGCTCTACCTTATAAGTGCAATTATAATATAGCTAGAGTTATTCCCCCACCCCCCACTATACTTCTTTAGAATTAGTGTATTGTCTGTGCTTGTTTTAAAAGTTTACTTAAACATTTGACAATTTGATTTCTGAGATCTAGCCCTGTCTCCATATATAAATTTAGATATATGTAGATAGATGTCTACATATATTACATACCCTGAGTTGCCTACTTTATGTATTACCGATTTCCTAAAATTCTTGACAACTGAACTAATAACTACGAAGTTTATGTTTGAGAAAAGTAAATTTATTTTTATAATCCTTTCTGCAAATATGCCAATTTAAGTGTTTTTCTGCTCACTATATAAAAAGTCATTTAAAAAACTTTTTGTAGTATTTATCTAGGTTCAAGTCAACCCTTGAAGCCATAGATCCTTCAAAATAATTGGGTCCTATACTTCCCCCTTTCTTTTTTCATAGAAAAATTTAAAAACCCAGATGATAGGTAAATTTGAGTTTTGTTATTACTTCATTATTTAATTCATTGCATTCCTAGTTATTTCCTCTGCTGAAAAAGAGAACAACCAGTTGAAGCCTGTGCAATGTGTGAATACCTTGTTGTAAATCCTCCACAGAAGATCTATCCCAAATCTTGGAGACCTGCCTCTAAGTCCTTTGATGTAGTGTGGACTGCAGTATGCCATTCAGGCTGCCTATTCATTTGTCTCATTTCATGCCTAGCCCACCTGTTGTTGTTGTTGTTGTTGTTGTCATCGTTGTCGTTCTTCTCCTCCTCCTCCTCCTCCTCCCCTCCCCCCCCCCTTGATGATGTGTTTTATCCAGTGTCTTTCACTGAAGTTATTAGTCATGTGATTTGTCTGTTTACATTTACTCTGAATCTTCTCATTGCCCTTCAGGTTACCCGCCATTTTAATTCTTTGGAGGTCATGGTGTTTTGTGTTTTAACAACCATAACATCACTAGGAAACTGTTGCTATTTGAAAAGGAAACTGTTGCTATTTGAAAAGGAACTTTTTTGGTAAAGAACATTTTTGGATCATTAAAGCATAGCAAAATTTCCCAAATGCAATCTATCCCAGGCTTCTTAATCCTTTAAGTACAGTATCCAACTCAGTGCCATCATGTCCTTTAATTTTATTATTATGAGTAGTATAATTTTTCTTTTTAGCCTTTTTTCCCCACCTCTCTACCACAATCTTTGAAGAAAATATTGATTCCCAAAGTCCTTGCAATATTAGATAAGGTATTATAATATTTATCTGGCCACATTCTTTTGTGAATATCACTCTAAGAGTTGATACTATTTTGTCAAAACATCAGATTCATTAATAATAAATTATAAGGGAGCTGTAAGTGGTCAGTCTTGGTCATCGTCTTGCCATAATCGGGACAGAGAAGAGAGATTTCAGACTCTGCAAAGCAAAACACTTTCTACGTTCTAAAATGCTGCTTAGATTTTTCCCACAATTCTTCCCATGAGATTCAAATCCTAGATGTCCCATTTAATTAGATCTTTTCTGAAGGTAAAAAAAATTTTGTCATCTAATTCGTCAGGAGTATGTGAGGAATGGGAAGTAATGTACCAGTTGGAGACTCATCTCACTGCTTTTCCATATCCCATCTGGCCTTATCAGATTTGCCCAGGCTACAGGATGAGAATAACTGAGTCCAGGATTTCAAATGTGCTGGAACTAATAACAAACCTTTTCCTTTTTAATTAGCATGAATGGATTTTGTTTATTTTGATATTTTAATAGGAAAAAAATCATCTCTGCTGAAACAGTCCCTGCAAACCTCACAAAAAGAGAATTAATGCTGCATTTAACAGGAAATAAATATCATAAATCACACTGTTGTAGGTTTTATTCTGTTGGACCCACAGTTGTGATGGCAAGTCTAGCTTCAAAAATATATACCCACTTTTCTGTATAGTCTAGAATTATCTCCACTAGTCACATAATTAGCTTTTAGTAATGACTAACTGAACTTCAAAGTTTGAACCATAAGTAACTTAAAGCATTAATTTTCCTCCTAATAAGGAATTTTTACTTTAAAGTTTTATCAATTTCTGGTAGCTTTAAGTGACTTAAAGCTCTTCTTGGCTACTTTATTTCCATCAAAATTATTTTAATTATAATTGTCGAGTTGAATGAAGTTCACATAATTCCTTACTATCTGAGACTCAGGATATTCCTTTTTTCTTCCAGCCCTTTGGAGTGAATCAGCCTGGACCTTATATCATGTATACAGCTGTAGATGCAAATGGCTATCTGAAAAATGGTTCAGGTAAGGACAAACAAAAGTCAATAATTTCTGACGTTTCTTCTTTATTTCCATCTAAATGAATGATTGAAACTTTCTGGAAAACTCTTCTTCTGTAATAAAAGAACTTGTCACTATCCTTGAGCATAAATATTCTTATCGCATTCTTTTTCCATGGTTGTGGTGACTCATAAAGTTGAAATCATTTAACATTTGAGATTGAGAGCTTTTAGTGCAGTACCAATAAGGTAAATTAGGTACAGTGCCTCTGAAATGAAAATTATGACAGTCTACTATTCCCCTTTTATAGAAAGTCTAAAAATCTTTCAAATTTCAAATATACATATATATGCATACATATACATACATGTGTGTATGTCCTCCTGGAGATCTAAAAGGACTTTTCCTTTTGTTAATCTCTACTACAGCTGCTAATAGGACAACTGTGGGATGGCACTGTCATTTCATTCAATAGTAAGAAGGACTGGTAGATTGCCTGCCTGACTTACCTAGTTCAAACATTCAGTTCAAGGCGCTTAAACCAAACCAAATGTTTGTTCTATGGCATTGTGGTTAGGGAATGCATATTCATTCAAAATCACCTTAAGAAGAAAGTAATAAGTACCGCCAAAATTTAATCTGTTACCTTTTCTGGTCCTCCCAAAAGTGGAGTGGAAACTGTTAATGTTATTTAGAAGTATATGTTAGAGCTATTCTTTTTTTTTTTAAGCATAGTTATAAATTCCCCAAAGTCATTTGATGGCAGGAGCCATCATGAGGAATAAGGCAGTCCAGATTATAGAGAAGCAAATGAGACAAGCTATCCCTAGCCTGATATAAGAATGACTCTATTGAAGAGTCAGAACTTACCGAGACCCTGGGCATAGTAGATGCAGTAATGATTATTTCAGTTAAGTAAGTAATAGAAACAGCTCTAATGATTAAAACTCTACTTAGAAAATTCCAAAAGTCAAAGAATATGGAAATAGAGAGGTATAGTCTTAAGAGAACTGAAATTGTAGGTAATCCTTCTTTCTTCAGCAATTTAAAAGGTTTTTTCCTGGTGAGCAGGAAAAATAAATTGGAAAAAATCACCTGTCAGGTCATCATTATTTTTGTCTTATGGCCTGATATAAATCAAATATGCTGTAACATCACCATCGTCTGAATTTAATTGCACTCACTGGGGACAAGTCACTTCAGCCAGCATAGCTCTCACTCACACAACTACTGCTGAATAATAATGTAGTCAGCACAAACTTATAGTAACAGATCAAATATTTCAAATAAACTCATGCTATACTCTATGCATAAATATATATTCTAGTCAGGCTAGCTATACTTATTTAATTGGAATCATCTTTTGGGACCACGACCATAATAACCCACCTAAAATTTAGACTATGGTACTTGGTCATTATATTTTCAAAACCTGGAAATTCCAATGGGACCAAAAAACCCTAGCCTCCTGCAAAGATCCAAGTACTTCATCCTCTCATCTGGCAGCCAGTCCTCTGGTCTTGAACCTCCCAACTTAGTTAAATTGATCTATAAGTGTCACCAAGGCACCTTTCCAGGCAATGGTTGAAGCCCAGCAAGGAGTTAAACTGGATTAGGGACTGATAACAAATCAGCATGACTGAGGCAAGAGTGTAGAGGGTACCACTGATGGATGATGAGGGATCAGGACTGATATGCTACTTAGAAAATCATAAATTGAGAGTCTAATCTGTTATGATGCCTGAGCAGAGCTCCCCAAAATAGGTGGGTTAAAGATCTCTATGCTAACTATATGTAGTTATAGATGGCTCTGGCTTAAATATGACATGTTTGAAAAAATAAACCAAAGCTAGGTCAGTGCCAATGTAATCTGAAGAGGCAATAGCAATACTCAGTATCTATTAGGATCTGGTAATTTAAACTCATGGAAAATAGAATTATATGGTATTAACAGGAAATAAGAAAGACCGTGCTGAGATGTAAATCCATTTTAATTCTCAACTATCAGTTCAATGCAAGGTATCTGAAAGAGACAAAACTGTACAAGACACAAAACCTCATCTAGAGAACTTGCAGTCTAATAGAAAGGAGAAGATACTCAGTAAACCTGTAACACAAGGCATATGCTAAGTTCTGTAAGAAAACAGAGGAGGAAGAGCTGTCTCCCCTCTGGGGGGTCAAAGAAGAGGTACTATGAGAAGGAAAAAGAGATTTCTGGCCTATATGCCTAAAGGAAGGATAGAGTTTCCAACAGGTAAAGAGGACATTCAAGATGAAAGAAATAGTATAAACTTAAGAACTAGAGGTAAAGATGGCATAGTGCATATTTGAGTAACATCATTTTAGTAAAGCATATTGCTTATAAGAAGGTCACAAGAAATAAGGCTAGAAAAGTAGATTATGGGCCCAAGGATGGACAAGGCTGAGAAATTTGGATTTCTATTATCCTTAAAGAGTGACATTTGTTTTGTTCTTTGAAGAGAAATGACAAAATAATAGAACTGATTCAGGACAAATAACAATAGTTGTTTCATAGATGGATAAAAAGGAGCAAAGTTTAGATTCTAGAAGACCAAGTCCCAAGTTATTAAAATAATCTATTGGTGAACTGGAAAGAGCCTCAACTAATGGGATGGTGATGGGTGTGGAAAGGAAATAAACAGAAAGGGACAGGATTTGAAATGAACTCATGATTTTTAAAAATGCCATCTGCTTCCAGACAAAAAGGACTGAGTCTGAATCCAAACCAAAACAAATTTTCTTCACTCTTAATTTTTTCCTACATATGGATTAATATGGAAAAAAGTTTTAAATGATTGCACATGTAAAATCTATATGAGATTGATTACCATCTGTCATAAAGGATTGTTTGAGTGATCAGTGATAAATAAAGATCATATCTGCCAATCTCCTCCCTTCCTCCCTTTACCCTACCTGGTTTTCTTCCCTCCTTGTCCCTCTTCCCTTCTTCCCAAACCTTCCAGTTGATTTCTCTGTTGATCTCTCTAAATCAACTCAGGGTGAGTTTTATGATGTCTCAAATAAAATACTATTTCTCTTCTTTAAGATTAAATTAGGGAGGCAGCTGGGTAGCTCAGTGGATTGAGAGCCAGGCCTAGAGACAGGAGGTCCTAGATTTAAATCTGGCCTCAGACACTTCCCAGCTGTGTGACCCTGGGCAAGTCACTTGACCCCCATTGCCTACCCCTTACCACTCTTCTGCCTTAGAATCAATGCATAGAGTGATGCAGAGCGAAAGGAGCAGAACCAGGAAAACATTATACACAGAGACTGATACATTGTGGTACAATCGAAGGTGATGAACTTCTCCATTAGTATCAATGCAATTTCCCTGAACAATCTGCAGGGATCTAAAAAAAAAATACTACCCACAAGCAGAGGATAAACTGTGGGAGTAAAAACACCAATGAAAAGCAACTGCTTGACTACAGGGTTGGAGGAGATAAGACTGAGGAGAGACTCTAAATGAACACTATAATGCAAATTCCAACAACAGGGAAATGGGTTCGAGTCGAGAACACATGTGATAACCAGTGGAATCATGCATCGGCTATGGGAGAGGGAAAGGCGGGGGGGGGGGGGGGGAAGGGGAGGGGAGGAAAAGAAAATGATCTTTGTTTCCAGTGAATAATGTATGAAAACGACCAAATAAAATAATGTTTTAAAAAAAAGAATCAATGCATAGTATTGATTCTAAGATGGAAGGTAAGGGTTTTAAAAAAAAAAAAGATTAAATTAGAGGTTTATTGGAAAGAAGGGAAAGATAAGAAAATGGAAGGAAAGAGGGTTTTGAAGTTTCCCTAAACACTAGAATAATTCCTATGTTGGAGGATGGTGAAATATAGTTCAGATTGAGAAAATGGGTTAACAGGTCTGGAAATTCAGTCACTGTAACACAGCAGGAGAAATCAGAGAGACCTGCACTTTGTCCTTCTTTCTTTCTGTCCCCAAGCCTCTTCTCTTCTCCTCTTCTCTACCTCTTCTCCTTTCTGTCTCCAAGGCATATCTTAGAGAGAGATAGAGGGAAAGATTTTGAGACTTGATATTCTTTGAAAAATGTTGAAAAGTTTTTACATGAAGTTGAAGGGAAATAAAATTTAAAAAAAATTTTTAAACACCAAAAAAGGAAATAGAATGATCTACTCTGTCAGGCAGCTAGGAGGCCCAGTTGATAGATCACCAGGTCTGATGTCAGGAAAATTCAACTTCCTGAGTTCAAATTTGGCCTTACACATTTACTAGTTGTCTGACTCTAGGCAACTCACTTAAATCCTGTTTGCCTTAGTTTCCTCATCTCTAAAATGAGTTGGAGAATGAAATGGCCAACTACTCAGACATTTTTGCCAAGAAAACCCCAAATGAGTCATGATGAATTGGACACAACAAACAAAAGCAGTGATCTGTCCTGTCTCAGTTGAATCAGTAGAACTTTCAACATAGTCTAATTCAGCCTTCATCTGATAAGATGGTGAAGTGATCTGCAAAAATTCATGTAACTAGTTAGTTACAGATCTACTAATATATGACAGGCTTCCAGATTTCAAATCCAATGCTTTTTCCAATATAATATATAATATTTTCACTCAGTAATTTATGTAGTATCAGAACTTGACAGAGTCAGAAAAGGAATGAGTAGAATTTTCACTCCTGAAAGAGGAGAAACATTTTTATCATTCTAAAATTAGTAGGGCTTTTAATGAGTCTCCATAGCAACACACTTCTTTGTACATATCCATGAGTATACAACATTGAAAGAAGATTGGATGCTCTTTTCCTAGTGTTAGTGATAACTAAAGAATGTAACAGCATCCCTCAATCAATGTAATTGTATTTAAATGTATTTGTTTAATGTCAGTTTTGTCATGCCTATTGTATCACACCGCTGGAAGATAAAAGTCAAAAAATGTATTATTTGTCACAGATGAGGGACCTCCATAACTCTGTAGACCAGTGGAGAGAAGTCTCCAGACTGCCAAGTTATTATATGTAGACACAGCCACATTTTTCCTCCCTAGAAGCATTGAGATCAAGTAAAAAATACTACCTGACATCCTTGCCT
Source organism: Monodelphis domestica (assembly GCF_027887165.1). NCBI lineage: Eukaryota > Metazoa > Chordata > Mammalia > Didelphimorphia > Didelphidae > Monodelphis > Monodelphis domestica. The sequence continues at coordinate 442,559,708 of NC_077227.1, read as the reverse complement.
ATCTGAACGGGATAGAGAGGTACATGGAACAATGGAGGGAGTCCCCTCTCTGATCCATACTACCTCTGTGACTATGACTCAGTTACTTAACCTCTCAGAGCACCCAGAAACCCTTTAAAACTATAAATTATCCAGAAATTACTGGCCTGCATTAGTAAAAGAATTTCTGTACCAGTAGTTCCCTAAACTATTGAAATCAGCTTCAGATTTCCTCACCCATATACACTCCAAAACAAACAAAAACTCAAGGATAGACCTATTCGTAAAGTATAATTCTGACATTACAAAAATCCCAGGTCAGTCTTCTTAGATGCCAAATAATTTCTAAATCTTCCATCTAGAACATGTTGAAGAAGCAGGAATCCAAATGCAGGTTTCCTTAACCTATTGCCAGTTTTTCCCATGAAGAGACATCAACATGTACTTTTACAGAAGTGGTGCGACCTAATTATCCTTTAACTGGTAGACAGATCTTCTCATTCTTAACAAATTCCCTATGGTCTCACTCCATTTCCCAGTAAAGACTAAATAGCCAAATGTTATTAGGAGAGCTGATATTATTGAAACTTTATTGCTTTTCCAAATAGGCAGTAAGTACCCTGTGAAGTTTCACAAAAAAAAAGAAAAAAAAAAAGAAAAAATGAAACCAACTTTGGCTTAGGAACCTTAGGCCTCTATTCTCCTAGGTTTTAGGTTCTGTTTTGTTTGTCCCTTTTACAAAATTGCCAGTAATCAGTAATGGGAAGTCAAATTCCCTAAAAATTAATGTTTAAAACCATCAAGCTGGAACACCATATTTAGGAGTATGTAGAAAATTTTGTAGCCTATTTTAATGGTTGCTCAGTGACAAACAGTGACCATTTTGGACTAAGCTTAGTCTCTAGAGCACTGAAGTTACGTACTTTGTTCTCTTGTATTGTAAGGGAGGAGTTACTCATTTAAAGCCCTCTGAGATAACTATTTGTTAACATTTTTAGAAAAATACAAGTAACTGACAACCTCTGTCACCCTTCATATATTTTGAAAACTGTTATTAAATAATCACATGACTCAAACGAGAGCAATAAAATGCATAACAGATTGACAGCACAGAATGTTAAAAGGCAAAGAAGCATTTAATAAGAATGTAATAAAATTCATACTGACTGCAGATTTTAGTTCATTGAGTCTGAGAGGAGGGAGGTGTCTCAAGCATAAAATCAAATTTTTTTTCCAAATTTGGTAGTGATCATTCAGATTTCACCCTACAAATCAAACATTTTCCATACAAACTCCAGTTAGGTACATATTTTGGGGGGGCTGTGCTTTTCTCTCATGCATATTTTCTGAGGTAGCTATGTTTCTCTGGAATGAAATCATCTTTCCATTGTCCACATGCAGATTTTTCATTTGAATCCCTCCCTTCTCCCTCAATTCATTGAGAGTTCATGTATGCCAGATAGCAAAATCTACCTAGTCACTTTCCCCCATTTATGTTCACCGTGGCTTCTTTTGAAGTTTGCCAGGTCTTAGCTAGCTATTTGTCATTTTGTGGAATATGTACAAGTTATCCTCAGCAAATTTTAAATCCTAGGTTACCTTCTTTCTGTTACATCTCTCACCCTTTGTGATGATTAAAATGTTTGGGAGCAAGGGAAATATATATATATATATATATATATATATATATCAATTATGACGGCTGAAATATGTTTTCTACTGTGTCTTGGTTTTATATAAATATTAGATGGTCACCAGGGAATATTCCCAATTTATGAATATGCCCAAGCCAACTGGGTTTTATAGAGAAATTTAATTTATAATACACTGATTAATCAATAGAAAAAGAGAGAAAGTAAGAAAGGAATAAGAATGAATAAATCAGTCAGTTGGTTTTATCACTCACCCAAGATCTCTCTAGGTAAGGCTTCTCATGCCAACCTCAGGCTCCACCTTCAAGAGAGCCTCCTTTCAAAAAATGTTTCCAGAGAATTCTCCTCCTGACTCCTCCTGAGTTCTCCTTCCACAGCCTCCTTCAAGACCTCTCCAGGAGCTCTCCCTCCAGGACCTCTCTCCTCTCAGACTCCTTCAGAGCATCCACCCCTCCTCAGTCCTCCTTCAGAGCAACCTCCTCAGAGCAAAACCTCTTCTCTCTCTCCTCAGACCCCACTATCTTTAAGGAAACCATCTAAGTTCCCTGCCCTCAGTTCTCACATCTACCAATCACTATCGATGTCTCCCCTGTGCCAGTGGTGGTTCTAGTTTAACCCAGGACCGCCCAGAGGTCTGTGGCTTTGCACATGTATGTTGAAGGTCATATTCTCAAATAATTAAATCTTGATCCTTTGCTGCAGCCCTTCCTAAATCCTGTTACTCTGAGTAGGGTGGAGATTGGAAGTTCCAAGACCTGGTTCTGTCATTCCAAGTATCTCTATTGTATCAATTCTAAAATCAATCATGACTCAAAGAACTTCCTGTTCTATGCTTAAGCATAGGTCAAAGCCCTTTCCATTGTTTAGCAAAAGGTTTCTGTCCTAAAGTAGTCTTAAGTAGGGAGGAGAAGGATCCTCCCATGCCAAGGAGGTTCACATTCCAATAGAGTTCTTACTATTAGTAGGAAATTTTTTCCAAGTATGAAATTTTCCAATGGTGAAATTTCCAACATTCATAAGTCTAAGACATTTTAAGGTTTACACCTTAGATACTTTGCTCACTAGTCAACAAACATTAAGTACTAAGCTTTGTGCTAGCTAATGGGGACACAAAGACAACTTATATTATATCAAGGAAAACAACGTGTATATACACATTTATGCGTGTACATGTAAATTCTTAAGAAATGCAAAAAGTTTGGGAGGCAGCTAGGTGGCTCAGTGAATTGAGAGCCAGGCCTAGAGACAGGAGGTCCTAGGTTCAAATCTGGACTCAGACACTTCCTAGCTGTGTGGCCCTGGGCAAGTCACTTAACCCCCATTACCTTGCCCTTACCACTCTTCTGCCTTGGAACCAATATATAGAATTGATTCTAAGATGGAATATATGGGTTTAAAATTAAAACTAAAAAGTGCAGAAAGTTTAGCATTAACCTAAATAATGTATTATCATCTAATAACATAATACAAAGACAAATAGAAGAAATTTTGAGGTTATCTGCTATTTTATTTATGCTACTACTTTCTTGAAGTAAAGTGGGTCATGGCCCTGATCATGTTTTGGTACCATATTTGCATTTACTTTAATCTTCCATCAACCAAATGTCTAGCCAGACTGTAACTTCATAAAGTCATGTGCAACAGGAAATGATTTTTCCTTCAGTGAAAGTCAATCAATAAATAATCCAAGTAACAGAATAGCTGTTAGCAGCAGTTGATATAGCCATTTGCTTGTTTGAATGAACCGCAGGAAGGATACAGCTTTAAAGAAGCTGTCACGGGGTTTGAAAATTATCCATCTGTCTAACATGTAGCAATCCTATCCATGCAGCTGCAGATGAGTTGAATGCCTGTTCTGAAATCTTAAGGATAAAACTATTTTTAAAAAGAAAAAGAAAAGAAAAGAAAAACCTAAAGAAGAAAACGGAACACTTGTACAAACAAAAACATTTACTTCATGAAATAGTATTTACAGATTGACTTCCAGGATAGTATTTACATTCAGTATCGATGCCAGCACAGTAAGAAGCATTTCCAAAGCAATTTGAGAAGGGGTGGGAAGAAAAAAAGAATACTATTTGTCTGTTTCTGCTTATGAAGCCTTTGCTAGCAGATGTTCTTCTTCCCACAAGTTGTAAATAATTCAACAAACCTTGTTTAGAGTGAAGAGCATTTGATATCAAAGCATTTGCTTGAGATCCTATTCATTGCTAAGTATTAATTCCACTGATGGTTTCTTCCTTGTTGCTTCAGTGTCCTTCATGAGGCTTCATTAAAACTTTTAGGTAGCTACATTTTTAGACTGTTCAGTACTAAAATTTATACCTTGCACACCAAAACCATGCAAAAATATGTCATTCTGGTCATAAAGACCTTTTTTCCAGATAAAATTTTCTAACACTATTCTTTGCTGCAGGAATATTTTTGAGGTTTTATTTATTTTGGGGGGAGGGGGAGTTTGACCAGACCTGTAATTTCAATGGTGAAGGAAGCTCCTTATGAGGTACTTCCAAAACTAAAGTAAATAAACCTATACCTTTTTTCTACTTCTAGGCATAGACTGTGAGGCCAACCCTAATCACCACTACACCATCTGCCTCTGGGGTGAAACTCTGTTGATGTCAGTAATCACTTATCATAGGCTAGCTTTGAAATTTTCCAATTACTACATTATTCTAAAGAGTACCATTATAGGGAACAACTCAGACCCCAAAGCACTGCAATTGACTGATTGGTTCACTTTTTATCCTTCCTTGCAGCAAAATGTATAGTATCTAATTAAAGATAAAAAGAAATCACTTTTTAATATTATACTTCTTTTTTTAGGGTGAAATTTTATTTTTTATAAAGATATTTTGTTTTACCAGTTATACATAATAACAGTTTTCCACATAAGTTTTCTGCCATTTTGAGTCAAATTGTCTACCCCCTTCCCAAATTGGTAAGCAATTTGATCTGGGTTTTATACATATATATAATCACATAAAACCCATTTCCATATTGTTCATTTTTGTAAGAGATTATCATATGAAACCGAAGCCTAAAAATAAAAACTAAAGGGAAAAATAGTATGCTTTGATCTACATTCTGACTCAACAATTCCTCCTCTGGAAGCATATAGCATTCTTTGTCATAAATCCTTCAAAATTGTCCCGGATCATTGTGTTACTGAGAACAACTAAATCTCAGTTATCATTCTACAATATTGTTGTTACTGTGAACAATGTTCTCCTGGTTCTGCTTATTTCACTCTGCCTCAGTTCATGTAAGTCTTCTCACCTCTTTCTGAAATCATCCTGTTTATCATTTCTTACAACACAATAGTATTCCATCTCTAGGATATACCACAATTTGTTCAGCCATTCCCCAGTTGATTGACGTTTGCTCAGTTTTCAATTCTTTGCCACCACAAAAGGAGCTGTTATAAATATGTTTGTACAAGTAGGTCCTTTCCTCTTTTTTTTTTCTCTTTAGGATATAGAAGTATCAGGTGTATTATTAGATCAAACAATATGCATTGTTTTATAGCCCTTTGGGTAGAGTTCCAAATTGCCCTCCAGAATGGCTGGATCAATTCACAACTCCACCCACAGTGCATTAGTGTCCCAGTTTTGCTACATTCCCTCCAACACTGTTCACTTTCTTTTCCTGTCATATTGGCCAATCTGATAGGTGTAAGGTGGTACCTCAGAGTTGTTTTGATTTGCATTTCTCTAATCAAGAGTGATTTTGAACATTTTTTCATATGATTATAGATAGCTTTGATTTCTTCATATGAAAACTACTTATTCATATCCTTTGGCCATTTGTCAACTGGGGAATGGCTTAACATTATACTTATCAAACTCGATCAAGGAGAAAGGTAAGGGAATCCATCCCAAAACGTATGCCAGAGACCAGCAGCTGAGTTTAGATTTGAGCCAGAACCATCAAGATGATGTTTGACAAGGAGCAGGGTCAACATCGGGATCTTCTGTCATAAGAAAAACCCTTGCTGTGAAGTATTACTTTGTGTCTTGGCTCCATTTATAAGTATATCAGGGTGGTCTGGCAAGTTCATCCTGTAACACATCACAGGTCATTTTTTAAGATAATAATGCAAAGGAACTAATAAGCCTCTTAGAGTTTCATCTGTGCTATACAAACAGCATTTGGGGAAGTCTGCTTTTTTTTTTTTTCTTAATAAGCATTTTTGGAAATGGAAAGTATTGAATTACAAGGAAAACATAGACAGAAAGCCGTCCTACCTATCAGACTACTTGTCAGTCCTCTTTACTGGATCTTCATCCAGGCCACTCCCATGCTAACTGTAGGCTTGTCCCTCTCATTTCTCTTGGAGATCTCAATTATTATGCCTATGCTTCTGAGTCTCAAGTCTACTAAGCAAGGCCTAATATCTTTGCTGACCTGCAGTTTCACATCTCCAGCTGCCTAGTGGACATCTTGAATTTGGCCAAGGAGAAAAGGAAGAGCATCAACATGTATAAAGTCCCAACTGTGTGCCAGACACTGGGCTAAGTGATGTACCAATACTCATTGTTCTTCACAACTCTGTCCCCTAGCTTCAACCTAGTGTCATCTTTTACCTCTCACTCTCTTGCTCCATATAGCCAGTCTGTTCCCAAGACCTGTCCATTTAATCTACGTAATATGCCTTGCATAATATGATCGCTCTCTCCTCTGACACTGCTGTCATCCTGGTACAGGCCTTCGTCACCTCATTCCTGCATGACTACTGTTTGTCAGTCTTCCTACCACAAGTCTTTGCCCCTGATTCCATCTTCCACTCAGTTGCCAAAGTTATCTTGATAAACCACAGGTTTGACTGTCTTTGTGAACCCGCACTCAGTGAACTCCAGTGTCTCCCTGGCACTTCAGGGATCAAACATAAAATCCTCTGTCTGGCACTCAAAGGCTTTCATATACAATGCCCCCACACATATATCTTTTCAGTCTCCTTACATTTTTTGCCTCCCCTCCTCCCATATATTCTGCCACCTAGTAACACTTACTTCCTTACTATTGTTTTAATCAGATACTTCATCTTTCAACTCAGGCAATTTCACTAGCTCTCCATTATACCTATAATGTTCTTCCTCCTGATGACGCCAGGGAAGTCCTTGTAAAAATCCCACCTTCTATAGGAATCAACTTCTGATCCCCTTTAAATTATAGTACTTTCTCTCAGGGTGATTATCTCCTATTTATCCTGTGTACAACGTGTTTGTACATAGTTGCTCACATGTTGTCTCCCCATTAGAACGAGAACTCCTTGAGAGCAAAGACTGTATTACCTAAAACATAATAGACACCTCACAAATGTTTATTAACTATTTATTGGCAAATCGTATTAAGCCAAATTTTGAATCTGATGTGGAAAGCATGAAAATATTTCAAAGAAACCAAATTTAAAAACTATCACATGGGAGTGCTTAATGTAATAGTCACTTAGATGATAACTATTTTTAATTAGCTTAAAGAGTTATCTATAATGAATTTTAAGAATCATACTGCAATTTTCTTTTGATATTGTTTCATTCTAATTATTGTAAAAGAATTTGTCTAATTATTGTAAGAGAAACAACTGTAAAGTGGGATAGTAGATATAGTTTAACAAATTTATGAACTCATATGGTGTTGTTTTCAGTTTTACATAGTAATTCTTGCTAACACACAGGAACATTAGAAGCAAAATATAAATGATTCTCTGATCTAGTTGATTATTCTTATCCTTGTGCAGTACAGATTTGGAGTTAAAATCAAGAGATGGAGAATTTAAATCCTAATTCCCAAAGAAATTTTGTTGGACAAATCATTTATCTTTCTAAGTCTGGGTTTCCTCATAGGTAAAATGCAGATGATAATAATAGGGGAGTTTTCTATCTACTTCAAAAGGTTGTTGTGGGGAAAGCATTTTGTAAACTCCATAGAAACATAAGGTATTATTAGCTTTGCCTCATTTAGTATTGATGTGGTAGTAAATATAACAAATGTCTTTCTTAACAGAAACATCTGCTTGACCACTTGACCTGCAAATGTACTAGCTCTTAGAATGTAGGCAATTCATTACAGTGGGATTAAGAGAAGATATGGTTGGATTGATCCTGAGACAAGGGAGAGTGCTGTCATTTACAGCCCAAGAATTTAGGTCTTGCTGGATAACGATATCAATATCATTGGGTGTGAAATTGTAAAATTACTTCTTTCCGTCACAAGTATATGAAGGCTTTTAAAATGTTTAAATTTGAAAAATAGATAAAAGTAGAAGACACTCAAAAATTACAGTGTTAGATATTTGGGAGGGAAAATTATTTTGCAGAATAAGTTGAAATTATAATATTGGGTTCATGTTCATTTCATTATGAAACATTTCAATTTTCCTCCCATATCTTATAGGAAAGAATGCGTTTACTTTGAAAAATCTTTAACATAAACGTGCATAGGATATGTCTTCATTTAAGGATATACCCAAACTTTGCAGTGACAAAAGTTCTTTAATTTGTTTGTTTGTTTTTTAACCCTTAACTTCTGCATTAGAATCAATACTAAGTATCAATTCCAAAGCAGAGGAGTGTTAAAGAGTTGGGATTAAGGGGGCAGCTTGGTGGCTCAGTGGATTGAGAGCCAGACCCAAAGATGGGAGGTCCTAGTTTTAAATCTGGCCTTAGACACTTCTCAGCTGTGTGACTCTGGGCAAGTGACTTAACCCCCACAGCTTAGCTCTCACCATTCTTTCTGCCCTAAAACCAATACAGAGTATTGATTTGAAGATGGAAAGTAAGGGTTTAAAAAAAAGTAGGGAAAAAAAAAGAAAAGTTAGGGTTAAGTCTTGCTCGGAAGCTAGGAAGTATCTTTAATTTGTAAATAATTTAATTTTTTGGAGACACCTTAGTACATTAGAAAGAGCACTGGATGTTGAATCCAAGGACCTTCAAGCTTGACTCTGTTGCTTTTACCTGTGTGTAATAGAGTCACTTTTTGTCTGTGGGCCTCAGTTTTCTCATCTATAAAATAAAAGGGTTGAATTAGATGACTTCTGAGGCCCCTTCCAATGCTAAATCTATGATCCTTTGTTTTAAATGCATACAAAATTAAAATGCCTATTAAGCTGATTTCATATTGACTGAATAGTAACTAGATTTTATTCTCAAGTCTTTGCCAAGTAAATTTAACTTTCTTTTTTTTTTAAGTTTTCCCAAAATATGGTTTTGATAGTGGTTTATTTGAGGTTTTTGGTTTTTTTTTTTTTTGAGTATCAGTATATAATAATTAAAGGTAACAGTTTCCCTATATCCACAACTTAAAAATGTTCAACAAACTCAGGAGCAGAAATGGTGAGAGGTTATAAGTGAGATTTCTGGTAAAAGATTGATATAAAAATCTATGTGATATATTCTGTTATCATGTTCTTGTTTTTCTTAAATATTTTTAAGTAATGTGAAGCGCTTAGTTTTTAATCAACAAATATTTTCAAATTTCATTAGGGATATTAAATAATAGATTTGATATTACAGAAAAGTGTAGACTATTAGTAAGGGCATTAACTTTTTCACCTAGTAGGAAATCATTTAGTGCATTCAAGTACCTTAGTGAAGTAGCCTGAAATAGTTTTGATATCTCTTGCAAAGTAAGCCATTAATTCTTTCTTTTGCATGTTTGAACCTCATTCAGCGTTATAACTGACTTAGGGGATTTAGACATATACACATGCACATGCATGTGCACATATAAATATGAAACATTAAAGCCATCTTTCAAATACATTTGGTTTAGTATTTAACCATTCTATTTCTCCCATTATCTTGGAAACAACCAACAATCAACACTTTTTTTTATGTTTACTAGTCTTTTTTTTTCTTCTCATAACTAGCAAACCAATTGAATTTAAAAGCTACTGTGGTTGGCAATCATTTGTGGCTATATGAAAAGAAAAAAGATGGAAAAGAACCTAGAAAAATACATTTTTGAATATATAGTGGTAATTCTAAGAGAATTATCTTTAGTTTCTGTAATTGCCAATATTGATCATTAAGTCTCTAATGCTTGCAATTTGTTCTCTGCAATAATTTCTTGGTCCAATAAATAGTTTTATTCCTTTTATGAGTAAAACTGCTTTTATTTTCAATTTTGGTACATTTATCCAGCATGTGGACTCATAGTATTAATATCCTCTGGGTTTCCTTCTCTGTATTAGATTTTTTTTTCTTTCTCAGATTTAGTCAAGTTTCAGAGATGATTAAAATCAATGAATATTTGGTAAGAAACAAGTTGAAAGTAACTGGGTAATCTACTTAAAACCATGCACAGACTAGGTACCCTTTTCCCAGTATAGTTTTTAAGTTATTATAGACTGATTTTATCATAATCACACATACTGAGATTGCCAAAGAGATTAATTTATTAAGTAAAAATACATTATACTTCTTCACTAAAGCTCGAATAAAACCACTAAAGTTCCAGATGTTGAAAGCCTATGAATCACTAAATTTGCCGCAACTCTGATGACTTAACATATATTTAAGTGTGTAATATTTATTGGGAAAGGAAATAGGAAGATTGGAAAACAGGGGATAATGGGAGGTTTGTAGGAGGGTATGGAGGAGGTTGAGGGAAGAGAGGGTATATAGCTTGGTGAGGCAAGGGAGGGAGATGCCCCCTGCTGAGAGGAAGCCACAGGGGTCCGATAAGGACTCTTTGTCCTGGAATGATTGAGCTGAAGTTCAGCTCCCTCTATGATCAGAAAAGATAGTCCATTTATCTGACTGCAAATATAAATAATATAAAGTTTAATAATCCAGATGGAATTGGAGTTTTTCCTTAGTTTCAGAGTATAGGGCCAGGCCCTAGAGGCTGGCGGAGGGTTTGTCCCACTCCCATCTACTCTCGTTGTTCTAATTCAGAATCTTAGCAATAGACAGAAAGCAAACAAGAACAATTCTAACCTTTAGAAGCCTGTGTCTTTGGGCTGAACCAAGAAGAGCATGCCACTCCAGACTGGGCTGAACAAGCTCCTCTCTCCTCCAACACCAGGACCCCAGTCTTCCCCCAGCCCGAAGGCAATGCTAGTCACAAGACCCAACTGCCCCTCCCAGTTGGCCCTCCCCCACACAAACTGTTAGTCTAGTTTCCTTTCCACAAGTGTCCTATCTAATGCTTCATAGCCCAATTCACAACTGGTTATTACATAGACACATAACTGAGGGTTTTTTTAATTATGTATTGTTGCCTTTTTTTCAAACTACTTCTTCAGAATCTTAAGAAAAATTTAGCTAATATCACACAAACTGTTTAATCCCCACAAAACAAAAAGATTCCAAGTGATTCTTGATCCATCTTGATTCTGAATTTTCTCATGCTTTGGAGTGCATAGGTTTTCTCATTACCCTAACATGAATTTTTGCACAAAAATAACATTGTGCAGCATGAACTTGCTCTCAGTATATTTTTGGATAAGACTGAGGTAAAATGAATGGAAGTTATCTTTAGAGTTATTGAATTCTGCATCTCTTAACTAGCTTTAAAAACAAAAAGGATCATTTGTATTGATCACAGGTTTATCTGCCAAATTATTCTGCTTGCTGTGATAAGGCCACTCGTTTCCAGCCTTCTATAGAAATCTGTAGTGAAAGGGGCTAGCAGTAGGGTGCCTACAAGGTTCCAGGAGGAGAGCAGCCTGAAAGAACTCCTACATAACACAATTTGACAGCTTATATCTTAGCAACAGATTTCAAGAGGTTCAGTACCCACTCAACTTTTTTATACCAGTCAATACCTAATTCAGTACAGTTCATCAAAGAATCAAATTATGTTACCATCGGTGACTTCAGATATATAATCGAGCTGATTAGCCATTTAGAATTACTGTGCCCCTAGGTCACACATTCTCTGGCCATTGCTAAAACCAGCAGTGCCCTCCACTGAAGTACCATTGATTTCCTACATATTTAAACTCAAATGATTTATGTTTATTTTTTAATATAGAAATCCATTTCTTCATTGCCAGCTAATATTTGTTGAGCACTTACCATGTACCAGGCCCTGTGCTAATTGGAGATAGTCACAGAATGAAATAAAAGTTACTCTCAAAGGGTTTCCATTCTAATAGGAGGAGACATCAATAAGGATATCAGTACAAAATCAAAAACATCAATAAGGATATACAGAATAAATATGAAGAGAATCAAAACAATAAAATGCAGGGGGTGTTAAATGAGGAATTTGGAAGAGTTAGGAAAAGTTTTATAATAACTAGTAGTATTTAAACTGTAATTTGACCCAAGTATTCTTTGACAAGTATTCCACACTTTTCTCATATGGAAGACATTCCCACTTAACCATGACTTACTTATAAGAAAGCAAAGTTTACAATTTGCCTATATTTGAAGTATCTAGTACTCTTTAAGTTTTTAAAGCAAGTCATTTTGAGACTTCTGGGAAAATAAAAACCGAATGTCACTAAAATATGCATTACAACAAATAAATCCTGTGTGACTAAAAGATGTAAAACCTCCAGGAGATGTCTGGAACATAGAATGTCTTATGTTGAATATTTAAGCAATATTCTATATAAGAAAATTCTCATTCAACAAAAGAATTTGGGCAGCCAACTGCATCAAGTTTAACATAACAGAATTTGACCTGTAATGATTATTTTCTCTTAGCTATATAATATCTAGTTCAGCATCTGGAGGAACTAAACCAATATAACACTCTGAACAGTGTGACTTAAAATTTTGCTTTCCAAGTGCCCCTTCTACCATTCTTTGTACAAAAATAAGCAAGAGAGTGAGTGGTTCTTCATTATACAAAAGAAAAGATCTATCCCAGTGAGCCATTTTAATGATAGAAATCATATATTGGCATTTTCCATTGTTGGCCCTATAGAACTTTGGTATCATCCAATTGGCTACTGACTAAATTGTGAAAGCAACAGTATGGCTCATAATTATATAAAAGACATATCTGGAGAAGATAATCATCTCAGAAAAAGTTTATCTTCTTTCTGCAGAGTTATTTTTCATCCTACAAGAGCAAGATGACTTTGGAAACACATCATCTTCTTTCTATGTAGTTATGATTTCTAAAGACAGTCAGGGTAGATCCATTTGTAAGAATATAATGTTTTAGCTCTGCCAGGTACACTGTGTCTTGTTAAAATTTTGCTATTAGTTTAGTAGCATGAATGTGAAGGATCTAAACATTCAGTACATAAATTTCATTCCTCACTTGAAAATACAACATTAAGTATTTTAAAAATTGAAATCAAAGATGAGAAATAAAAAGACATGATAACAGATTGTGTATTATCAGAACTTTAACCAAATAAAATGAAGCTATTTCACCCACTATAATATCATTTATTAATAGGGGCATGCAATCTGTTTATAAAGGACAGGTCAGTGGCATGCCACCCATTTGCACCAAAGACCTCAAATGACAATGTATTTTATACTGACATATGTGTTCTTTATGATTGATCTAACAGGAAATCAGTTGGATCTTTCCTGGCAATTCCAATTGGTGGATATTTTGATAAGGAGGTGGACTTATAGATCTCGGCTCCTCTCCTATTACTTCATCCCTGCAGTTTCACCAACCTAGGAAAATTGGCTGGTTAACCAGTTTATGAAACACAGCTTTCTCTAGCAATCTTTTGCTAGAAAAGCATGAGCTATTTAAATCAGTTTTTCACTAGTTTATTCTCCTCTCTCATAGACCAGATCACTCTTAAAACTTTATGATAGTAATAGCAAGAACAGAAAGGGCATGTGCTGGGGAAAGCCTTGCTTGGGTTGGTTTTTGTTTATGAGGTAAACAAAGAGTAAAGGCCCATATCTTGAGGAACTTGAGGTTGGAGTCTAAGGAAATGGAAGGATTCATATAGAAATATTGCTCATAAATAACACAATTCAACATTAATTTTCCTCACCTGTGTCCAGCAGGAGACAAGGGAAGAAGTCATCATAGCCAGTATTCATTGGAACCTAACGGCCATTAGGGAAGAGAATAAAAGACAAGTGACGCAGGAGTCCTTCCTGGCAGGTGATTAGACTTATAGGGCTTGTTAATTCTTATTCCTTTTTTTTTTTTAAGGAAAGGATCAGATTATGGCATCTGAAAATCAAAGAAATCTTAATCATATGGTCCAATTCCTTCATCTTACAGATGAAGATACAGATACAGAGAACAAAACCAAGTCCCAGACAGGTTAAGTCATTTGCCCAGGATTATAAAGAGATTGTTACTTTTGTACCCTGCCATGCAGAGCAAGAATAAAATCACTGCCCCACTCGTCCCTTGCATGGATTCCTCCACTTGCATCCTGCTAGTCTTACTGCTGACCACATTGGTGGATTTGCACCATGATGTTCAACCCCAACATGTTCTAGGATATCATTAGACAGAAACGGTAATCTCAAATTTTTGCTTGAATGGCTAGCATCCTTCCTCAATATTGCTGTCAAACATTGCCCCAAATCAGACTCTTCTGACTTGTGAGATAACATTAATAATTGTGCCGTTACATTTCTCTGTGAGAACATATATACTTATAGACCCATAAAGTAGCTATTTAAAATTAGAGATCAGCATATTTTTCTATATGATGCCAAAACCCATTTTTGCTTTTTTTCCACAAAAGTAACCATTTGTCTTGATATCAGGAAGTTGTAACTTTATTCTATAGTGGGGAAAGTGAGAAGTTTATAGGAAATATTATACCATACTCCAAGATGCCATTTTTTATTTATTACATAACACACCTAAATTTTTCTGTAGATATTATGTAGTCTAAAATCCATGAAATAAGTAGCATATTAACTTAAATAAATTTTCATATCTAATCCCACAAATAGTTTTTATGAACTCATTTTAAAAGCACAGAAGTCATTTTAGTGTATCTATTTTTGTCTTGTTCTTTTAACTTTTAACTTAGAAAACTAAAGAGGATTGATAGGATCATGATTTGTTATTTGGCTCTTGAAATGAAGTGTCATATCTGTATGTCCCAAAAAAGTCAGGGAATCCTTTGTTGCCTTCTGGAAAACCAGGTCCCTATCCCTGGCAAAAAAGTAAGAAATGTCCCAACTCTAATATTCTAATTCTGTATCATCATTATTATTTTTTCCCTGGTATTAGTAAATGGAATAGAAAGATGCAAATGCCTGGGCATATGAAAGATAGAATTATAGTGAACGTTATTAATATTTAAAAATTATGCTACCGGGCAATCATAATATAGCTACATACACAGAAGAACTCAAGACAATGAATCAAACTTTTTTTTTTCATGTCTTCATATGATTTCAAGAATAAACATGTGTTTCTGTGTTCATTCTGAGATGTTAACTAGATTTATGAGAGTAACACAGGAAAGAAGAGTTGAATAAGATATGTCAAACACAAAGGCAGTTTGCCAGTATATAAATTAACTGCATCTGTTTGGCCTAAAGGCTATCATTATTCCTAGGAGTATGTCAGTCTACCCTGCTATGGCTCTACAACATCTCTATAATTAAAAAAATTTTTTAATTAAGAAAATCTTCCCATGGCTACATGATTCATGTTCTTTCTCTCCCCTCCTCCCATCCCCCTCAAGACCTATTTCCATATTATTGATATTTGCACTAGGATGATCATTTAGAGTCTATATCCCAATCATAGCCCCATCGACCCATGTGATCAAGCAGTTGTTTTTCTTCTGTGTTTCTACTTCCACAGTTCTTTCTCTGGATGTGGATAGTGCTCTTTCTCATAAGTCCCTCAGAATTGTCGTGGATCACTAAAGAAGTCCATTACATTTGATTGTGCCATAGTGTATCTGTCTCTCCTGGAGGTTATTCCAGTCTCCATGGAATTCCTCCACTTTATTATTCCTTTGAGCACAATAGTATTCCATCACCAACAGATGCTAATACTAAGCTAACACAAAATGTCTAACCTGGACCAGATGAAATTAGACTGATTTGTTTTCCCCATCTTTAGTTGGTTCCATCAGTTCTATCAGTTGAGTACTAGATTTTGTGCCAGAAACATATTTCGATTTTCTCATGTTTTTAATTCTGTGGGTTTTACTCTAAGGAAATGTATAGAAGGTCTAGCCCTTAACCAGAAAGTTTCAGTGACTATTGGAGATAATACAGAGGCAGTGTAGAGAAAGTCAAGTATTTCATATTCAAGCCAACAGTGAAACAGAATCAGTTGCATGAAAGCACAAAGTCCTGTGTTGTCCAAAACAAAAAATAATACCAAGAACTGGCAAACTGTTGCTGCAGAGCAGCCTAATTAATCCTCCAGAAATAAGCAAAAACTTTCACAGGGATCTAGCGACTTATTCCTCTAAATTGCATAGTGTAAACTTCCTAAAATTGGAAGAACAAGACCGATTGTTGTTTCTTTAATGACTAATAAGCGCTACTCTGAAGGAAAAAATCTTTTCATGGGCAAAACAGTAAGAAGATTGGAATACTGAAAGTTTTTTAAAAGGTAATTTTTAATAATGAAGCTCATTTTTCAGGGGCAGTTGTAGGGCTCAGTGGATTGAGGACCAGGCCCAGAGATGGGAGGTCCTGGGTTCAAATTTGGCCTCAGACATTTCCTAACTGGGACCCTGGGCAAGTCACTCAACCCCCATTACCTAGCCCTTACCACTCTTCTATCTTAGAATCAGTACTCAGGGGGGCAGCTGGGTAACTCAGTGGATTGAGAGCCAGGCCTAGAGATGGGAGGTCCTGGGTTCAAATCTGGCCTCAGACACTTCCTGGCTGTATGACCCTAGGCAAGCCACTTGACCCCCATTGCCTAGCCCTTAACCCTCTTCTGCCTTATAAACAA
The DNA here is from genome assembly GCF_027887165.1 of Monodelphis domestica. Lineage (NCBI taxonomy): Eukaryota > Metazoa > Chordata > Mammalia > Didelphimorphia > Didelphidae > Monodelphis > Monodelphis domestica. The sequence goes on along the minus strand of NC_077227.1, from coordinate 442,543,245 downwards.
TATCCAGTATTGATTCCAAGATGGAAGGTAAGGGTTTAAAAAAAATGAAGCTCATTTTTCATTCAAGGTTATACAAAACCTTGTTAGAAGAAGGCTAAATGATCCTGTAGGATCTGGACATCATCAGGTTGTGCATATGCACCCCCAAAAAAATACCTTTTAGGAGTTTCTTTTTTTCGAAGTGGGCTTAGAAGTCACATTCCAGTTATGGGGATGATGAATCTGTCAAGTCAATGAACAAGCCTTTAAGAGCTTGCCCTTCGCCAGGCACTCTGTTAAGTGATGGGTTTACTCTCTGGTGGTCACTGTCTAATATAAGAATTAACAAGCAAACAACTATTACAAACAAAATATATACAAAGTAAATCATAGATCATCTCAAAAGAAGGGCATTAAGGTGGACAAGGGAAAGCTTCTTAGAGAAAGTAGCTTTTTTGATGAGAGCTGAAGGAAACCAGGGAAATAAAGAAAAAAAGGTGAGGGAAAGATTTCCAGGTATAGGGAACAGCCAGCGAAAATGCCTAGACTTATGAGGGAGACAGAATATCTTATGTAAGGAACAATAAGAAAGCCAGTGTCACTGGATCACAGAGCACATGGAGGGGAATAAGGTATAAGAACAGAAGGAGCAGCAGCTAAGTGACTCAGTGAATAGAGGCAGGCCTGGAGTTGGAAAGACAGGTTCAGATATGACCTCTAGATACTTCCTAGCTTGATGACCCAGGGCAAGTCATTTAAGCTTTGATTGCACTTTTGTCTTAGAAGTGATATGGTACGGTAAAGGTTTAAGGGGGAAAAGAAAAAGAAGAAAGGGTACATGGTTAATAAATACATTCATATCCTTAGAAGCAGAGTTCTAGAATTTTAGAAATTCACAAGTAGAAATAGAATTCGGAACACAGCCTTAAACCACATCATATAAAAGGTTAGGAAATCTGTCTAGGCAGCAGCTAGGTAGCTCGGTGGATTGAGAGTCAAGCCTAGAGACTGGAGGTCCTGGGTTCAAATATGGCCTCAGACACTTCCTAGGTGTATAGTGTTGAGCCTAGCCCTACCACTCTTCTGCCTATGAACCACCAATACAGAGTATTGATTCCAAGATAGAAGGGGAGAGAGATTAGGAAATGGAGAAAAATAACATACCAATAAAAACAAAATTTCTAACATAGGCGAAGTTTAATTTAATTCCCACTGAAAGCCTGAGAACTGTAATCAAAGCTAGAATTGGAAAAAATGGAGTGTTCATCAGAAGTAAACTTAATTTTCAGGGTGATTAAAATTATGAAGAATTCAATCTTGTGAGTTTAATGCCAAATCATGTAAAACAAGTGACCGAAGCCAAAAATACATCATAAATAAATATATATATGAATTTTTTTAGTTATAACCTCTCTTTTTTTAATCAATAACTTAATTTTGTCCTAGGTGATTTGCACACCACTGTATCTCTTTGGTGTCTATACCCAGTCAGATAAGTATTGGGGCTCTAAGTAAATCTGGTGAGAATTGTTCCTGAATTCAATAGTTTATAGACATTATAAAAGGAAAGATGAAAAGTGTTACTCTTCAATGTAAATGCTGTCACCTTTCAAATAACTTTATTGATTTCAGTAACGCAGTGAAGCATGGTGGGAGATGGTTATTATGGAAATAATCACACTCTTTTGGCCTCGAAGCCTAGCGCACAGTGCAGATGGCATTAAATCTCCTGAGAACAAACATTCCCCCCTACAGTCTTACTTTAAGTTCAATCAAAGAGGAAAGCACCTTTTTGTGCCCTGGCTTTGATGGTGGGAGACTAAGCACTCGGGTAGAAAATCAGCTGAATCACCACATTAGCCTCTGTCACTGTTGTGACTACCTTGTGGGCTTTTTAAAGCTCAGTATGGAGAAAATGAGCAATGAACTCAATGGAGTGCCTACAGGTTGCAGATTTTTCCTCCTCACTGCATATCTACAGTATTTGCCTATGATTCATTTTTTGTCTTGCTTGTACTTTCTAGAGCTGACACTGTATCAGAGGTTTAAGGATTATGTATACTATTTTCATTTTTTCTATAAATTGACTCTCATAGTTTAGAATCTGTTTGGGATAGCAGGATGATTTTTGTTTTGCACAATGAAGTTTCTGCCCTAGCTACTGATGAGGAGCTTTTTATGTGGCCCAACTTTGCACCATAACACTGTGAAAGAAGCTTCTATGAAGCATTTCCTAAATAGATATTTTTTTCCTGCTTAACTTCCCCCCCACCCATCCCTTGATTTTCTCAGAAACAAGTTCAAATCTAACAAGTACATACATATAAACATTAAAATGAACAAGCAAATGGAATATTTGGAGGGTACTTTACAACATTATATTTAGTAAACCACTCGTACTAAGCCATGAAGAGAAAAAGGGAAATGTAGCTACTTTCCTCAATGATCTTACAGCCTAGTAGGAAGCCAGATACAGCCAGCTCTCGTACAGATCTGAAGTTAGTACTCAGGAGAAACACAAAGATAATTTTGTTTAGTGATCTTCTAAGTATCAATAACAAAAGTGGCATCAGACGGGAAGAAAAATGCCCACAAAAGTATACCCAATTACCTTTTGGCATTAAGTATGTGTGCGTGACTCTGTGGCAGATGATGTCTTATACAAAATCCAGATAGGAGCTTTTCCTGTTCTCCTGTGTGCAGAAGACATTGTGCTGAAATTGAGCCAACAAGAGCTTTTCATTGACATCTATAGTAAAAATAGGTATCTGCCTAGCTAAAAGCAGATGAAGAACACATATTGCCCAGATTTTGAAATGAAACTCATTGCATTAGTCTATTCGTACATTTATCAGTGTTGAGTAGGCACTGCTGATGGACAATAAGAAAGTCCCAATTTGAAAAGAGGGAACTGGCCTGGATCATATTCCAGAAACTGTACAACATTTTCAATGATTCAAAGCAACTTTGTGCCACAAAGCCCATCTTTTTAATATCACCGTTCTTCTGGTGATGCTGTATGCCTGAAAATCATGGAACATTACAGTGTCTGAAGATTCACAATTGTAAGTAACCCAGAGGATGTGGTGCATATTACATTCTACCAGTATAGGTTGGATTGCAAGAAAAGGCATAAAAGACATGATCACAACCTTATATGAGCAGAAAATTAATGAACTAATCATTAGTAAGAATAAGGGATGAGGAAAATGCATTGATTGCTATCAGATATTAAAAGAGCCAGAGAAAACCCTCAAGCGTTTTGAATTTGAATTACAGAATGACGTGAAAAAATATCACAGGATGAGAGGGCATGGATTGGTTGCAGATTGTTGTACTTGAGGGTACATCCATACTGATGAAATCATGAATTCAGCAAAGCATCGAAGTTAAGGAAATGTTTATTTCTATTTCCTAGATCAAAGAGATAGAGAAAAGGAAGCAAGCCAGTGATATACTGAGTAAAAGACAGCAAATGAATGGTCTTGGTCCTATCACTCACACCCTCACTCTCTCGTTCTCTCATTCTCTCTTTAAAAAAAAAATGAAACTTTTGCAGATAGACTGACAATAATTTGCACTGGATGAAAAAGGATAGGAGTAAAAGTGGAACTGAAATCCAAGATTCATAAAAGAATTCATCTCTAAACCAAATACTGTAATTTAGTCAAAAAATACTAACTAGTAGTTAGACAATATATATCTTAGAAGTGTGTCTGGCTCCAGCAGAAATTTGCCCAAGAGATTTCAGGTAACTTGTTTGACTTCTCTTGGTCTGGGGTTTGTCATTTCTGCATGATTATACAGACATGTCGAGTGCTTTGTACTCAGGAATGCAATATATTTGGGAATTTATTATTTCTAAAAATCTATATCAAAAAAGTCAGTATCATTATTTTTGTTTCTCCCTGTTTTAAAACCCTTAATAAGATGGAAGTTTTATATCTACAAAAAAACTGGTCATCATAAACCAGGTGTTCCTAAGTACAACTATCAAATAGAAGATTTGTGCAAGTGAATTATAACAAATGATCACAATAAATTCAAATCCAATTTAAGTTTCATATGTAATAAATTGGACACTTGAAACCCTCCATGTAATTTAATATGGCACCCTGTTACACAGGAAAAATTTAAGAAATAATTTTCCAAGATCAAGATGTGTCACTTTACAAGCATTACAAGTCAACATACACTATAGTTGAAGAATTTTGTGTTTGATGGCCAATTATTTGCCATTTCCTTGAAAGAACTGTTCACTGTGACAGAACCAATAGCTCAAGTTTCTTTCAAGTCTAAACCAATAATAGATTTGGTTCTGCTACCTACAGAAATATAAACTGTGAGCCATGTAAAACAAAACTGTCTTGGAAAGATAACCTCTTTTTTCTTTCTTTTTTTTTTCCTTGAGCCTGTGTCTCTCTATCTTGCCTGGGCTGGAAGTTCAGCCTTCAGTCAGAGGTCTGGTCTCACCACTACTCAGCTTTGACCTGTTCTGTTTCCCACCTGGGCCAGTTTGCCCCTCAGATCTCCTGATGGCTCCCTATTCCATTCACAACAGTGCTATATTTAGTGAGAACCCCAAATGACTTTAGGCCACTGCAGCACAGAACTCTTGAACAACTGGTCAATTGAACAGCCTCATCCTCCCTAGTCATAGGGATTTTAGATGTGTAACACCAAAACCAGCAAATCACCCAATTTTTAATCTTCCCTTTTTTTGTTTTTGTATAAGCATTTATTTTCTCTCCCTTCCACTCCTTCCCTTCCCTACTCCCCAACCCCATTGAACAAAGTAGAAAAGAAAACTATCAATAATAATAGTCAAGCAAAACAAATTCCCACAAATACATCTCTCTGTATTTTATTTCTGTCACCTCTAACAAGAGGTGGGCAACATCATCTTCAGTCCTCTGCAATTGTGTTTTGTCATTTTATTGATAATTGTTATAAAGTTCTTTTTATTTATAATGTTGATGCTGTATAAATTATTTTCCTGTTTTTCTCTGAAATGTGCCGTTTTTCATTTTTGACATTCCTAATTATTTCTGTGGGGATAGTCGGGTACTTAAAAATACCCTGTTTTCCCTATTAAGATAAAACTGCTTAAAATTGAAAAATAAAGATCTCACAATCAAGTGGCAGTGTGGTAAAAGTAAGATCACAGAATGGAATTTTGTAGAGAAATGATGGAAATTCATACTTTGTGTATAGTCACAGTCAAGGTGAAAGCTCTCAGAGAGGAGATAGATTCTTTCTCAGCTACTCTGTGTAATGACCTCTCTCGGTGAAACACAAGTGGACTGTAAAAATTAATGTACCTTCAAAAGGTCAGATGAGTGACTTTCCTTGCCCCCACCAGGGTATATGTTGAGAGTGAAGGGATGAAGGTTGAAATAAAGGAGAAAATAGAAGAGAGGAAATTCTGCCTTGAAGAAAAGTAATGTCCATGAAGTAAGTAGAAGAAAGAATAAAGGTTAAAAGACCAAGCCTAAAAACAGCAAAGGGGAAAAAAGTGACAAATTTGAAGAATTAAAAAGTCACTGACCAGGAAAATCATTCATGCTACTGAAGGTGGTAAATCCTAAGTGACATAAGATATCATCTATAGGGGGTAGCTGGGTGGCTCAGTGGATGGAGGGCCAGGCCTAGAGATTGGAGGTCCTGGGCTCAAATCTGGATTTAGACACTTCCCATCTGTGTGACCCTGGGCAAGTCACTTAACCCCCATTGCCTAGCCCTTACCACTCTTCTGCCTTGGAGCCAATACACAGTATTGATTCTAAGACAGAAGGTAGAGTTTAAAAAAAAAAAAGATGTTATCTATAATAGTTGGGATTTTTCTCCTTAATCAACAAATATTTATTGAGTGCCTATTATTAAATTCTAGGTATTATGAATTTAAAAAGACATGGTCCTGTTCTCAGAGAGTTTATGATCTGGGGGCAACTAGATAATGCAGTATAGATAGGAGTACTAGGCCTGGAGATGGGAGGACCTGGGTTCAAATTTGGCTGCAGATACTTCCTAGCTATGTGACCCTGGGCAAATCACTTGACCCCAGTTGCCTAGCCCTTACTTGCTGCTTTTTTAAGACAGAAGGTAAGGGTTTAAGAAAAAAGTTTATGATCTATTTAAGGAAATGACATATACATTTGTACAAATGCATGTGTGTGTATGTATATATGAAGATATAAGTCACAATGCAAGAGTGTAAGATGAGGAGAATCATTATTAAAGGTTTAGCAGCTTTTGGGTAAGATATTTTTATATCTTGTAAAGATATTATATCTTAAATGGCAGACTTACTCCATCATTAGATGTTAAAGATTTGACTTTGGAAGCTTGAAAAACTCTAGATGTCTCTGGATAGACTAAATGACCTTAATTAGGGCTTCTCCCAGCCTGAAGATCTAATGTCTTTTAATAAGAGCTTTCTTAGAGGACTGAAATCCATGATCTTTTTTGGCAGACTAATCAATTACTTAAAATGGTGTTTCTCTAGTATATAATCCCCTGGCTTTAGTAATTTTAGGAAATACAAAGACACATAGAGCAGCGGGTTTGCCTACAAGAATCTTATAGTCAGATAGGACCTACATATGAAAAGTTGACTGATAATACAAAGCAGCAAAGATTTGACAAATGAACAGCATAAATTTTAAATACTACTGATGCTTAGAAGACAAAATTGAGGACATATGATGTAAGAGAAGGAATCAGAGGACCTAAGTCCAAATCCCAACTCTCAATTCTTCATTACCTTGGACAAATGATTTAACCCTGGGCCTCAGTTTCATTATCTCCAAAATAAAAGAATTGGACTAGATGGCCTCAAACATCTTTGGCTCTAAAGAGTCTATGATTACTGTGACATTGGGAGTTGTTGAAGCCAATAAAACTTGGGATTTGTTAGAAGTAGAACTAACAGCTTCCAAATGGTCCCACATTAGCAAAATAATAATAATAAGATTTGGCTATTATTTTCAAGTTCATTCACTGATGACAAAGCAGCAACCTAAAATAATTTAGCAGACAACAGTGAGGAAAAGGCTAAATTAAATGTTTTTTTTTTAATTTTTAGAACTAGAAAAAGATGACAGTTCCTAGATTGTTTTTCATCATTTTTCTCGGCTAGTTGAAGAAAAACTCAAGTCATCTCATATAGCTTTTCCAGTGATTTTTTTTATGTATGGCAATTAAGTGAGCTTGAGTTTCCAGGTGTTCCAGTATTTCTGCTTATATTAACAAACAGTTCCATGTAGTTTATTGGGCAGTGCCCTACCCTTCAGAATACATTTTGCCAAAGTATATTTGTTTCACTAATCATGGTGCTTAAAAACATGAATCCTACAGGTTTTTTTCAGCTTTTTGCATTTTCATTACCTGATTTTTCTTGCTCTGTAAGGAAATCAATAAACAATTTAAAATATGCTTGATTTCCCAGAACTAGCAATATATAAAAAAAATCAAGTAAATGTCTCTTGAGAAAAACTTAAATTTTACCTTGATAAGCAAACATTTTTTCCCAAGGAAAGAAAGTAAATTAAAAATGGCTTTCCACATCACAAGATTAGATCATTTAGTTCTAATTAATTTTCATCTCTGATTCTTTTCAGAAAATCATTACACCTCTACAAAATAACCACAATAAGGTGGAATTTTTTATATATCATTTCTAAACATGAGAGGCTTTAGCTTAAAAGACAATTGCAACTTGTGCTACTTAATTTATAAAACAAAATGTATTTAGAAATAGGAATAGAAGCAGAGATTTAAGGAAAATTGAACAGAAAAGGAAGACTGACCAAAAACAATAACCTTTGCAATAAAAAAAATAAATCTTTTTCCTTTGACTTTTCCATTCTGTTAAGAACAAGTGAGCTCATACTCTAAATTAGATTTTTCTCAGTATTCCTTATCAGAAATATCCAAGAGAAACTTTCTGTGATATTCTGTCCCAATGTTACCTAACCCTTACCTCTAAAAGAGTATTTGTTAGGAAACTTTGTGTTTTCATTCAGGTTCAATATCTACCGAAATGGGTAACCTTGGGTTAGTCACCTAATCTCTGTAGCTATTTCTTTTTTTTTTTAGTAATATTTTGTTTTCCCCAGTTACACATAAAAACAATTTTTAATATTAATCTTTTTTTTAATTTTGAGTTCTGAATTCTCTCCTTCCTTCCCATCCTCAGTCCTTCATCCTACTCCCTAAGATGGTAAGCAATCTGATATAGAGTTTACATGTGCAATCGTGTAAAACATTTTTCATTATTAGTCATTTTGTGGAAGAGATCTCAGACAAATCCAAAAAGAGGAGAAATAAAGTAGAATATAGTATGTTTCAGCCTACATTCAGAGTCCATCATTATTGGGCAGGCAGATGGCATTTTTCATTATGAGTTCCTGGAATTGTCTTGGATCACTGCATTGCTGAGAATAATTAGGTCATTCACAGTTGTTCATCAGCAAATATTGCTGTCACTCTGTACAATCTTCTGGTTCTGCTCACCTCACTTTGCATCAGTTCCCTGCAGCTCTTTATCTGCAAAATACAAAAAAGGAGACTAAATCGAATTTACAGGAGGCATTGCACAGATGAAGGACAAAATCTTCAGAGCTTATTGTTGGAGCTTAGTAGATATATAATAATAGTCATCTAAATTGCTTGGTGCTATTCAGCAAACACCATTGTATTACCAAGCTCACTCAACAATGCACCCTGGAATAATAAAGAGTGAGTGGCCCCAGAGAAAGTTTGAAAATGTGCTTGAAAATATAACTAAGACCAGAAGAGAGGCATAATCTTCTATACTCTATCTAGAGAAAGAAAAATCTGTCTTTTAAATTCTCAAGTTGAACTGTATTGACCCTATTCTTAATAAAGATGAACACAAGGATGATTTTAAGAACATAAAATGATAGTGGCACTCGAAATGCATTTATCTTGGGACTTGTAATAACTGAATAGCATGAAGTAGGCAGTTTGAACACTGAAACACAAAAGAAACTCAGTACCAACTGCTGGTGAAGTATATACTCAGAAAGAAAATATACCAGGGCAGTATAATACCAGCAATGAGGAATCTTAATGAGTAAATATAATCACACAATGAATTATGTAATGACCTATTCTGTCTCAACCACTTGAATTTTCTGGAGAAAATATTTCTATAGTCATCAGAATTGGGAAGAAGAGGAAGAGAAGATAAAAGAGGACAGACACTAGAAATGGTTCATGCTTAGTTAATAGTTTATATTCTGAAGCTAGATGACAATTCTTGCACCTTAGCGTTAACAATCAATACACAATGAGTACACAAACATGTTTAAAAAAATAAAAACCAAATAAGACACTGTTCCTGCCCTGAATATTGATTGTAACAAATAAAAACACCATAAGACAGTAACGGGTGTTGACATGTTTAGGCAAGAAGTACAGTAGCAGGGGGAGGGGGTGAGATAGTTGAGCATCTGTTGCCTTCAGAGTGGATCGTATTTAAAGATCTAGCTGAAGGTTTCAGAGGTGTGTCTCAGAAGAAGCATCATTTGACTGAGGATTTGAAAGGAAAGTGGCAGAAGCTGGACAGATGAAAAGTGACAGATAATTCAAGGCATACAGGGCAACAGCAAAGAATTCACACAAACGGAAACAGCAACTGTGATAAAAGATGTACATGACCAGTGTGGCTCAGGTAGGTAGGAAATGGGAAGAAATGATAGAGATTAAAGTAAGTGCTGTGATACGGGAAAGGAAGGTTAAAAACCTGGCATTTAAGAGACTAAGATGTTCACTGCTAATCACAACTTTAATCTTAGTCTCTCGGTTAAAGGTACGTGGAAGACATGAGTCTACTGATAGAAAAGTTTAAGATAGTTTTACTTTGTTTAATTTCTTCTGAGCAACCTCATGTCAACAGTTCTCCATTTCAAGGCACATGTGACATCTAGCTACCTAGTCAGATGAACATTCACTTACAAAATCACAACTTCCAGCAAAAATAATCCTTTCCCTTGCACTTTATAACTAAAACTCCTACTTCTGCCTTAGACTTGTAAAACCAACATATGTCTTTCTTCCCTATAGTCTCAGGACTGTAGAATTTTATTTCCTTTCCAGTGCTTTGCTCTGAACCTATCCCGGACACTGAGAATGGAAGCCTGTGGCAACGAGAAAGCCCACTGATTTGCTTCTCACAAAAGGTCAGAAACTGATAGAGCAGATAAAGCACAATGAAGCATAAACTGTGCTTCCCCATTTAGCTCTTTCATACCACATTGCCCATTTTGGGAGCCAGACTTTTTCTTTTAACCTAAGGCATGATTGTAGAAACAAAGTCTCATGTAACTTCCAAAGCAGCATCCTTCTCTAATACAGCTCTATAAGAAGTGATGACCATTAAATAGGAACTCAGTAGGCCACATCATCTAAAGCCATTTGATTTAGTGAGCATTCCAGGTTTTATTATTTTGCTTTGCATTATCATTGACATGTACTGGCCAGGCCCATTATTCTTTCTAATAGCAGTTTTGTGAATTAAGCAATGTCTTTAATACAGAAAAGAAGGCATCAAAGACAGCCTATATTCATAGCCCACAGAAGACTTATTTGTAGGAACTAGATTGGTAACTATGGCTCATCTCTCACTTAAAATCTTTCTAAGCTAATTTCAGAAAAGAAAACTGAAAATTTACTTAAATTGCTTCATTCTTCAGTCAGTTATGAATCAAAAGCATTTTTGAACCTTGTGTGCCAGGCATTGTGCTAGGATACATAAGAAAATAAAAACAGTCCCTACAGGGGACACAAGAAGTAGTAACTAAGTACCAACAGGATCAATTGGAGATTTATTCTTTATGATCTAAATGCCATATTAATAATGGAACAGGAAAAAATGAGGGAAAATTGGTTCTCCTGTTCCAAAACTGAAGCTATCCTTTCTTTCCTACACATTTACTCAGCTCCAAGTCTTGGAAGGAAATGCAAATTCATTGCCAGAGCCTCTGAGACTTTAGATACTGCAGAATTGAAAGTCCCAAATAAAAGTTTAATAGTCATACAAAGTAACCCTTATTCTAGAAGAACAGCCATTCTCTTAAGGAACCCTAAAGATCCGCTCCTCCAGAGAAAGATGAAGTCCAGAAGTACCAGATCAAGAAGGAAAAGCAGTTTGTGGGAGCTATTGCAGTGTCACAACTTTTATTCCCTCATCATGAGGCATCCCTTCTAAACCAGAAGAAAAGGTCCAACAAGGCAATAGGTGGCTCAGTTGACAAAACCTTGGGCCTGGAGTCAGGAAAACCTGAATTCAGAGCCATACCTAGGTGCTGGTTGTGTGACCCTTGGCAAGTTTCTTAACCTCTGACTGGCTCAGTTTCCTCATCTAGAAAATGGGATAATAAATGTATTGTAAAGACAAATTGAAATAAAATGTATAAAGCACTTAGCACAGTGCCATTGCATATTTGGTACTATAATAGATACTTACTCCCTTCCCCTTCTCCTTTCTATAACCTGCTATGAATTCAAGCTGCACCTCCCATGTGGGAAATGTCCTCCAGGATGTGGAATTTCAGCGTTTTCATCTAGTTCCTAATGAATTTCCTACAGACAGTTGACTAAGGAGCATTCAGGATCTCTAGGTAACAATGTGACTCTTGAATCATGTGTCCTTTCCCAGAATTACACACTTTTAGCAGGCATTGATTAGTTCATGGGCTTTTTCTGTGAAAGCAGCCTCTTCGACTTCTTGTTTCCAGGTAGGAAGTCAATACTGCATTAACTCCTTGAGCAAAAAGCTGCCTACTAACCAGGTTTGTTTAAAGGTCAGAAGTATCTGTGTAATAATATTAAGTTCACATAAATGTTAGCTTTTAAATTTAAGAGTTCTTGAATTAGGTTAACCAGGCTTAGGATTAAAAGCTGTGGCATGCCATTTATGGTCTTACATTTTTATACATTGATTGTTGAGAACCCACTTATATTTGTAAGACTTAATTTTTCCCAAATCCTTATAGCATGAGAGAGTAAAAGATAAAAGCCAGTCCAATTTTACCTTCAAGTAGATTTTGGCAAAGAATTTTTCTTTATTTTTATATATGTAAAGTTATTTATTAATTTCATTCCCAGAAATTTTCAAGGATGACAAAAAACTTGAAGGCTGCTTGATAATGAAAATACCCAAACCTTGATACACTGAAAATTATCAGTTCTAAAACTCGTGAACAGTTAACACGTGTTCTTAAAACAATAAAGATTAATTTTGGATCTTTTCCTCCCTATGTCTTTACTCACTTCTTTTCCCACTTTTGAATCCCAGATATAATGTGCTATTGAGAATTACAGGTGTTTGACTCATTATCAAAAAAAAAAAAAGCCTTTTGGAATTTTTAGTGATATTCTTTATTGAGAGATTAGCTTTCTCCGTATTGCTTGTTAAATGCTTCAATAGTAGATTCAGGTGATAAAATCATCATCACTTTGATTTTTTTTAATCAACCTGCTTCCTTCTGTTGCTATTCTAGCTTAGTTAATTAAAAATATATAGGTCACTGACGTACTAATAAAAATCTGCCCAGTTAATAAGACAGTTGTGGTCCTTGTATCCCATATGGCCATGGGGCAGTATATTATCAGGATGCTTAAGGAATATAGTGTTCTTATTAAAACATTCTGCATACAAAAGGGAACATCCAACAAATTTTTTAAATGCTTATAGGAATGAATTTAAAAAACAGTAGATTAGACGGAGTTTTCTTATTTTTTGTTCTTAAAAAATGCTATTTATTATATAGAATGACTCTGAAAGACAAAATAAGAATACTGGAGATAATCATGAATAAAAAAAGACAACAATAAAAACAACTTTAAGAGATAAAATATTTTTTAAATATAAGCAGGCTTTAGCTCATAAATGGGTCATATTCCAGCAGTTCCTTTTTATATCATTATTTGAGGCTTAGAACACATTTTCTCATAAAAGCAGTTTTATAACTGGTGATCGGGTTAGTAGGTTGACCTAGAAAAACTCTTGGGCTAGGCTGGAAGGTGAACTCCATGTATAGCTTTATTTCTCTGGAGAAATGTATTCTAAGGCATCGAATAAAAAGAGACTGTCATACCTCTAGGAACATGTTCATTGTATCCAGGACAGGCCATGAGAAAGGACTAGGTGTCAGGCCACCACTATCATACAGGCAGGAAACATTTATAAGTGCCTACTATGTGCCAGCCACTGCGCTAAATGCTTTAGATACATAGAAATCCAAAAAATATTCCCTGCCCTCAAGGAGCTCAAAAGTCTAACGGGGAAGACAATAAGCAAACAAGAAATAGGAAATAATTAACTGAGAGAATGCACTAGAATTAAGAGGATTGTTAAGAGCTTCCTGTAGAAGATGAAATTTTAGTTGAGACTTGAAAGAAGCTAGGGAAGTTAGCAAGTGGCGATGAGTAGGGAGGAAGTTTCAAGCCTGGGAGAGAGCCAGAGAAAATGCCCAGAGCTGAAAATTGGAATATCTTGTACATGGGATAGCAGGAAGACAATGTTACTGGATTAAGACTACATAAAGAGGACATCTGAATGGCACAGTAGTTAGAGAGCCAGGCCTGGATTCAGAAGGGCCTGGGTTCAAATGTGATCTCAGATACTTCCTAGCTTTGTGACCTTGAGCAAGTCACTTGACCCCTATTGCATAGCCCTAATTTCTCTTTTGCTTTGGAAGTGATACTTAGTATGGATTCTAAAACAAGGTAAGGGGAGAGAGAGACAGACAGAGACAGAGAGAGGGCAAGAGGGAATATAAGGTGTAAAAAGAATAGAGGTAGAGAGGAGCTACTTTATGAAGGACTTTCAGTGCCAGAGGAATTCACATTTGATCCTGGCAGTTATAGGGAACCAGGCTCTTTGCAAGTACTACATGAAGATAAGTGTATTAGGGAAGGGGGTCTATTTTACATTCTTTACATGGAACGCTGCTCAGGCAAAAGGACAAATTGTTCATATGTTTAAATAAGTCATTCGGAATTTAAGTGTTCGCAAAGTTTTTAAAAATCTTACAGTAAACTACATTTAACATTAGGATATACCGATCGCAGCATAATTTTTCTTTGACTTAGAAGGTACTTCATAATCTAACAGTATGCTCGTTAATGCAAAAGTACTTCAGAGAAATGGTTATGAACATAATTTGCCACTGAACTGTAGGTATTCTGATGTGCCAGTTCATGAAGAATTCTAGCTTAATTAGATGCTAGGTAATGGTAGATTTGTTATATTGAGTAACAACAGAAATGTGAGGAGACACAATCACTTTTACAAGGCACTAGGGGACAATGAGTGTACAGCAGCCTTAATAAACTAAATTTAGTGGTGTAAAAAAAACCCAAAACTGTAAGATATGTTTTAAATGTATAAAGCACTAGGAAAGATTGTGCCTAATATATATCTTACCTCTGTTACTAACAACAATATTAGGTAATTATATATTCTTATATGAGATCTAAGACTCCTGGCAGTGCCTAGATCATTATTTCTTTTCAAAGCATATATTAGGTATAACTGTTTACATAATATTCAGTTAACGAGCTTAAAAAGAGTCCCAGATTAAAGCTCCCTTTGAAGAAGGTGTTAGATACCTTAATCTTTTTCATTTTTCTGGTGTGTAGATGTGTACATAGTCTTTAAGGTGAACAAAATGTTTTCTATATTTTTCTCCCTCCAGGTCTCACTTAAATCAATGTGTTATTCAACAATACAGTCACCATTTTTCTCTCCTCATAAGGATATCTCACCTCCATATTGTCTCAAATCTTTACAATAGATTATATTTCTGGCCAAAAAAAGTTCTCAAGTAATTTGTTAGTTTTTTAAGGAAATCATACAGTATCAAGACACAGTGCTTTATTTTAGCATCCCAGAGGAAGAAGGAATTTTTATTTACGGTGATTTCAATATCACACTGGCAAATGGCCCTTCTCTTTGACCTAGGCATGGACTCAATCCCAGAATGATACTCAGTTTGGAATCTGCTAACCAGGGTTGGGAGTCTAGTCTCTCTTCCACTTACTGCCTGGGTGGCCTTAGCACATCACTTTTCTGTCTCCATTTTCTCATCTGTAAAATGAGAGAACTGAACTAAATGATCTCTAAGGTGCCTGTCCAGATCTAAATCTATCATGATATTCTGTGATTGATGAACTTGGGTTAAACCCCGTCTCTCTCTGCTACTTGGGAACCACTGGCCCACTCTGAGTGATTTGAACTATATCATTTCTGAAGTGTCTTCCCTCTCTAACACTCTATGACTTATTTGGAATGGATCAAAGTAAATACTTCCAAATCCCCAATTAAAATCAGAATTAGCCAGAAGTTCATGATCCCATATCACCAAAACCATCTGGGGTCCAGAGTGGTCTCCAGAAATTACTCCATAATCAATGAAGCACCTGAATATCCACAAAGTACCTAAATGGTACAAGAAGTGCCCCTTGCTATTCTCTGGAGTTGGTATACACTTCCCTGAGGAAGTATTAAAATGTTGTGGAATCTTTGATCTGTGAAAACATCTAGACACAAATGGATAGAATGTTGGACTTGAAGTCAGGAAGTTATAGATTTAAATATACCCTCTGACAATTAATTACTAGCCTCATCAGTAAAATGGAAGTATGAAAGAGTTAAGGGAAATCTCCAAATCCACCGTACTTCCCTCACAGGATAGTTGTCCTAAATCAGATAATATATGTAAAGTTGATTTCAATCTTTAAGGCTATGATTATTGTTTTTAAGAAAGCAAAGATCGTGTATAATTAAAAGGGCCTGCCTTTAAGCAAATGAATCTCTTCTTTCGATATTTACATTGGTATTTTGGTTGGTCTCCATTCTTTCGTCCTTCCTGGTGGCCCTCCTCTTTTTTTAACTGGAATCCATGTGGTATGAAGAATGGCCATTTTTAGACCAGCAAATGCTTCTCCGACCAATTTTCCTTTCTGAAGAGAGACACAGCCTCTGAAAGGAAACAAAACTTTGGTTGTTTGAATGTCCCCTCTTATCTCCTCTTCAGAGAGATGCTGGTCCTTTTCCAAGCCAGGCCAGTGCCAAAGGACTAGCAGGCACTCCTGTTGCAAATGAAAGTTCCCTGTGGCTGAATACCCTGCAGGGAGCTGAGGACCACTGTGCTTTGACTCTGAGAAAATCAGAAACCTGAAAGAAATCTCAGGGTTGTTGGGTTTTTTAATCCAAGCATTGACTGTCCCCCTTCTGCTCTGCCTATCCCCTGTCCAAGAGTATAAGCATTTTCCCCTTTTGTTTAATGTATATTTTAGGGTTTGAATTATAGTATAACAACTCATCTAGTTTTGCAGAGAGAAATCTGCTTTCGGCCTCCTGCCTAACACATAAGGTGTGAATTATTGCAGTGTAATTCACATCTTGTCCTGCCTTATTACTTAATTTAGGATCTTAATTTACAGCATAATCCATTATAATGTAGCAGGAAATAGTAGTGCATGGCAGTACAATATTCTTCTATAGAACATGAGGAGGTCAATCATGAAAATTGTACTGAGAAGTTGTACAAACAATAGAATGTGTCTTTATTGTTTTGTAAAAATTAGATTAGATTGGAAATTGCATTATACCTAACTGTCATATTATCATCACAAACTGAACATGTCCAAAGTGAAAGTTGCCAGCTTCCCCTAGAAAGCTTGTCTTGCAAACTTCTTATGAGGATGCTACTATCTATCTAGTCACCTAGGTTCATAATCTGAGTCATCCTTGGACTCTTCCCTCTATCATTAATGCAAGCCTTCAGCAAGCAGTTACTGTGCCTTCTATGTGCTAGGCCCTGGGGCTACAAATATAAAAATGAAACAGGGGCAGCTAGGTGGCACAGTGAATAGAGCACTAGACCTAGAGTTAGGAAGACCTGGATTCAAGTGTAGCCTCAGACATTTCCTAGCTGTGTGACCCGGGGCAAGTCACTTGTTCCCAATTGCCTAGCCCTTGACATTCTCCTGTCTTAGAATTGATACTCAGGGGTAATGAGGTATCTCAGTGGATAGAGGGCCAGGCCTGGAGACAGGAGGTCCTGGGTTCAAATTTGGTCTCAGACACTTACTAGCTGTGTGATCCTGGGCAAGTCACTTAACCCCCATTGCCTAGCCCTTACTATTCATTCTTCTGCCTTGGGATCTATATTTAGTATCAATTCTAAGAAGGTAAAAGTTCTAAGAAAAAAAAAGGAATTGATACTAAGACAGAAGGTACAGGTTTAAAAATAAAATAAAAAGTGAAACAGTCTCTGGCCTCAAGGAGCTTACATGCTATTGAGGGAAACAACATGTAAATAAAAATTAGATTAAAATATATATATACAAAATAAGCTGGGTAGCTCAGTGGATTGAGAGCCAGGCCCAGAAATGGGAGGTCCTGGGTTCGAATTTGGCCTCAGACACTTCCCAGCTGTGTGACCCTGGGCAAGTCACTTAACCCCCATTGCCTAGCCCTTACCACTCTCCTGCCTTGGAACCAATACACAGTATTGACTCCAAGACAGAAGGTAAGAATTTATAATAATAATTTCCAGAGGAGGGGTGGAGGATGCAGAAACTTTGCAGTTTCCTGTTTGAGCTGAACTTTAAAGGAAGCTAAGAATTCTAAGAGGTAGGTTTCATTCAAGCCTGTGCTAACACACTAAGTACACTCAGTGTCTCATAAGGGGAACATTAAGCAGACCAGTTTAACCAGAATGTAGAATATGTGAAATTAGTTGCATTGAACCTTGGAATTTAGGCTGGAACCAAATTGTGAAGTATTTTTAAAGGCAAGTAGGCGAGCTGGTATTTTATCGTAGAGCCACTAATGTTTATTGAACAAGAGACATGGTCAGAACTTTAGGCATGTCCTAGTGACAACTGTGTGGGAAATGCATCAGAGAGGAGAGAAACTACAGAACAGTTAGAAAGTTATCACAGTAGTCCAAGTGAGAGGTAGCTGGCCTTGTGTATGAAGAGAAAGAGACAAATGTAATATAAATTATGGAAGACATTATCAAGACTTGGTGACTGATTAATTGTACAGAATGAAACAGAGTGAGGAGTCCAGGGTAATGCTACACATGTTAACCTAGGTATGCAAATAATGTGATTTTTCTCTATGGAAATAGAGATTCTAAGAAGAGTATACGTTTGGAGAGGGAGAGAGGAGTAAGATAATGTGTTCTGTTTCAAACGTCCAATTTGAGGTGCTTATGGGACATCTAGTTGGCATTGTCCTATAGTTTGTGGTGCAGAACTGGAGGTTAGAAGAAAGACTGGGTTATATAAATCAGCGAGTCATCTGCCTTGGGGCAATAATGAAACCCATCAAATCTGATGAAATAAGACAAAGAAGGAAAGAAGAAATGATCCAGGACAGAGCTCTGGTTTAAATGTATACATAAGAGGCAGTACAAGAATGAAGATCCCACACAAAGAAAACAATAGAGATCAGACAGGCCAGAAGAGAACCAGGAGAGAACAGTATCATGGAAACCCAGGGGGAGGCAAGGATGGTTAACCAAAACAATACTTCAAAAGAGGTTGAGAAGAATAAGAATTGAGAAAAGGCCATCAGATTTCACAACTGAGTTCATTAGTAGCTTTGGAGAAAACTTTCAGAGGAGTGATGAGATTGGAAGCCAAATTGCAAGGGGTTAAGAAGGGGGTGTGAATTGAGAAATTGGTGAGTATAACTGATAACTTTTTTTCTTGGCTTTTGACTCTGAGAGGGAGACGAGATGCAGAATAGTGAACTGCCACATCCTATTAATTCTACCTCTACTATGTCACCTCCATCTCCTATTGTCTATTCAGAAAGCTACTGTCTAATTCAAACCTTTATTAGCTCTCACCTGGATTATATTAATGACTTCCTAAGAAGTCTTCCTCACTGCACAGTTCCTGCCTGTCCTGCTATTTATTCAGAATACTAATCTTCCGAAAAGAAATTTGACCATGTCACTCCTCTGCTCAAAAACCTTTAGTGGCTCCCTAAATTCTTCGACTGAAATTCAGAGCCCTCTGTAGTCATGCTCCTACTTAACCTTTCACATTTGTCCTTTTCGTGTGTGGGTATGGGTGTGTGTGTGCATACTTAGAAAACCACTAAGAAGGAACCACCAGAATTATTTCCCAGATTCAATGGGCCTTATGCAGATCAATGATTGAAGATAAAGGTATGAAGGCAATTATGCTCTAGGGCAGCATTGGCAAAGTATTGGCATGCATGCCTAGCCCGCATTGGTGCTGCTCTGTTCCCCCCCACTTCCCAGCACCCGAAGTTTCCAAATTATATTTTAATCTCGTTCATTGTGATGTCTATGTTATAGGGGCAGGTTAATTGTTTCTTGCTGATCTCTTCAGAGGTAGCTGAGCTAGTAAAACTCAGATCTTTTCCTTTTCATCTCAAGGGTCTTTCTTACATTTCATTACCTCTCCTTTTTTTTCCCCCTTCTAACCTTCAACTTAGATGAAGTCCAAAGAGGTTATACTATCATAATAGTGGATATGAAAGGCAGTATTTTGTAACAGATAGGCAGGCAACCAGCCTTGGAGTCAAGAACTAAATTCAAGTTAACATCTGATATGCATTGTCATTTTGAACCCCTGGGTCAATTAATTTCTGAGTATCCCAGGTAATTCTAAGAATATATAAACTTCAGAGTAGGTGCCAGCCTGCATTAATAAAGGAATTTCCCCATTAGAAATTCCCTATAGCAAGGAAATAGAAATAGAGACTAAGAATATAAGATTGGAGGGGGAAGGTGAGTAAGATAATGTGTTCTGTTTCAAACATGCTGAATGGGACAACGGCTTGCCAGGATCCAATTGTTTGTGTTGCAAGATTGTAGTTTAAGAGGAAGACCAGAATTAGACATGTAAACCAGAGATTCATCTGCCAGGGGGTGATAATTAAGCCCATCAAATCTGATGAAATAAGACAAAGAGTGAAAAAAAATTAAATAATGGTCACTCAGTTCTAAAACTTTAATTTTATGTATAAAGTTTATATATAAGGATATATATACACATATATAGCTTTATACATAGTTTATATTTATAAAAATTATAGAACTTTTCAAAAAAATATTCTTAATTTACTGAGGTCAAGAACTGCTATAATAGCATAAGAATTAGAAGAAATGTAGAAAATTAGGTAAATTATCTCCTCCACTTGTTTAATGAATTTTTACTCCTTATCATTTGTATAGAATTTTGACAAGTATTATCTATTCATAGTTACTCTTAGTTTTTAATAATTTTACTCTTTTGATAAAAGTTCTTATGTTTTCAGTAAGTAACTACAGAATAGATTGCTGCTACGTATTTTCACATCTTCTATCTATTCAGTCACCATTTACTTAGTAGCTGGTATGTTTTTCCTTTTCCGTGTTGTTAAATCATGTCCCAATTCTTCATCTGTGTAGGCCATTGCACACCAAAATGGTCCATGGAGTTTTCTTGGTAGGGATACTGAGATGACTTGCCATTTCCATCTCCGGTGGATGAAGGTAGCTAGAGAAGTTAAGTCACTTTCCCAGGGTTACACGGTTGCTAGTAAGTGTTTGAGGTCAGTTTTGAACTAAAATCTTCCGGACTCTAGGCCCAGCCACTGAGCCATCCAACTGTTTCATATGTACCTGCTATGTACACAGTACCTACCCTATACGAGAAATGTGAAGAAATATGATTTAGAAATAATTTTTTCACAAGAAACCTATCCCCAAAAAATGAGAACCAAAAATATGTGACAAATGTAATGGAAAACAGAATAATATAAGAGATGTGCATACAAAATGCTAGTCAATGTCCAAGGAAGGAAATATTTCTAACTAGTAGGACAAGTTATGATTTCATGATTTAAGTTGTGATAGAATATCTAGAAATGCTTTCTTTCCATTGTGCCTATATGTCCTGTAACTTGGGTAAGACACACACAACTAGTTTGTCTATATGTGAGTAAAATCCTTTCTAAATTCTAACTAAAAGACTCATGGAGAATATGCCTCCTGCTGGTCATTTCCAAGTTCAGGATGAAATATAAATCTCCAGACCGGTCCAATATGTTGGTTTCTTTGGCTTGAGGGTTTGTAGAAAGAGTGATTTTTTAAAAAATTACTAAGACATTTTAAAATGAAAAGAAAAGCACTTTTTAAAGTCCCTCCCAAGTCTACCTTCCAATGGTTTCTCATCACTGTATAGCATATTAGTGACAGTTAGCATTGTCTCTTTTCGCTTTTGTCTAAACCCTGTGATTTCACTGTAGTAGGGAAGTCCCCATAAAGAACTCTTTCTACCAATACAAATCTACTTAGCTAAGGCTAAGTGATTTTGCCCAGGGTCACACAACCTCCATCAGAGGAAAGATTCAACCACAGGTCTGGAGTGATACGATATGTTATGTCAAGTCAGTGACAGGGAGTTTTTGATATATACTTCTACCCACCAAGTCATGTCTTGCTCGATATCTCATAGATGATAACTTTTACACAGTGATGTGCTGCACTTTTTTTATTATCATACAAAACACACTTCCCTATTGCCATTGTTGTAAGAGCATATTCATATATAACCAAAAGCCCAAAATAAAATCATAAATATGCTGATGTGAAAAGTAATATGTTTTGATCCACATCCATCTGACTCCAACAATTCTTTCTCTGAGGGTGGAGAGCATTTCTGCCACAGATCTTCAGGATTATCCCAGATTATCACATTGCTGAGAGCAGCCAAGTTTTCACATATGATCATCATCCACTATTGCTGTTATTGTATACAATGCTCTCCCAGTTCTGCTTATTTCACTCTGCATCAGTTCCTGCAGATCTTTCCAGCTTTTTCTGAAATCATTTTGCTTGTCCTTTCTTATAGCACAATAGTATTCAATATACCACAATGTAGCCAACATGTACCACAATTTATTCAGCCATTCCCCAATTGATAAGCATCCCCTCAGTTTCCAATTCTTTGCCAATGTGCTGCACTTTCTACTAATATTTTACATGACCTATCTTGATCATTGAATCCAGGCTCCAAAAAAGATAACCTTCTGTAGTTTCTCATGGCAGTGAGCTAGTCTTGACTTGCCATTAGAAACCCTTCCATTTCCAGATGATGATGATGATGATGATGATGATGATGATGATGATGATGATGATGCCATGAAATTGGAGTATTGATTATCATGGCTTGCAAATTCTTTGCCTTTGTTCAGTGTCTATGGTCTTTCCTGGGAATTTGGTTGGAGTAATTGTGTATTTTAAGTGCATTTGAAAAATATTTAAGAATATCACTTTTCACCAGCATTTTATTAAACAATCCAATATTAACATTTATCTTTTTGTATTTAATTCTAGCTGGACAACTCAGCCAGTCAGCACATTTAGCTCTCCAGTTGCCATATAATGTACTGGGTTTAGGTCGAAGTGCAAATTTTCTTGATCACCTTTATGTTGGCATTCCCCGTCCATTAGGAGAAAAGGTAAGTAGAGAGTTTATTTTGCTGGCCATGATCATCAACCACTTTGTTTCTAAAATAATCTGATTTTCAAAAATCACTCCATTTTTAAAGACAAATTGAAATAACTGGTTGAGAATCTCTGAGTACACAATCATTAAAGAATAAAGGTAGCATCTAGTGAGACCAAAAAGAACTTCTACCTGAAAAGATTGGAATAACTTTTTTCCAAGAATTGACATAGGAGTCATTGTCCTGGTTTTGACTTAATCTAAGGGCATAAATGTACTAGTATATCCATAATTCAATCTAGATATTAATAAATTACTTTTATTTCAATTTAGCAATAACATTTACTCAGTGCTCATTAATATAAGGCAGAAATGTCAAGCACCTTTAGATTGCAAAGAGAACCAAATGAAGATTTATTTTGGAAATGTTTAATAAAATAAATAAAAATACAGTAAAACATAGATAATGTTAATATGTGATTTTTCTAAGTCAGTATGCAGTCTGCAGGGATCCTAAGGTACCATTTAGTGGCCCTCTTTTTATTTGAGTTGGACACCACTATTGTAAGGTTCTGTGCCATTTTACTTATCGTACAAATTATCTTAGTTTTAGGTTGTTTTTTTTTAATTGAATTAGAATATAGTTGTTTTACAGTATTTTATCTGAAAGTTTAATCTGCCTTAAAAATTCTTTTTCTAGGCTATCCGAAAACAAGAGTGGACTGCAATCATCCCCAACTCCCAACTCATCGTCATTCCATATCCACACAATGTTCCTCGGAGGTAATATCAGTGCTTGAACTAAATTTGGTAAAATGATACTGTCAACTGTGCAAATCAAAGATGCAGTTACATCTCAGAGAAAACCTCTCTCATTCCTGCTGTGTTCCCATATGAGGGCCATTACTTAATTTCTTTAAAGAAAACCTTAAAAGACTAAGCATGCCTACAGAAAAGGTCTCTGACACTTTTCATGAGGAACAAATTAAATTCTATTAGAAGAACAGCAGGTTAACTAATTTGAAATTTATACATATATTAGTTAAATAAATTGCTTCCATTCACCAACTGCATATTCTAGAATTTCAGGGTGATAACAATTTAATAGAAGTAGCTTTCTAAATATGCACTGCTGTTTATTTGTATTTGATTTGCACTGGACTGACTCATTTATCTTTCAATCCTAAATGGTTACCATTTTCTTTAACTTAGTGTGTTAATTGTATTCTCCTTTTAAAGCACAAAATAATGAAGTTATTTGTGAGTTTTAAAATTCATTGTGAAAAATAAAGTGGATATTAGCCAAGTCTCATATGTTGAGAGGATACAGAAGCTAAGTTTCTTCCACTCCCTATATAGTGAATATTCATCTGTGTGGGCATAGTAAGTCCTACATGCCCGAGTTCTACCATGTTTTCTTTTAAACCCTTACCTTCCATCTTAGAATTAATACTGTGTATTGGTTACAAGGCAGAAGAGTGGTAAGGGCTAGGCAATGAGAGTTAAGTGACTTGCTCAGGGTCACACAGCTAAGAAGTGTCTGAGACCAGATTTGAACCCAGGATCTTTGATCTTTAGACCTGGATCTCAATCCACTGAGTCACCTAGCTACCCTGATAGGAGTGTTCATATATATGTATATGTATATATAAACCAATGGTCTCACCTGAGGAATATGTTATGGAAAGATTCTCCCCGTCATTTGTAACATAGTTACCTGGAGTGCTGAGAGCTGGCATGTGTCAGGAGTATGACTCAGACCTTGGTCTTATGATGCCGCAGCCAGCATCCTGTCTGTTATAGCGACACACCTCCTCTTTTAAAGATACCTAATTCTTACAGGACTAGGACACCTTTGCTTTAATACAGGATTGATATAGGAGCCCGGTGACATAGTAGATAAGAGTTCTAGTCTTGGAGTCCAGAAGGTGCAGAGTTCAAATCCTGTCTCAGGCAAATTATTATGTGACCCTAGGCAAGTCACTTAATTTCTATGTGCCTCAGATTCCTCATCTGTAAAATGAGGACAATAACAATCAACTTCCAAGGTTGTTATAAGGGCCAAAGGAGATAACATATTTAAGGTTTGCAAAACTCTGTATTAGATCAATTGATTGCTTGTTGATGTTCAGTTATTTAATTAGTCATATCCAATTCTTTGTGATCCCATGGACCATACTGTCCATGGGGTTTTCTTGGCAGAGACACTGGAGTGATTTGCCATTTCCAGCCAGAGATTAAGTGACTTGCCCAGGATCACTCAGCTAGTGTCTGAGACCAGATTTGAACTCATATTCTTGACTCCAAGCTCAGAGTTCTAGCCACTGAACCATCTAGATGTCCAATAGACAGGGGTATATAAAAATAAATGCATATGTGTATATGTTGTATATAACATAGTTGATTATATGTAATAAAGGATGAGAATATATAGTGCTTTGCAAACCTTAAAACATATAAATGCTAGTTGGTAGTGGTGTTGTTATTAGAAATAGTATAATCAAGAAATACTAGAGATTTGGTTTTGATTTGTGAGGCAAAGGAGAAAATAGTAAAAAAATTGCTATATGGCCTGTAATTCTTTAATTCAGTGGCACATTAAAATTTGTTTTTCTTACGTTAGATTTTTTCCTTCTGCTTAATCTAGTGAAAAAAATATACTTTAATTCAACTGAATCAAAATGGAGCTAAGGAAAAAAGGCCCCCTGCTCTTTTTCATAAATTAGGAAACTGGAATGATTAACCTTATATAATTAATAGTACTTACTTTCTTCAGGTGTTTCTGCACTGGATCTTTGTTTCCATTTCTGTTAAATCTGTGCTACAAACCCCTCAATATCATCGTCTTACTGTTTTAGAATAAATTATCTTTTCAAATTTATGTACATAATAAAATTCGCATTGATTTTAGCTTTAAGTATATATTTTGAGATATATTGACTGGTAGCTAACCCCACCAGTCAATAAATTTTAATTATGGTCCTCTGAGAAGTCAATATCTACTTGCTATTCATCAGAATGATCTTAACTTTATTAAACTTCTTAAATGAAAATATAACTATTCTGAGAGAGAACAGAAAGTTCTCTTTTTGTATATAGGTCCCTGCAGCATTGGTTATGAACTATGATCTGTGCCTCATCGCACTGCATGTTAAACTAGGATGTATGGTGTAGACTTTAATCATACTTGAGGCCTTGGGTTTTACAGTATTTTTGTGATTGGTCTCAACATAAATCCAAGGTGTTTCCTACCTCATTTTGACAGAAATCTATGGAAGGAGATAATAAATAAATGTAAACTCACCAACAAATGCTAGATAGCATTTTATGAAGTAAACGTATTTTAGAGGCTTTTCATATCTGGTTATTTTTAAAGTGTTTCACATATATAGATAATGATCAACAAAACATTGGACTCTGTCAGTCATATGGTATATATGACTTAAAAAGTCATTTGAATTCAAATTTAACATTCAAAAGATGATTCAATCGTGAAATTATTAAAGTTCATTTAATTTAAATAAGGATTTGGTACATAATTTTTACAGCCAACTGCATCTCTGTAGTTATTCAGTAAACTAAAAAATGCAGAGCATAAAAAATCCCATCATGTCTCTTGTTCATCGATTACAGAATATTTGATCCTATAGTAAAATACTTAGCCTTAAAGTTTCTCCTGCCCTACACACACACACACACACACACAGAGTCTTGAATGCATCTGTTATGGCCATATAAGATTCTTTAATAAATACAACTATGAAAATAACCATGTTCTCTGATCCTTAACTCCTAGCAAGATACAAAACAGGGAGATATATGTATTCACTAAAGGTATTCTCTACTCTCATGAAGGAAGCCATGGAATGATCATCAGTGGAAAAGAGATTTCCTAACGATGGTCAGATACTCCACAGGCTCCAATGCTAATTTCATCAAGTCCCAGAATATTATCTAACCACCTCAATAAGAACCACAATTATGGAAAAGAGATCATTGGCCCAACAGTCCATATAAAACATCTAAACAATGAAAAATGTCTCTTACCAAGACTGTGATATGCAATTGGAGAGCTAGTGCATTGAGTTGGTACATTAATACTTACATCTGGGACAGGTGCTACATTTGAACGAGTTGGATCCAGAATTGAAGAGAAGAGGCTGGATTGCATTTGAGAAATCTGTCGTTGCTTTTTTTTTTAAAACCCTCACCTTCTGTCTTGGAGTCAATACTGTGTATTGGCTCCAAGGCAGAAGAGTGGTAAGGGCTAGGCAGTGGGGTCAAGTGGCTTGCCTAGGGTCACACAGCTGGGAAGTGTCTGAGGCCAGATTTGAACCTAGGACCTCCCGTCTCTAGGCCTGACTCTCAATCCACTGAGCTACCCAGCTGCCCCCTGTCATTGCTTTTAATGATCCTGAGCAGTTTCCTTACACAAAGCTCTATCTTTTCAACAATCAATCAGCCAATCAACAACAATTTATTAAGTTTCTACTATGTTCCAGGCACAATGTTAGGAACTAGTTACACAAATGAAGAATAAACAACCAATACTCACAAGGAGTTCACATTCTAATGGAAGAAACAAGAAATATATAAATAAGTATACATGCATATATATGTGTGTGTGTATACATATATATGTATTTCTATAGCATAAAGCAAATAAATATATAGAACACAGTTTGGCTAAGAAAAAGAGGCATAAGACAAATAAAAGTGTTCTACTAGTAATATTCTGTTATTTCAAATTTTGGTCTAACCAGTCCCAGAAGAATCAGAGTTGTCCCAAATGGCAAAAGGACTATAAGCAATAATCCTCCATGTTGGTGAAAGATCTATGGAAAAGCATGGACAACAGTCACATAAGACAAGGAAGGAATGCCATCTGAACTGATGGAGAGAATTCCTACCTCCATAAAATATAGAAATTTGCATATGGAAATCCCCAAAAATGTGTCCTTAGTCCTCTCCCATTCAACATTATTATCAATGACTTAGAAGAAGACGTAGATCAAATCCTTATTAAATTTACAAGTAACATGAAATTAGGTTAAACAGCCAACACATTGGATGATAGGACCTAAAATCATCTTCATGGACTAAAATTATGGATTAACAAAGTACTTCACTTAGCTCCAAAAAATAAATTTAGGAGATATAGTGTTTGACTAGATGACAGTTTATGTAAAAACAAAACAACAACAACAAAAAAGGTTTAGGATTTTTAGTAGTCTGTAAACCCAGTATGTTTCAAGAGAATGAGTGGAGTAACCAAATATGCTGAATCGATTTGGGGCTCATTATCAGCATATAGTGTTTAGTACTCTATCCTGGCCACACAAAATCACAGGATCATAGATTTATAGCTAAAAAGAACTTCAGGGTTCTTGTATTCTACCACCCTGTTGTATAGTAAGGGGTTGAGTAACTTGCTAAAAGTCAAACAAGCAATAAATGTCAAAGCCCACGATTCAAACCAAATTTCTTTGACTACAAATCCAGCACTTTCCACCTCTCACCGTGCTGCCTCCCTGACATTTAGAATTCTGTGTTCAGTTCCCAACACCATATTTTAGGAAGAATATTAACAAACTGAGGTATGTGTAGAGAAGAATGGTCAGAATGATGAGAGACTAGAGACCGGTTTATACAAATAGAAAGAAGCTCAGTAGAAGAAATTGAAGATTTGTCCCAAAGAAGACTTTAGGGAAATGTTATTTGCCTTCAAATTATTAGAATTATGATGTGGAAGAGAGATTAAATTTGTTACACTTGGCTCCAAGAAGCAAAACTAGGGACAATGAGAGAAAGTTATGGAGAGGCAGACATAGACTTAATATAAGAAAAATCTTACCTGTCAGTGCTGTCTAAAAGTGGGAACAGCTGCCCTACAAGATATGGAGATCTTCAAGCAGACCTGTGTGCCCATTTGTCAAGGATAGGTCGAAAGATTCTTTTTTAGGGGCAGTATAGACCGATTTTATGATCTCCGAGGTCCCTTCCTCTGAAATCCTATGAGTCTGTGACTCTCCAAAGTACCTCAAAATACATCTTTAATAATAATAGTGTGTATTTATACAGTGCTTTATAGTTTATATATTTTTCTTACAACAACCCCATGAAGTAGGGAGTGTATCATTATTTCCATTTTATCATTGAGGTAACTAAGACACAAAAGATGTTGCATGGCTTGCTTGTGATCACATATCAAATCAGTAGAAGAGCGAGAGTTCAAACCCATTGCAGCTACACCATACTGGGTCACACTAGAAGCAGTAATTCAGATAGTGTGAGGCTTGAGAAAACAAGTAAATTATCAGGTTAAAAATTCATTTTTATGTTTAAGTAAAAATCCTCAAGACATAAGTGTAAATTCTACTTGGCAATATCTAAATTTTCTTTGTTGTGCCATTTGTTTCATTAAAATGATCACATCGGTTCTGTGAATACTAGCAATTTACATTTTCTCTGTTCTGTCTTTTAGCTGGAGTGCTAAACTGTATCTGACCCCAAGTAACATTGTTTTACTGACAGCTATAGCTCTCATCGGTGTCTGTGTTTTCATCTTGGCAATAATTGGCATATTACATTGGCAGGAAAAGGTAAGCTCAATTAATTGAAAATTTAAATTTGGATAGTATCGTGTTTATTAATCGGCACAGAGGTATTAAATAGAGCCACATTCATTCAAAATGTATGATATCTAGGAATTGCTGATTTAAAAATAACTTATGCCCAAAATCTTACCTTCTTGATGAGACTCATTTATATCTTCATAATCAATCCTTTTGAAAATCAACATTCTAAAGCAATTTAGAAATAGAGCCTGTAAATTGTTCATTTTATGAAAGTGTACCAAGCCTCAAAAAGTTTTTTAATAGATATTTCCATGGTAACAGGAAGAAATTAATACCCTTAAATATGTATTTCACCACAACCACCACCAGTTAGGATTTTGGTAAGTTATCCATATTTTTCAGATGAAAAAACTGAGTCACAAGAAAGTTAAATGTTTTACTCGAGGTTAAAGTGCCAAAAGTCTCTACTGTTCTCTTCACTAAGATAAATTACTCTGTGTGCTCTCAGTGCCATCCACTGAAAAAAAATTTAAATGAGGAAAGAGAATTTTTGTGCTCACTTTTATGTAAAGAGATCACCAGTGATTTTTTATTAGTAGTTATTACAGGTTTATGTAAGCAACAACTACAGTTTTACTATCTGTGTATAAATATGCATCAAATACATGACTACCGAGTTCCAAGATATCATATGTACATACGCACACAGAGAGAGCTTTAATTTTTCTGCTCCCATTCTGTTTGTCATCTCCACCTGACCTAACTATAATCATTATTGGCTATTTAAATTACTTTTTTTCTTTTTTACTCAACATGACTTTTTCATTCTGGGGAAAAAAGAGAATATAGTCATTGTGCAAGTTTGGTTTCATACACTCGATTTCCTAAAAATCATCATTCCTGAGTATCTGAAATGTTAAGATGAAACCTGTATTCAAGTGACATTGAGATTGAGATTTAACTTGAGTGATAAAACTCAGGCTGACAGCCTATCTTTAACTTGTCTTGTTTTTCTGAAAGCAAATGGCCTAAAATATTATATAGGACCATCAAACTTCTATAGCAAAGAAAATAACAAACATATGTATTTCTCAAGACATCTTATTACCAGCATACACATCCCACAGCAATGCTATGTCAGAATATCATACATACTCACATTTGGATATCTACTCATCGTTTAACCAAAGAATGATGAAAGAGCTATAAATTTACCCAGTTTATCTTAGTTTATTAAAATGAATTTTTAAGTTTATAAAAGTGGTGATTCAAGAGGTATACTGCAGAAATCAGTGAGTCAATCATTGTGTTACAAATTTTAAAATTAAGAATATGTAAGCAGTTAAGGTGTTATTGCATAATACAAATAATTACCAAGTTAATTTAGATTCTTAAAATACTTTGCAAGAAAACAATTTAAAATCTGCACTTATTATCACTAATAGTAAAACAGAAAACCATGGACTACAATAAATGATTTTGAAATTATTTTACTATAAACTCTTCTATTAGTCATTAATGTTGAAGATACCAAAAATGAGAGAGAAAAGATCTGAACATGTTTGGATGGTACCAGAATGTGCACTGAAATATCTGAAAATTCTACAAACTTATTTATTATTTCAGAAAGCAGATGATAGAGAAAAACGCCAGGAAGCCCATCGGTTTCACTTTGATGCTATGTGACCTGTCTATATGTGATAATGAAGCTGCTATTCATTTGCCTAATCAAAATACTAACTGCTAGCTTGAAGAAGGGAAGTGGAAGACGACTATTTTGAATGGCTTATTTATAAATACTGCATTCCTTAGTATTTATTTGGTTAAGTATTAAGGTGTAAATGTGTCACAAGGTCTTTTTGGTAAGCACTTTCTATGGGATAATTTTTTGATCTCTGTTAAATAAAATCGTACTTTTTTTTTCATGGTCAGGATCCTACTGCATGTACTATGCTATTTATAAACAAACAGAAAATCTTCCAAAATAATGGCAGAAAAGGCATCATGTGTAAATAAAAATAATTTAAATGAGTAATTTTTGTGTCTGAGCTTATTTGTATTGGCCTTGCAATCTGTTGCTTGTTCAGTAGTTTCAGTCCAACTCTTCGTAACCCCATTTGGGGTTTTCTTGGTAAAGATTCTGGGATGTTTGGTCATTTCTTTCTCCAGTTCATTTGCAGATGAGGAAACGGAGGCAAAAAAAAAAAAAGGTTGACTTGCCGAGGGTCACAGAGCTAGTAAATTCTTGAAGTCAGATTTGAACTCGGGAAGGTGAATCTTCCATACTCCAGCATTCCATCTACTGTTCCATCTAGCTGCAGTATTCCTGCGATTCAAATTATATTTTGATAAATAGCTCTTGAAAAAAGGTGTTAACGTTTTCACATGCATGACATTGACAACTGTAATCTAAGAACTTGAATTGTATCAATTTGATCTCTTTCCTTTTTTTATCTGTCCATGCAATAAAATCTGTATGTTTAAGAAATACAAAACAGGGATTTTCATAACATCCTTATATATGATTGCACAAAAACTAGAAGCAACCTTAAATGTCCAACAATAGAGAGTGGGTTAAATAAAATTGGGTACATTGACATAATGGAATTCTGTAATGCTATAAAGACTGATAAACATTAGGAATTCAAAGAAATCTGTAAAGCATTTAGAAAATAAAGCAAAATTTAAAGATTGAAATAAGAACAGAATATGCACTTAACTACAACCAAAGGAAGAGGAAAAATAAATGAGAATGAATTGATAAAGAATCCTGATAGGCCCTCAGTTGTTATACTTCATAGAATTTAAATTGATTCATTTAAATGCAGCTACTTAGGAAGCAATTTTAGTTGCTTATGTTACTGTTCAATGTTAAGTTTTTAATACCATTAAATCAGCAAATATATATGTGTGTACACATATAATAATAGCTTACATTTCTATGTGCTTATAGTTTGCAAGATCATATATGTGATCTTAGTTAATATGTTTATTGATATGCAATATGTGGGGCAGACTTGTGATTTAATGTAGGAAATTTTTTCACTGATATAAATAACTTGTAGTATTAGAGAGTTGTCTGGAACACTTAAAAGGTAAAGTGATTTGCCTGTGACCAATTCCTGTGTGTAAGAGATAGGTCTTGAATCTAAGTCTTCCTAATTTCATGCCAGCCCTCTACTATATCATTCTTCCCAAGCATATTTTTATATTTTTTGACATGAATGACTCATATTCTTTTAGAGCCTAACTTCAGGAGGTTGGCACTTTAAAAACTTATTAACAGTTTACATTAACTAAAAATATTATAATATTCTCTTAGAAAAAAAATTCTGAACTTTCATTCAAATATCTAGTCCTATCACATAATCATAAATATATTACATTATTTTAAAAGGTTTTTTCCAAGACCATTTGGATTTCCTAATAGGAGACAGAGTAAATTATTAAAATTCACATCCAGGAATTCAATCCAGAGATTACCTGTTCTACAAAAAAAAAGTTTTAAAGTAACTCATAATTCACATTAAGTCTTTAAGGTAAAATATACTCTGGACTTTGCATCTCCCCAAAAAAATTTTAAGTCTTTATAAACTGGCAGGTGAAAATAAATAGAATGGATTTTTAAAATGCTAATAATTTCACTAATCCAATTGAAAATGTAGCTGCTAAAACAAAGTATGAAAAAATTCATTTTGTCCTATTAGAATTGTTAGTGCATTTAACAACTGATTTATTTCATTTGTCTAAATACACTACTTAATATGGCAAGTGCTGGTGATGTTTTATGGGCCTGAATACATTTTTAATTTCTCCTCTATGCTATATTAATGTATTGCCAATTGATTGAACACAGAATAATCAAAGACATAGGCCTCAAGAGCTTTACTTTTGAAGGATGAAACAGCTTTCCATATTGCAATGGTAAGCAATGATCTTGGGTGTGGTGGGTCTCTATCACATATCTAGAGAAACTTGATTTACCTCTCCTTAAAGCAGAGGAATAAGTCAAGAGCTGATCATCACTAAAGACATAAAGTTTGTAAAATTCGTAGTGAGAAAAGCCCAACTGTTCTACAAATTAAAATTCTTTGAAAGTTGCCCAAAGGGAGCATCTGAGTGGCTCAGTGATTGAGAGCCAGGCCTAGAGATGGGAGGTCCTAGGTTCAAATCTGGCCTCAGACACTTCCTAGCTGTGTGACCCTGGGCAAGTCACTTGACCCCCATTGCCTAGCCCTTATCACTCTTCTGCCTTGGAGCCAATACCTAGTATTGAGACCAAGATGGAAAGTAAGGGTTAGGGGGAAAAAAAAGTTGCCCACAAGGGCAGCTAGGTTGAACAGTAGATGGAGCACCAGGCCTGGAAACAAGAGGACCTGGGTTCAAATGTGGCCTCAGGCACTTACTAACTGTATGACTCTGGGCAAGTCATTTAACCCCAGTTGCCTAGCCCTTATTGCTCCTCTGCCTTAGAATTAATACTTAATTTCGATTCTAAGACAGAAAGTAAGAGTTTTAAAAAAAGAAAGTTTTCCAGAGTACTAAGACATCATGTGACTTGTCCAGAGACACACAGCCAATATAGTCAGAGGTGGGATTTGAACCCATGATGCCCCTTTGTAATATAAATCTATAAATACTGTTAACATAGCACTTATTTGGTGCTATCTTCATTATCCTCCAAAAAAATGCTAGAGAAATTTGAAAACTCGGGGGGAAAATACACTAGAAAGAGCATATATTTACTCATCACTGAAATATTTCTGAATTGAATACGGTTTTACATACCACCAAAAAAAAATAAGCACAGGCAGAAAAAATCATTTTTCAATATTGACAAGTCAGGAGGTAGCAGGTCTTTTAGAGTAGTGGTCACTGCTCTGACCACTATGTACAGGATGGAAGTGCTTTAAAACTTTCCAACAACAAAGGAATCCCAAATGCCTAGGAAAGTTCCTGTAGCTTATCACTAGCATTACTTTCTGTAGAAAAGTATTTCTTGGAAGTTTTCTAATCAACTTCTGACTGGGCTCATCTCTGCCTCATTTTCAGGAGTTGGGTTTCTTGTTTGTTGGTTTGTTTTAAATCCAGGCAACCCACAAGTGGCCATTATACTTTTTCCAGTGAAGTTTCAGCTATAGGAATACCTAAAGGAGGCCAGAATTAACAGTCTGATTCTTTGAGACATCAAACAACAATGAAATCACTCTACAAGAGTGAAAAACAAAATAATGGGACAGTGATTTGGAAATTAAGTGAAATGGGATGGGAACTGGACCCGATTTTATTGCATTTTGGCACGTATTCTAAGAGAATTGCTTGGGACATATGACTAGCCCAGGGTCATTCAACCAGACTGTGTTGGAAGTAGGACCTGACCCTAGTCTGACTCCATAGCCATCTCACTATTTACTGCCTTTCACTTTGTAATAGAAATGTTTCTAAGCCAGAAAAGGTTCAAATGTTTCTTTAAGTTCATATATTAGAGGCTCTTAGTCATCAGATTAAAAAAAACACTGGCTCATATTCCTGAGTTTTGCAGCAGAGGCAGGGCGCTCCAAATGATTCCAAAAAAGCCATAAGCATTTAACCTCTGAAGAAGAAATAGCAAGGAAGGAAGTTCACTGGATTTGATTTGAATTAAGATTACATGAATTTTTAAGATTTTTATGTAAATCTTTAGAAAATTTATTTCCTTCATATTTTTACTTACATTTAAAGCATTTAGTAGCATAGATGATTCTCAATGACTTTTTATGTGGTCTGTAACTAAGCCTAAATAATGATTTCTTTTTATCTGCCAGGAATTTGTGAGCTCATCACAAAAGGGAGAAGTCTTAAGTTACCACTAAATTTAGAACTCAAGGGGATGCTAAAGGATTAGCCCAGCTCCCAGTTGTATACATGAGGAAACAGAGGCCCAGAAAGAGAAATTTGAAAATTGAAAGAGAACTCTAGAATCTCAGACTCACAAAGGAACTAGGACATCTAATCCAACCCATACCTGAAACTAGAATCACTTCCACAACATATCCAAAGACTGTTCAGCTAGCATCAATGTGAAGACTCCCAGAGAAGGACAATCTCATCTCCTAAGATAACATTCTTCTGGGGGTAATTTCATTTGGAAGTTTTTCCTGACATCAAAACTAAATATGCCTTGGCAGCTTCTCCTCGCTCCTTGTATTTCTGCCCCATTAGGCCCAAACAAAATTAATCTATTCTCTTTTCTATATGACAGACTTTCAAATGCTTAAAAACAGCTGTCCTACCCCAACCTAAATCTTACTCAGACTTAACATCTGTACTTCCTTCAACTGATCATAATAGGAAATGAACTTGAGGCCCTTTTACCATCCTGGTTCCTGTTCCTCTCCTTTATACATTCCCCATTTCATTGATGTTTTTCCTAGAATGTAGAGCCCAGAACCAAACAATTACTCTGAATGTGGTCTGAGCAGGGCAGTGTACTGTAATTGTTTCTCCAGCTGGGGCCTGGACACTGCTTCCTTTAATGAATCCTAAAATAATATTAGCTTTCTTGTTTGCCTTCTGGCAATTGTTGATACCTGGGGTTCCTGAACATTAAAACCCCCGGTATGTTTCCCCAATGAGTTCCATCTAGCTATGCCTTTCTCCTCTCCATGCCGCACTTCAGACATTTTTTTAATTCAAATACATGACTTAACATGGACCTCCATTCAATTTAATCTTATTAAGCATGCTACCTACCTCCTAATAGACCTCCTGTCTGAGATGACAGGCTCAATGTGCAGGAGGAGATAGATATTTCTGGACATGACCAGTGTGGAAATTTATGAGGGTTGACTATGTATCTTTGTCACAAGAATTTTTTTTCAATTAAAGAGGTGGGAAGGAGAAGGGGCTTGAGATAGAGTTGCCAAAAAGAAAAAGGAGTCACTCCAGTATTTTTAGAACAAAGGGAAATCCAAATAGGGCAGCTTTGAAAGCCACATATTGAGTTTATTATGTGCTTAAAAGGAAAAGCAGCTATATGTAATACACAGGATCATATATATAATTCTCTTCTTTGTGTCTGCAAATACTCGTTTTATTTGGTGTCTAAATTCAGAATTCAAAAATTAAAAAATTTATTATAAATTCAACCTAATATTTTATCCTGTTCAGATCTTTTTAATCCCAACTCTGTTGTCGACTAATTTTTCCTCCCAATGTTGTGCCCTCTACATATTTGATAAGCACACCATCTATATCTTTATTCATTAACAAAAATAGCAAACAATACTGAGCTATGCATTGGAGACCTCCTTGCAAGTTGGCATTCCTCCTTGGACCTGGCCTTTCAATCAGTTCCAAATCTACCTAATTTGATTCTCAACTAGTCCATATATTCCCATTTTTTTCCTTAGAATAGCATTAGAAGAGGCAGCAAGATGATTCAGTAGATTGAGAGCCAAGGCCAGAGTCAAAAGGTTCTAGGTTCAACTCTGGTCTCAGACACTTCCTAGCTTAACCCCCATTGCCTACTGCTCTTCTGCCTTAGAACCAATACACAGTGTTGATTCTAGGATAGAAGGTAAGAGGTTTGTTTGGTTTTTTTAAAGTAGCATTAGAGATTCAATTGCTTTGCTAAAATCTACTGCATTGCCCAGATCTAACAGTCTATAGCTGTTAAAAAAAAAAAATTGGGATGCAGCTAAGTGGTACAGTGGATAAAGCACTAGGCTTGCAATTGGGGAGGACTTGGATTAAAAGCTGAACTCAAACACTTCCCAGCTGTGTGACCTGACTAGTCACTTAACCCTGTTTCCCTAGCCCTTGCCCTTCTGTCTTTAAAAAAAAAAATATATATATATATATATGATATATATATATATATATGGGGTGTATGGGGTGCTCAGGGAGGAGTAGTATCTCTGGTATGGAGGGCTTGTCGTGTCCTTCTAGGGCTGCTCTCCAGCCTCTGACCCTCACCTGACACCCAGCTCTCACTTGTGGCTCCCAGTAGCTGCTAGCATGCGGCAGCGGGCACACCCTGGGCAACGGCTTTGACAGGCCGGCTAAACCTTGTGAGAGTAGCCATCGGGTCATCGACCCCTGGTGAACTAGGGTTTTGCTCACCCAGCATGTGAAGACTGCTTCGGCGGAACAGGCGGAAGAAACCAACAAGAAGGTTCAACGGCTGAGAGGGCGACGCAGCAAAGCACTGTGAAGTGCTTAGGGCGTGATGGAGCACAAAGGACAACACGGCCATCCAATGCAGCTGAGGAAGTCTCCAGGTGTAATGACTTTTCATGCCACTGGACCCAGGCTTCCAACGCTGAGAGAGTGGGACTGTCTCTGTGCATCGACTTTTTCACTTAAATCTCCTTCACGCACAAGTGTCTTTGTGCACACTCATCTATCATAGATGAAAACGCACAAAGACAATCGTCATCCTCGGTTACCAAGAGACGACTACTACTATATATATATAGATATATAGATATATAGATATGAGGCTAGGCTGGCATGACCTATTCTTGAAATCATGCTGGCTCTTTGCTGGCCCTTTATGATGTCCACTAACCCATCTCTATATTCTGGAATTTTTCAAGGAAAAATGTTCTAGGAGTAAAGCTCATAGGCCTAGGGTTTGCATAGTACCCAGCATATAGTGTTTAATAAATGACAGAAAAATACATTGTTATCCCCTATTTGAAAATCGTGGTATTTGGTCTCAATCCAACTCTGGTGCTCTTTTATTCCCAATCTTTTTCTCATACACAGACACAATACCTGTACTTTATGAATTTAAGTGAAATTTAGGGTACTTTATACCCTAGAGTAGAAGAGTCAAACTCACACTCAAGAAAGCTGCCAGAACCAGATTAAATGGTAATTGGGGAATGTTTAACAAAATTAAAAACACAACATAATGTTAATTTGTGGCCTCTAAGTCAATTTGCTTTTCACAGAGATCCCTTTTTCATTTTGACACCATTGTCCTACAGTCCTGAGAGAATCAATCATTTGTTATTGTTTTTGTTTGTATTTGTTGTATTTGTTAACTACCTACTATGTGCCAGAAACTGTAATAGATGCTGAGGATTTAAATATATAGAATAAAACAACCCTACTCACAATAAACTGGGGCAGTCAAGAAGTACATGTAAAAATATGAATATAGAAATAGAAATTAAAAATATAAAGGAATGTGGCCTAACAGTATCAGATCTCAAACTGTATCATACAGTGGTAATAATAAAAACAATTTGGTACTGGCTAAGACATAAAATGGTGGATCAGTAGAATAGATTACTTACACAATACATAATAAATCATCTTAGTAATTTAGTGTTTGATGAATCAAAAGATCCAAGCTTTTGGGACAAGAACTTGACAAAAGTTATAGAAAAATTGGGAAATGGTATGACAGAGACTGGGAATAGAACATCTCATACCATATACCAAAGTAAGGGTCAACATGAGAACATGATTTAGACAAAAAGGGTGATCATAAAAGAAAAAATTAGGGGAGTATGAATAGTTTGCCTGTAAGATCCATGGATAAGGAAAGAATTTATGACCAAATAAAAGATAGAGAGCATTATGAGTTGTAAAGTAGATAATTTTGATTACATTACATTTTTAAAAGTTTGCACACATAAAACCAATGTAGCCAAGATTAGAAGGAAAGCAGAAAGCTGAGAGAGGAAATTTAAAGGAAGTATCTCTGGTAAAGGCTGCATTACTCAAATATATAAAGAACTAAGTCAAATTTATAAGAATTCAAGTCATTTCTCAATTGATATTTATCAAAAGATATGAACAAGCAGTTTTCAGATGAAGAAATCAAAGCTCTATAGTCATGTTTTTAAAATGCTCCAGATCATTACTGATTTAAGATATGCAAATTTAAGATATGCAAATTAAGATATGCAAATAAAATTACTCTGAGTTATCATCTCACACCTAGCAGATTGGCCAAAATGACAAGAAAGGAAAAGGATAAATATTGGAAGAGATATAGGAAAACTGAGACACTAAGGCTCTGTTGGTGGAGTTGTGATCTGATCCAATCATTCTAGAGAGCAAGTTGGAACTATGCCCAAAGGGCTATATAAAACAATACATGGTAGCAAAGAATTTGAAATTGTTGGGTGGGGAGAGGGAGGAGGTGATCATCAATTGGGGGAAACCTAAACAAGTGGTGGCATATGATTATAATGGAAAACTATTGTGCTATATAACAGATGATGCCCAGAATTATTTTGGAAAGATTTAAATCAACTGATGCAAAATGAAATGAGCAGAATCAACAGAACATTGTACATAGTAAAAGCAATTTTTTTTTATGAACTGTGAATGACCTACTTATTCCCAGCAATACAATGATCTTGGATCACTCTGAGAGATTCATAATGAAAAATGTCATCAGCCTTCAGAGAAAGAACTGATAAGAGTCTGAATGAAGGCCAAAACATACTATATTTCACTTTCTTTTTTGGAGATCTCTTCCACAGAATGATTAATGTGGAAAAATGTTTTACATGATTTCACATGCAAAATCTGTATCAGATTGTTTACCACCTCCGCCAAGGTTGGGAGGGGAGAGAATTGAAATTTTTACATGTAACTGGGAAAAAAATAAAATATTAAAAATATGTGCATATAGCATAAAATGAAAGTAGATAAGTAATAAGATATAAATGCAGGCAGCTGGGTAGCTCAGTGGATTGAGAGCCAGGCCTAGAGACAGGAGGTCCTGGGTTCAAATCTGTACTCACACACTTCCCAGCTGTGTGACCCTGGGCAAGTCACTTAACCCCCATTGCCTAGCCCTTACCCCTCTTCTGCCTTGGAGCCAATACACAGTATTGATTCCAAGATGGAAGGTAAGGGTTTTTAAAAAATGATATAAATGCAGCTATTTGTATATACATACAAAAATTTACAATAAAATATGAGTCTGAAAGGGACAACACTAGAAGTTGGAGGATCATCATGTAGATGATTACTGAGAAGCATCTTGAAGGAGAGTCTATGAGTTGAAAGAAGAAAAAAATTCAGGCATGGCAAACAGCCAGAGCAAAGAACAGCTGGGAGAAGGGAGATGGGGTGCCATGCCTAAGTATAGTGGTAATATATTTTGTTGTGTGAGCCTTTGATATCTCCCAATATCTATTTTGTCATTTGTGGCCCGTTTTGAAACTGATTTGTGATGTAGCTATGGAAATTCACTAGTTGACTTGAAGAATCCCCCATGCCATGGCCTTCTTTGTCTGTGTATTCAGATAAGCTTGTTCCTTGGCATCAGTCAGTCAAGATGATCCAAAGTTAGAACATTGAATAGTCCTTCACCTACTCTGCTTATAGAGACAAGCTCTACCACCTACTGCTCAAGTGGGAATGTGAGTCTGAGAGGGAATGCCCTCTCCTTGTCTAGATGGTCAGAGAGAATACCCTAAAAAAACCCTAGAAAAATACTATTCAAAAACCTAGTCAGTGGAATGAAAGCTGCCATACCCTTGCCTGCAGAGCGGTCTCTCCCCCTTGATAATGCCCAGGGATCAACTTTCCCATCCCTCAGAGATTATTTAATCCCCTACACAGGACTCCCTCAGTCTCTGCTCTTCTCCCCCTTCCTTGTCCCCATTTAGGTTCTTCAACCACTGAGCTGCTCGTCTCTGGACCATTGCAGCCTATGCAAGTCTGCCAATGTCAATGCCAATGTCAATGCACCATTAATAAAACTTCCTGTAATGACACTTGGAGTCATCCCTTCTTGACAGACTCCAACTGAACCAGTTGGATAGGTAACAAGCCAAGACTGGACCACAAGTACTTCTCTTTAGTTCATGAGCTGCTAACCACAGCTGTGATAAGGTTCACAGTAGCAGTACCTCTGCAAAGAGGGAATGGCCACTTTGTTTCCCACTGGCCTCCATCCCAAACCCCTTGCATCTTCTCTGAAGAAAGTAAGGACCAGGTCTCCAAAGTGCATACTTCAGCAGTAAGAAATTCTTTACAAGTATCATTTCTCTTCACCTCATAAACCATTGCTGAGACATAGGACTACACAACCAGACACCTGCCCCATTAATCCTGATAAGCAAAGAACAATGATTCAAGACGAGAACACAAGAGCTTGACTGAGGAACTTCATGTTTCACCAGGAGGATTTTGTCTATCCTCTTAAACCTATAAATGTGACAAATGATGTGACCAGAGCCTCTGATAGCTCCACCTTTGAAGGCAAGATTTCCTGCCCTTACCAAAAAAAAAAAAAAGGCCAGAGTCTGCATGCCTCACAAACAAAAAATCTATTCTATACTTTTAGATTCATGAGCCACTGACCAAGGCCAGGATAGGGCTTCAGGTCTGCTGTGGCCCAATGGCAGGAAACTCCTCTATTGTGGCCAAGGCAAGGCTTGTGCCCTTTAGCAAAACAATAAGGAATAAAGAACAGTTTAGATGGATTGTGGTATGAGGAAAGGGGAGAAATGTCCAAGGAAGCTGGAAAGATGGGCCCAGTTGTGTAGGGCTTTAAAAGCTAAACAGAAAAGCTTATATTTTATTCTTGAAGACTGGCAGATGTGATTACTGAGCCATTGTCAGTGATCATTCAGCAATCAGTTAAGTACCAAGAAATATTTGTTGAATTGATCTGAGAGATCACTGACAATGACTCAGCAATCATACTAATAGTCTTTTCAGTACCCAAAGATATAGTTCATCTGAACGAGTTTACCTGAACTTATCAACAGCGATGTATTTTCATATCTCCTTACTTATTTTGAATATAAACTCCCTTACATTTTTTTGTCCTGTAATTTCCTTGGTGGAAAGAACAGAAGCAAAAGACTTGAACACTTCTATATTCTCTCACCTTCAATCACATCCACCCAAACTATTGGTCCTCAGAAGCCACTAGCACAACCTATCTGAACAAGAATACCTTTTACAATATCCCTCAAAAATGGTCACCTTGTGCTTATAGATTTCCAGTAAGAGACCTTACATGGCAATTCATTCACTTGTGGAGAACTATAATCATAAGATTGTTTAAAAATCAAATATGGGGGGCAACTGGGTAGCTCAGTGGATTGAGAGCCAGGCCTGGAGACGAGAGGTCCTAGGTTCAAATCTGGCCTCAGACACTTCCTAGCTGTGTGACCCTGGGCAAGTCACTTGACCCCCATTGTCTAGCCCTTACCACTCTTCTGCCTTGGAGCCAATACACAGTATTGACTCCAAGACGGAAGGTAAGGGTTTAAAAAAATCAAATATAAATCTACCTTACTCTAAACTGTAGATACCATTTGACCCAGTAATTTTACTATTAGGCTTATACTATTCTACTATTAGGCAAGTACTAATGTCATACACACAATATTCATAGCAGAATTTTTTTTTTTGGTGACAGCACAGAACAGCAGATGGCCATTTTGGAGAAAGGCTTCTTGTTGTGGTATAGAATGTAATGGAAAATCCCTATGTTGTAAAAAAAATGAATACAGAGCTATAACAATCAATCAATAAACATTAAGTGCCCACTATGTGCAAGGGGCTGTGCTTGTGGATGCAAAAAGAGGCAAAAAACATTGATGGCCTGAAGGAGCTCACAATCTAATGGGGGAGTTAACATGTAAGCAAATAAATATAAATAAAGCATATACATATATAAATTTTAATTAAGAGAGATTTGGAGAGAAGGTAGGGCGAAGGTGACAGAGTAAAGGCAAGGAAAGAATCCTCTCAGACCAACCTTAAAATAACATTTCAAAATGAATACTGAAAAGGGACAGAATGAACAAGGAAATGAGGGAAGCAACAATCCTGCAAAAACAAACTGGAAAGGTAAGAAGAGAGGGTCTGGTTCACTGGGGTGAGAAAGGAGTGCAACCTACGCCAAAGCCTCAGAGAACCCCCAGCATGGCCATGCAGCATCCAGAGCAAGGTCACACCAAGGAGTACAAACACAAACCAACAGCAAGCATCCCCACCACCACACCTCTACTGCTCTACTGGGCCCACGCCAACTTTGAAAACCTGAGACCCTGCTGAAGCTAACAACAGAGTAACTCATGCCCACCCCTTGAATTTCTAACCCTAGCAAAAGCCTACAGTGAGGTCCAAGTCCCTGCACAAGGCAGTCTGCAACATCCCTGGTTGCTGCAAACCCAGAGTGAGTCCTAGAGCCCCTGAACAAGACTTCAGTGAGGCCCCACACCCCAGCACAAGGCAGTCCATGGTGGACCTGGCCAGTCTAAGTCCAGAGTAAGGCCTGAAACCCCTAACCAATTCTTTTTTTTTAAACCCTTACCTTCCGTCTTGGAGTCAATACTGTGTATTGGTTCCAAGGCAGCAGAGTGGTAAGAGCTAGGCAATGGGGGTTAAGTGACTTGCCCAAGGTCACACAGCTGGGAAGTGTCTGAGGCCAGATTTGAACCTAGGACCTCCCATCTCTAGGCCTGACTATCAATCCACTGAGCTACCCAGCTACCCCCCCCCTAACCAATTCTAAGGTAGTACTCTAAGTTCCAGTACAAGGTAACTCACAGTGCTCTGAGCCCTGAAAGCCATTAGCAGTCTCTGGAGTAGACTAAATCAGCAGTGGAAGACGACTCCCAGCTGACAGGCCATCATACCACCTTGAAAGAACTGAAACTTACAGAAACCCAGAATTAGAGCTCAGAATAGAGGCAAGGAAAAACTAAAGTTAAAGTGAGTACCTCCTCTACCCTGACAACAGAGCTCACCTTTAAAATAAAAGTAAAGGCAAAGGCTAGAAAAATGAGCAAACATCAAAAAAAAAAAAACTAATAAGAAAAAACATTATGGAAACAAAAGAGTAAGGCATAGATGCAGGAGACAAAGCAGCTACATGCAAAATCTCAAAGAAAAAATGAAAATTGGTCTTAGCCTCTGGAAGGGCTCAAAAAGTAATTCAAAAATCTAAGAGAAGCAAGGAAAAATGGGAAAGAGAAATGAAAGCAATGCAAGAAGAAAATAACATCTTAAAATAGGCAGAATTGGCCAAATAGAAAAAGAGGTACAAAAATCCAATGAAGAAAAAATTTTTTTAAAAAGTAGAATTGGCCAAAAAGAAAAGGTTCAAAAGCTCACAGAAAAAAATCATTCCTTAAAAATTAGAATTGGACAAGTAGAAGCTAATGAAACAACAAAAACAAAATGAAAATA
Organism: Monodelphis domestica; assembly: GCF_027887165.1. Classification (NCBI taxonomy): domain Eukaryota; kingdom Metazoa; phylum Chordata; class Mammalia; order Didelphimorphia; family Didelphidae; genus Monodelphis; species Monodelphis domestica. The sequence continues at coordinate 442,499,005 of NC_077227.1, read as the reverse complement.
ATTGAAAGAATAGAAGAAAATGTAAAATATCTCATTGGAAAAACAAATGAACTGGAAAACAGATACAGGAAAAAAAGACAATTTAAGAATTACTGAATTACTTGAAAGCCATGTTAAGGGGGTGGGAATGGGGAGGGGGAAGCCCAAACATCATATTACAAGAAATTGTGGAGGAGAGGAGGAGAGTAATGACAGGCAATGCTTAAACCTTACTCTTCTCAGAATTTGCTCACAGAGGGAACAACCATACTCCTTTGGGTATAGAATCCTACCTTAACATATAGAAAAATAGGAGGGAGGGAAGACAAGAAGGGAGGGGGAAGTAGGGAGGGATTAAAAGCAAAACAACTTACTCCTTCACTCTACCTCAACTACACAGAGATAGTCATGTTCTTGGTTTTGTTATCAGCTGCAAATGTTACTTTTCTCTGTTCATGAAATGAACAAAAAAATTTTTTTACCTGATCATTGAATTATGAACTCTAACCCTATTCTACATCCTTACTGTGACCTCCATATTCCAAACCATCATCTCTGCACTGACTACATTCTCTTCCCTTCTTGATCTCAATCTAATAATGAGCCATTCAACTCAAAACTCAAATTAATTGTCCACACCCCCCTCCCATTATTAATTCTACTTCATCAAATATCAAGCTCTGGATTGTTCCCACTATCTTTCACCTTCACTCCTATTTACATGCTGGAGGAAAGTCACAAATTCATACTGGTTGTGTTCACTATAAATTTGTTATCCTGTCTCAACTGGACTCTTAGGCCAACAAGACAATCCTTCTACTCTAATTAAATCTCTATCCTATTCAATACATCAGATGTTTCTATCTTATATCTGAAGCCTCCCACAGCACATTCTCCTGCTATCTTGCCTCATACTTCACCAAAAATATTTGAAGCTACCTGGTGAGAACTTCACCCCATTACATCTCACATTTATAACAATGCAACCCATTTCTTTGCCAATGCCAATCTCTCCACACATACTCTTGATCCTATCTGCACTACAGATTATCTTCCCTAATAGATTATCCCCATTATCATCTCCACTCTCTATTCTTCAGTCTGTCCCTATACATTAATTCCTTCTCTCATTACAAACATGTACATGTCTTCCCCATCCTCAAAAAACCACTGCTTTTTAATGTCTCATAGCTCTCCTTCCTTTCTTCTTATAAATTCCTCGAAAAGGTCATCTATATTCAGTACCTATATTTCTCTTCCTTTCACTCTCTTCTAAAACCATGGCAATCTAGCATCCAGTCTCAAAATTCAATTGAAATTGCTCTCTCCAAAAGTATCAGTGATCTCAAGTACCAAAAAGAATAGCCTTTTCTCAGTCCTCATTGTTCTTGACTTCTCTGCAACGTCTGACACTATTGATCACTTCTCCTAAATATCCTCTCCTTTGTTAATTTTTGTGGCAGTGCTCTTAGTTCTCATTCTACCTTTCTGACCTTTCTTTCTCAATCTCTTTTACTAGACCTTTATTCCTATCACTTGACCTAATTAAAGGCATCCTTCAAGTTTCTCTTCTGGGCCCTCTTTTTGCTTCTCTCTATAATATCTTATTTGGTGATCTGATCAACTCTCATGGATTCAGTTACCAACTCTATGATTCTTCAGGCTCTACATATCCAGATGATTCCTCAGTCTCTATATATTCAGCTTTATTATATCTTCTGAATCCAGTTGAACATTTCCAACTGCCTTTTAGACATGTCAAACTAGATATCCAACATGTCCAAATTAGAATTCCCCAAAACATTCAACTCTTCCAGGGGCATACTCTCCAATAGAAAAGATATACACAACATCCATTTTTGTTTTAATCTGCATCATTAACACTTTTGTATAATTTTAAGTCTAGACAATCAATAAAATAATAAATCAAGGCCAATTTCTAAAGTTGTAAATTATCACACTAAAAACTTAATCAGCTATTATAAGCCAGTACAAGTTGACTCCAGCATACTTCTGTCCTCTTCCAAAATTCTGTTACTGTCGAAGGTACTACTATTACAACTTCAGGACCTTTGACCCCTTACCCTACATATCCAACCTTGCATATGCCAAATCTTGTTCATTTCTATCATTACAATATCATTCATACATTGTCTCTTCTTTTCATTTATATAATTGCCACTTTAGTTAAAGCCTTCGTTAGCTCTTGCTAGGGATATAACCTTTTTTTTTTAATTTTTATTTAATTTAGAATATTTTTCCATGGTTACATGGTTCATACTCCTTTCTCCTCTCTCCTCCCTTCCCCACCCTGTAGCTAATGAGCAATTCAACTGGATTTCACATGTGTCATTGATCAAGACCTATTTTCATATTATTAATATTTGTAGTAGAGTGATCATTTAAAGTCTACATCCCCAATCATATCCCCATCAAACCATGTGATCAAGGAAATGTTTTTCTTCTGTGTTTCTACTCCCACAGTTCTTTCTCTAGATGTGGATAGCGTTCTTTCTCCCAAGTTCCTCTGGATTGTCCTGTATCATTGCATTGCTGCTAGTAGAGAAGTCCATTATGTTAAATTGTACCACAGTGTATCTGTCATTGTGTATAAAGTTCTCCTGGTTCTGCTCCTTTCACTCTGCATCCATTCCTGGAGGTTGTTCCAGTTCACATGGAATTCTACCAGTTCATTATTCCTTTCAACACAATAGTATTCCATCACCAACAGATACCGCAATTTGTTCAGCCATTCCCCAATTCATGGACACCCCCTCATTTTCCAATTTTTTGCCACCACAAAGAGCATGGCTAAAAATATTTTTGTAGAAGTTTTTTCTTTATGATCTCTTTGGGGTACAAATCCAGCAGTGATATGGTTGGATCAAAGAGGAGGCAGTCATTTAAAGCCCTTTGGGCATAATTCCAAATTGCCTTCCAGAATGGTTGGATCAGTTCACAACTCTACTGGCAATACATTAGTGTCCCCATTTTGCCATATCCTCTCCAACATTTATTTTATCCTTTATATTTATATTATTGGTCTTAAATTTTCTTTTCTTTCCCATAGATCTGACAAGTGTACTCTTCTATGCTCACTAAATTTACTTATAGTTTCCTTCTTTATATTTAGGTCATTTACCTATTCTAAATTTATCTTGGTATAAGGTGTGAGATGTTGATCTAGAACTAATATCTCCCATACTGTTTTCCAATTTCAGGGCTATAACCTTCTAAATGATTTCTCTGCCTAAAATCTCCCCACTATATTATAGCCTCTACACAACTGCCAAAATTATTTTCCTTAAGCTTACGTCAGACCACGTTACCCTCTTGCTTTGCTCAATAAACTTCAATGGCTCTCTGATACCTCTAACATCAAATATGAAATTTACTTGTTTGCTATTTAAAACTCTTCAGAACGTGGCCCCTTTCTGTATTTTCGTCTTACTGCATTCCCTCTACAGTTTAGCAAAACCAAGTCTACTTCCAGCTCCATTCCTTTGCACTAAGTGTACCCCATATCTGGAATACTTTCCCCCAACCCCCTCCTTTTGAAAACCTTTTATTCTTCTAAAACTCAGCTCAAATACTTTGTGCAGGAAGCCTTCCCTCTTCTCCAAGTCACTTGAACTTTCCCCCTTAGTTAACTTTCTTTCTACTCCATATTTTATGTACATACCTATTTGCATATTGTCTTCCCCTACACACACACACACACACACACACACACACACACACACACACACACACACATATTAATACAATGCCTGGCATATATTAACTGTTTAATACTGTTGACTGACATATAGGACCAACTTGCAAGCAGAGGATATCTTTGTACTTTTGTCTTTCTTTGCAGCTCCCTCTAGAGCTTAACATAATGCCTGGTACACAGCAGGCACCATATAAATGCTTATTCCCTTTCTTTTCCCCACTATACAACAACACCAAGAGAATATTGGCATTAAAGAAATGAGCTTTTCTAGCAATTGATTAAAGGATGATGGGAAAGTTCATGATGTTTTTTAAGTAGGCTGTAGTGTATGAAAAATAACAAGTTTGAAAAGTTATATAGTGAATGGTATCCTTAAGGATGTGTAAAACTGGAAAAAGAGGTGGACTGGACATACAACAAAAATTATTAGATACAAGAGGGAGATAAGCCCAAATGCAGTATTGAAATAGTAAAAGGACTAAAGATCTCAAGTGCTCTGATGGAGGATTTACAAAAGGATATGGAAGAGAATCTCACAGGATAGGCTTGCAAAGTAGCAGTATATACACACAAATATGATTCTAAGTAGATAATTGTAACATAAAAACTAAGTAAATTTCAATATTAACATTCTAGAGTTATACACTCAAGTGTGAAACGGACATTTTGTAGACTGAGTTATATACGATTTTAAATCCAAACTATAATTGATAACTATTACTAACATTAGTCTCAATATAATTTTAATTAGAAACTTAATTCTCTCAATCATTTCAATAGAGTTAGGTTCTTAGAAAGTTTTCTTAGAATTTATATGCAGTTTTAACATGAGTTAATGATAAATAATGTTATTAATAAGCTTACTGAATTTGTAATAAGACCTAACCAGAAATTGGGAATTAAATGACAGGGTTATTGAAATAATTTTTGTTGTTTCTAAGAACAACTAGTCTTTTGGGACTAGTCCATAAGATAGAATTACTTCTTTTATCTCCATTAATGCAGCAATAATTTTTATCAGTGACATGAAAAGAACCAGAATTTTCTGCCTTTTCCCACCGAAAAATCTATAGCTACATAGTAACCAATGAAATTCCTATAAAGAAGACACTTTCTGGTTCTGTTGTCATCATCATGTGAGTACATCAGCATGCAATAAAAATTTGAGAATCTCATCCTATTTCACTGTAAATAGATTCTGTGTACACATCATTGTTTCAAAGTCAAAGGAGAGGGAAAATGATATGCTAAATAAGAAGTTCTGCATTTCTAGAAGTTAGAATTCTGGCATGTTTCCTCCTATCTCCCTTAGTTAGTCAGTCAGAACTAGATGGTTTCTAAATTTCTTAACTAAATCTAGGCATTTTCTCTATGCTACTCTTTGGCTTTGAAAGGTTATGATGATGGTCAAGAAATAATGGTATCAAAATGATAATCTTTAAAATAAACCCTAGTAGAATAAAATCTTCAAAGATACAAATAGCAGTAAGATAAAATTCAATATATTTCTGACTCAATTTGTAAACTTATTTTTCCATTTAATGTTAATTATTTTCATTCCAAAGTGCTGATGACAAATGACACTGTCAGGAGAAATCTATAAAGAATTGCAAAATTTCTGATGTTTAATGCAGAAAACTGAAGAATATGGTAGCACATGTGGTATATTCATCATTGCTGCCAATCAAAGCAAGAGACTGTTGGAGGAGGGGAATGCAAATGTGAATATGAACAGCTGGTTAAGAAGCTGGTATCTGAAAAGGAGGATTTGGATTTCTGGACCATATCTTAAACTCTCTGGGCCTCAATTTCCTCAACTGTAAAGGAGATAAGGAAGAATATACCTCACAGAATCATTGAGTTTCCAATGAGGTAACAGACATGAAACATATGACTATCAGTTATATGAGGAAATTCAGGAATCAGAAAGTATGAACATATTGGAAAATATTTGGTTGAAGATGATTAGTGCCACAAATAGAATTAAGATTGTCTTCAGAAACTACTTAAAAAGAGTAAATAGATGAGTAGTTTAGGAAATGAATTCTTAGCATGAAGTCAAGGAGGACTTTAATTATTGGGACATACACAAAAGCATAGAAAGTCTTTCTGACCAAAGTAGAGGAGCTAATACCTTTTTAATTTTAAAACACCTTCTGTCTTTGTATCAATTCCAAGGCAGAAGAGCAGTAAACGCTAGGGAATTGGGATTAAGTGACTTGCCTAAGGTCAAATGGCGAAGAAGTGTCTGAGGCCAGCTTTGAACATAGATCTTCCTAACTCCAGACCTCAAACTCTACCCACTATGCTACCTAGCTTCCCCTAACTAAAAATTTCTTGACATTCTATAATAAAACTTCATCCTTTAAAAAAGATGGAGGGATCAATAAGGGAAATTTCTTATTCGCACTAAGAAGGAAATGGTTACTGCAATGGAAATGGGGAAAAGTTATCACTGAAACTTAGAATTTGTGCTAGAGAAAGAAAGTGCAGTGAAGCACTGATTGACATAAACCCTAAATTTTGGTAGAACAAATACTAGTGTTCAGAGAAAGAATAGTTGTTAGAACTCCATGGAATAAAATTCTATAAGAAGCTGTCAAGTTAGGAGGAATGGGAAAGTGTGTAAAATTGTAAAGATAGAGAAACAATTCTGAAGATGGTGCAGAAGAACTGTCTAGACAAATGTGGAAGCACAAGGAATTCATGAAGTAACTTGGATTTTTTTTAATATCTAAAATCAATCAATAAGCATTACACTGTAGGCACTACACACACTGAGTTCACCATTACCATCACCAATGTTCTACATCCATGATTCTGAGCCTTGAAATTTCTCTTTGACCAAGACCTCCCAATCTTTCCATTTCTCCCTTTGTTGTGCTTCTAAATAATATATTCTTGATCATCACTATGACCACCAGCCATTCCACCCCTTCCTATTTGGGAAGTCTATCAACTGCTCTCTTATTTTTTCTCCTATAGTTATCCAATTAAACTATAGTCAATATATCATATTGTCAATTATCTATAAATTATAAATCCATATATGTATATATAAACTATATACATGTTTGATTCTGTGAAAGGGACTTTTTTTTCCCTTTGTCTATTTTGAGTTAATCAGTCAAGAACTTAAAGTACCCCTAATTAACACTTAGTAAGAAAATTCACACCCTAAAAGGCCACAAGCACTGCACCCTTTCCCTCCCACCTCCACCCCCATCCCAGTGCTAGGCAAATTGAAAGGCTGTGATTGATTCCTGAGATGTGATTAGGAGAGCTGATGGGTGGAGAAAACTGTATATAAGAAGGAGCCTGAGAAAGATTCACTCTCTTCATTCTTAGCAGCTCTTAGCCTCATGTGAAATGAAGGTTCTTGGTGGTTTTCAGGGTCTTTTGGCTCTTGGGATTTCAGCTTCCTGATCTGGTCTTTGAATTCTGGTGAAGATTCAGCTTCCTACACTGGAGACTCGGGCTAAAGAGGGAAACTTACTCGGGTGAGACTCTTGCCTACTTGGTTTGAGAGACTACCCTTTGTGGCTCAGCCTCTTCAATGTTGGTTTTTGGTTGTTGGAATGCCTGGATAAATGACTGGAGACACTCATGGACTGGTGAGATTTGGATTCACAATTCTGATCTGGAGGCACTAGGATTAGGACTTAGGGTATTTTTAGCTAGGTGATATTTTCCAACTCCTTCCTATATTTCCCACTTTAATATTTCTACCTTGCTATAAATAAAGCTACTAAACAACATTTTGACTTAAGTTAATTTTATATATGGCGACCACAATTTTTTAAACATTATTGTTTTTGTTAAAACAAATTTTAAGCTATTACAAACCCCTTGCCCCCTTCGTGCTTTCCCAAACACCAACCAACCCCTGGTTTATCCTACCATCAGCCTTCTCCACTCAAGTGTTGCTGAACACCACTGGAGAAGTAAAACAACCATGCCAACTGAGTCTAGTATAAATGTATATTATCTAATCTCAACTAGACCCTTGGTGCTACACAAAAATCCTTTTAGTCTTCCCTAATTAACCAAATCTTATTTCCTATCATGGTTATTCCCAATATATCACAAATGGTTCAATATTAGATACTGTTATTTTCTCAATGGGAATTACATGAAAGATGTATTACCATATGCTTTGTCACTACATATTAATGATTGTGATTTAATCTTCATTGGAAACTTCTATATATCATCTCTCACTATGAGAATATAAGTTCCTTGAGAGCAGAGAAGATATTTTCTATTTGCATTCCCAATAATTTGTATATAGATTAATAAATGTTTAATAAATTCATTTCAATTATTCATTTCCCAGTTTCCCTAAAACACCCCAGCCCCTTTTCTCTCAGTAGAGGGCGCAGGCTATTCTATTGAGAAAATGAAGGACATCAATCATGAGTTTCCTCACATTCTATACCTCATAACCCTTCAATATCAGTCTCCATTCTATTCTCTCTTGCTAGGCTCTGTGGCCTTTTTGTTCCCCCAAAGCCCTCCCCTCCCCTCTTTGTACTATTAACTCCATCCTCTCTTGTCTTCCATCAGTTTTCCCCTAGGATCAGTGGACTGTTCTCTCCCTTGGTACTGGCTCCTTCCCTGAAATTTACAAAAACACCACAATAGCCATTCTTATACAACCTTCATCTGACCTTGCCAAAAGCTATTGTCCCTTTTCTCCTATTTCCTCAGAATCAAACTCCTAGAGGGGGGAAATTGCCACCATTTTGCCTCCTCCCAATCACTTCTGAACCACTTATAATCTAACTTCTGGCTCTATTACTCACCTGAAATATTCTTCAAAATAACCAAAAAGTTTTCTAATTGTTAAGCCCAATGGCCTTTCCTCAGCCATCGTCATTCTTGACCTCTCTATATTGAAACTCTTCCTTCCCCTCTTGGGTACTCTCTCTTCCCTCTGTTTTACGTCAGTGATATCTCTTCCTCATGTAACCTTGACTCAACATGTTCAAAACAAACTTTATCTTTCACCAAAAATTCACTCCCCAACTATCTTGAGAGCACTGGCATCCTTCTTCCAATACTGTTTGTATATGTGGAGTCATCCTCAACTCTTCCCTCTTCCTTACTCCTAAATCTGTTACCAAGTCTTGATTCTGCTCCCATCAAATCCTTATTACCTCTTTCAGAGACAACTGCAGCCTTCTCTTAATTAGTCTCATGTTTTTAGCTATCTATTTGTAATCCATCTTCCATAACAAACATCCTGAGGCACAGTGTATCTGAAAGTACCAGTTTCCCAGTAAAGAAATTTCAGTAACTCCCTATTTACATACAAACTCCTCAGTTTGGTATTTAAACTCCTTTACAATCTTGTTTTTCTAATATTACTCTCTTTCATGCATACTGTATTCCAGCCAACCTGGCCTACTTGCTATTCCCCAAATTGGGTATTTCATATCCTAATTCAGCATCTTTGCACAGACTGCCTTATGCCAGCAATGTGCTTTCGGTTCACCTCAACCTGTTTGAATCCAAACATATCACATTTATTAGTCAGGTTGGTCATTTTATTGTGTTGCAAATATCTTATTCATTTCTCTTATTTCTTTACTCACAGCTTTTGCCTCCTACCAAGATGTTTTCTCTCCTGCCTTTACACTTATACTTTCATGTCATACCTCTTTGGATGATGCCCACCCATCGGAATAGCTTTTTAAAATGTCTCTTATTTCCAGACCCAAATAATTATAGTTTGCTATTTGTGTGACTTTAGGCAATTCACTAAATGCTGACTAGACTTCAATTTCTTCATTTATGAAATGAAAAGTTTTGGACCACATTACTTTAAGATTACTTTCATCTCTGGATTTTTGGCCCTGATTCTCTTCTCTAGTAAGAAATGGTCTTAAACTTAATGTGAGCTTATTCACTAACTATTAAATATGTGTCTCAGTGGCCCAGGTTTATTTTAGATTCCCTGAACTAAAACCTCGTCTTTTTCTTCCTTTGTACGATTTTTCGTGCCACTGTATCCAGGCTTCTAACGCCCAGAGAGTGGGACTGTCTCTGTGCACCGACTTTTCCACTTAAATCTCTTTCATGCACAAGTATCTTTGTGCACACGTGCGCAAAGACAATCGTCATTCTCAGCTTCAGAGAGACTACTACCACTCCACACCACCCAGCAGCAATAAAAACAGCATGGAATCTTCAAAAAAGAAACAGACTCCTTATTGATAATGTACTATGGATGTCCATCTGCAAGGATCCTGTAAACCTAGCAGGTGACCTGAATATTGTGTATCTATTTGGGGTAAAGCAGCCTGCCATCCTTGGAGATTCTCCTTTATGCTAGTTATAACATAAAACTACATTATTTAAAATATTAAAAACAAGACTATACAAACATTACTTAATACTGCATAGCTGTGTTGATTTGGAAATTACCATTGAAATCACAGGTCCAGGCCCTATCCTTATCCTAACAATGAAAATAATCAGAAGATTCAGGAATGGATTTGAGACAGAAAACCTAGGTTCATCTCAGTTCTGCTTTCCTTGTGACCTTGAGTTAGTCACTTACTCTCCCCTAGCCTCAATAAAAACGTTGGGCTTTCACTAGAGACTCGATGATCTCTAAGGTCTCTTCCAACTCTACATTCTATGATCCAATTCTGAGTGATCTATCCAAATTCTTATTATGTAGTCTGGGGTTGGACCGACAAAAACCAGGAGCATTTCTTGCCTTGAAAGAAGGAAATTGACGTCGTGGGTGTATAGAATGCACAATTAGTTTCTATCTCTGCTTAGTTTTGCTATTTCTCTCGGGGAATTCTTGGCCATTGAGGGACTTTCATGAAACAAGAGCTGAATCGAGAAAGTTTTTCTCTAGGTTTGAGAACCTAGATAACGACCTAGACACCGAAGTCCCTAGTACTGCTCGGGCATTCGGGTATTCCTGGGAATTAGCCCGAACCTGTTCAGTTCCACTGAGGCTTCGGACTGTGGGGAGGGGTCCCCAGCCAAAGGCTCAAAGGTCAGATGACCCGCGAACCTAGGGAAGAAGGTAGAAAGCGTAGAGCCCGGCCAGCCCATTACCAGACGGGGCTTTCCTCCCAGGTCGCGAGGCTGGCTGCCGCTTCTCCGCTGAGAATATGGAAGGTGTAGAGACGAGAGCAGGTTTGACTCTCGTCCCCCCGGGAGTGCCTCCGTCTGAGTCCGGGCCCGGCCCCAGCCCTTCTCCGCCTCAGTCTCTCCTGAAGCTGCAGCAGGAAGCTGTCCGACCAAGGGAATAGACGGGGTGAGAAGAGGCGAGCTCCGCGCCCGCGGGAAAACTGGCTCCGGCCACAGCTCCCCGAGCCGCCACAGCCAAGGCAGCTACTTTGCCCGGCAGCCGTTAACCGTGAGCGGCCCAGAGCGAGAGGAGGGCGCGTGACGGGAGATCACCGCCCTCCCCCATCCCCCACCTCCGAGTCCTAACGGTCAGCGGAACAAGGTACTGAAGAGCCAAAGGGAAGACGGCGCCCCCTCCCTCTCTTCTCTAGTCTTCTAACGTGTGTACACACACATACACACACACGCGCGCGTACGCAACTCTGTGGGATAGACGGGGGAGGGGGGAATAGGAGTAACGGGGGACAGGAGGGAGGGAGGAAGGATAAGCCAGCGGCTGGCTAGACACGAGCCATGGAAAGGCTTTATTTGCCCAGAGAGGAGCGCGCGGGCTCCGAGGGAGGTTAGAGGGGAGGAGGAATTAAAAGAGGAGACAAGGAGTGGGGGGCGGGAAGAGAGAGAGAGCGGGGGAAGGACACATGCGCAGAGGCGGCACAGCCAGCACGCGGCGCTCGCGCTCACCTCTTAAAAGAGCCTGGGCTTGGGGTGACCGTCACTTCATTCCAGCCCGAGCGGCTGCTGACTAGGGAGAAGCTCCGGGGAGTCAGTGCCTAAGCAGGACCTGCATTGAACCGACGCTCCCTGGGACTACAAGATCTCTTAGCCCCCCTTCAACTTACTCCCCTTAGCCAATCCCCGTCTCTAGTAATCGGCTTCTCTGGTCCATGGGACTTAACGCCGCGGAGCCGGAGGTAACGCCCGTCGAGGGGCTCCGGCAGCCCCCAAGCGTGCCGTGGATCCCGGGCATGGCTGGTCCACGAACCTGAGAACTGGGGGAACGGCTCCGCCCGGCAGATGGAGAAAGCGCGGAGCTGCCGCCGGGTCGGGCCGTGAGGCGCTTCCCCCCCCAATTCCCGCCCTAGTCCCCTCTTCAGCCTGGGACTCAGCGGTGGGGCCCGGCTGGGAATATGGCCCTGGAAAAGCTCTGCTCCGTCCTCAAAGGTAAGAGCCAGCCCGCCTCGCCCGGGCGGGAAACGGCGCCCCCTGCGGGCTGGGGCCCAGCTGCTGTCCTCCGGAGCTGTCCAGGGTCTGCGGGACCCGTCTGGGGACGAGACATCGCCTCCTCTGCCCGCACTCCTTCTAGCAGTCCCTGTCCCTGCCTGGACCCCTGGTCTTCCGCTACCCCTTCCCAGACCTTCAATTCCATTCTCTCCTCCGTGGTCCTGGAGGATCCTAGCTCTTCGTCTATCTCCGCTCCCCTTCAGCGCGCACTTGTATCAGCTCGGGGAGCATCAACTGCTCTCTCCTTGTCCTGGGTCTTTTGCCTAAGGAAGGGACGGTCGTGGCCGGCTCAGCGGACCGAGACCTTCGCCTAAGCCTCCCCCTCGCTCTACTTCCCTCCCTCCCTCCCTCCCTGCCGCCGTTGCCGTTGCCGCTGCCGCTGCCGCTGCTGCAAGCCGCCTTTGTCACTCACAGTGCAGCCAGAAAAGATGCCCAAGAGCTGCGCTGCCGGAGCTACCCTGGGTGAAATGCACTTAAAGCTGCTGTAGCGGCACCTCCGAAAACCTAAAATGTTTGCTTCTTTAAAACTACTTATACCAAAGTGTCCCAATGAAATTTAAAAGCAATCACTTTTGAACTAGTCTAATAAAAGGTTATTTTGAGAACTCGATTACTGAGTGGATTTCCATGGTTTACCATTAAGAAGTAGGGTTTTAAAAAAACTCCCTTCAGTAGCTTTGATTCTCATAAGATTTCTGGTTTGAATATACAAAAAATGTGTCTCAGTAATCTTAGATATATTTTTCCTGTTTTGTATGTCCTTTCATATCGTTTTTCTTTGTGCTATCAGTTTTCATCCTATCAAACAAATGATTCTGTATTTAAAGCATGATATATAGTATTTGTTTTACAATCAAGTACATCATGTATATGTAAACACAGCCAATGCAGTTTTTAAGAGTCCCTTCTTACCCAGAGCAAAACCAACAAACACAATTCTAAGCCATTTTCTTTAAGAAAAACATTTTCATAACACTACTTCCCTACACTAATAATTCTTTTTTTAAAAATAAGTCTCCTAGTTGAGGTCTAGATCATAGCATCGATGTGCCAAATTTATAACATGAAGAATGCTCTAATATTGTGTGTAAAATGCTCATGTGTTTTTACTTCCAGACAAGAAGCAAAATGCATTAAGTAAAACCTGTAGAGCTTTTTCATTTTCAACCCTCTGCTTCTCAGTTCTTAGTGTCGTATGTTGATGAAAGCCATGTACAACTGACAGACAATAACATTTTCAAAGACTGACTTAAAACCAAAGTCATATTGTCACTTGTGGCTTATGAGTATAGCACTTAGAGAAACTGGTTGCACTTTAAAGTACTATCGGTTTCTTATTTGTGTTTCTTTTCCCTTCCTTTTCATGTCTCTAATCACAATAATACTTCTTGATGGTGGTGGTGGTAGTAATAGTGATAGAGGAGGAGAGTTGGGAGGCTGCGACACCACTGCAGGCTTTCCTGAAGTGGAGCTCAGCCAATGCTGACCCGTTTTCTAATGATGTACAATATCTCTGGGGAGTATGGCTTCTTTCAGTCTTTTGCATTGGACTTTTCCATAGATATCATCTCAATATTGACAAAGTGATATCCCTCTCTATAATCTGAATGAGATCTTAAAACACAAAACTATTTTTTTTGGTTGTCTTCTTCATTTCTGATATTTGGAAGTAAAATAGTCTCCTTGCCAAATGTAATACATTCTAACAAAATATAGCTATTTGGCATTTTCCAGGAAGTAAAGGATTTGTGTCATGGTTTTTTAAAAAATAAAATTGTACCTAAAAGTTGTTTATTAATTTATCTTTAATTCTGAAAGAAAAACAGCAGGATGAAACAAAGGACTTCTCCCCCCCCCCCTTAAGTAGAAAAGTGAATTTTGCCTTGGTTACACTTGTAATCTTTTTATATTTCATGGAAAACTTGGGCGTTATAATTATCAATGTTTTCATCAGTTTCTATTTCCATCAGAAGCTTGTACCTAAATTGAAAGATTTTCTCCATTTGTTATAGTAATAGTGTGTAATGAAAACATGATACATTTTCAATTAATAATAACTTTTAATTTAAACTTTAGTCAAATTGATATTGAATCATTAGCAAATTCAGTGTTTTAACTTTAATAGTAAATCATTTAACTATCTACATGTTTCCTAAATTCACTATTGGGATTTCCTCTTTAAATTTAAATAATTAAGCCTAATTTTTTTCTTGCACAAGCAGTTTGCAAGACTTTGTAAATAGTGAATATTTACTTTTCTTTCGTGGTTGGATTTTTAAAATTCTGAGAGTATGAAGTCATACGTTCATTTCTGCTCTAGATTCTTAACTATTTCTTCTTCTACTGTAACTATGAGAACTATAATCACTCAGAATTTTATTTTGTAGTTGTTTAAATATGCTTAATTTCTTACTAATTTAAGAGTTCTATAAAAAAGGGTATTATAATTTTACTTGTTTCATTTCTTATGACAGAGACTGTGAACTTGAATTATTTACATATTTAGGGATATAAATTTCACCAATGCCTTTTGATATCATCTTAAAGTAATTGAGGTATTATAGTGGTCTTAAGGCGTCATGGGACAAATCCTTGAAACCTTAAAGCAAGATTAATAACTAATAATAATTTCCATTCATATTAAAATGTTAGATAAAGAGTTAACTCATTGGCCTGGAAAATTAAGAATGGAAATAGAGTAAGGTGGAATTCAATAGGGTGATAGTCAATTTGATATGCTTATCTTCCAGGCATGTCATATATGTATATATATATGCATGCATATATGTTTGTATATACAGATACATGTTTGTATGTATGTGAGTGAGTGGTTATATAAAAGTATATGCATGTGTGTATGTATGAAGTGTATGTGGCAATGGTATTCCTTATATATAAGTATCAGGAACTATTACCAGAAAATAAAATTCACTCCTTCCCCCAAATTATTAGTTTTTCCATAAAACTACCTGTTTTGATGTTTCAAGAATGTTTTTTATTTGTGCCAGTACAATCTGTCCTCTTGGGCCACTAGAAAAAGGGGAGTCCTTATCAGGTTTCATACTTGCTATTTCTTTTAATTACCTATTCTAAGGCATTTTTTTTTAATTCAAATAGGAAGCATGTCATAGTGCAAAGAACCCTGAATTTAGAGTCAAAGCCAGAGTTCAAATGCCATTTCTGCTATTTTGTTACTGTTTGACATGGAACAAATTCCTAAAAATCTCTCTGTGCCTCAACTTCCTCAGCTGCTAAATAGTGGGGCAGGAGTATTGACTGGATTCCCTCTGAAGTCCCTTCCAACTCTGAATCTGAGATACTACTTGTTTACATACTTGAGGTTTTTTCTTTCTATTTTTCTTTTTACTGAAAAGAATCATCTACTTCCATGAGCATTTTTGTTACTTTATATTATTAAGGAAAAACTCTTCAAAGATATTAGGATTTTTCTATAACACCATTTAGTATCCAAGTTGCAAGTATACATTAAGGTAGATTGCTTCTACATTACAATACATTATTTCTACAACAGTTATTAGTGAAATTTTGCATGATCAAAGATACTAATAAAAACTTGGCTGATTCATTGACTATTTCCCCTTAAAAAATCACCTATAATAATAGGTAGTTAAGTGTTTAAGTAGAAAACAAATGTTGAATGAGCCACTGGTTCTTTTAGATTATAGGTTTAAGGATAAGAATAACTTTACAGACTTTATGAAAATGTATTATGCAAGGTAAATTATTAAGTAACTTTCCTTCTTGTTCCTGGTAATAAAAAAAAAAGCTTTTCACTAGATTTCTAGCATTGAAAACCCAAATTAAGTAAACATCAGATTTGCATACAAATAACAATAGGAATATAAACACATAGGCAACCCCTGAACCATATGCTTAGACATGTGTTTGTTCTAGTCCTTGCAGGATGCATGAACGCTCCAATAGATTGCCACTGAGTATAACAAATCAACAGTATTCTAGATTTCAGATTATGGGTTTTTAGTTGCATGTATGATGTTGATGTTACAGAGGAAAAACAACTTTTCATTGACACCATTTTTTAAAAACCCCATCTACTTGGGAATATGATAGACTTGCTTTTATTCTACAACCTTAAACCTTATTTTAAAAAAAACAACCTCTAGCCTGTCAGCAATATATGAGCCATACCTACAATAAAGTTGTTGGGGCATATTTTCAATTCAATATTCATTTACTAAGAGTCTGCAGTTTGCTAGACCCTGGCATATATACTCTTGGTTACCTTAGTTTAAAAGGGTAACCTGTTTACATAATTATGCTATAGGTAACAAGAACAGGAAAGAGATTAGTCTAAAACCACAACATTTCTTCCCATTCAAAATAGCTAACAAATCCACTTACACATTATTTCTGTGATTCGCTAGAAAATATAAAGCTGGAGATTAGATGAAAAGGGAGGCAAATGTTCTAAAACATGATTTGGTGTCACAATAATGAGAGGGAAGTCCACTCTTGACTTAGGGTGTGTAAGCAGCAATCTGTGGTAATTACAGTAGGAAGACATGCATATCTGTCTTATCAGGAGCACTTTAATTTCCTACAGTGGTTTGGGTTTGACAAGGAGACTCATATTCTTCAGAAAAGAGAAGGCACTTCTGCTACAAGCCACTTTTTTTTCTGGCAGAAGTGATTGGCAGTGTGATTAGCAAGCATATGCTAGGACCCAGGGATTTACAAAGTTCACTAAACCTTGTATTCTTCTTGATAAGTAGATGTTTAACTACCATAAGGAAGATGGAATGTTGTTAAGATAAAGGAGCTTTTTGTTATCACAAACATAGTAAAACATTTTTTGGCCCAATATCTCCTATTATTAAAAATTGGTATAATGACTGAATACCTCAACTCCCTGCACTTAAAAATAGAGTGGGTTATAGATGGAATCCCCTCTGTTTTTCATTAAAGATGTACCTTCTTACATTCTGGTCTAAACAAAGGTTTAAAAAACAGCAACAACAACCATAAAATAATCCCATTGAAAATGGGGCTGGCCTAAAGTTGGGGTTAGGCACATGTTAAGTGAGATCTCAATTCCTTTTCTCCTAATTCTCTTCATTAAGTTCAGTATTATGTGCTAGGGAGTCAATAGATGATTGTTGTGAGAAATAAGGACAACTACAGTAGAGAGGTTGAAGTTGGTAGGGACTTAAAAGCTCAAGATAGGGAGTTTAAATTTAATTTGAAGAAGATAAATTTACTTTTTCATTTAATTGGAAAGAAGAACAAACTTCAATTGGAAAGTCTAAAAAGGACAAGAAGAAGGTAGGGTTTAATGTTAATATTGATGATTTTGATGGGATAAGTTGAAAGTATACCTTATGTCTCCAGTAGTATAAGTTCCTATGCTAACATCCTTCTTTATTAGAAAGAAGTGTCATAATTAAGAATATCCTTTACCTGAATTCCAGAGTCAACAAGGCTAAAAATATTACCTTTCATCCACAGTTGTTAAAAATTGAATTCTTCCCTTTGAACAAAACTGAATAGACTTGCATACTATCTTTAAAGTTACAAAGTTTGAGAAACATGCTCTAGACTTGATCTTTGACCTTAATATAATAACAACTGAAATTTATATAGTGCTTTAGTGTTTGCAAAGCATTTTACATACATTATCCCATTTGAACCTCAGCAATCCTTGAAGTTGTTATGAAAAACGTTATTCTCATTTTGCAAATGAGGAAATTGAGAGTTGAGAGTGGGGTGTTAACCTAGGTCTTCCTGATTTTTCACTTTGTCCACTATGTCATACTAATGGCTTGGTATTTTGCATGCTTCTTCAAAACATAGATTGTCTTGAGTGATATCTGAATTTGGAAATTCATTTCAACTAAACATCTGCTTTATGCAAAGCTTTATGATGGAGATAAATGCAGAGAGCAAAGTAGAGATCCAAAATAAGTGCTCTAGGAAATTTTGAGAAAAAAGGGAACATCCCTCTCTGGAATAATCAGTGAAGGCCTTTCAGAAGAGATGGCAACTGAACTACCATGAAGGAAAAGAAGTATTCTAAAAGTTAGAGAAGAGGGATGCATACATTTCAGGCATGATGGGAGCCTATTTGGATACTAAAACATAGGAAAAGATTTATCAAGTTTGGTAAAGAACTAGTAGTCCAAAAAACCAGAACATGAGTATGTGAAGGATATATTAGAGTATGTGAACAGAAGTAAATAAAGCTGGAATGGAACCAAATTTTGGAAGACTTTAAGTGCAAAGTTAAAAATCTGTATTTTATCCCATATGTAACAGAAAATCACTAAAAAAATTTAGCAGATTAGTACCATAGTTGGACTTGTGCATTAGAAAAATTATTTTAGCATTTGTATGAAAGATGTTTTAGAGAAAGAATGAGTCACAATGTGTTGCCTTCTACCTATATCTGCCCAATTTACCAATGATATCTGCCTCAAACTGAACTAAGAGGAACATAAAAACTCACACAATTCAATTTAATACAATATCTGATTTGGGAGCCTTTTTATCACAGTTCATTTTACTGGTATCTACTCTGCATAGAAGAGCAGTTGAACCCAAGTTACCTGCCATACTCCCTTATCTTTATTGGTCTCTCTCAGACCAGGACTTTAATGAAAATCTGAGATTTCTCAGATATATAACATTCACCAAATCGGACATACTTTCCAATAAACATTCACTAGATTCCTTCAGAACTCACTCAAGTCCAAGTTCCCATGCTTACACTTCCAGTACTGGGACTATTTCCTGATGCTATTAAATTATCTTGAGAAAGAATAAGCTACCTTTCTTGACACTCAACTCAAGGAACACTGGTTCTCTAAATCATCTCTAACACTTAGTAAAAGACAAGGAGGCCAGTTAGAAGACTAATACAATAATAAAAGCAAAAGTACCAGTAAAGGTCTAAAATAAAGTGACTTGGCAGAGTGAACAGAAGATGTGAAAAATGTTTTGTCAATAGAATTAAAAAGACTTGGCAACTAAGCAGATGTGGAAGATGAGGAAGAAAAATTAATCAACTGTTTAGTCAGAAGGCAGGAAGAGCAATAGGAGTTTTGGTGAGACCAAGGGCAGAAAAAAAGTATAGAAACACCTTGTATGATAAATAATTCCATTCAAATTATACTTGTTCAGTACTAGGGTTATAAACAACTTAAGTGCTATTATCCTGTCATAATGTTAAATTGCAGCAGAGAGATACATCTTAACCTAATTATTCATTGGTATTCCATGATGTCGGACATTCATGGCATTTTGTTTTAATAATTCAGACTGATTATAATGGCTTCATTACAAAGAATCTATTAAATTCTCAGCCAAACTCATATGTTTGTTATGACATGTTACAAGGATGATTAATAATCATTGTTTTACCACTAGGGGAAAAATCAGATGTTTTAGGTGCTCTACAGAGTTCCTCTATATTTTTATAGAATCTTTGTTTCAATGAAAGTTTCAGAAAACTAATTTTTGTGCAATTCTAGAAATGCAATATCAAATGTAATAAGCATTTTGTCTTTGAATCTTTAACTAAAACATTTTATCCCACTTGTGAATGATGTGATTGATATCATCAATTAAAAAAATTGTGTATAGCTAGATCTTTATTAGGCATTGTCTATAACATCTCAATTAGGTTTTTTTTTCAGTTAATTTTTGTCAGTTTTACTGATGGTCCCCAGTTTCAATTTAGGGATTGCTTACTTTCCTCCTAATACTTATACTTAGCTAATATCTTACCTAAACATCTGTTATGCATCGTGCATTTGAAACTTGTTTGTTGTGGGGCAGCTAAGTGGCTCAGTGGATTGAGAACCAGACCTAGAGATGGGAGGTCTGAGATTCAAATCTGGCCTCAGACACTTCCTAACGGTGTGACCCTGGGCAAGTCATTTAACTTCCATTACCTAGCCTTTACCACTCTTCTGCCTTAGAAACAATACACAGTGTGATGAGGGTTTTTTAAAAACACAAAAGTGGTTTATTCATAAGAATGCCCATTTGTCTCATCATAAAAGATGAAAAGAATACAACAGCTAAGAATTATACTTGTCTGAAAGGTGGTACCTCTGCAGCAGAGTTTCTTATAGCAGAATGGATTGATTTCATATTAATTTATATAGAAAATGCTATTTAAAGAATCACTAGAATTCTGTGATTATTAATTTATTTCCATTTTGAATATATTTGCCGTAATAAATGTAGTGATATCTTTATCCCTAAGAGTCAATCCTTCTAACTCAAATATAATTTAGGTGTTAGAATTCACAGAAAGATAAATTCCTTTGTGGTATATTATGTCTTCAACAACAGCACAAAGAATAAAAAGAAAAGAGAAAGTAAGAAACGGAAATGAACTAGAGTAAGTCTATTCCCCCAAACCTAACAATACCTTTCATATAGTATATACTTAGCGTTTCATATTGGAATGGACTTTAAGGGTGAATCTAGTCCAATTTCTCATCCTTGCAGGAATCCTCACTATGTGCTTCTAGATATTCAGCCTCTTCTTAAGCATGTCCAATGACTGAGGACTTACTTTCCCCAAGTGGGAATTCATTTCATTACCAAACAATTTTAATTGTAAGAATTCCTCTGTATATTAAACTAAAACTTGCCTTCTGTAACAACTTCCCATTGGTCCTGGTTAAGTTCTTTGGAGTTACGTCAAATATATCTAATCCCTTTTCTAGTGACAGGCCTTCAGACTGTTTTAAGATAGCTATCATATCTCTCTAAACCTTCTCTCAAAACTAAACATCCCCAGACTCTTAAATTTAAGTTTTAAGTATGTTTATAGTATGGTATCCAAAACTGAATAGGCTTTGGATGGAGTCTGATTAAATAATAATATGGAAGAACCAGATACTTATTTTAATGCAAACCAAAAAGCATTTAGAATTAGTTTTTGGCAGCCACCTCATACTTTTTACTCCTGTTGAGCCTGTAGGTGTTCAAAACATTTAAGTCTTTTGTACTCCAACTACTATTAAATCACTTCCAGTCTGTTACTTATACATTTGACTTTTTTGAACTTCATTGGATGAATGGATAGTTGACAAGTAATATAAAAAACTCATATTTATATATGAAAGTTAGATTAAAGGCATAGTTTTCCATTCAGGGGGAAATGATAATGAAAGACAGCAATAATACTGATAGACATAGAAAATAAAGGTAATTATCATATAATTTCACAAAACAACAAAAATCATCACATTAAGGAGATGGTTTCAATTTGTTCTCTAAAATGTTCACTTATACTATACAGAAAAATCTGTTATGTTTCATTTTCTAAATATAGATTGCATTGTAGCATAGGATTTTCTGCAGAGCTGTGGAACTTCTTTAATTGATTTCTTTGAGGCTGCTGCCCCCTTACTTCTGTTTTTATCATGTAGAAACTTGAATGTCAGAGAATCCATATGAAATTTAACTAGCATAACACATTCAAGCATTACCCACTGCACATGGAAAGACAATATTGCATTCCAAAGATAAAAATTAAATTTTAATTTTAAACATTCTATTTTAAAATCTTTTTGAAATATAGTAGACTTGATTCAAAAGTTTACTGTATCAGTAGTATTTTTTTAAGATTTTAAAATTTGTGCTTTTTCTATCCACAACTAAGGAATAACCATTTTAAATTCATACTTCAAGTACACAAATTGAGTACAAATGAGATTTTTAGTGATTTTTCTAACACTAAGAAACTGAAATACAATTTTTTTAAAACTCTGAGGTTGAAGGCTATATAATTAAGAAATAATCTTTTTTATTCCTCTGTTTTGCCATCAGTTTTTCCTTAGAAATATAATACATCTTTAACTGCAGTTTTATTTTAATATGTGTTTTCTATTCTTTCACTAGTGTTGTTAATAACAGTACTTGTAGTGGAAGGCATTGCTGTGGCCCAGAAGACCCAAGGTATGGCATTTATGGTGACAATTTCTAATATATACAAGATAGTGGGATGGGTTAATAGAAAGTAGTCTAACTACTGAATGCTGTTTCCATAATTCCTCTGGTTGTTCTTGTGACCTAAGGCATTCTGTCAACATATATGCCTCAGTTGACTGAGTTCAGCTACAATTAAGCAAAGTAAATTGTCAATAGCTATTCTTGCCCTAGTTTATTCTGGAGTCTGTTATTACTAGTGGCTTCTTGCTCACAGAAGTATGCACAAAATTGAGTAAGAGTCTTTAAACATAAAGTAGGAAAAGAAACCCATTTTTGCCATAAAAACAGACTGGGAGACAGTATGGCTTACTGGAAAGGACCCTCAATTTGGAATCAGGGCATCTTTTCAAAATTTTGGTTCTATTATTTACTTCCTGGGTCACCTTGCTCAAGCCATTTAACTACTCTGGGCCTCAGTTTCCTTATCGGTAAAATGAAGCGATTGAATTAAACTATCTTTCAGATTGATTCCAGATCTCGATTCTATGAACACAAAAGAACTACCACACCCATAGCCCTGCAAACCTGTCCAAATGTTCTTGGATATGAAAATAAACCAGTTGAATTGCTTTAGTTCAGGCTTTCATGACAGAGTTCATGTCCTTTCCTATAAAATCTCTTGATTTTATTTAATATTGAAATATACATGGGAATGATATCTGAAAATAACTGCAAAAAACTTTAGTTAATTTAGTTAGTTAAAGTTAATTATTTCCCCCCACTGGCATCAGAGTAATGTCTTAAGTTATAAAGTAATGATTCAGCAGTTATTTTTCCCCCAGGACTGAGAATTGCATATTAACAGGTATTTGGGAACAGTTTCTAAGATCACAAATATCTTATTTTCCCTGTCTTCTATGACTGTAGAACATTTCAATCTTTCTAACATAGTACACAGAAACTTGTATCCCTTCACTCTTGCTAAGATGGGTCAAGTTTATCAAGGGTGATATTTAGCATGTCTATGAAACTCTTTGTTCAATGGATAAAGTTTCTGTGTGTGTGTGTGTGTGTGTGTGTGTGTGTGTGTGTGTGTGTGTGTCTATGTGTCTGTGTGTATTTTGTTGTTGGGGCAATTCGATTAGCTTTAATTCATAGGACTTAATGTAATTTTTTTAAGATGGACAGAATATTGGAATTAAACATATCCCAGCTACTCAGTGTGGAATTTGGGTTCGAACCAGCAATGGAGGTCATTTTGCTTCTCCAAATTATCCTGAATCATACCCACCAAACAAGGAATGCATCTACATTTTGGAAGGTATTTTAAAATGTCTCTTTCTTGAATCTTATCATTGATTATATTAAACTTATAAGGGTTGATAACATAATATAGTTTTAACCATTTTACATCAAATTAATTTTTATGTGCTGATCAAACAAGTAACAATAAATGACTTTAAACTTCAGACAGTTATAAAAAATATATTAAGTTGTACAGAGGGCCAGCTAGGTAGCATAGTTGATAGAGTGCCAGACCTGGAGTCAGGAAGGCTTATTTTCTTGTTGTCAAATCTGGCCTCAGAAACTTACTAGCTGTATGACCTTGGGCAAGTCACTTAACCTCATTTACCTCGGTTTACTTATTTTTTAAATGAGCTGGAGAAGGTAATGGCAACCACTCCAGGATCTTTGCTAAGAAAACTTCAGATAGGGTCACAAAGAGTTGGATATGACTGAAACAAATGAACAACAAAGACATTTCTGGGTTTGTTTATTTTTTAATTCCTTAAAAGAACCTTAAAACTAATAAAAAATTGGTTCAACTTTTTGTCTTCCCTAGTATCAATATTAATGAGAAATGTTTCTGAGAAACTTCCTTAAGCATTACTGAAATAATTTACTAGACCCTATGCAAATTTCTGTTCATAATCCTCATTATTTTTCTTGCTTGCATGTTCTCCTATTTGGCTTTCATTGATCCATTATATTTCATGAATTGAATATTTGCTTCTTGAAATCTTGATTCCAATAATTCCAATAAAATATGTTCAGGCAATATAATAAATAATATATGCTGGAGGGAGAAATTATTACAGTTCTACAGTGAATATTACTATAGTTAACATAAGCTATGTATTCTGACCTACATTCTTTATAATGTTTAAGTTATTAATAAATGCAACTGTGGGTTGCCAATTCCTCTTTATTTATTCACATTGGCTCCAAGCATATTATTTCATTCATATTGATGTCCTTGGATGTAAAGTATTGACTTGGCAGTTATTTCCACTTTTTTACCTCTTAGATCTTTTCAGTGTTTGTACATTACATATTTCCTTCTTTAAAACTGTCCCAATTGACTCTGTATTACAGCTGCTCCACGTCAAAGAATAGAACTGACCTTTGATGAACATTATTATATAGAGCCTTCATTTGAGTGTCGATTTGATCACTTGGAAATTCGAGATGGGCCATTTGGTTTCTCTCCACTTATAGATCGTTATTGTGGTGTAAAAAGCCCTTCATTAATTAGATCAACAGGAAGATTTATGTGGATTAAATTTAGTTCTGATGAAGAACTAGAAGGACTGGGATTTCGAGCAAAATACTCTTTTATTCCAGGTAAGGGTTTCTATTTCTCTCCCACCCCCAATGATTAATTATCTCAAAACACAGAATAGTAAGGGTAGAAAGGAGGTCAACTAGTCAAACTGTTTCCATCAGTACAGAGGCAGTGCTATAAAAAATTTAGGCAGAACCTAAAGAAAGTTACTTAGTGGACACATAAGAGCTTAAAATTAAAAGCAAGCCTTCTAGCATCAATTCTGTACTGCTTCAAAATATTGATATTTATTGTTATCAGAAAATGTCACAAAAGTTTCCCTGCCTCTTTTCATTTATTCACAATAGCAAACATCTAGAAGAAACAGGGGGGAAAATCACCCTATCATTTCTTTTATCCCCATGATTCCAAACAACTAGATCAGTTGATTTTTTTCCCCTATTATACGAATTGACAACTGCCTTTAGGATTTATCATTCAACAATAACTACTGATCACTTTCAGTACAAAAAAAAGCATTCTATTAAGAATTATGGGAGATATAAAAAAAATGAGAATCCTGAAATCAAAGGATTTACATTATATCATACATAGTTATTTTTAAGGTATTAAGAAATTTTAAGACATTAGCATATCACAGAAAGATAAAAAAGCTAATTAGAACTGGAATTTGAATCCTGGTTTTCTGACTCCCAGACTAATACACTTACAAGGAAAATATTTTCCCAAAACTTTAATCTTTTGGTATATATTATAGGCTCTGCATTTTTCATCTACACCAAACCCTATTAAAAAGAATTTCAAAAGGAAGAATACTTTGGTTAAGAAAGGGATCATCGGACAGCTGAGTGGCTCAGTGGATTGAGAGCCAGGAATAGAGACGGGAGGTCCTAGGTTCAAATCTGGCCTCAGAAACTTCCCAGCTGTGTGACCCTGGTCAAGTCACTTGATTCCCCCCCCCCCCCCCATTGCCTAGCCCTCACCACTCTTCTGCCTTGGAGTCAATACACAGTACTGATTCCAAGATGGAAGGTAAGGATTTAAAGAAAAAAAAATTTTAAGGGATCAATAGGGAAATAATTAATTAGATATATTCATTCTTTAAAGAAGTAATGTAAAAGAGGCAGCTAGTAGCACAGTGGATAGAGTGCCAGACCAAGAGTCAAGAGGATCTGGGTTCAAATTGACCTCAGATACTTCCTAACTGGTTGACCTTGGGCAAGTCATTTAACCCCAATTACCTAGCCCTTGCTGCTCTTCTGTTTTAGAATTGATACTAAGACAGAAGGTAAGGTTGTTGTTTTTTAATGATAGCAATTTTTTTCCAAATAGTATGTCAATACAATTTTTCAATATTCATTTCCTGGTATTTTGCAATCCATGCTCTCTCTCTTACTCCCTCCTACCCCTCCCCAAGAAGGCAGGTAATGTAAAATAGGATATATATGTGTTATCATATAATACATATTTCCATGTTTATCACAATGTGAAAAAAGGCACATATTGCTTTCACTATAGAAAAATTCATGGAGGAAATTAAATAAAGAATAGTATATCTCAATTTACATTTGGACTCCATTCATTCCTTCTAAGGCAGTGGATATCCTTTTCTTGTCATGAGTCTCTTGGAGTTATCTTGTATCCTTATCCTTGCCTTATAGATAATAGTTAAGTCATTTACATTTGATCATTACACATTATTGTTGTTAAAGGTAAGGGTTTTAATTAAATAAAGAAATTGACAGATGTGCCATGTCATGGAGAAGAGTGGTTCTTAGATATCTGGGGAACATGATTACTTTGGCAAGGCAAAATATCATGTGGATCTACTCTGCCAACTTCTGTTTATCATGTAAAAACAAGCTTATACTTTACTAGAATAAGGCAACTTGGTGGTTAGCTTTTAGGCTGAGAAGCCAAGACATTATGTTCTAGTAGACAAAAATAAATAAACAATAAAATTTCCATGAGAAGAAAGAAAAGGAAGATATTTCATGGTTTAGAGAACAATGTAAATGGGAAAAGCATGGGGAATGTAAATAGACCAACAAGAAATACAGTTATAATTAAATTTGCTAAACTTTGAACCAATTCTCAAATCTTTTCAGCACAGTGATTGATTGTCTTCTTTTCTGTTACAGATCCAGACTTTACTTATCTAGGAGGTATTTTAAATCCCATCCCAGGTCTAGTATGATATTACAACTTTTTTCCTTATGGCATTTGTAATGAGGCTTATTTTCCATTAACATCATTTATGTGTTCCCTCTAGACTGTCAATTTGAACTCTCTGGAGCTGATGGAATAGTACGCTCTAGTCAGGTAGAACAGGAAGACAAAACAAAGCCTGGACAAGCAGTTGACTGCATATGGACAATTAAAGCTACTCCAAAAGCCAAGGTATTTGCATAAAGTCAATTATTCTAAGTAAAAGACATTAGCCATGATTTATTTCATATGCTACTTTGGTTTTAATAGACTTTTGGAGGCTATTATATTTGTTAATATGTATGACAACTTTTTTAAAAAGTCAATTTAACAAATATTTATTAAAAACCTACTGTTAGCCTAATACCTTAAAATTGTCCAAAATATAAAGTTTGAAGGTTAAAGACTAGGGGGCAGCTAGGTAGGTCAGTAGATTGAGAGCCAAGCCTAGAGACAGGAGATCCTGGGTTCAAATAGGGCCTCAGATACTTCCTAGCTATGTGATTCTGGTCAAGTCACTTAAACCCCACTGCCTATCCTTTACCACTCTTCTGCCTTGGAACCAGTACACAGTATTGATTCTAAGATGGAAGATAAAGGTTTAGAAAGAAGAAGGAAGGAAGGAAGGAAGGAAGGAAGGAAGGAAGGAAGGAAGGAAGGAAGGAAGGAAGGAAGGAAGGAAGGAAGGAAGGAAGGAAGGAAGGAAGGAAGGAAGGAAGGAAGGAAGGGGGAAGGGAGGAAGGGAGAAAGGGAGAAAGGAAGGAAGGAAGGAAGGAAGGAAGGAAGGAAGGAAGGAAGGAAGGAAGGAAGGAAGGAAGGAAGGAAGGAAGGAAGGAAGGAAGGAAGGAAGGAAGGAAGGAAGGAAGGAAGGAAATAATACAAATCCACTGAAACTTTTAAATTTGCAAATGCCCAACTTTTAAAGTACAAATTACTATATAGCACATAAATCATGGATCTTTTAATGGGTGATAACCATATGTTACAGTTTTGAAATTGCTCTTAAAATTTTGATTTCTGATTATATTTCATTTATACTTCTAGGAATATTGAAGTAGTTGAAAATTTTATCTGACAGTATTTGTTATCATATAAATCATCTTTTAAAGAGCTTATAGGTTATGTATTTTCAGTAATTTATCTGTTCAGAATATAAATTATCTTAAAGAAAATTATTAAAAGTAGGAAGCTTATTTAATATTTTTTAGAGTTAGTATCATAGAAACTAGCATGTCTTTACTCAGTTGAATGTATTTTAATTAGTCTTCATTTCAAACTGAAATAGTAATCAAGTTCTTTTTGAAAAATTTAAAGGATAAAATGGTAATGGCCCCAGTTACTCTCTTTTTTTAAGATGAGGCAAATTACTTAATCAGAATAAAAGATAGAAATATTGCCTTTATGATTGATGTTCAAAAGAGCAAATAGAGAGAGATTTAATAATAATCTAAATAAAACTCGAGTCTAAAAAATATCTACTTACAAATACAAGAACAAGAAATGAAAGAGAATACAGAAACCATTTTACAGGTAAGAAAACAAGCTTAAGGATGGTATGACTTGGAAATGGTTGCATAGGTAGGAAACAACAAATCTAAGGCTTGCATTGAGGTTTCCCAACTCCCAATACAACATGACCTCCATTATACTATACTCCAAGCAATATTTAATTCTTTTTTTAAATATAACACTAGTATGTAATTGCCAGCTAAATGCATTGCCCTTTTCATCCATACTATTTAACTTTATTCTAAAGATTTCATTTCTACTTGTAGTTAATCATATTTGTTTTAAGTATTTAATTATTGTTATGTTATAGGAAGGTAGAGCCATAGCTAAGTTATAACTTTCAAGACTAGTTTAGCTGTACTCACAAGTACAAATAAATTGTCTTGTTTTCATGTATCCCATCATTTGTCTTTAGAAGTAATTTCATTAGGATTATGACTCTTAAGTAGCATTAATTCTGATTTGGCAAACTGGCATATGTTTCCTTACCTCTGATAACAGCAACACAAAATATAAACATTTTAAATTTCATAATTTGGATTTATTGATTTTATGCTTAAGTGTGATATTTTATATCACTTAATAATAGACATAAATAATACTTTTATGAAGATTTTCACTATTTTAAAAGATAATCAAAACACTAGATTTTGAGGTGGACATCCTGTTGTACTACAAGATTATCAGTTATCACTACTATCATGCATTTGAGTAGTTGTAAATTCTTCATTCACATTAAATGGAAACATAACGTGGCAAAGTAAACTGTACAAGCTATATTCTAATTCAAAGAAGTAATTTTCCCATTCCATTAAAATATACTTGGGGAATGAAGTACCTACAGTGATATTTATGTTTATAGACTTACTTGGAATTTGTGGGCTTGATGTGGCATTATTATGCTATATAAAGACAATAGGATTGTATTCCAGTTAATCAAACAGTGAGTAAAACATTAGTTATTTGCTCCATTAAATCGAAGAGAATTTTCTTTACTAAAGCATTTTTCAAATTGAGCCATCTGCAAACAAATCATGATCTGAGTTGAAGGCATAGGGATAATCCATTCATAGATTTTTAATCAGATCTTTCTATTTAATAATTTATTGTAAGCTATGTTTTAATGTCCTTAACACTGAAACTGACCAGACTGCTTGTCAAGTTACCAAGGATGTTTATATGTGCAAAAAACAAAGTAAAAAGAGTTATGCCCAGCAAAGAAAGTAAAAGAATCAACACCTTCATATTCCTTTTCTAGTGATGTACCTATAAACTGCATTCCCCCATTCAGAATTAAGAATGTCCAAAGTGGCAGAAATTCCCCATATCACTTGTATGGCAATAAGAAAATCTTATGCCATATATAAGCAACCACGAAAGCAAAGTAGGAAACTCACAAGCAGCCCTGAGCAACACAGCAGGTATTTTAAGTAACAAAATGTCAGATAATAGGCGCCATGATAACATTTGAAATAAGAGGGATGTAGGTTTTTGAAAGACTGCTAATGGCAACTACTTTCGTGTTACAGATCAGATTTCTTTCCCATCTGGAATAAAATCACTGGAGTCAAAAGTCAGCTGTTTTAATAATTTCCTCAAAGTACAAATACTGTGTTTCTTCAGTTAATCAACTAGACCATTCTAAGGTGGAAGTATTAAGTTTAGTTCACTGCTCAGTTAATTATGATAAGCAAAATAATTAGTATACACATTGATTAGACATTCAGTTATCAGAATCATTCACTGTCCTTAACCATTACCATTTGATAAGCAAATAGATAGAAATATTTTTGTACAACTTCAGTCAAAAGCACATTTCATCTGTTTGATTAACAGATTTATCTAAGATTCCTTGACTACCAAATGGAACATTCAAATGAATGCAAGAGAAACTTTGTGGCAGTGTATGACGGAAGCAGTTCAATTGAAAACCTGAAGGCCAAATTTTGCAGCACGGTAGCCAATGATGTAATGCTTCAAACAGGAATTGGAGTGATTCGAATGTGGGCTGATGAAGGTAGCCGGCTTAGCAGATTCAGAATGCTATTTACATCATTTGTGGATCGTAAGTAAAGAATACATTCCCCAAAGCAAAAGCTGTGTGAGATTTTCTTCATAATCTTTGGACAGTCAAATATATAGATATTGGGGGCAGCTGGGTGGCTCAGTGGATTGAGAGTCAGGCCTGGGTTCAAATCTGGCCTCAGACACTTCCTAGCTGTGTGACCCTGGGCAAGTCACTTAACCCCCATTGCCTAGTCCTTACCACTCTTCTGCCTTGGAGCCAATACACAATATGGACTCTTAAGACAAAAGGTAAGGGTTTTAAAAATAATAATAATAGTAATAAGTAGATATTCACTAACTAGTCACCTAAGAAATTCAGATGATCTACCAAAAAACTATGTTTGTTATTCCACCAAGTCATATTTTTTTCTTATTATTTGTGCATAGTTCCTTTGGGAAACTAAAGGCATGAATCATAGAAGTCAGTCAAAATTATTAGGAATATTGGCTCTGATTTAAGATTGATACAGTACTCAAATTAATCCACTAATTCTGTCTATTCTCTTGGAATCAAAATTCTAAAGCCCAAATGCTTCATGAATACCTCACAGGGTTTTTTTTTTTTGAAAGAAATGAAGTTTCAATTGACCATAACATTTAATGTTATTTATTTTTCTTTGGAACTAGGTTGACAAATGAGCCTAAGGATAATAATTTTCTATAGATTATTAGCTAAAAAATATATTGGGTAGGATCAAAAATTAACATCCTATACCAAATTATGCTCTTTATCAAAGAATGTATTATAAGGTTCTATATTACATTCTTTTTTTAAGATGCTGGAATGAAGTAGCATATAATAAGAGAAATAAATATTAACCTCCGTCTTCTGCCTATTTCATGAAGATGGTGTTAAGATAAACTACATGGTTTCTGTAAAGCTATTTGAGCCCTTAGGAAAAATAATGTTTTACATAAGTATAGGTGTATAATTCATCAAATTTTAGACAATAAACTATTTTTTATCATAGTTTTTGCCTTCATGTGATCCTTCATTAATAGTGATTTGGGGTTTGGTAGTTTCATATTGCTGCTTTATGATTGCATATTTATATAGTAAACTATATTAAAATATTACTGAACTATTCAATCTGTCAAAATAAATAATTCATTTGAATTGCCACATGGTGATTTGGGCTATGATGTTTCTGAATAAATAGTAAAGACAAGAAAAATCTGAAATAACCAGTTCCTCCATTTAATATGTATTTTCACTCAACAAACACTTATTGGGAAACTATTATATTTAAGTCACTGTGTTGGATATTGTGAGAGGTCTAAAAATTCATATGGCACAGCCCCTGCCCTTAAGGAGCTTTCAGTCTAGTGAAGAGTATAAGCCATGTATATAAATAACTATAATACAGGTTCACAGGGTTGGATCAGCACCCAAACTGAAGAGTTCCCCTATCTCTTAAGATCATGGTGATGTAGGTCATTGTTCTCTTACTGAATTGGTATGCCCTGAGGCATTTTGGTCCATGAACCCACTCCTGGATAACTTTCTTGTGACTGAGGCTCTATTAATTATCCATTAGGCACAGTTCTTTACTAGTTCAACAATGTCTATGATACAGAATTCTTAGACACTCCCAAATTTAAGTCTTTTTGAGGACCCAAATCTCCCATAACTGATTATCCCCCCCCCCCTAGAGATTACTCCCAATAGAGAGATAAACAAATTCTAAATATAAACATTTTAAATGTTTCTGTAGCTTGTGCCTATGCTAATGTATGTAAAGAGCTAGCCCAACCCTAAAACAATTTTAAAAGGAAAAAAGGAAAAAAACCAAGTTTTCCTCCTCAAATGGGAAATATAACCCCAAATGATCTCCCTACACATGAGCCTCTTCCAACATGGATTTGGGGTTCTGTAGAGGTAAAGGCCTTATTCCAGATGAAAAGCCAATTTCTCTAATAAATCACTGTGATACTTAGAGTAATCCTAAATG
Organism: Monodelphis domestica; assembly: GCF_027887165.1. Lineage (NCBI taxonomy): Eukaryota > Metazoa > Chordata > Mammalia > Didelphimorphia > Didelphidae > Monodelphis > Monodelphis domestica. The sequence continues at coordinate 442,466,703 of NC_077227.1, read as the reverse complement.
GAGATCTGGGGTAAGACTGCAGTTGATGAGAAATCAACCCCTCACCCCCACACACGAAAAAAAAGCAAAACATATAGTATAAGTTTCTCTCAAAAGAAAGAAAAGTACTTGGGGGTTTCTAGGCCATTAAGCAAAATATATAAGGGGTTAAAAAAATTGTAGGTGTGATTGCTGAGCCAGTATCAGTGATCTTTTATATATCACATATGGATGAGGTACAGGAGTGAGGAACAAATGCCTTAAATTTTTTAAAAGGGTGGAAAATTAAGTCTGTAAATTATAGACTAGTACATTTGACTTTTTTTTTAAACCCTTACCTTCCAACTTGGAATCAATACTGTGTATTGGTTCCAGGGCAAAAGAGTGGTAAGGGCTAGGCAATGGGGGTCAACTGACTTGCCCAGGGTCACACAGCTGGGAAGTGTCTGAGGCAAGATTTGAACTAGGCCTGGCCTCTCTAGGCTCTAGGCCTCAATCCACTGAGCTACCCAGCTGCCCCCTACATTTGACTTTGATTCTTAACAATATTCTAAAACATATTATTAAAGACAATGTTATTTAATGTCCAGAAGAGGAAATGATTATCATAAAGATCAAGTATGACTTCATCATGAACAAATGATAACAAAGTAACTTTATTTTCTTGTTGGATAAGACCTCCAAATTAGTAAATGAAGAAGATGCTGGTAGCTTAACTTGATTTTAGCATAGCCTTTTGATAATATCTCCATCTATTCTTGTGGGAAAGCTAGAAGGGTGTGAGCTATGCTATGAGGATTCTGAATAGTTAAATGGCTAGACCCAGGCACAGTGGATAGAGAGCCAGCCTAGAGATAGGAGGTTATGAGTTCAAATATGGCCTTAGATACTTTCTAGCATTGTGACCCCTGCATAAGTCATTTAACTCCAATTGCCTAGCCCTTACCACAGTATTGATTCTAAGGCAGAAGGCAAGCGTTTTAAAAAAAATACAGTTTTGATGTCATCTAGAAAGGAGGTTGCCAGTGGGGTCTCCCAAGGGTCTGTGCTTGCCCTCTACTATTGAATGCATTTGTCATTAATTTGGATAAAGATATAGGTGGCATTCTTATCAGATTTTCAGATGACACTTGAGAGAAAGTTAAACTGGAAGACAATCAGAATATTAATAAATCTCCACCAGCTAAATTTATACTAAATTTAATATAGATACATAAATGTAAAGTCATGCTTCAATTTAAAAAAAATACAAGTACAAGATAGAGGAGTTATGACTAAACAGAAGTACTTCTAAAAGATCTGTGAGTTTAGTAAATTGAAAACTCAAAATGAGTTAACAGTATGATATGTCTGACAAAAAGAGTAATCTAATCACCAGCTTTCTTAAGAGGAGCTTGATGTCCAGGGCTAGAAAAGTGATAGATAGCCTTCTGTACACTCTTTCCTGGTCAGACTACAACTGTAGTATAATATCCAGTTCTTAGTGCCACACTTCATGAAGGACACTAATAAACTAGACAATGTTCAGAAGAGGACATTTTAGCATAGAGAAAAACCTCAAGATAGCATATCTTATAAGAACTGCTTGAAGCAAATGAAGGTGTTTAGCCCAAAGAAAAGAAGATTTCAAAAGACCTTTAAAGTGTTTCTAGGGCTATCATGTAGAAGAAGGGAGGAATTAGACTTGTTCTACTTGGGCTCACAGAAAAAAAGTTAGAAACATTGGGTGGAAGTATCATAGAAATATTTAGATTTCATTTAAAGAAAACGTCTTAATAATTACAGCTATGGAAAATAGGAAATGTGCCATCCCAGAAGGCATAGTAGGCTATAAATTACTTGGGAAAAAGTAAAATACCTAAATGTATTGACCTATACACTAAACCATGAAACTTTTCATACTTCAAAGAAACCTTCTTTGAAGTTATATATCTTTTTGCTTCAATAACTGTCTTACATAATTGGCAAGATTTCAATGCATAGTTCTTAATTCTTCGTCATGAAATCACACATTGTTTTCATTATATATTAAGCAATATACAGACCCAGTTTTCCAAGCCTAGTCCTTAGATTTTCATTGATAGTTAAATCAGGCAAGTACCTGGTGCACTGAAGCACATTTATCCCCAGTTCTCAGATGTATTACTTAACCTTCTGTGATAAGTGGCATGGTGCTAGGTCATGTTGTAGTATTCAGTTTCTTATATGGAAATTTTTAGGATTCCAGAACAATTTTTCTTTTCAGTTTAAATATATAAGTGAATCCTTTCTTCAGTGGTATCAAGACATTTAGATACCAAAAGAAGAAATCCCCAACATAAACACAAAGAGACTGACTCCAAAACATCTACATAGCCAGATGAATCAAGAGTTTTAAATGAATTTTAAAATGTTTTTATAAATGAGATGAGAGCATTTTAGGAGAATTTTGAAAAAGAAATAAGCACTATGGAAAAAAGAATTGGGGGAAAAACAGCTTGGCACAAGAAGTTTAAAACCTTGCACAATGACAAAGGAGCATCTAAGGCTGTTATCATTTAGTCAAAAGAATTTCCAGAAACAGGAATTCTAAAAGAAGGGGATTACTCAAAGATATTTAAACTAGACAATATTACAGAAGTGTTTTGTTTTGCTTATACATATATAGCTCTTTAAGTAACATATTAAACTTTATTATTGTTGCTCAGTTGTTCAGTCATGTCTAACCCCATGGACAAAGTCACTGTAGGGTTTGCCATTTCCTTTTCCCGTGTGTTCTCATTTTGGATGAAAAACTGAGGCAAGTCTCAGGACTGGTAATTGTCTGAGGACAGACTTCAATTTAAGTCTTCATGATTCCAGGATTGGTATCCTATTCACTATACCAGTTAGTTGCTCCAATATGTTAAAACTAGTAGGCACTTAATAAAGGTTTTGTTTAATTGAAATTTAATTATTCTTTAAACCTTGAACAAGCAACAAATTCCTTGAAAAATTATAATTGACCAAATAGAAGCTACTGACTTCATGAGGCAACAAGAAATATTAAAACAAAGTCCAAAGGCAAAAAAAATAGGAGAAAATGTAATCTATTTCATAGGAAAAAGCAACTAGCAAAAAGAAAAAATGCAAGAAATCTTAAAACTGTCCAGTTTTCTTAGAATCAGAGGACAAAGTAGAAAAAGAAAGAATCCACCATTTACCTCTTAAAACAAATTCCCAAATAAAAACTCCCAGGAATATCATAATCCAAATTTAAAGCTTCCAGGTCCAAGAAAAATACACCAGGCAGTCAGTCACAAAGAATTCAAGTACCAAGGAGCCATAAACAAGATCACACATGATATAGCAGCCACTATTATAAAGGGGTGAAGAATTTAGAATGTAATATTCCAGAAGGCAAAGAATATAGGTTTATATCCAAGAGTAACTTGCCCAGAAAAACTGAAAATAATTTAATGGGGACAGGGGAGATGAATCTTTAATGAAGCAGAGGATTTCCAAGCATCTCTAATGAAAAGACTAGGGTGTGGGGAAACTTTGAGATTCAAATGCAGGAGTGAAGAAAAACATAAAAAGGTAAGCATGAATGAACAATGATAAAAGGAATAAACAAGGATAAACTATATATTCACTTAAGTGGAAATAACAAATTTATCTCTTCTGATCTTTAATCATTATCAGAGTCCATAGAGGAAGTCCAAATAGACATGGTCTGGGAGTGGTTCTATTATCTCTTAATGATCTTAAGAATGGAAAGAGAAAGGAAAAGGAATACAATTTGGGCGGGGGGGGGGGGGGAGGGATTTGGGGGTGTAGAAAAAGGAATATTAAAGAAAATTATCTTGTATAATTAGTATACAGAGGTAGGCATCTATACAAATAAAAAGTAGGGTGGAACATGGCTGACCTTTGAACCTTATTCTCATCTGAACTGGTCAAAAGAAGGAACAATAAATAGAGAATAGAATACACAAATACATTTCAATGGGAAAGAAAGAGGGAGGAGGAAGGAGAAAGAACTAGACAAATTCTAAGGATATACAAAAATATAGCTCTATACTACTGCGCTGAGCATTTATCAAAGTATTGACCAACAGATTCCAGAGGACCAATGAGACATGCTATTTACCTCCTGATAGAAAATTGAAGAACTCAGAATGCAGAATAAGACAAATATTTTTTGGACATGGCCATTATAGAAATTTGTTTTGATGGCTATACATATTCATAAGGGGTTTGTTTTTCTTGTGGTCTCAATTAGGATGGGAATAATATGGTGACTCTCAACTGATTAAAACAAAATATATTTAATATCCAAATGATTTTATTGATAGACACTTTGTAGTCTAATGAAGATGCTTAGATTTTACTTACTTAAGATTTTACTTTACTTAAAGACTTTACTTTACTTAAGATTTACACTTCCTTGGACTTCTTGTGATGGTCTTGGAAAAGTCCTAAATGAAAAAGTGAGTTTCACAGTGAAAATTACCTTTTTCTAATCTTCAACACTTGAGTTTTTGTTATCTTGCCCATGATAAGCATTTTTTTTTCTTCTAAGCAAATCTTAGCAGTTTTTTTTTTTACTGGTCTTATTCCAAATTTAAGAAGTAAATGTAAAACTTACAATGTAAAATAATAAATTACAATTTCTTTAGTTTCTAGGTCCCTGAGAAGAGACTTCATTGCTTCTTGGGGAATTGATCAGACTTTTTCAGTTAATTCTTGGAATTTCTTTTTGTTTTTGAGAGTATTTTCCTTTGCACTTCAGTACAACAGATGTTTCTTTGTAGGTGTTAATGATACCAACAAATATTGCAAAATCTCTCATTTCTGACAGTTATTGAAGTGTGCTATTTAAGAACTATACCTTCTTCACATTTCTTTAGTATAATATAGATTTTTTTAAAAAACACGAAAAGACAAAAAAAAGAGCAATGAAATTCCTATATGTAATGAAATTCAGCCTGTAACTGAGAAAAAAACTAAAGAAGGAAGGGAAGACCAGCTCACTCTGACTTAATATGGTCCAGATCATATGTTCTGAGATGGCTTAGTCTCAGCAGAAACATATACAAATGACCAATGTCATCACAAAAAGAAACTTTGTACATAAAAACAATTGCTTGTTTCAAGTAATTCTTGCACTACTTTTAATAGGTTCTCCCTGTTTCCCAAAGACTGGATGACTATTTAATGGATATGTAGTAAAGCAAAGTCCTTTTTTCAGGGTTGTTCTAGATAACCACTGAGTTCTCTTCCAATTTAGAAATTCTATGAACTAAGAAAACAATGCTGAAAAGGAAGGTTGGGCTAAGATCATGGTAGACTTTGAATGGCAGGCTATCATCTTCAGATTTTATTCAGTAGGAAATGGAAGGCCATTGATGATTTTTTTAATATATAAGTCTCATAATTAGTTGTACATCCAGCAGAAACAATATCCAAGATGAATTAAAAGGAAGGAGTTGGACAAGTTTGAGACTTTTGAAATCATTTAGACAAAAGATGAAAGTCTAAAATATGGAAGTGGTCCTGGAAAGCAAGAGACGGTACAAATGTAGAATTGGTAGTGTTTGGTAATTTAGTTGGGTGTAAGGAAAATGGAAAGGTCTCATGGCAGTTAAACCATGAGACTTCCAGCCAATGAGAATGGTTGTACTTGTAGAATGGTAAGGAAGATCAAGGCGGGGAGAAGCATATTTAAGGAAGAGGGAAAGATGTCATTTGAATGTGGAAATTTTGAGTTTAAAGTATTAGAGTGATATAATTATGTATTTGTGTGTGTATGTAATATATATGGTAGATTCAGGTAAGATATGTCTGCCATGCTGTTGGAACCAAGAAGCAAATCATTTCTTCAACAAATGTTGCTTATTGTTGTCAGTATGGACAAGGTCTAGTGTTGTGATTTTTAGAATTTAAAGACTTTCATAAACTTTCCTACTACACAAAGAACTGCAGTTAAAACAGAAAATAGCCATTTTAGTGTATCTATTCTTAACATATACACACACATACCATTTGTTGATATCTTTACCCTTAGGGCATAGAAATTAATTCACATTCATGAATTATGAGTTTTGGTAAGTCTCTCTACACACATATTACCTCATGCTGCCAACTCAGTTTACAAGGTATAAAGAGATCTCCTCTTTGAAAAAATCTTCTATGTGTATTAGCTAATCATCAAATTTAAACACAAGTTGTCAGACTGCTACAGATTGAGCATTTGTTTGCCTTCTAGCTTGAAGCTCCTAGACTTGTAACAGAATAATCAAAGGACCAGAAAATGAATCTGGTAGGGGGCATCGAGTAGGGAAGAGAGAAAGAGAGCATGTAGTGTAGATCAATAGGGAATTTCATGGATTTTTATGAAACAAAGACTTCCAGTTTGAAATTCTCCCTGTGATAAGCACCTTTCAGATCTCTAAACAGTGAATTTACATGCTCATTATTTTCAAATCATTGGGCTATTTTTAGACTTCTTTAAACTGTTAATGATTTGTAATTGTTACTAATCCATCCATGAAAACAATCAATATTTCTGAAAAGGTTTATATAAATGGACTAATTCTGCATGACAGATTCTTCACGCCTACCCATTGCAGATTGCAGATGTGACTGAAATAGCATAACTCAGCTAAGGGGACAATGCAGAATAGCAATCGATGGTGTTTGGCTTCTTCCCAGGCACAGAATACTAATATACACCTGACTCTAAGAAAGGATATGGTACTAAGAAAATAATTTCTAGGAGTAGAATTGTGAAAGTAGCAGAAGATATTTTCATTAAAATAAAATCCATAATATGATTTTAGTAGCATATTGCCTGAGGGCCCCCCTTAAGGCCCAGTTGAAGGGTATAACTATCTCTCAGCATTGTTTCCACATTTTGTCATAGGAGAACTAAAACAGGAACCCCAGCTTTATTTTGCTCCCTGATCTTGCGACCCAGAAATCAGTGGAAAGGAAAAATAGAGTCTTGAGACTATAAGGAGAGAAAAATATGTCACTGTGGTTGGTGTTGTCTTGTAATATTTATACAAAATATGGACTTATGATTTGGTCAGTATGTATGTTTTGAGGGGGCAGCTGGGTAGCTCAGTGGATTGAGAGCCAGTCCTAAAGACAGGAGGTCCTGGGTTCAAATTCGACCTCAAATACTTCCTAGCTGTGTGACTCTGGGCAAGTCACTTAATCCCCATTGCCTAGCCCTTACATAGTATTGATTCTAAGATGGAAAGTAAGGGTTTAAAAAAATAAAATAAAAATATATGTATGGTTTGATATCATAAACTTTATGGGTAATCAATGTTATTCTTACAAAAACTATTAACGTGCTGTAGAGTTTAGAGGGTACCTTTGTGATTCTAAAACCTCCAAATTATAATAAATTCTGACAAATAACATTGATTTTTAATTATTCTTGTAATTCACAGAGTAAAGAGAATTATGTAATTAGAATTCTATTCCTCAAAACTTATAAAATATAGTGGAAAAATTTAAAGGGAACCACTCTTAAATGGCAAAAAGAAAGAGCAACCCCCAGATTGCATTTATTTTTGATTATTACATATGAAAATTGGATGCCAATGATGATTATATCACCAGGGCCTTGCCCCATTAAAGACATTAACTTAATGTTAATTAAATTGACATAAAAATTCAAAACACCCTAAAGGTGTCCTACTGTGTTACTTCTCTAATCAGCAAATTTTGGAAAGTAGCTTCTTGCTATCTTTTCATGGAAATACATATTTTACATAGTGAATATAAAAGTGGATATAATTAGTAACCAACCTATTATTCAGGCTGCATACCATAGTTTTTAAAAGTATGACCATGAAATGTTCTCAGTATAACTTATAGAAAAGAAATACTCCAGTTTTTAGGAATATCCTATTCAAAAATGTTGGCATATTTTTCTCCAGGTCAATTTTTATACCACCAAGAATATACATTATGTAACTTGGTTTTGTAATACTTATGTCACAACTAAAATGGGACAAATGAACCAAATGGTTGATGTCCCGCACTGAGAAATGTAATAGATTATAATTGTTTTGAAACTGTGTGTTCAAATTAGTGGTACTGTGTGTATTTATCTAAAGCAGGGGTTCTCAACAATTTCATGTTATCAAAATATAAAAAAAAAACAAGTTCATGAATCCTAGACTAAAAACTTCTTTAATTCTTATTAAACATTATGAGTCTATCAGGAATTTTAACAGGAGATACAAATACTTCTTATCACTTTGATAAATTAAATAAGCATAATTTTGCTACCCACGCAATTCCTAGTAAAGACACTAGTCACTAGTTAAATAAAACATTAAGATGAAAAAAGATGTGGGGGCAGCTGGGTGGATCAGTGGATTGAGAGCCAGGCCTAGAGATGGGAGGTCCTGAGTTCAAATGTGACCTCAGACACTTCCCCACTGTGTGACCCTGAACAAGTCACTTGACCCCCATTGCCTAGCCCTTACCACTCTTCTGCCTTGGAACCAATACACAGTGCTGATTCTCATATGGAAGGTAAGAGTTTAAAAAAAAAAAGACACAACGGTGATAGAATTGTAGAATTTCAGAACAAGAAGAGCTCTTAGAGGCTATATATTCCATCCCATCCTTTTACAGATGAAGATCTTGAAACTCAAAAAAAGTGAGATGATTCAGCCAAGGTAAGTGACTGGTAGGATTGGGAGATTCAAGATGCCCAGTATGTGTACTTGCCATGAAGCATTCTTCAGTCACACAGTGTGTGTCTGACTTTAGAATTCAAAGCCACATTTTAATTCTAGTACAGTGCTCAGCAAAGAATGAATTAACCTCTAACTGACCAATAAGTACTACATACATACATACATACATACATACATACATACATATATATATATATATATATATATATATATATATATATATATATATATATATATATATCCCTTTCTGTCTTAGAAACAATTCTAAGACAAAGGGCAAGGGCTAGGCAAGCAAGGTTAAGTGATTTGCCCAGACAAGCTCAGCTAGAAAGTATCTTTGGTCAGATTTGAACCCAGATCCTCTCCATTCCAGACCTGGCTCTCCTGATACTCTGCCATCTAGCTGTCCCCAACAAAGTACTATAAGTCTTTAGTGACGAATCTAAAAACAAAAAACTCAGTTCAGTGAGCAGGTATTAATTTCTTCTTATGGGAAAAGTACTGTAACTAAGTGCTGAGAATTCTGAGAAATTGAAGCCATCAAGGGCTTGCTTAGAGTGGGAGAGGAGAGTGACAATATTTACATAAGTCAGCACAAGGTAAAGAGATTTTTTTACAGGATGTCCCCAAAGAGATCAAAGAAAGAGGAAGGACCCATGTGAACAGTAAAATATTTTTAGCCACTCACTTCATGGCAGCAAAGTTTTTGAAACTGAAAGGATGCCACCAATTGAAGAGAGAATTCCTAACAACTGGGGGTGGGTGCAGGAAGAGAGGTCAGGAATGATTTCCCCTGAGAGGTGGTACCTAAGTTTAACTCTGAAGGATGGTAAAGATAGTCAGATGAATGTGAAGAATAAGTGCATTCTGGGCATGGAGGACAGCTTTCCAAAGGCAGAGGTGTGAGTTCAGAAAATAGCCAAGTAAGCCAGTTTAGGAGTAATATGAAATAAGTATGGAAAGGTACACTATAGCCAGACTGTAAAGGAATGCAAATACCAAGATGAGAAGTTTATTCGAGTAAAAGATAAATCTAAGGTTGTATGTCAATAAATGTGACCAAGAAAATAATTGAGCAAATTATTCAATTTTTACTAGACTCTTGGTATAACTTTAGGGTTAGTGCCCATAATAAGATTATAGATGAGACTTTTATGACAAGGTGATTTTTTATAGATAATTAAGCTTCATCTTCAATGGGGTCCAAGGTGGATCCATCTTATACCAAATTATATTTTCTGTCAAATTGTGTTTAATGATGTTTTTGTATGCAATTATTGTATCAGTGGATTGAGGGCCAGGCCTAGAGACACTTCCCAGCTGTGTGACCCTGGGCAAGTCACTTGACCCCCATTGCCTAGCCCTTACCACTCTTCTGCCTTGGAGCCAAAGCACAGTATTGACTCCAAGACAGAAGGTAAGGGTTTAAAAAAAATTTTTTTTAATCCAAGGAATATAAGGAGACCTCCCTCTGGAGTTCTGTTCTAGAAATATATCCATGGCCCAAGTAAATTTTAAATTTCCTACTGAGGTGGCAGAAAAACTACTTCAGGTTACATCAAGTTCTGATCTAATACTGTTTCCAATTCCTCTTACTTAATGAAGCTGGTATTTTCTCTCTAGAAACAATTCTGCTGTTTTGGCCTCCCAGAAAATAAATATATCTCACTTAATAATTTTCATAAAAGGTGCCAAAATGACTGGCCACTTCTAGAATTGTTTCTAATATTTTCAGCCTTTATGTCAATTGGAAAACACTTAAGTTTTCTCACTTCTTGAGTTTCAGATCCTTTATGTCCTCTAGGCTGAGCAGGTCCCCAAATTTAATAAATCAGTAACTATCAGCTCTGACCTTGGGCTTATCTTCCCAAAAGGAATTCTGTGTGCATTTGTAACACAAAATTGAATCACTGTTCACTTTAAACCTTAACAATCCAGTAAAAAACAACAGATATCCTCCTATTAACTAGATATCTCTTCATCTCTTCCAGTCTAGAAAATCTCATGTTGTTAGATCAGGTCTAATTTGTCCAGAAACTCGTAACTCAGGCCCCTTAAAATTTTTGGAAACAGTCCTGATAAAGTTTCTGATAACCACGACTTTCGATCTTCACATTTGCAATTTTCAGTTCCACATTTTTGTCTGTGACATAGCAAATAATTTTTTGAGTTTTTTTATGAAAAAAGCACATATGTCTATGTTTACTCTGTCCTTATTTTAATAGTTAGAAAGTAAGTCCTGTGCCAGCATCCTTTAATATTTTGAAAAACTTCATTGTGCTATGTATCAAAGTCATTAAAATCGTGGCAAAAATTCATACTATCATGATGTGAAACAATGGTTTACCTTTAATAGTGATTGAGAAATAAAAAATCTTGGTTTTGATTTACTTAACTATATTTCTTGTCCAAAGTATGTTAACAGCAAGAGTAGACTAATGAAAAATTGTTGATTATAAATATTATGTTTCTAGAAATTAAAATGATAAAGATGTTCCCAATTTGATACCTTATAAAGTAAGATCCACAGGAGTAATTATCGTTACTTTTGCCAACATACTATTTGCATGCAATGTGGTAGTTTTTTCCTTTCTATTTGAAATCAGGATAATAGTTTTAGAAAGGAGAAATTAATAATCTATACATTCTCTATAATTTCTTGATGACTCAAATAGCTTTCTTTTTCCCTACAGCTCCCTGCACAGGCAGCACTTTCTTTTGCCATAGTAATATGTGCATCAATAATTCTCTGGTCTGCAATGGTGTTCAAAATTGTGCATACCCTTGGGATGAAAATCATTGTAAAGGTGAATACAGTGCAAAGTCCAACCTCTGAGAGAAGAGTGTCACTTGCCTTTCATTAAGGAGTCTTAAAATGTCTTGTTTTATGAATGTGCTTAGCATAGCTTTTTTTGGCAGAAATGGAGAAATGTGCTCTAAATTTTTCATTTTAATGGATCATTGACCTTCTCTGGCCTGCACTAGAGTAAAGACAAAAGAAAGAATACTTTTGCCTTGTAACTAAAGTATTATCTTTAAAAGAATTTTAGGTTACGCTCTTTAGAAATATGTCACCACTATCTTTATTTTTTATGTTAAAGACTTGTTTTGCTTTAAAACCAGTCTTATTTAGTTCTCAAAATTATTTTAAAGGTAGAACCAGTGTTTCCTATTTAATTTAAATTTATGAGAATGAGAATTTTCAATTCACAAATTTAGTAAAATTGTGAAAACTTTACAAAATAAAAGCAATTCTATTTCAGTTTTTGTTTTAGAATTCTTTAAAATTAAAATGAGACTGGGTTCAGATCTGGCCTCAGACACTCCCTAGCTGTGTGACCCTGGGCAAGTCACTTAACCCCATTTGCCTAGCCCTTGTCTTTCTGTTTTAGAGTTATTACTAGGACAGTAGGTAAGGGTTTTAAAAATAAATAAATAAAATTTAAAATTAAAATGAGATTATTAATCTATATCATCCCAATAAGTAATGTCTGAAGTATAAATAAATCTTACCTACAAGATATTGGTCAGATGTGTGCAAGCCTTCTGTCAAAATTATTTGCCTAGTTTTGTTTTGTTTTGTATTTTCCTAGAAAGACATTAAATACCTTATAATTAAAAGGTGTTGTAATCTGATACTGCCATCTTGTGTACTTGACATGAAGTACCAACAGTTAATCATTGAAAAATATTAAATCCTTGTTTATGCCCGAGTATGTTATTCATAGTTCAACAAATTGGGGGGGGGGGGGGAATCGGTCATTTAAGTATTATTATTATCAATGCCTAATAGTATAAAAAATGTGGATAAAATTTAGTCAGTGATATTTTTGACCAAAGCTATTAAATAATGCAAAAGCAAGAAACAAGATGATATTAAACAATATTTTGAATTTGGCACAATTTAATTTGCAAATTGCATACATTCATAGGCCCTCTCTAAGCACAGAAACCATTATCTCCTTTGCCTATACTACCTGAGTTCTGGCTATCTGACCTGACAAATATTCATGGTAATTAATGTTCGTGGCCTTTCTCCCTTTGTTTATAAGTCGAATTTTAAATTGTGCCATCCGCAGTGTATTTTACCAACGGGTTCAGCACTTTTTATTAAAAATGCATGTTTGCAATAAGGACATATTCACTGATCCTGATGGACTCAACCTTTTTCTTTCTACAGAGAAGAAAAAAGCAGGTCTGTTTGAACAGATCACCAAAACACATGGAACAATCATTGGCATTACATCAGGGATTGTCTTGGTCCTTCTCATTATTTCTATTTTGGTTCAAGTCAAACAACCTCGAAAAAAGGTCATGGCTTGCAAAACTGCTTTTAACAAAACTGGATTCCAAGAAGTGTTTGATCCTCCTCATTATGAACTGTTTTCCTTAAGGGACAAAGAGATTTCTGCAGATTTGGCTGATTTATCAGAAGAACTGGAGAACTACCAGAAAATGCGCCGCTCTTCCACTGCTTCCCGTTGTATTCATGATCATCATTGTGGATCCCAAGCTTCCAATGTAAAACAAAGCAGGACCAACCTCAGTTCCATGGAACTTCCTTTCCGTAATGATTTTGCACAACCTCAGCCAATGAAGACATTCAATAGCACCTTCAAAAAAAGCAGTTACACTTTCAAACAGTCACATGAGTGTTCTGAACAGGCCATAGAAGACAGAGTGATGGAGGAGATTCCCTGTGAAATTTATGTGAGAGGACGAGAGGATTCTGCACAGGGGTCAATGTCCATTGACTTCTAATCGTCTAGAGGCAAAGTTGATGCACTAGTATGTATATACGCAGCATACACAGCACACACACTGCACATATGTATGTTTTTAAGCTTTTCTGCAGTCAACTTCTTTTCCTCCCTCAAATTAGAAACATCTTCATTTGTCATTAATTATTATAGTGTTGAAGGTTTTATTTCCTTGTGCTCCCTCTCTGACAGCACTCAAATCAGTTGGTAAATTTAAGAGGTTCATTGGAGGTGGAGGAAAACAGGCATCTGTTGCTTGGGGTCATGTAAACAATCAGTTAAATGACTGACTTCACTATTTAACTGGTTGTTCTGATGTCTTGTAAACATAAGCTTAAGCTAGCTGTTGAGTTTTACCAACATAATTAAAGGCATGCACAGGAACAATGACACTGACTTTTAAAATCTATAGATACACCAAGTTTTGATCATCAAAGAAGTTTAAAAATTAGGTTTCCATCATGTTTTTACATTCCTTCTGTTTTTCTTTCCACTAAGTATTTTTTGAGTCAATGGTTTTAACATTCCAGTTACATGAAAGTAATTATTTCACTGCATATATTTTGAGATGGGCATTTGTTATTGAATTTGTCAAATTAAAACTAGAGTTACTGTGGTTCAGTGCCAATTATGACCCAGAGTTATGTTGCATCCATCTGTTTCTTCTGAACTAATTTCTATAAGGCTGCCTTTTAATTACTGGTTCCCTTAGCCTGTGTTTTCTGTGAGAAGTAGGTGAATGGTTTGTTGCCTTTTAAGAGTATTTTATCTTAGTTACATTATTATAATAGAATATTTTAGAACCTTGAGATATATGAGCCTTTGCAAATTATGTGTAGAAACTCTGAAATTAAACAGCTCTTTGAAATTCTCAACATTGAATCACATCCAATGTTTGGCCACCAATGGACAGCTCATTAATTTTGGTGAAGGGAACATTATTTAATTCACTATTGTGGTATTTATAGCTTATGAATGTTTTTAATTCTCCAAGTCTGTGCTCATTAAAAAAAAAAGGTAGCTTTGCTTCCATACATTGTGATTTCTCTTGTATTTAATAAATCCAAGGCTTCTCACCTGAGACAGTCACATTTTTTCTAGAGCTGATAAAGAATTACAACCTTTGATTTTCTTTTTAACTTTAGTTTTGGCATTTCATTGGTTTTTTTATGGTATATAAAATAATTTGTAAACATGATTAAAAACTTTCATTGTGCTTTTTTTAGACTTTTGATATAATTTGATACTGTATAAACTTTATTAAATCAAGATTAAAGACTTTTGTGGCCATTTTATTTGAGTGCTCACATTAGCAGCTTGTATATATGACATTCTGTGTCTGAGTTTTTCATTATAATTTATTGTCAAAGAACAGGAATCTGTACATTAGTTTTGAGTTTCCTCTTGTTATTGCTTAGTTTATGATAAAAACTTCTTGTAACATTTATTGTTCTAAATCACTACACATATTCTATATTAAAAAAAATCATCCCCAAATCATGTTATTTTGGCATTTGATTAGGTTTTAGAGCTTGAGTTGAAGCATCATAACTACCACAAACATACCCCATAAAAATAAGAAAAGTTTCATTCTTTTATTCATTTTATATTTCTCAGGATTTTTTTTATGAAAATGAGAAAGTAAAAATTCAAGAAAAAAGTGCTTTTCAGTCACATCCAATCTATAGACATCTTCCCAGGGACTACATTTTAAAAGCTGAACTATTAAGCACTGAATAAATATTGAAGATGCCCAAAAGATGTTCATTATATCCCATTTCTCATGATAAAGTTGCATCTATAACATAAACCTAATTCAGAGTCAGTGTAATTATCCCTTTACATAAAACTTAGAAGAACTTGTCATATCCATAATCATAATTCAGTGATTAACAGCAACCCAAGGATTACATATATCTGAGTTCTGGCCCATCAATCTTTGAACAAACATTTATTAAACACTTATGTAGCTAGCAGTCACTTTGCTGAGAATTGGGGGTACCAATACAAACTAAAGCTGCTCTCAAAGAACATACACAGTACTTTATGCAGAATGTTTATTCTAATAAGAGGAACTAGTAATATGCTTCAATGACATTGGAAAGAAAATTAGCATCACTGAAGTATGAGAATTTCATCTGCTATTTTTAAGAGCTACTAAATACGTTGTTAAACTTTTTAGGCTTTAGTCAAAAAATGTAAGCTGACTTCACTGTTATTCACATATATTTATATGTTTCACATTTACCCTCCCTTCCCCAAACCTTGAAAAGGACTTCAGAAGCTAAAATAATGTATAGTAAATCATTTAAGGATCAACCAACTAGAACTCCTCTGAAGGAAGCAAAAGGCATTGATCTTTTCAAGCCCTCGGGGTAAAAAAATGGCACTTGGCCTTGAGCTTCCCATCAGGAGGAGGTTGGAGTATATACTTTTCTTATTAAAGAAAGCATACAGATTTATTTGTAGAGATGACATTTTTCATGAAACTAGAATCAAGAACGGGCCCTTATGTAAAGGGCAGCATCTTCATGGTTTTACAAAAGATATAAAAGCATTGGCCGGCCAGATGGTTCTCATTATGACCCTTTGCTAAAGTCAGATGATATAAAACAGGAGATCACTGAAGGAGCAGAAATACTGTAGTCCAGCTACTTTGTTTTTAATGAGAGACGCCTCTCAAAAATCAAGTGTCTTGAAGTGTGCTTCAGCTGAGATATAGGATCTCATTTGATTCATGATGTCATGATCACTAGAGTATAATTAAAGTGAAAGCCATAAATAAGATTATCTAGTCAGATAGAAGGAAAGTAAAGATTTGGTTTGGAAGTCGCTGTTAAGAATTTGATACAATCCACAAGTGAATGTTTATTGTCACCGCCACCCCACATTTGCTGCACTTTAAAATTCATTCAAGAGTTAGGTAGAGCCTATATTCAGGAATCGAAATCTTTTAGCCTAAAATACCAAATTTCTCAGAAGGCTTCCAGGAAAGCATTGAGTGTTATGTTCTGCTACTGAATGTCTTCACCATCCCTCCACCACCTATCACACAATTAACCAAAATCTAACAGAACATCAGTTCTCAAACCCGGCAGAATTCCAGAAGTCTTACTTCTAGTGTGTATGAAAATGCATGATCCTTTTTTTCTTTTTTGTGGGGAGAAAAGTCAATTCAGTAGTTTACCAAAATTTCAAAGAGATCCTGTGTTCGGCATGTTAGAGAGGAGATTACGAAAGCCACTTTAATGCTAATGTTTAAGAGCTCTTCTGTGGGTGTCTTTGTCATGTTTCATATAATTGTCAGGCATTAAAAGTCTCTTGTAAATGTCTGTGTCTGAAACTTTCTGTGATTCTGCTATTGTCTCATGAGAAAGATGCTTCCTTGTTTTACCAGCATATCATCTGTTGAGACAAAATGAGGAAAGAGCAGTTGCCATCCTAGAAATTATTCTGAATCAAAGGAGATCGTGCTATCATTGGAAAATAGTGCATGAGCAAGTTGGTCAGGATATTTGACCATATCCAACAAAGAGATTAGTGATAGGTAAGGAAATCGGAAAGGTAAGAAAAGACTGGATTGAGAAAATCTTTAAAAGAAGGATTATTAAAGGATGAATAATAACAAAAAGATTTTAAATTTTTTAAAAATTTAAACAAATGACAAAATAAGGTTTTTTTAACATTAAATAAATTTTTAAAAATTCAAAAGATTATTGTGAGCAAGTAGGTGGCTCAGTGGATTGAGAGCCAGACCTAGAGACAGGAGACCCTGGGTTCAAATCAGACACTTCCCAGCTGTGTGACCCTGGGTAAGTCACAACCCCCATTGCCTAGCCCTTACTGCTCTTCTGCCTTGGAACCAATACTCAGTGTTGACTCTAAGACTGAAGGTAAGGGTTAAGAGAAAGAAGAATATTGCACTAGACCAGGACAGTTTGGATAAGGGTCTCAATTTTACAGTGGTAGATGGGTGAATAGAGACAAGGGGGCCCATGTGGAGTCAAGCCAACAAGCATTAAATGTTTACTGTGTGTGAGGCATTGTGCTTACATTGAGGGCGCAAAGAAAAGAAAAATCCTGCTCTCAAGGAGCTCACTGTCATTAAAATGAACATCTATGGACAAAGTATAAAGAGAATAAAGACAGAGAAGGCAAACACGTCTAGGCATAGACACGTATGTTGGAGTTGCAGAAATAGAAACACGTTTTAGCAACTGACCGGATGTGGAGAATGAGCATGGGGAGTTGAGGATGACTGAGCTCTGAGGGGCCTTGATGGACAGTGATAGCCTCGAGGGATTGCCCGTTGGAGATGCCTATAGGACAGCCACTTGGAAAGGTCACGTAGGCAATGTATGGGGCATGACCAGAGCTCAGGAGAGAGGTTAGGGCTTTAGAATATGGAATTGGGAATCCAGATGAAAAGGGAACCCATGGAAGCCGAGGAGGTCACCAAGCAAGACGAATACACTTCAAACAAACATTAAGTACCAAGTTACTATGAACAGAGCCCACAGCTCAGAAGACAAAACGCAAGCAAGCCCTGGATGACCCTCCAGGATGTCCTAGGCTAGTTGGAGAGGAGCCGTGAGCAGACTGTGTCCTAGTTATGGAGGAGCCCAAGCGCCCAAGCCAGGAGGACATCCTTCTCTTGATCTCTTATGAGAGCTTTTTCAAAGATGGCCCAGAGGAGACCCAGGCTGGTCACTAACTCCAGAATGATGCTGTTATAATGAGGGCTGTCTTAAGAACTCACATCCTTCGGTGCTTGACAGGGACGTTACTGCATGGACCATCTCTAATTGCCTCATGTGCAAAAAATGACAATGAAGAAGACAGATCCGCTCTGCAACAAGCAGCAGGATTGTCTCCGGGCATCCAGTGGGGGCACTTGTTCTGCACTTAAATCATACACTGCAAAACTGGAAAGACAGCAAGCTTTATTTGAATGAAATATTTCTTATGGTTGCTGATTGCCCCTTTTCCTTCAAAACTTTGTTTCTTAAAAAAAAAAAACAATCTGAACTTTCATTAGGTCCCAACTAAGAGAGCCTATCTGCATATTTATCTCTAACAGCAAAGGACACACAGGCACATGAGAAAAGTAAAACCGATTCTGGCTCAAATAACCAAGCGCCATTCCTGAAGGTTCTTGGCTACAGTCTTGTGAGCCAGTCAAGGGTGTGTGTATCTCACAAGAGAATATTTATCTCTGCAAGTACTAGTCCTAGAGAACAGCAGTACCAAAGCCACGAAGGCTCTCTGAGAGCTCAATTCAGATATGGTCCCAGGTGAAAATGTTTTATTGTCATTCAGTCCTTTCAGTCTCCTTCCATTCTTCATGACCTCATTTGATATTTTCTCAGCAAAGATACTAGAGTGTTTTCCATTTCCTTCTCTAGCTCATTTTACAACTGAGGAAACTGAGATAAACAGGTTTAAATGACTTACCCAGGATCACACAGCTAGTTAAGTGTGTGAGGCAAAATTTGAATTCAGGTCTTCCCAACTCCAGATCAGGCACTCTATCCACTTCTCCTGTTAGCTGCCCAGGTGATAAATATTAAGTGCTTCCTGTGTGCCAGGCACTGTGCTAGATGCTAAGGAATACCTAAAAGGGAAACAGAGCACATGGTCTAATGGGAAAGGCAATATGTAAACAGCTATGTACAGACAGTTTACAGGATTACTTAAATGGATCATGAGATTTGGAATCAAAGGATCTGCTGGGTTTAAATCTCCATTCAACTATTTAGTACTTGTAAGATTGGAAAAGTCATTTAACTTTGCTAGGTTCCTATTTCTAACTGCGGGGTGTCAGGTCACCCCTTCCTAAGCAAATGATTTTCTGGAAAAACACTTATAAATTTATAGAATGAAAAAAAATTGGACTACCTCTAAATCTTACAATCTATGAGAAAGTGAGCCTGGCAGCCTCTGTCATTGGCATTGGAGGGATTTGCTTTCAACACTAGCACTTTTCATGGAGGTAGAAAAGCAAAAGAAACTAATCCCACATCCCAAATTTTCAGCAAAGGTTGTATAAAGCCTGCTGGTTTTCCTATGAAAATCATTGTAGTTCTCACTTATAAAATACTTTGTAGCTTATAAAATGTTTTAAAGGCAGATATCTTGATGACAGTAGATTCGAGCATGTTTGTCATCTTCATAGATGGAGCAAATAAAAGAGCATTCTTTCTATAGAGTTGAACTATTCAAAAGCTGGTACCTTCGGCTACAGCAGTCTTGGTCCCATTGGCAATGCAACCCTAGACCAAAGCCTGTAAGAGGATGAACTCCCGAAAGTTAACTCCAGAAAAACAATATAAAACTAGATCTCTCAAATTTGAAATGTAGATCAAATTAATCCCTAAACCTAGGATATTTTCATTTTTTGAGCCTCTCACCAATTCTTGAATCAAATGAAATTATCTTCAAGATAATAAAAGATATATTTATAGCCTAGTTGGAGTTTCCACAATTAAGTCAACACCTCCCACATTTCCATTCACACAGAAATAAAATTCATAGACTGCAGGGTTGTAACACTGGATTCCATTGTTACATAAAAAGATGGTCCTTAGCATACCCAGTGGGGAAAAAATATGGTAAAATCTGAAAAATCCCATTGCTAGGATGGAGAATTAGTCTCATTCTTGTTCAGCCACTGGGAAGAAAAGAGATAGGAGTATGTGCCACAAACAACTTTGCCATGGTAAGTTGGAGTTTTTCTGTTGTGATAAAAAGTTATTGTCTGGGAAGACAATCCTCTATTTGCTTTGCTCTGACCAGAAAGATCAAAAGTCAGCCTGGACTGGTTTTATATGTTACAATGGCATTTGGTGAAGAGCTCACAGTCACAGTTACTCTTTTAAAGAAAAAATGATATCTTTCATTGTATCTTCAATTGTGGCTGTGAATGTATGTATTTTCCTTTGATTTTGAAGTGAGTTGTTGCTCTTGACTCATTATGCACATGTGTGGCCGTAGAATTAAGTGAGCACTCAAAAGCTTTCCTACCCAGAATTCTATCCACTATTTAGAGAACATGTTGATTTTGCAGTTTTGTTTGTTTGTTTTTTTTTTTTTTTTTTTTTTGCAATTTGGCTCTGCTCTCAAGTGGATGTCAGGTCATTGCTTCCTAAGCTCTTGACACCTAGCAATTAATGCCTCTCCTACACTACTTGAAATTCTTTCTTACCCTCTGCTTTCACTGAAGTTCTCCAAATGGGAGATATTTGGACATCCTCATGCAAAATCCTAAAACTATGCAAAATGTTCCTCTTACCTCCTCAGCCTTCTAACACTGTCTCTATAATGAATGGATGAATAAAATGGATGAAAAAGTGCTAAGGGTATGTGCCAAGCACTATGCTAAATACTCAGCAGAAAAAAAAAATTGGAAAAAAAAGACAGTCCCTGTTCTCAGGGAGTTTATGCTCTAATTGGGAGAGGCAATACATACAAAAAGAGTTCAGCGGCAGTGCAGAGCCGATAGAAAGCCCAGGAGTACTTTAGTGGATCATCAGGTCAGATGACAGTGTCCAGGAGTTTGAAGGGCTCATCAGCAGGGCAGATGGTAAAGGCTTGGAGAACTTAGTGATGTAGTAGCAGTGTAGTTGGTAAGGACCGATGTTCCTTAGCTGGCTCTCACTGGAAGGGATGCAGTAGGTGACTCTTTCCTTATTCAGGCTTATAACTAGATGTGTCGATCCTGTCTCACTTCACTAGGCAGGAGATTAAAAGATATGAAGTAGCCACACCATTTCAAGTAAAGGAATCTTGGTGTACAAATGCTTCTAATTTGGGGGCAGTGGGGATGTGAAAAGACTTGGATCCCTGGACATTATTGGAAGACTGGAAGAAAGCAGGAGTGTTTACAAGGCTCTTGATAAAATTAAGGGGTCATCCTAGAATGGTCATGGATCAGTAGCAAATACCTTTTCTTAATTCAATGAGTCTTTAAAAATGATTCATTACTATTGGAATTTCTCTGAATATTTTCTCCCAATTTTTACAAAAGACTTTCCTCCCTTAGACTCTGTGAGCTAGATAGAACACTATTATCTCTACTTATAGACAAAGAAACTGAGGCTCAAATGGAATTGATTTATTCAATATTACACAGTAAGTAGCAGAACTGAGGCTTTTTTTAAATCCTTAACTTTTAGTTTCAATGCTAAGACCACAGAAGAGCAGCAAGGGCTAGGCAATTGGGATTAAGTGACTTGTTCAGGGTCACATTCTAAGAAGTGCATGAGGCCAAATTTGAACCCAGGATCTCCCATCTGTAGGCCTGGCACTCTATCCATTGAGCCACCAAACTGCCCTAGAACTAGGTTTTGAACCCAGATTCTGACTTCAAATCCATTATTCTTTCTGCCCTACCACGTTCCCTTGCACAGATGAGAACTGTATCCTGAGCTGTGAAGAATCATATTCCACACAGGGGCTTGAGTTAGGATACAAGACCACCGACATTTTAGACTGTCTTTCCTCTCCTTCTATTAAAAGAACTTGATTCTCTAACTTTCAAGTGGGCAAAGAATGTGATTATCCATTGAGTGTAATTATATGGTTACAGAAACATACAAGTTTGAAGTATTGATTTCTAGGACTATAGCCTGAACTCTGACACACGGAACTACGTTTAGGCAACACGCCAGATGTGGAATATCAGGATTTAATGGCAGCATTTCAAGCAACAGCCCCAGAGTTTAGTGCAGTACAGTTACTGAATGCTAATGCACCACAAATAGGAAAATGGAAGCATAGGCATGGCTCCTTCTACAGCATCTTTTTTTGTTGTTGTTATCCTTTCTTGAAGACAGAGAAACTGAAAGCAATTAACTGCCCGTGGAAACCCTATCTCATAAAGAAACCCATGTTAAAAGGAGTCCATAATAACCTTGGCTCTGTTCTCATCACCTTATCAGTCAGCGAAAAGTAAATGATTTTCTTAAGAGATTTTTTTAAAATATTAATAGCACTGTGCATTTATATGGTTGGTGCCTTTTCCCAAGAAGTACAAAGCATTTTTCAATTT
The DNA here is from genome assembly GCF_027887165.1 of Monodelphis domestica. Classification (NCBI taxonomy): domain Eukaryota; kingdom Metazoa; phylum Chordata; class Mammalia; order Didelphimorphia; family Didelphidae; genus Monodelphis; species Monodelphis domestica. The sequence goes on along the minus strand of NC_077227.1, from coordinate 442,444,228 downwards.
CAGGCAATAATTATGTACATGGGAAGGATATGAACTAAGCCACCATGGGGTAAGTCATCATTTCTGCCTCTGTTGATTTACAAAATGGATTTCAATTTCCTTCTTCGGGAGGGAAGGGAAGAAAAATCTAATTCATGAGAATATATGTTTTCTAGAAGAAATTTTAAGTGAAGAGAGAAACAAGAAGTAAGAGCAGAACTCCCAAGTTAAAGGAAATAAAGTGTTAAATATGGACCAATTGAGGTACTCATTGATCTCTAAAGAAACTCCCCCAATGAGGGAAGTTAACCTTGACTTAAAGGCAGTGCTTGATCTATGAAAGAATTCTTCTAGTAGCATCTCTTTTTGTTTAGTCATTTCATTTGTGTCCAACTCTTCCTGACCCCATTTGGAGTTTTCTTGGCAATGATACTGGAGTGGTTTGCCACTTCCCTCTCTAGCTTATTTTACAGATGAGGAAACTGGGCAAATCACTTAACCCTGCTTATTTTAGAGTCACATAGCTAGGAAGAGTCTCAGGCCACATTTGAACTCAGGAAGATGAGTCTTCCTGCCTCCAAACCAGGCACTCTATCCATCATGTCACCTAGCTGCCCTAGCAGCATCTCTTTAAAGCTGGGCAAATCTTCAGCTTAATGAAATTTGTAGCTCCAGCTGACCATTTCTGGGATCCAGAAATGCCCAGAGAAGTTTAGGGAGGCCTGGAGGTTTTAGTCCCTTGGCCTTGGTTCCTTATCAGACCAGCCAATCCTACAGAGATTATGCTTCAGCCTTTGCTACTTCTGGCCAATGGAAAGGCATGCCTGAGTACATGGGTCCCTGCATCAGTCCTGGGGGAGTTCTGCCTCAGTGGTTCAGGTGAGGACTCCAAGTGATGATAATAACAGGAAGTGCCAGGACTCTCAACATTTGAGTCTTTAGTGGGCACAGTCACTAATTGCATCTGGCTCAGATTTTTTCCTAGAAAGGGAACAGAGCAAGTGGTTCTGAACCATTTACAATAATTGCCCCCATTTCAGCACAGCCCTCTTCAATCAAGTAAACAATGATATGTTTTAAAGTATGCTTCAGGAGACAGAAAGTCATTTCATTTTAAAAGCATTTATTCAAGAGCCCAGATGTATCAGATAGAAAGAACTTCAATCATCAAATTGACTTTCCATTACTGCGGTTCCTTGTCCAGAGTTATGCAGCCAAGAGCCTCTGGTTTGGAAACCTCTTAACTCCGCCCCTGATATTAGGGATTTCTTTTGCAAATGCCAATAAAGAAACCTCTCCATCTGTGACTCTGTGAGTGTGTGTGTCTGAAATGGGCACATGGATTCTCTTTTTCTGTTTTATGAGGTTTTGCAAAACTAATAAAGTCCTATGGGTCCCCGATTCCTCGGTCACCCTTAGAGAGAGGCAGGAAAGAAGCACAGGTGCCTGCCTTCCAGCCGTTTGCTCATAATCAGGGCACAGCATTTACTGAGCTCATGTTGGATTGATGGAGATCCAGTGCTTCCTGCCTGAGGCTTGGTGCCCCCACCCCCTCCTAGGATCCGGACTCTTATAACCTGAACGTGTGAAAAGCTACTATTAGCAGCTTAGCCTTAGTGTCTCTGACTGGTGTGAAAGGACAGGAGTAAATGATAGCCACTTATCTGCTGCTTAGAGCCATCAGAGTGACTGCTGTGTGCCCACCGCTGTTAGGGCTCCTAAGGAAGTGTCTTTGTATACGCAGGTCCTATCCTTAAAATGTGATGGAGATGAATTTAGATCATAGCATTTAGGACGGAAAGAGCATCTCATCTAACCTCATCATTTTACAGATAAGGAAAGTGAGGCCCAGAGAAACTAAGGGACTTGTCTAAGAACACTCAGCTAGGAAGTCATTGATGTTAGCTCACATTAACTAACGCACCTTCTCTCCTCTGATCCTCCCAAGTCTCCACTCCAAGAGGGAGGTGCTAGTTTATCCCCTTGAGATATAAAAGGTGTTCAGGGAAGACCACGACCTCCGATGGGAGGGTTTATTGAGCTCTTTTCAGGGCTGCTTATCCACCTTCACTCTTCGCCTGCCCCCCCCCCCCGCCCCCGTTCTCACCTGTGGCTCCAAGAAGCAATAACATGCACAGTCTAGGTAGGCAAGGAGTTAGGGAGCTGACATGAAGACTTCCTCTTCTAAAAGGGACAGAGGAGACCAATTCATTCCAATGGCCAAGAAGGTGGGAGAAGCAGGCACTGGAGAGTACTTAGAGCTTGGCTGTACATCAAAGATGCCACGGTCATCCACTGCATCCTTAGCCACCACCAGTCCTCTTGTCTTTTGTGTTGCCCCTAGACTTGATTGACTTTGGAAGAGAGAGGGAGGCTGATGACACTGTATTACTCTGCCTCACTTAAATACAATTTATAAAAGTCGATATCACCAGCATTGGTCTTTTCCAGCACTAAGGACAGCAACAGTAATCATGATCCCCCTTAAAAAAAAAAAAGGAAACTGAAGGAGGCAGGTGGGTGGCTCAGGGGATGGAGAACCAGACCTAAAGATGGGAAGTCCTGAGTTCAAATATGACCTCTGACACTTCTAGTTGTGTGAGCCTGGGAAAGTCACTTAACCCCCATTACCTAAATCTTACTACTCTTCTGCCTTGGAACCAATACTTGATGGTGATTCTAAGATAGAAGGTAAGAAATTTTCTAAAGGAAACTGAGACTAAAAAAGTCTGAATGACAAGAGCCAGGTAGATGGTGTAGTGGATTAATAGAGACCTGAGCCTGGAGTCAGGAAGACCTGAGTTCAAATTTGACCTCAAACACTTAATCAGGCATTTTCTCACTCTTAATATCTGGTTTCCTTTAAATCTCAACTAAAATTTCATCTTCTAGTAGAAGGAAGTCTTTTCAGGACGTCCACTATCACCCCCTAATTCTAATGGCTTTTTTCTTTTAATTTCTTGTACATATTTATTTGCTCTCTACCCATTAGATTGTATGCTTCTTGAGGGCATATCCTATTTTCAGTCTTTTTTTATTTCCTTTGTACTTGACAGAGTACCTAGTATATAATACGTACTTAATAAATAAATCTAATATATAATAGGTACTTGATTGACCTACTATAAGTGTGACCCTGAGTACATTATTTAACCTCTCTCTGCCTTAATTGTCTCAAAAATAAAATGGGGAAGATAATAATAGCAACTCCCTCTCAGGGTTCTAGTGAGGAGCAAATGAAATTAACATAAATGCTTGGAATACTTCTTGGAACAAAATAAGCCCATAATTAATGCCCATTCCTTTATTATCCAAGGTATTGCTTTTCATCAAAAATCCTTGAACAAATAAATTGGTTAAGACTCTATTCTTCATTGCAGAACCTAAATTTGTTCTCATGTATTACTTCATCTGCTTTTCACTTAGCACATTTGTTTCCCTTCTTCACCCCACTCCTCTCCACAAAAAAAAAAAGAAAAGAAAAAGGAAATCTACAACCCCCTTCTCCTGGATGAGACATAGAGGTCAAGGGAGGAATTAATCTTCTAACTCTGAGTAAGGGCCTTGCAGCCTACAGGAGAAAGTTCAGTGTCAGAACCAGGATGCATTCCCCTCAACCTCTGGTTTTCCCTCTCTCTTGGTTCCAAGCCTCATCATTTCATGCCAGATTTTCCCTATGTCACAGGGCACAGACACAGGGTGACTTCATAGGTCTGGACCAAAATCTCCATAGTGGAAAGAAAATGATGGAAAACTGTCCTCCAGAAAAGAGAAGCATCTCAAGACCCAGGAAACCTGACCCTTCTTTGGCTTCATTCCTTCTGAGCCCAGGCCCTGCGTTAGTCTCCAGCATATTAGGACCAGCCACACCACTTCCAATGACCTAAAGATAAATATAGTACAAACTTCCCCTGATCTATGAAACCTGGCCCTGTTAATAATATTGGCAAATTATCATTAACTTACTGGTACCCAAAGCCATGAGCCTATTATACCACTGAGCACATCCAGAGACAGGAAAAAAGTTTCCTGCATCTTCAGTCATGGTCAGAGCCTCCTCCTGTATTATTATATCCTGTCATATTGCTGGCCCTTATTGTATTAGCAGTTCATTGAAATCCTCAGGTTTATTATTTTTTAATGATTTAGGCACTCAATTCTTGCCCATCTTATGTTTGTGAAGTTAATTTCTTGAAACCAGATCTATAGACCTTGCATTTATCCCATCTGACTCAATGGTCTAGCTTGTCAAGTTATTTTTGGATCCTGACTCAGCCCTCCAGAATTTTCCTTCTCTCTTACCTACTATATATCTTAGATTTGTGAAATTTGAAAATCTCATGAGTAAGTATTCATTTACCCTTATTATAGCTTCAGGCAGGACTATAATGAAGTAAGGTTGGGAGAGATCACTTTTTTTTAAACCCTTACCTTTCATCTTAGAGTCAAACCTGTGTAATGGTTCCAAGAGAGAAGATAGGTAAGAGCTAGGCAATGGGGGTCAAGTGACTTGCCCAGGGTCACACAGCTGGGAAGTGTCTGAGGCCAGATTTGAACCTAGGACGTCCTGTCTCTAGACCTGGCTCTCAATCCACTGAGCCACCCAGCTGCCCCAGGAGAGATAACTATTTTTTTTAATTTGGAAATTTTTATTTAATTAATTTAGAATTTTTTGCCATGGTTACAAGACTCATGTTCTTTCCTTCCCCTCCCTCCACTCCCTTTCCATAGCTGACACACAATTCTCCTGAGTTTTACATGTGTCATTGATCAAGACCTATTTCCATATGGGAAAGATAACATTTTTTCTTAAACCCTTACCTTCCGTCTTGGAATCAATACTGTGTATTGGTTCCAAGGCAGAAGAGTGGTAAGGGCTAGGCAATGGGAGTCAAGTGACTTGCCCAAGGTCATACAGCTGGGAAGTATCTGAGGCCAGATTTGAACCTAGAGACCTCCCATCTCTAGGCCTGGCTCTAAATCCACAGAGCTACCCAGCTGCACCCTAAAGATAACTTTTGAGATCCTTTCCAGCTCTAAATCTACCATCTCAGAGCCCTGAAGCCTGTTACTAGAGACTCAAGAAGGATTCATACAATGAATCACAAATAGCAGATGCTAGTGTGTGTTGGTTGATTAAGATAGAACCTAAGCCTCTTGACATCAGCTGCTGGGAATGGGTCCCTGTGGCGGAGTCCTCGGGGACCAGCAATGGCCCCAGATACCACACAGAGATTTCCAAGAGGCATGATTAAAAAGCAATCAGTTGTGCAGGGAAACCTTTCTCAGCTGGAAAGCAATGGAATAATACTCCAGTGGGGCAGAAAACTCAATTTTTAATATAACCAAAGGCAACACTCAAATTCTCATTTGTACCATCATGGAACTGAGCATTGGAAATAACATATGTCTGATATGGCCAGAGATCTTCAGTGCCTATACAGTAAGGCAGTAATCAATCAAAAAACATTTATCAAGTGTCTGGTATGTGCCTGGCCTTGGGCTAGGCATCGTCAATATGAGTACAAAGAATGAAAGATCTCTACTCAGAAAAAGCTTGCATTCTAATGGGACTTGGAACTGGAGGACAACTAACAATCCTCATGTACATACATGTACATGTGCATATTTACATGTACCTCATATATGTATATGTATAGATAGACACATGTGCAACCTAAATGTAAAGTAAATAAATGCCTAGATGAATGCAACATAGTTGGACAGGACAGGTACTACCATCAGGAAAGTCTTCATGGAGAAGATAGTGCAGAGGCTGCATCTTAAGGGAAAAGATGGATCCCATGAAGCAGAGGTTATGGGGGAGTGTAGGGGGTTATGGGGGAGAAAGAACCAGAGCAAAGGTTTGGCCATGGAACATGATGTGTCTTCTGTGTGAGAACAAACAAATCTAGTTTAGCTGGTTGAAAGCATGAGAGAGGGAAGTAATGCCAATGAGTCAGAAAAGAGAGGTCGAGGTCTTGTTGTAAAGGGCTTTAAGAGATATGCAGATGCGGATATTGATATTTTAAGTGAGAGGTATCAAGAAGTCCCTGGAAAGAACCATGAGAGCAGAAACATAGAAGAAAAACAACTGCTTGATCACATGGGTCAATGGGGATATGATTGGGGATGTAGACTCTAATTGATCATTTTAGTGCAATTATCAATAATATGGAAATAGGTCTTGATCAATGACACATGTAAAACCCAGTGGAATTATGCATTGACTACAGCAAGCCATATCACTCAATATCCATCATATCACCAGAGAATTGATACTATCTGGACTGTCTGAATGCTGAGGGGGAGTTCTGAGTTCCAGACTTGCCACACACACTCATCCAAGTGTCCCCGTGTCCAAATGGGAATTTTAAAATATAAAATTGTGAGCTTTCCACTTTGAGAAACTTGAAAATAGCAACAGTAATTGCTTCTACAACCAGAGTCAAATTGTATTTTGTTACACCAAACCAAAAGGTGTAGGATGAAAACCAAGATATTTGTAGGTATTTTGTGCATTTTTTACATGGCCTCTTTCAGTATTTCTGCAACTAAGTTCTCTGCTTTCTACAAGATGTTCAATTCAGTTTGTTACTTTTTAATTCTCTTGTGTGGTAATAGCTTGATAACTATGTAATAAATCCTGTGAATGCCTCTGGGCTGTTTGTTTGAAGAAAAAAAAAGAAGAAATCCCTGGAGTGGATTGAGTAGTGGAACCTTATGTTAAGATCTATCTGTGCTTAAGCAAAATTATTTTAGCAGCAATGTGTATGATGGACTGAGAAAGGAAGAGTCCTGAGACAGGGAGGCCTCCAACTGTTGCAATAACCTGGGCAAGAGGGGATGAGAGACTCTTCGTGAGTGGAGAGAAGGGATCACATACAAGAGATATTTTAGAAGTAGAGGTGGCAGGATTTGATATCGTATCAGATATGTTGAGAATGACAAGATTATAAATCTGGGAAAGTGGAGGGTGAGTGATGCTCAACAGAAGTAGGGAAGTTTGAAAGAGAAAAGCATTTGGGGACAAGATAATGAGTTCCGTTTTTGACATGTTGAGTTTAAGATATCTCCTGGTCATCCAGTTTCAAATGTTCGCTAGGCAATTGGTGATGTTGGACTAAAATTCAGGGGAGATTCGGGGACTGGATACATTCATCTGTGAGCCATCTCTAAAGAGATGCTGGTTAAATCCATAGGGACTGATGGAGGTTACATAGAAAGGTAGAGTAAGAAGAGGACCAGGACAGAACCTTGGGGAACACCCACAGAGCATGAATAGCAGCAAGGGGACACCAAGTCAGTCAGACAGAAAAGAAGACTACAAGGAAAGAGTAGACTCCACCTCATTTGTTACCCACTGAGTTTATCATATATCTAATACTCTATTGTGCCACCCCAGAAATGTCCCATCTGGCTTAAACTTCATCTTAACTTAAAATTCATCTTAATATCAACTTAAAAAATAAGCATCCCTTGGGGTTTAAATGTCACCTAAGAACATGTGAGGGTTGGGGAAGGAGTGACTTTGTTCTGGCTGCTGCCTCTTGCAAGATCAGTTGGAGTCTCCAGTTCAAAGCTTTGCCTATCTCAAAAATAGGTTTTTGTTTGGCCCCTAAATTATTCTTCTTCTTCCAATCTTCCAATCACACTTCATTTGGATCAGGTTCATGATAAAAAGACTAGTCTCTCTGAGATCAGTAGTATGAAATTATATCCTCACATCTTCCTTTTTCCTCAATGTTCATAGAGAAGTACCCTCTTCTAGGAAGAGGCCTGTCAGTTATATGTGGGAGGACCTGATGAACCCTCCAGGAAAGAGAAATGCTGAATGGTCAGAAAGTGGCTGGAGGGGCCAGTATTTTTTTTTTTGCTTAAAGCAACTGCTTTTTTTATTTTAATTTTAAATTTGGTAACCCTATTTGGAGACAGCATGATGAGGGAAAATGGACTGGCCAAGAATCAAGCAACTTCGGTGCTTGTCCTTGCACTCTCATTAATTCACTGTGTGATTTTGAAAAAATTAACTTTATTTCTCAGGGCTTTGAAATGTTAAATGTATATGAGGGATTAGATCCAGTTAGGAGGGTCAGAAAATCATCTCAGGCCTAGATTCCAGCATAAGACAATAAGAGATGAAATACCCTTTACAAGAACTGTAATGGAGGAAAAGAAAAGTTAAATGACAGACTTTACCAAAATATTCTGAAAAACCAAAAATGCAGTTGACTGATTTTTTTTCTTGGAAGCATCAATGAAAGAGAGAAAAGAATATTTCAAAAGGCTTTCTTTGAAGTGTCTAAATTGAGGCTAACTATTGCTAAATTACCAGAAAAAGGCTAGAGAAAGCAAAAATGGTCCAAAATGACTTTGTACCTTCCGTCACTGCAGAGTAAAGATCTTAGTACCAAACCTAAGTACCAGAAAATATAAGAAAGGCAAAATGAGATTTCTGACTACAGAAAGATGGTGACTGATGAACCATAAAGATCAATAAGGTAGCTGTAGTCTTTTATGGGAGACAATAACCCAGTTCTTCAATAAAGCATCAGTGCTACTTGGGGAAAGGACTGCCCAGCAGCTGGATTTTAAAACTATTTAAACTTTATCTACAAAAATAATTTCTCACACACTCAGCTAATGACAATAATCTATGCGTGTCCTTCAAATTCTCATTCAGATGGTTGCTGATGAGCTGTTTCCTTTAGTGGGGCGGGGCTACAAAGTAATGTGATTGGTTTATTTTTAACAAATGTCAGCACTTAACCACTCATATTCATTTGCAAGTTTATCTCTGGATGCTCTACTCAGAATCCACTGATGGATTCCTCTGCTCAAGACATTTTTGGAATTTGAATTCAGAAGTGATGACACATTTCTTTAAAATTATCCTCAGTGACAGCAAATCTTTATTCCTAAAGTAAATAATTCATATTTCCCCTTGAAATGACCAAGTTATTGAAATCTGGTGAATAAAGTTGTAATCCACCCACTTGGCTTCTGATGAGTAGATATTTCTATATCTCTGAAGGGACTTCCAAAAAGGTTTGGATTAATGACATCCCTAAAGTAGATTGATGACATTGTTTTGAAAGACATATAGGTACTTTAAAATGTTGTCTCATTATATTAGTCCCCATATATCTGCATACCTCCTTCTTCAGCATCCTGTGTGTCTTTATAGTTGTTATATACCCAATAGCCATGTATAGGTCCACAAATGCTTGTGGGTTTTTTTTTCCTAAAACAGTACAAAATAAATTGCCTCAAAAAACCAAATGAAAGAAAAATTCAGTACCTGCCTCTGAGATTTTCTGATTAAGATCAATGGCCTCTTTCATAAGATTTCCCCCAATATCCTTACTCATGTCTATGAAAATCATCCTCCAACTTATGAACTTTCCTCATATTTCCATCTCTAATTCAATCTTTCCCCTCACCAACTCAATCTGCTTTTATCACCTCCCTCTTCTGTGTCCTCTCAATCTGATCCTATTCATTATAGCATCCCCCTTCATCCTAATCTCTTCACACTCTTCCCATCTTCTGGTACTGATGGAAATCTGGATTTCCCCCTGAATATATTACCTCTTGCAACTCTCTTCAGAACTGACTTTCTTCTCAGGTTCTACTTCCTAACACACTAGGCTAGGCAGAAGAATCATAGAGTCCAGAGGTCCTAAGTTCAAATCTGACCTTAGGCACTTCCCAGCTGTATGACCCTGGACAAGTCACTTAACCCCCATTGCCTAGCCCTTACCACTCTTCTGCCTTAGAACCAATATACAGTATTGATTCCAAGATGGAAGGTAAGGGTTTAAAAAAAAAGAATCAACCTATTCCTTGCTTCCTACTGCGATCTCTTGATTCTCTGCCACCATCATAATCTCTCCCTCTTTGTGGTTCACTTCATCCATTTCTATCATTCTGCTCAGAGCATTATCTCTTTAATTATCTCTTAGAGCATAATTATCTCTTATCTCAGAGCATTATCTCTTATCATTATCTCTTTATTAAATCTCTTTCATGCACAAGTGTCTTTGTGTACACTCATCTATCCTAACTCTTCAAGACCTGCGGCGATGGGGGAGTGGCAACACAACAGGTAGAGGTGACCACTGGCAGTTGTAGTCACGATCCTGCACATAGGCGGCCCACAGACCAGTGGTCGCTTGGCTCTGTAGGGCAGCAGAGACATTCGGCAGCATCCTGGGTGACTGAGCAGCCCTCTCTAGGACAGCACTGCTCACCCTAATCAAGGGAGGGAACTAGAAAAAGTATCCCAAACGTTGCCTGCCCTACAAACACCCGGTCAGCACACGGTGGCTGGCGGGTCATCCCTTTAAGCAGTCAAAATCAAAGAAAGCATAATACAAAGAAACTCCTAGTAGGAGCATGGAACATCAGAACATTACTTGATAGAGAGAATACCCCAAGACCTGAGAGAAGAACAGCTCTAATCGGTAAAGAACTGGAGAGATATAACATCGACATTGCAGCATTAAGTGAAACACACTTACCAGAAGAGGGATCACTCAGCGAACCCACCACTGGATACACCTTCTTCTGGAAAGGTAGAGCCACAAATGAAGACAGAATCCATGGTGTTGGCCTGGCTATCAAGACCAGCTTGCTCAAACAGCTACCAGACTTGCCTGTGGACATCAGCGAGAGGCTCATGAAGATCCATTTGCCTCTCAGCAAAGACTGGTATGCCACAATCATCAGCGCATATGCCCCTACAGTGACCAGTACAGAGGAGACCATCGAGCAGTTCTACTCTGACCTGAGTGCTGTACTGCACTCAGTGCCCACCAATGACAAGCTGATACTACTGGGAGACTTCAACGCCCGCGTTGGCCAGGACCATGAAAGATGGAAAGGAGTGCTCGGCAAATACGGTGTGGGCAAAATGAACAACAACGGCCTACTGCTACTCAGCAATTGCTCAGAGTTCGAACTCACCATCACGAACACTGTGTTCAGAATGGTGAACAAATATAAAACAATGTGGATGTACCCACGATCAAAACAGTGGCATCTCATTGACTACATCATTGTATGCTAGAGAGACATCCAGGATGTACAGATCACCAGAGCCATGAGAGGAGCTGAATGCTGGACAGACCACCAATTGGTTAGAGCAACTCTTCGAATGCACATTGCACCTCGCCATCCAAAACATGCCCAGACAGTTCGCTCATTTTACAATGTGAGTCGTCTTAGAGGTCCGTCTTATTTGCAAACATTCCAGTCCTGCCTGGACAACAAGCTGTCAAGACCACTCACTGGAAGCTCAACCGAGAAATGGAACCAGTTCAGAGACTCAGTGAGGGAAACATCAAAGGCAGTCCTAGGCCCAAAACAACGCAACCACCAGGACTGGTTCCACGAGAACAACACTGCTATTAAAGACTTATTGAGCAAGAAGAACAAAGCCTTTATGGAGTGGCAAAATAACCCAAACTCTGCTCCTAAAAAGGACAGATTCAAGTCTCTCCAAGCCACAGCGCAGTGTGAGATCAGGAAGATGCAAGACCGATGGTGGGGAAAAAAAGTCAGAAGAAACCCAGTGCTTTGCTGATACAAAAAACTACAAACAATTTTTCAGTGCCCTCAAGACTATCTATATCCCTTGCTATCCTCTGATGGTGACACTCTAATAAAAGATAAAAAAGGCATCAGCAACAGGTGGAAAGAACACTTCAGTCAGCTTCTCAACCAACCCTCTTCAATCGACCAAAGCTCCCTTGACCAGATCCCCCAAAACCCCACCATTGAACAACTTGGTGTCCCTCCTTCAATAGAGGAAGTCCAAAAAGCCATTAAACAAATGAGTGCAGGCAAGACACCCGGTAAAGACGGGATCCCAAACAAGGTGTACAAGGCCTTAAATGGAAAGGCCCTTCAGGCATTCCACATAGTGCTGACTAGCATATGGGAAGAGGAAGACATGCCCCCAGAACTCAGAGATGCCTCCGTTGTAGCCCTATACAAGAACAAAGGCACACAAGCAGCCTGTAACAACTACAGAGGCATCTCACTACTCTCCACTGCTGGAAAGATCCTTGCCTGGGTTATACTCAACAGACTCCTGTCATCTGTTTCAGAGCAGAACCTGCCTGAATCACAATGTGGCTTCCGACCAGATCGCAGCACCATCGACATGGTCTTCCGGGGAGGCAAATGCAGAAAAAATGCCTTGAGCAGAACCTGAGTCTCTACATTGTCTTCATAAACCTGACAAAGGTGTTCGACACAGTGAACAGGGACACATTGTGGGTGATCCTTAGCAAGCTCGGCTGCCCAGCAAAATTCGTCAAACTGATCCAGCTCTTTCATGTCGACATGACAGGTTAGGAAGTCCTATCTGGTGGAGAGACTTCCGATTGCTTCAACATCTCCAATAGCGTGAAACAAGGCTGTGTCCTCGCTCCGGTACTATTCAACCTATACTTCACCCAAGTATTACGACATGCTGTGATGGATCTAGACCTGGGCGTCTACATCAAATACCGACTGGATGGCTCACTATTCAACCTTTGCCGCCTGACTGCAAAAACAAAGACAACAGAGAGATTCATCCTGGAAGCTCTCTTTGCAGATGACTGTGCTCTCATGGCCCACCAAGAAAATCATCTCGAAACCATTGTGGACAGGTTCTCCACTGCAACAAAATTATTTGACCTGACTATCAGCCTCAGCAAAACAGAGGTGCTGTTCCAGCCTGCACCAGGGAGGCCAACTAACCAGCTGTGCATTACAATCGACAGCACACAGCTTTCTAAAGTCAACACTTTCAAGTACATGGGCAGCACCATCGCCAACGACAGGTCTCTAGACCACGAGATTAATGCCAGGATCCAAAAGGCCAGCCAGGCACTTGGGCGGCTGCGCTCCAAAGTCCTCCAACACAGAGGTGTAAGCACTGCGACGAAGCTCAAAGTGTATAACGCAGAGGTCCTCAGCTCACTCCTGTATGGTTGTGAAACATGGACACTGTACCGGAAGCACATGAAACAGCTGGAGCAATTCCACCAACGCTCCCTCCGGTCAATCATGAGGATCCGATGGCAGGACCAAATCACCAACCAGGAAGTCCTCGACAGAGCCAACTCCACCAGCATCGAAGTCATGGTCCTCAGAACCCAGCTACGATGGTCTGGACACGTCATCTGCATGGACCCACAGTGAATACCAAGAGAGGTATTCTATGGTGAACTGTCAGCTGGACTCAGGAAACAAGGCCGACCAAAGAAAAGATTCAAGGATCAGCTAAAGTCCAACTTGAAGTGGGCTGGCATTACACCAAAGCAACTAGAACTTGCTGCCTCTGTCAGAAGCAGCTGGCGTACCCACATTAACCATGCCGCCACCACCTTTGAACACGAGTGACGTCGATGTCTTGCCGCTGCGCGTGAATGCTGACACCAGGCCACAACCGCACCTCCCGTTAACAACTGGTGTTCCATGCCCCATGTGCCACAAACTCTGCACCTCAGCCTTTGGACTCCAAAGCCATATGAGGGTACACCGTAGATGAAAACGCACAAAGACAATTGTCATTCTCGGATACCGAGAGACTACTAATATACTGTACATGGCCATGTCCCCTTCTTTGTCAAGAAATTCAATACTGGACCAAAGTGTCTATCCCAATCTTTCTCCTTTCCTAAAAGGCTCCAATATTTGTGTGGATGTCCCTTTGAAAATTTTTGACCTCCAAATTCATCAACCTCCTTAATTCCTGTGGCCTACATCTTCACTCTTCCAAAATGACCTACAGGAATGGACATATCTTTTTTTTTTTTTTTAAATATATTTTATTTGGTCATTTCCAAGCATTATTCGTTAAAGACATAGATCATTTTCTTTTCCTCCCCCCCCCCAACCCCCCATAGCCGACGCGTAAGTCCACTGGGCATTAGATGTTTTCTTGATTTGAACCCATTGCTTTGTTGATAGTATTTGCATTAGAGTGTTCATTTAGAGTCTATCCTCTGTCATGTCCCCTCAATCTTTGTATTCAGGCAGTTGCTTTTTCTCGGTGTTTCCACTCCCATAGTTTATCCTTTGCTTATGAATGGTGTTTTTTTCTCCTGGGTCCCTGCAAGTTGTTCAGGGACATTACACCACCACTAATGGAGAAGTCCATTACGTTCGATGATACCACAGTGTGTTTGTCTCTGTGTACAATGTTCTCCTGGTTCTGCTCCTCTCGCTCTGCATCACTTCCTGGAGGTTGTTCCAGTCTCCATGGAACTTCTCCACTTTATTAAGGAATGGACATATCTTAAGATTCACAATCATCCATCTTCAAAACTGTTCTTCCTCCTGTGAATCTTAAAACTGCTCAGACTCTACTTCAGAAGATTTGATTGAGTTATTCCCCATTTTTAACAATGGAGGTACTTGGTCAGGAATGTATTGAGAATTATTAAAATTACTCCACCCTGCTCAGACAGTGCCTTAGGGGAAGATAAAGTTGTAAAATTCCTGATTGAACAATGGAAAATCCCTAACTCATACTTATAGTAAAGCTAAAACCTTAAGCTAGGTCTATTTTTAGATCTAATACAAAAGGGTGCTAAGTACCTATAAAGGTTAAATTAATCACTAAAAGATCAAGCAACTTACAAAAGGAAAGCTTAACAAAAGAGATGTGAAATACTCAGAAGATATAATATACCCAGAGAAGGTAATAACTAAAGAGTGGTGAGAACTAAGAATGGGCAGTCCTGGGAAAAAGCGTCTACTGTGATTGGTAGATGTGAAAATTTAGGGGAGATGACATAAGAGAAAATTTCTTTAAAAAGAGAATTAAGTTTAATTTGGAAGCTGAATTGGAGCTCTGAACTCAGTTTAGGAGTTCAGCAGTTCAGTGGAGGACTGGAGCTTGCTTGAAGATGATATTGTGGTGCGTGATAAAGACTGACTCACTCTCCCTTAGGCTCAGGCCATTTTGGCCTAGGCCCTTTCCTACTGCTTGGCTACTCTCTCTCTCTCTTCCTCTCTCTCTCCTTCCCTTAATTCCTTCATTTGTATTAATTAAATCTCCATAAAACCCAGCTGACTTGGGTATTTTCATATTTGGGAATTTTCCCATGGCGACCACTTAATTTTAGATTTTAAATCAAGACACTAAAAATTATCTTTACAGTTTGGCTGAAACCTTTACAGTTTTGGCAATTCACAGTCTTGGAAAACCACATTTTCACGGCTATACTCCATGCTCCTGAATTCTGGGATTTGTCTCTATTATTATTATTTTTATTATTATCCTAACTACTTTTCCCTCTCTCCCTTTGCTTCAGTCTTTCTCTTCATGTTCTTTGTTTTTGCCTTCAATCTGCATGGAACAAGGTTGTGGACAGTGGACCCCACCACTGAAAGATGTTCACAAACCAAAGTAGAAGACAGCAGTTTATTCTTTAGCAAAAGGGACACTCCCCAGCTTTAGTCTAATGGGAGAGAGAGCATATAAACAATCACGTATAAACAAGCTATATGTAACTTACAAAGTTTATTATATTACAAAGGCATTAGAATTAAGGGGGATTGGGAAAGACCTTATAGAAGAGATTTTATCTGGAACTTGATACAAGTGACAAGTTATTTTATGAAACATTCAGGCACTCCTGAATCACCCTAGATAGGATTAGTAGGTTTGTCCTAGACTGAACAATAAACCTTCAAGTACCCAGTGATCTCAGCCTAGATAATAGTGGATATAATCAAATGTTTTGGGGTTCTTTAAAACCTTTACTTTTCATCTTGGAATCAATACTATATATTGGTTCCAGGGCAGAAGACTGATAAGGGTTGGGCAATGGGGGATAATTGACTTGCCCAGGATTACACAACTAGAAAGTATATGAGGCCAGATTTGAACCTAGAACCTCCCATCTCTAGGCCTGGCTATCAATCCACTGAGCCACTCAGCTGCCCCCTATAATCAAATCTTAAGTACTCTTTTGTCTTAGAAGTTTCTCCCATTGCTTCTAGGTCTCTCCCAGATAGTTCACACCCTAGCTTGGTGGTGAACCTTTTAGGGACCAAGTGCCCAAACTACACCCTCACACCTCCCCCTTACCCCAGACAGGGAGGAATGAAGCACTCCCATTGGGCTGCTGGGCAGAGGGTTGGAAGATGTGAGAAATAAACTCTTGCACTGTGGAGAGGGGGAGTTCCCCAATACAGCCTAGCTGAATTCCTCCTTCCTTTATTTCTAGGTAAACCAATCAATTGTCCTGCCTTTCCTTTATTCCCCAAATCTTATATAGGACCCCAAGTTCTTCAGTTCATTGGAAATTTCCATGAGGAAATTTCCCTAGAGTGAAGATTTCTATTCCTGGTACATTTTCCCAGAGATAGTGTTCCCAGAGTCCCAGAACTTGACTCTGTGTGGTGTTGTGTATATGTATGACTGTGTGTGATGTTTTGATTAAAGACTTGTTCTTTGTAACTACTTTAGTGATTCTGTGTTTTTAAAGGTTGACACAAGCTAGAAAAGTCAGGAGGCAGAGATGGGATGGGACAGTATTCCAGGCATTAGAGAGAGCTAGTGAAAATGTCCATAGTTAGGAGGAGTTTTTTATTGGAGGAACAGCTAGAAGGCCAGAGTTATTAGACTGCAGGGAACTTGCAGCAAAGACATAAGATATAAAAAGAATGAAAAGATATAAAGGAGCCCATTATGAAGGATTTTGAAAGCCAAACAGAGAATTTTATATTTGATCCTGGAGGTAATAGGGAGGCTTTAGACTATATTGAGTAAGGGGAGGGAGAGTGAATTGGTCACTTTAGGAAGATGACTTTGGCAATTGGATGGAGGATAAACTAGAGTTAGGTGAGACTTAGAGCAGAGATGTCCAATTGTTGCAATAGTCCAGGTTTGAGGAGATGAGGGCCTACACCAGGGTAGTGGCAATAGGAGAGAAGAGAAAAGGACATTTATGAGAGATGTTACAAATGGAAAAATAACAGGCCTTGGCAAGTATGGTTATGGGAGAGTGAGAAAAAATGATGAGCCCTAAGTGGAGAGCCTGGGTGAAAGACACAGTGGTGGTACCTTTGAAAGTAATAATTAAGTTAGGAAGAGGAGAGGATTTGAGGGGAAAGATCAGTTCAGTCTGGGACACATTAAGTGTAAGATATTTACAGAACATCCAGTACAAAATGTCTAATGAACATTTGAAGAAATGAGATTGATCTCAGTTAGGGACATGGAAGAAAATGTGAGAATCACCAGAACAGAGATGATCATGGACTCAATGGGAATTAATGAAATCTCCAAGTGAAATATGGGAGGGGTGCCCAAGACAGAGCCCTGGGAAGCATCTAGGTGGGTACAAGTGACCTAGATGCAGATCCAGCAAAGGAAAAAGAGGAATGGCCAGATAACTAGGAGGAGAACCAGGAAAGATCATGAAAACCTACAGAAAAAATATTATAAAGAAAAGGATGACCAACAGTGCCAAAGGCTACAGAGAGTCAAGAAAGATGAGGATTGAGAAAAAGCCTTTAGATTTGGCAATTAAGAGATCATTAGTGACTTTGAAGCAATCAATATTGATTAAATGAGGTCAGAAGCAGGAGAGAGAGGGAAGGAGGTGGTCTTAATTGCAAGAAAGGGCTCAATAAAACATTATTTATAGATGTAGCAGCTAATTTAAATACTTTTCATCAAGAACACAGGTAAGTCACTTAAGGAGTATGTTCTGAAAAAGGAAGAAGGGCCACCTCCCCATTACATAGCACTAGGCCTTCCTTTAAAATCACATTCCCTCAGCCTCCACTCAAGGATGCTGCCCATGCTCACAAGAACCAGGCTTCAATTGTCCATCATTCCTCCACTCCCTGACATGGAAGAATAGGAAATCCCCTCTGCAGACCAGTTAATGGATAAATGTTCACTTTTAACTCCAACTTCTCCTCATCTTTTTTTTAAGAATATAAGTTTATTTAATTAATTTAGAATATTTTTCCATGGTTACGTGAATCATGTTCTTTCTTTTTTTTTTTTTGAGAATTTTATTTAATTAGTCAATTTAGAACATTATTCCTTGGTTACAAGAATCATCTTCTTTCCCTCCCTCTCCTTCCCCTCCCCTTCCCATAGCCAACACACAATTCCACTGGGTATTACATGTGTCCTTGATCAGAACCCTTTTCCATGTTGTTGGTGTTTGCACTAGGATGTTCATTCTGAGTCTACATCCCCAACCACATCCCTTCGATCCATGTATTCAAGCCTTTGTTTTTCTTCCGTGTTTCTGCTCCCACAGTTTTTCCTCTGAATGTGGATAGCACTCTTTCTCACAGATCCCTCCGAGGTGTTCTGGATCACTGAATTGCCACTAATGGAAAAATCAATTACATTCGATTGTGCCACAGTGTCTCAGTCTCTGTGTAGAATGTTCTCCTGGTTCTGCTCCTTTCACTCTGCATCACTTCCTGGAGGTTGTTCCAGTCCCCATGGAATTCCTCCAGTTCATTATGGCAAGAATGAATGAATGCATGAATAAATAAGCATTTATTAAGCTCTATGATTCCTCAGGCTTTTGCTAAACCCTCAGGATATAAACACAAAAGCAAAGCTAGCTCCTGCCTTCAAAAAAGCTTACATTCCAAGGAAGAAATAAATGTAGGAAAGTGGTAGTCAGAAGTGGGCACTTTGGTCTGAAAAGCTACTAAACTGGATGAGTGACATCTGAGGAAGGTATTTTAATACATCTAGTAGTATGCTGGTAAATGTATAACAACCAGTTCTGGTGGGTGGGGGAAAGGGAGGAGGACAGAAATGTAGGACATGCTTTTAAGTTTAATTTGCATTATTAAAATTTTCTCTGGTCACTTTTTTTAAGTCTAGACAGTCAACAAAACAATAAATTGAGTCCTGATTTGTAGTTTGCCACTTCCAATATGCAAATATTCACACTGAAAATTTACCAATTAGATCTTGGGAGCCAGTAGAAACTGGCTCCAGCCCACCTCTGCTGGCATCCACTAACAATAAAAGAGCAAACGTGATCATGTTCATGGTTCCAGACCTGGAGAAGGCGTAGACAGGAAAGGATAAATGCTCAGTGCATGGAGGCTCTTGGCGAAGAGGCTGGGGAGGAGGTGGTAAGAGAGAGGAGGGAGTGTCATGGAGAAAGCAGCTGCAGGCAGAGTCCCAGTCAGTGTCCTTCGTCACTTTGCCTCTCTGTATCTTAATAGCTACTATCAATGGTTACTAAGTTTAGAATAATTTTTAAGTAACTGGTATTGGGCCAACTTTATGCTTAGAATGACTAGGCAGCTGCCTCCAGAGTATGACTCAGGGGACTCCCTTGTCCATAAGTTTCACCTGAAAACCTACTAGGAAGAGGGATCAGGTTTGATCTGTGGCCCATCCCTCTCCTATTCCGCTGGCGTCCTCCCCACTGGGTGTTGGCAGAGATGTGGCCAAAAGCCGGCCTTCTGTAGAGCCAGCAAATGACCCCCAATTCGTAGCTACTCTGATTCAGAGGGGAGCCAGCCAGAGAGGGTGTACCTTGGGTCAGGACCCTAACCAGTACCATAGAAGGGAGACACTGGGTCAGTATTAGGGAACCTTTAATTTAGGTTAAAACTGGTTAATAATAATAATAAATAAGCTAAAAAATTAAAAATTGGCCAACTTTAACAAGTCAGTGCCCATAGGGCAAATTCAAGCTGTCTGTGAACCCCCCAACCCACCCCCTCCATAAGGGGAGAGAGCTAAGAGAGAAAGTGTTTGCTTTGGACTGAACAGAGGGGTGGGACAAGCAAAAAAATGTCCCCGAGACTGGGCAGAGGGGAAAAGGAGCTGTTCCCCAATGCTGGCTCTGCACCCCTGCCAAGTCTTTGCCAACGAGACTCCAGGTGGTTGTCTCCTATTGTGTGTTCCTGGCATGGGCACTGTACCCCCCAAAACTCAGTGACTCCCAACCCCAGACACCAGACCTTGGAGATTACCCTCCTTTGATCGCCCCATTGAACTGAGATGGACAGAGACACACCTTATACTTCATCCTCCAAATCACGAGAACCACCCCCAAGCCCTTGGGCTAGCCTCCCCCACCCCCCAATCCCTTGCCCCAGAGTCACACCCTCACAGCTGTAGAAGAATATAAAAACCCCAGAATGGAGGCATTCAGGAAGCAGCCCTCCAGGTTGCTCCACTCATGATGTCTTGCTGTCCTCCTGAGGAGCAGCTCTTCCACCCATGCTGTTCCACCTAGGAGGCAGGCTTCCACCTATGCTGCCTCCTGGTCAGATTCAACATTACTTTCCAAATTAATAAATTTCTCTTTAGTCTTAAGACAAAGTTTAGAGACTTGCATTCTTGCAAAAGGTACACTTCCTGAACCCCAGGAGTTCACCTCTTCACCCCACAACAATTTCACAGAAAGAAAAATTGATGTTCAGTAAGGTAGCTACTCTGTAAGGGTCTTCTTTGGGAGAGGAACCTTCCTGCCTCTACTTTTTCCCTCTTACCCCCAACTATAAAATGTAATGTTTAAAAGACATCTTCCTGGGGGCAGCTGGGTGACTCAGTGGATTAAAAGCCAAGCCCAGAGATGGAAGGTCCTGGGTTCAAATCTTGCCTCAGACAATTCCCAGCTGTATGACCCTGGGCAAGTCACTTAATCCCCACTGTCTAGCCCTTACCGCTCTTCTGCCTTGGAACCAATGAACAGTATTAATTCTAAGATTAAACTTATTGTACGGACTACAGGTTTAGGTAGACACATATACAAACACTTGACCAACTCTGCTACATTCAGAAGCCAAAATATGATTAGTCACATGAAGTCATTCAATGAGGAAGGAAACATTTCTAAGTCATTAAAAACAATTCTCTTGAAAAGAGTTCATCTGAAAGCAGATTCATCAGTCAATAAAAAGAAAAAAAAAGGCTGTCCTCTGGGCTGTTGTCAACATTGCTTCCTCCCATTTAAGGCCTTTGGAAACATGAATATTTCAAAAGTACTGCAGAGAGACCTGGTGTGAGGAGGCAGAGTCCTGTTCTGAGACAGGGTAAAATGACCCTCTAAGCAAGTCTGCTTCAAGGAGATCAGACACTTTGACTTAAGAGTAGACAGGCTCTTGCATGATTTTCAGAGTCTCCCTAAAAACTTCTCTTCAAGAAACCTTTGGAGAATCCAAATGTGGTAGAAAGTAAGAAGTACATTCAAGCTGAAATCTGAGGTCCTGGGTTCAAATTCAGCCTCAAGCTTCCTGTGAAAACTTGAGCAAGTCACTTGACCTCCCTGATCCTCAATTTTTTCAGCTGTAAAACAAGAGATTTGGACCAAGTGTTCATAGGAGATCTTTCCTGGGATAAGAATGTAACCCATTAAGCCCACTGTTGTTCAGTGTGTCTAATTCTTGGTGATTTCATCTATAGTTTACTTGGAAAGGTTTGACATTTCCTTCTCCAGCTCATTTTTCATAGATGAGGAACTGAGGCAAACAGGGTTAAGTGACTTGCCTAGAGTGACACAGCTTGTAAGCGTCTGAGACCAGATTTGAACTCATAAAGATAAGTCTTCCTGACTCCAGGCCCTGTACTCTCCACTGTGCAACCCAGCCTCCCTCTATGGTCTTATGTGATTTATTTAATATCCCAAAGGCTCCATTTCCTTATCTCTGAAGTGAGGGAGTTGAACTAAATATCGATTCAGATCTCTTCTGACTCTAAATCTGTGCTTTTCTGTTTTCCCCATCTAATCAGTAGCATACTGTAATCTCTCTAAAAAAATTTTTTTTCTACTTAAAATGTTGGTTTCTTTTTTTCTCCCTCTTATAAAAATCTACCAGCTGTTACTTGCTTTTCTCCCTTTCCTGTAGATTGTCCCTCCTCCCCCCCAAAATGAACTCTTTTTTTACCTTGGAAAAAAATGTTCTTCATGGTATAGATATACCTTACTTTATGCAATAGGTACATTCATATATTAAAATGTTTTAAATTTTATTTAGTCTTATTTAAATATATTCATTGAGTTCACTAGCTAAAGAAATCTGTAATGAAATGTTATATAAATTGGATTTGTGTTTTATAAGATAGCACTTTTATATGTTGGACTTTCTTAAAAGCCTGGCTTTTTACTTTAATTTTTTAATTTTAATTTTAATTACTTTAATTTTTTTTATTTCATTGTTCTTCCTGGTAATTGTATAATTAATATACTCATTGTTAGATGTATCTCAAGTATTCACAACTTCCCAGGTCCTGAGACTGAGCTTTATAGTGTAAATCTTGAAATTTCTCAGACTTGTGAATGTCAAAAATTTCTACATTGAGGAATCCTCCATTGGAACAAATTCCCTACCGGGAACATTCCCCATTTTGATGTAAGAACTCACCAGGATCAGAAATGGGAGGACCTCTACTCCACCTGTACTTAAGACTGCTTTAGGGGAGAAAACTCCTTGCTAAACAATGAAAGTACTTGGACCCATGCTTATGGTGAGGCAGGGAGTTCTTTGAGCCATGCCTGTTTTTAGAATTGATACAATGGGATGCTAGGTACCTATAAAGGTCGGGCAACTTGTAAACTTGCCAGGAGCAAAGAGGTGAAAACTTACTTAGAGGTTTTCTTTTGAGGGGATTAGTTGACTCAGCTGTGTTTTCTCTGGTTCACACTTACTGAGGGGATTAGTCGACCCAGCAGTGTTTTTAGAATGGGTTGTCCTTTGGAAAACATCTACTGTGATTGGTAGATGTAAGGGCTTAGGAGAGGTGACATAGGAGAAAACCCCCTATATAAGAAAAAGCAGAATCTCTTGAAAGAGAATCCTTTTGGAGAAAGCTCTTATGAGGATCACTTGGGAAGAATCTCTTGAGAGAGGCTCTGGAGAAGGGAAGCTCTTGGAGGACAATCTCTAAGGAGGTCTCGCTGGAGCTCCTCTGAGGGGACTCTGTCTCTCTGGAGGCTCTGGAGAGAGGCCCTTTGAAATAGTCTCTGGCTGGAAGGCTCTTTGAGGAGGACTCTGGCTGGAACTCTCTCTGGTGAAGTCAGCTGAGATGGGTCTGGCCTGGTGTCACTAGAATCCTTGCTTAGACAGACCTTGTGGTGAGTGATAAAGACTGACTGACTGATCTCTCTCTCTTAAGACTCAGGTCTAGGCCATGTTGGCTTAAGGCCCTTCATACTTATTCCTTTCTTACTCTTTCTCTCTTTCTTTAATTCCTCATTGTATTATTAATTAAAGTCTCTATAAAACCCAGTTGACTTGGGTATATTCATAATTGGGAATATTTCCCTGGTGACCACCTTATATTTGATTTGAAACAAAACACTGTAGTGAAAACATATTTCCTGCGGTCACAATTTACTCACACACTCTTTTATCTCTTACAGTTTATGTCTCCCACTATTTTAAATGTTACACTAGTCAGTCAGAGGGAAAGGAGTCAGGAGAAAGTGGTACCAAGGTCAAATTTCACACCCCACACTCCTCTACTAAAAGGAACTTGAGAACCCCTACAGTATATAGCATCCAAACATAGATGCAATCACACCATCCACCAGTCTTTTCCTTATCTTCCCCCCGCCCCCATTCCCCACCAGAAGCTGCTGAAGCCTTCCCCTGCCAGATTACCTTCCATCTATTCTAAGTGCTTCTTGTATGTAACAGATTAATTAGATGCTGCCCTGCCAGGAGGCTGCACACTATTTGATAGCAGGGGCTGTTTTTGCCTATCTTTGTATCTTTAGAACTTAGCACAGTGCCTGCAACATAGTCAAGCTTTTTAAAATACCTGTTAACTAATTGATTCACTTCTCACATTTATATAATTCCAGCACCAATATAGTGCACAGCTAAGTGGATCTTTCAAAAATAAAACACAATAAAAACTCTTATCTCTATATAAATGGAGATTTTGAACCTTTGACTTCATTCCCCAGAAGTCCTTAGTATTTCCCAAAATCCCCTATAATCTCTCCTGCATCTCCACATTGGCAAGATCACATTATTAATCTTTAAGTGAATGTATGCTCCTCCCATGCTCTCTTTTTTTTCCCCTGTGACCAGGATGAATTCAGGTAGTTCTTTTGCTTTAGTTATTATTAATAAGACATAATATTTAGTTATTGTATATTAATTTTAATCTTTACATTTTGAAGGGCTCTGCCTACTCAGGGTCAGAAACAAAATCTAGCCTGGTAACCTTCTCCTGTCCATCTGCTCAGTAGCATCTGTTTCTTCCTCCTAGGGAATTGCTGAAGCCAAGAGATGACATATAGGTGATAGATAAGTAAGAGGCAATAGCCACACAAGTTGACAACTTAAATTTACCCCAGAGAGAGGGGTGAGAGTGGGAGGAGACTGGACATCTGCAGGAACCTGCAGACTCTGATTGATCTCAGAATTAGGAAGTTTTGAACATTAGAACTTTAGAGCTGAAAGCCTTAAAGTTCTTCTAGCCCCATGTTGCTGAACCTATGGCACACATGCTGGAGGGGTAGCTCCCTTCCCCTTCTCTATGCATGCCTGAGGACATTTCTCCCATCACCTGCCTCTCTGCCCAACAGACCAATGAGAGAATATCCTCCCTCCCCTGTCTAGGGTAAAGGGGCAGCTCTCATGCAGTGTGAGGGTTGCAGTTTGGGCACTCAATCTCTAAAAGGTTCATCATCACTGCTCTAGTCCAATTCCTTCATTTTACTGAGGAAGAAATTGAGATCTGGAGAAGAAAAGGTACTTAGCCAAGGTCACTGTAGTCCTTATTATAGCAGCGGTAGTCTCTCAGTGATCGAGAATGACTATTGTCTTTGTGCAGTTTCATCTACGGTGTACCCTCATGTGGCTTTGGAGTCCAAAGGCTGAGGTGCAAATTTTGTGGCACATGGGGCATGGGACGCCAGTTGTTACAGGAGGTGCGGTTGTGGCCTGGTGTTGGAGTTCACGCGCAGTGGCAAGACGTCGATGTCGCTCATCTTCAAAGGTAGTGGCGGCATGGTTAATGTGGGTACACCAGCTGCTTCTGACAGAGGCAGCAAGTTCTAGTTGCTTTGGTGTAATGCCAGCCCACTTCAAGTTGGACTTTAGCTGATCCTTGAATTTTTTCTTTGGTCGGCCTTGTTTCCTGAGTCCAACTGACAGTCACCATAGAATACCTGTCTTGGTATTCACTGTGGGTCCATGCGGATGACGTGTCCAGATGATCGTAGCTGGGTTTTGAGGACCATGACTTCGATGCTGGTGGAGTTGGCTCTGTCGAGGACTTCCTGGTTGGTGATTCAGTCCTGCCATCGGATCCTCATGATTGACCGGAGGGAGCGTTGGTGGAATTGCTCCAGCTGTTTCATGTGCTTCAGGTACAGTGTCCATGTTTCACAACCATACAGGAGCGAGCTGAGGACCATTGCGTTATACACTTTGAGCTTCGTCGCAGGGCTTACACCTCTGTGTTGGAGGACTTTGCAGCACAGCCACCCAAGTGCCTGGCTGGCCTTTTGGATCCTGGCATTAATCTCGGGGTCTAGGGACCTGTTGTTGGCGATGGTGCTGCCCAGGTACTTGAAAGTGTTGACTTTAGAAAGCTGTGTGCCATCAATTGTAATGCATGGCTGGTTCGTTGGCCTCCCTGGTGCAGGCTGGAACAGCACCTCTGTTTTGCTGAGGCTGATAGTCAGGCCAAACAGTTTTGTTGCGGTGGAGAACCTGTCCACAATGGTTTCGAGATGATTTTCTTGGTGGGCCATGAG
Organism: Monodelphis domestica; assembly: GCF_027887165.1. Classification (NCBI taxonomy): domain Eukaryota; kingdom Metazoa; phylum Chordata; class Mammalia; order Didelphimorphia; family Didelphidae; genus Monodelphis; species Monodelphis domestica. Next base: position 442,418,522 of record NC_077227.1, on the reverse strand, counting down.
AGCACAGTCATCTGCAAAGAGAGCTTCCAGGATGAATCTCTCTGTTGTCTTTGTTTTTGCAGTCAGGCGGCAAAGGTTGAATAGTGAGCCATCCAGTCGGTATTTGATGTAGACACCCAGGTCTAGATCCATCACAGCATGTCGTAATACTTGGGTGAAAAATAGGTTGAATAGTACCAGAGCGAGGACACAGCCTTGTTTAACGCCATTGGAGATGTTGAAGCGATCAGAAGTCTCTCCACCAGATAGGATTTCCCCTGTCATGTTGACATGAAAGAGCTGGATCAGTTTGATGAATTTTGCTGGGCAACTGAGCTTGCTGAGGATCACCCACAATGGGTCCCTGTTCACTGTGTGAACGCCGTCATCAGGTCTATGAAGACAATGTAGAGACTCAGGTTCTGCTCAAGGCATTTTTCCTGCATTTGCCTCACCATGAAGACCATGTTGATGGTGCTGCGATCTGGTTGGAAGCCACATTGTGATTCAGACAGGTTCTGCTCTGAAACAGATGACAGGAGTCTGTTGAGTATAACACCAGCGAGGATCTTTCCGGCAGTGGAGAGTAGTGAGATGCCTCTGTAGTTGTTACAGGCTGCTCGTGAGCCTTTGTTTTTGTATAGGGCTACGATGGAGGCATCTCTGAGTTCTGGGGGCATGTCTTCCTCTTCCCATATGCTAGTCAGTACTATGTGGAATGCCTGGAGTGCCTTTCCATTTAAGGCCTTGTACACCTTGGTTGGAATCCCATCTTTACCGGGCGCCTTGCATACACTCATTTGTTTAATGGCTTTTGGGACTTCCTCTATTGAAGGAGGGATGCCAAGTTGTTCAATGGTGCGGTTTTGGGGGATCTGGTCAAGGGCACTTTGGTCGACTGAAGAGGGTTGGTTGAGAAGCTGACTGAAGTGTTCTTCCACCTGTTGCTGATACCTTTTTTATCTTTTATGATAGTGTCACCATCAGAGGATAGCAAGGGAGTGGTGGTGGGTTTTGATGGCCCATAGACAGTCTTGAGGGCACTGAAAAATTGTTTGTAGTTTTTCATATCAGCAAACCGCTGGATTTCTTCTGCCTTTTTTCCCACCATCGGTCTTGCATCTTCCTGATCTCACACTGCGCTGTGGCTTGAAGAAACTTGAATCTGTCCTTTTTAGGAGCAGAGTTTGGGTTATTTTGCCACTCCATAATGGCTTTGTTCTTCTTGCTCAATAGGTCTTCAATAGCAGTGTTGTTCTCGTGGAACCAGTCCTGGTGGTTGCGTTGTTTTGGGCCTAGGACTGCCTTTGATGTTTCCTTCACTGCGCCTCTGAACTGGTTCCATTTCTCAGTTGTCCTTATTATAGTCCTTATTATATTGGTTTGATTGTTGATTCATTGGGCAACCATGGTATATAAGCTTTCCTGAATACTCCACCCTTAGTGTTCTCTTCCTTTCTTTGTGTTTACTTCTCCAATGCAAATTAACTTCTCTCCCACCCCAGAGAAGACTGTAAACTCCAGGAGGACAGGGACTGTTTTGTCTTCTGGACTTTATATGCCCTGCACTAAGCAAAATAAGTAGAACCAGGAGAACATTGTATACACAGTAATAGCAATATTGTTCAGTAATCAACTGTAAAAGACTTAGCTACTCTCTGCAGTGTGATGATCTGGACCAATGCTGAAAGACTTATGACAGGGAATTCTATCCACCTCCAGAGAAAGAACTGTTGGAGTTGGATGGATGCATACAATGGATACTATCTTTCACATCAGTATATTTACAGTTTTATTTTGGGGTTCTGATTTTGTATGAGTGTGTTCTTACAACAATGACCAATATAGAAGTGTTTGTTATTTAATAATAAATGTGTTTAAATTGTTTAACATCTGTTGGGGGGGGAAGGAAGGGATGAAGACAATTTGGCTCTTATAATTTTGGAAAATAAATGTTCAAAATGATTATTACATGTAATTGGAAAAATAAAATCTCTTTGAATATATTCCCTGCACCTAGCATATAATAAGTGATTAATAAGTGCTTCTCAGTGTTGTATTCAGATCAAATGATATATAACAGAATCAACCAACAAGTGTATATGGAATATATGCCATTTACCCAGTGATGCTCTCGGTATTGTGGGGAACAGAGAAAAAAGATGATGTGACCTTTATTCCCAATGAAGTTATAATCGAATTGGGAAGAGAAAGCATAAATATATGTAAAACAATTAGAAAATAATATAATTCAGATTATAAGTGTAATAAGAGCACAGACAAGGGACAGATCAATGAAGAATGGGGTGGTCAGTGGTGGCTTCATGGAGGCCAGATTTTACCTAGAACTTGAAAGATGATGAATCAATCAATCAATCATTATTGACAGAGGATCGACTATGTGCCCTGAATAAACCTTGACACTGGAAAAAGTTCTGTGTCTATTCTCTCATGTTCCTATGGAAGGATGTGTCCCTTGCTGCAAAGAATGCCAGGCATCACCAAACAGGTTAAGGAAGCAGGTAGTGGGAAGGGGATGGGCAACCTTTTCTCAGCTCCCAAGGTCATCACATCTGATCTCACTTCAATCCCTTCAAGATTGTTCTTGGCCTCTTTATGTACCAAAGAAGCTCATTAATAAGAAATATCAAATCTCACTCTTCTTAGCAGACTATGGTGGCAGAGATTTGCATATATATCCAGAAAAGACTACATTATAAATAGAGAAGTTATTGAGAACACATTGAGAAAAAGAAAGAGAGAAAATGAGAGACAGAGAGAGAAAGAAGTGGGAGGAAAAAAGGAGGGACAGAGGAAAGGGAAGGACAGAGGAGGGGAAGGGAGAGACATAGAGACACAGAGTCAGAGAGAGTATTGAATATCCTTTCAAAAAATTAAAAATTCAAAGTCTAAAGAAATCTTTCACCAGCTCATAATCAGTCAAGGTCTGGCTCTGTGCCTGTCAGTCAAGAAGGGGAGAGAGACTGTACATAACGCTTCTTCTTGGGGAGCTATTTTTACTATATGCAGAAGGATCCCAGCAAGCTTCTCAATGAAGCTTTTCTCCTGGTAAAAAGCTAAAAGAATTTCCCCTGAAGCAAAGCTCAGTTACCGAGGGCCAAAAAAGGCAGAGTTTCCATAATTCCCCAAAGCAAATTTCTGCCTTATCCTTCAGATAATCACCCTTTCTCAAAGGACAGGAGGTCAGAAGAATAAAGGTGAACTTCTCCATAGTTTGACCTTGCAGCTCCCTCTGAGATTCACTTGCAGACTAGAAATCATCTCAATGAATTCTCTAAGTAGTGAAGCCTCATAATAGACTGGTGTTGCTCTACCCTTACATCTTTATTTCCAATAAGAAGCAATTTCTTATTCCAATGAAATAACTATCTAATGGTGGAATATCAACAGGCCAGTAATGGGTGGAAATTTTTTGGAGATAGGGGTCCTTCCTGAAATCCCAGGCATGAGACTACTAAAATGATATGGGAATATATTTTGCATAAGTCACATTTAACCCATATTAAATTGCTTGTCAGCTTGTAAAGTAAAATATCTAGGGGATCTCCATCCCAGCTTTGATCCCACACACCCTGGTGGTGGGACTTAGGAGCATAGGGAGTCGGTCATGTGTTGTGTTTGGCAACCTGACAGCCTGATGCTGACATCCCCTGGTGTCAATAGGATCATCCAAAGTATCAATGTCACTATGGAGGGAGGAGCTGGAGCATTTAAAAAGGGAGCGTGGGAAGGAGGGGACCCTTCTTACTGCAGCCTTTGAACCAGTGGTCTCTGGGGTTTTGCTCTCTCTCTCTCTTCTTCTATCAATGTTTCTCTCTTTACTAATAAATGCTTATAAATCTGGTAATAAACCTCCAGATTAATTTTTATTTACAACAGGAAGCTAAGGGAGGGAGATAATATGGAAATTTGTCATTAAAAATGTTTAAAAGTAAAAAAAATCAAAAAAACAATATACAATTGAGAAATATTATAATCAAAATGCATGATTTCATCTATAATCCATTTAAAAATATTTGTGAATTTGAATATTTTTCAGCTATAGGAATATCTAAGAATATGTTTGTAAAGCATCTCTTGGACAAGATGCCAAAGTGTCTTTGAGGTAGGATTTATTCCAATATGAGAGAGATATGAGACCAGTATAATTCTTTTACTGATTATGAGTCTTCATTAAATATAGCTCAGTGGGGCAGCATTGTGGAGAAAAGGGAGCTTACCTTTCTCAAAATGGAGCAAATTAGGCTGAAAAGACTGTAAGCAATTGAGAATAAGAGCAACTCCCCTCTTATATGGATGAAAGCATTTTGTAGGCTATAAAGTAGCATACCATGGGCACTTAACCTTGTTGGCCTCAGTTTCCTCATCTGTAAAATGAAATTGTGAAGGAAATATCAAACTATCCCAATGTCTATACCAAGAAAATTCTAAATAGGGTCATGAAGAGTTAGACATGAAGAGCTGAAAAATGACCATTAAACAAGATCAGGAGATTAAGAAAAACTTTATTCATTTCTGAATTTTCTCATTTATTTCTTTGCCTACTCGGGGCTTCATTAATTTGGAAGCTCTCCAAGCCTGGGAAAAGGAGAAAAGGGGCACTGGGGTATTGCTCTTAAAGGCAAAAAAAAAGATAGATACAATAATTATAGTGTTCCCAAGTCATCTAGACTGAGATTTGCTTCATCTTTTGTAGGATGAGAGTAGGTGGGAGATGATTGACTACCTTTCCACAAAATGGAACAAGTTTAATGAAACCTAAAAAAATTGTCTTTTATGACTCAAGGTGGGTTCTTGTTATTTTTTTCTTCTGTTGATATGAATAATACAAAACAGCTTATTTCAAAGAAAAAAGCATAGATAAATTAAACACAAACAATCCAATCCCAAGATATCAGAATGGGAAAGGACCTTGGGTGGGGGGCAGGGGGCTATTCCAATTCCTTTAGGCTGCTAGGTGGAGCTCAGTAGATAGAGTGCTGGTTTTGGAGGCAGAAAACCTGAATTAAAATTCAGCCTCAAACACTTATTAGCTGTGTGACCTTGGGCAAGTCACAACTTTTGTTTGCCTTAATCCATTGAAGAAGGAAATGATAAAACACTCCAGTATCTCTTGTCAAGAAAATCCCATTGCCAGTATGGTACATGGGGTCATGAAGAGTCAGGCATGACTGAACAATCTAATGTTTTAATTTTGCAGATGAGCAAATTAAGTTGTAAATAGAGGAAGGGATTCATCAAAGATCACATGGGGAGTTAGAGGCAGAGCTAGAACTAGAGGGAGACCTGGTCATCTGGCTCTTAGAACATCCCTGAATGAATTAATCTTCTATATATTTATCATCTCATCTCATATATATATATATATATATATATATATATATACACACATATATATACTACATGGTATTTTCCTCTCCCACTTTCTCCTCCATTAACCTCAATATTCTCTTTCTATTTCTTCCCACTTATTATAGAGTTTCTTGGAGACTGCTGGTTATGTCAAATGAAAACTGCTGAGATGCTCTGGTTAAGATAATCTAAAGACATTCTTCTGAGACTAAGACTATATGTACACTTTCCATGAATCCTGTGACGTTCCTGTCATATTCTTGCTGTTTCTTAGATGATTAGCTGCTCTTTTTGAACAACTCTGCTAGTCCTGTAGTAGAGAAAACAGAGCAGACAAGTGTGAACAACATCAGCACTAGAGTAGCGGACAGCACCAAGTAGCACTAAAATGAGCAAGCAAATGCCTCAGCTGTGTCAGCATTTAAAGCTCACTATAGTAAGGAGAAAGTCTATCAGTATTAGTAGATTTAATTAGACTGAGCAATGTTTTGAACTTTCAGGTAATTTGGATTATTTACAGTTCAATTGAATTTATAGAATCATAGATTTAGAGAAGGAAAGGATTTTCAAGGTCATCTAGTCCAAATCCTTCATTTTGCAATTAAGGAAACTGAGTTCCAGAGAGTTTCAGTAAATTCCCAAACACTTCACAGGCAATAAGTCAGAGAATTATAATTTAAACTCAGGTGTTCTGAGTGTATGTGCAGCACTCTTTTCACCAATTCACACAGTCTCTCCAATTCAATAAGTGTTAAGTGCCTACTGTATGAAAGCTACTGCACCCTGGCTTTGAGGAGTGTTCATTCTACTAGGGATGCAACATCAATGAATATTTATTAAGTCCTTACTATGTGCCAGGCACTATGCTATGAGTTAGGACTACAGAGAAAAAATAAAAACCCCCAGAAGAATTCACATTCTAATAGAGAGAGGCCATATACATATATAGGTATTCATAAGATGCATAGAACATAGATGCAAAGTAACCTTAGAGGAGAAGACATTCATAACCAGGGGTATAGTAAAAACTTCCTATAGAAGGTGGCATTTAAGCTGAATCTTGAAAGAAGTATTCTAAGAAAGTGGATATGAGGAGCAAGAATATTCTAGAGAAAAGAGATGGCTAGAACAAAGGCAAAGAATTAGGAGATTGAGTCAAGTGTGTAAAAACAAGTAGAACAGTGTATCTGGACTGTAGAGTACACAAAGTACAAAATGTAATATGATTGGAGAAGTAGGAAGAAGCCAGTTGAGAAGTGACACTTAAATTTATTAAAGGAGAGTAGGTGGTATGTGGGTAGTGGGTAGAGAGAGTGGAGAAAATCATTTTAGCAGTTCTTTGTAGGATGGATTTGAGTGGGGAGAGATTTCAGACAGGAAGAACAGTTAGTAAGTAGACTACTTCAAGAGGGAGGTAATGAGAGACTGAATTAGGCTAGTGACTGTGAATGGAGAAAAGGGGATGGATAAGAGAATTATGGCAGAAGCATCTAACATGACAATAGATAGGATATAAGGGACAGAGTGAAAGAGAGGTTTTAAGGGCAAGCCTGACTCAGACTAGTACCCTGTTAATTCAAGTTCAAAGTTTGGATGAAGTGAGGCCCACAGAGGTCATTTAACAATTTTAAAAATGGGTTTTACTAAGCCAGAACATAGGATGGATATTCAACAAAGATATTCCAACTCTTAGCTAAGGTAGACACAGCTGCCTTTGTCTCTAAATGGAAAGTATCAGGTCATCAGAGTATGGTGCGGGGTCTCACATGGTTGTAGGATATCCACCAAGTCTAAAGGGCCCTAATATTATTAAGTGGTCTTTTTATTCTTTTGCATGACCAAGAAGACATGTCAATATAGACAAAGGCTACCAGTGATACAACTTCAGCCTCGAACAATCAAATTCTGAGGACAGCTTTGCCATCTTTCAGAAGAAAACTAGCTTAATATTTCAGAAGTAGAAGGGAATCCTGGTCTATCATGAGAAAGAATATATATAGGCAAGAATGATTTTGAGGCTGTAAGTCTGGGTAAGTGGGAAAATGGTAGTGCCTTCACAGAAATAAGGACATTTGTAGGAGAGAAGTTTAGGCAGAAAGATAATGAACTCTGTTTCCAACATGATGAGTTAGAAATGTCATATCCAAGGGAGAGTCTATTATAGAGTTGGTGCTATGAAGCTAGAGTTTATGACAGATTATGACTAGCTATTTAGACTTAGGAGACCTCTGTGTATGGGTGATAAGAAGTCAGATAAGAAAAGAACAAGGTGATAGTAGTATCAAAGAAACTAAGTAGGGAGAAAATACCCAGGAGAAAGAGGTAGTCTAATAGTGTCATCAGCTAGAAAGGGATAGAGTAGAACTAAAAGAACACCTCTAGAGTAGACCAGTTAAGAAATGTTTGGGGGCAGGTAGGTGACTCAATGAATAGGGAACCAGTCTTAATGGTGGTAGGTTCTGAATTCAAATGTGACCTCAGCTACTTTTTAGCTGTTTGTTCTTGAGTAAGTCACTTAAACCCAATTGCATAGTCCTTACCACTCTTCTGCCTTAGAACTGATACTTAGTATCAATTCTAAGATAGAAGGTAAGAGGGTTTTTTTTACTTTTAATTTAAAAAAATTTAAAGAAATATTTGTTAACACTGTAGTTTAGTACAGTAGTGGGGTGGAAAGTCAGACTACAAGAGTTTGAGAAGAGAGTAAGAGGAAAAATGAAGACAGTAAATATCGATAATATTGGAAATTTAGATGTGAATGGAAAAGGAGATATAGAATGACTATTTAAGTGAAAGCTGTCAACCTGGAAAAACACAGAACCATTAAAGTAGTTACAAAGAACAAGCTCTTAATCAGGATAAGGGAGACACTGAGTTCATAGGGCCACCACACAAAGTCATAAACATACACCACACAGAGCCAAACTTTTGGACTCTGAGAACATTGTCTCTGGGGAAATGTACCAGGAATGGGAATGTCCATCATGAGAATTTCCTCATGAGGTTTTCCAACAAACTGAAGAACTTGGGGTCTTATATACACTTTGCGTAATAAAGGAAAGGAAGGACAACAGATTGGTTTACATGGAAACAAAGGAAAGAGGAATTCAGCTAGGGACTGGATTATCTGAGAGAGACCTAGATACAATGCCGGAAACTTCTAAAACAAAAAGGGAATTTAAGATTAGCTTATATTTACTATCTAGGCTGAAATCATTGGGTACTTGAAGGTTTATTGTTCAGTCTAGGACAGTGATGAGGAACCTTTTAGAAATGGAGTTCCAGACCCTGCCCTTCCACCATCGCCACAATCCCCCAGACCAAGCACCATGCCCATGCTCCTCCAGAGACCACATTCTGTGCTCCTCCTCCCACAGACTAGATAACCTGCTCTCCTACCCAAAAGTCCAATAGGAGTGCTTCCTCCCTTCCCTGGGTGGAGTAAGAGGGAGAAGTAAGGTGTGCCAGGCTTGGGAGAAGAGGGACAGCAGTCTATATGCATCTCCCACCAGCTTTCTAGTTAGGAACTCTGGTGAACTCTGTGCTGCAGAAATGGGGGCACTGGGTTTTTTGTATGCGTGCCCACAGAGAGGTCTCTATGCCATCTCTGGCACTTGCACCATAGGTTCACTATCATGGGTTTAGGACAAACCTATTAATCCTATCTAGGGTGATTCAGGGGTAGCTGAGGGTTACATAAAACAATTTATCCAAGGCATGATCAAGAGTAGATTAGTTAGGAAAGACTTGCTCAAATTTGTAGCCACAAAAAGTCAACAAATAAAACAGATAAAGCATTTACTAAGCACTTATTATGTGCCAGACACTGTGCTAAGGGCTGAGTATGTTAATATAAACAAACAAGATGGCCCCAAACCTCAGGAAACTTAGATTTTAAGAGGGAAAGACCTGAAAGAGAGAAGGAAAACAAGATGAGGAAAGGAGAGTTTACCCCTATGAGGGCCATGCTGCTGTCAAAAGAAGTGAAATTCAAAGAATGAGTATAGTAATATGGCTGAGACTTCCTCATGAAATGATGATTCAGGTTGGAGAGTCACCAATCCTGAAAGCAGATCTCAGGGTAGAAATGTCTTCAGGAAAGAAAGACTGTTAAAAAGGAACTAAGAAGTCTAGAGTGTTATTGAAAATGAGAAAGAATAAGATCAAAAGACACAAGAGGAGATATAATAAAAGCACAGAAAAAGGGAATCTCCTTTGTCTTGGAAAAGAGAAATATCACCTTTACCCCCAATTCCAGAGCAAAGAAATAGTGAGGGAGTACATAGATATTTTGACATGTCTTCCCAAGCTTAATAACTAACCATCAAGGGAGTTGTATGTCTCATCCCTGGTAGCCTGAGGTCTTGTACAGCACTTGGTATCAGCTCCACATGGCAAAGGGTAAGTGTTCCACTAAAATGAGGTCCTTAAGAGATAGCTTTGGCTATATTTCTAGTGTAGTAATTGTTCCAAGACTGCCTCATCACCCTGTGGGCATGTTTTGAGAGCCCAGATATAAAAGACTCCACAAAAATTCTTCAATATGATCTATAGAACTGAACTCTCCAAGGAGCAATTGGACATGTCTCCTGAAGTTTCCTGGCAAGGAGCAGTCTTTGCTTGCACTTTTCTGGAAGCAAGGATGGAGCAGTGGCAGACCCTAGACATTCTGTTCAATGGGGTTTTGGCCCACATAGCTTAGAAGATATCATTCTGCCCAGGTTGGTGAGAAGAGAAGGAAAGGAAAGTTAGAGCATGCCAGTATGAGAAGAGACCACATCAGCCTTGGCTCTTGGCTATATGCTGACTTCTAAATGACTTTACTGGCTGCACTGAGAGGCGCCAGCTGGTCGGCTTGGCTGGTACCCTGGCTTGCTGCCTCTGTGGATTTGAATCCTGGTCGTCTTTGGGTCAAGAGTATAAGTGAGGCTGCCCAGCTGGGCACCATTCCTGGAGGCTGTCAGCCTCTATCACACCACCTGATGCCCCGAGTTAGAGAGGACTGTGTATCGACGCAGCAGGAAGAAAATATCCCTTCTGGCCCAGGATGCCCAACTGTATCTCCCAACCCATCACAATGTAGACCCTGAGTATCACTCTCACCTTGCTGCTTGAGGAAAAGCAGCATCTTCACACACACACACACACACACACACACACACACACACACACAGAGCAATAGGATTTCTGATTCAAACTCAATTGCTTAGGTTTCCTTCTCTTTACATTCTTTTAATGCATCTCTTAAGAAATGAATCATTTCCCTAAACTTACTCCTCTGACCTGATCTACCCTGGTCAGAACAAATGTGTTTCAATCCACAGACTTCTTTCCTGCAAATATTTCCTGAGAATGTACTCTATGTAAAGCCCTCTGATAAGTATTGAGGGAGATATGGAGATGAATAATTCAACAAACATTTATCAAATACCTCTTCTACACAATTCACCATGCTTAGAAAAGGAGAGACAAAGATGGAAAGTGGCAGGGTCTTTACCTTCAAATATCTTATTTCATAGAAGAGTTATATATATATATATATTACTTTATATATATATATATTATATATATATATATATAAAGGGCTATAGATTTTTAAGGCTAGATCTGTATTTTCATTGGAATAGGTAACTTCTGTTGAAAAAATTCCCCCTATTAATTCTGATCAGCAACTGCCCAGCACACTTAATTTAGACAGTTGTCTTAGGTACTCAAGTGGTTGAATGACTTACCCAAGGTTATACAATCTGTGTATGTCAAAGATGAAACTTGATCTGGGTTTTCTCATGCTGCCTTTCATAATTTAGAGATCAGAATGCCTAGGATATTGTGGAGGGAAGATTCTCTTCCTATGGGAGGTGTTCGTCCTTCATTTCTGAAGAGGACCAACAACCTCTCAGGATGACATTTTGACTTGGGTGTGAATTGAATTTAAGTGAAGTGGAGTTGCACAAAGTCATCAGCCTCACTTTCTCTTTTCTAGTCATTGAAGTCTAGTGGCAAGACAAAAGTCAAGATGATTGACAATGGCCCAGGATATAGTAGATGACGCTGGCTTCTCTGAGTCCAAGCTCTAAGCATTCCACAGTACCTATATGACCATGAAAATAAGGGTTTCAAGACTGTGAATTACAAAAAAAAAACTGTAAAGATAATTTTTAGTGTATTGATTTAAACCAAAAATAAGTGGTCACGATGGGGAAATTCCCAAATATGAAATACCCAAGTCAGCTGGGTTTTATGGAGATTTTAATTAATACAAATCAAGGAATTAAGGAAAGGGAAAGAGACAGAGTAAGAGGAAATAGTAGGAAAAGGCTAGGGCCTAGGTCAATGGCTTAGGCCTTTTCTCTTTAAGAGAGAAACTAAGTCAGTCTTTATTCACTCACCACAAGATCTTTCCAAGCAAAACTCTAGTCTTCAGAAATCCAGCAGCCTCCTCTGACTCTAGACCTCCAATTCAGCTTCCAAAGCTGAATTAAATCGAACTGCCTTGAACTGGTTAATACAGCTCCTTTTAAAGAGAAATTTCTCTTGTGTCACCCCCCCTAAATTTTCACGTCTACCAATCACAGTAGACGCTTTTCCTAGGACAGCCCATTCTTAGTTTTTAGTTCTCACCTTCTCTGGGTAGATTATATCTTCTGAGTATTTCACACCTCTTTGCTAAGGTTGCCCCTTGCAAGTTGCCTGACCTTTTAGTGATTCATTTGACCTTCATAGGTACTTAGCACCCTTTTGTATTAGATCTAAAAATAGACCTAGCTTAAAGGCTTGGCCTCACTATAAGTATGAGTTAAGTACCTTCATTGTTCATTAAGGAGTTTTAAAACTTTATCTTCCCCTACAGTATGCCTATGTATGGGTGGAGTAATTTTAAAGTTCCCAACACATTCCTGATCAAGTACCTCCATTGTTTAAATGGGGAATAACCTTAACCATAACCTTAAGATAATGTTCCAAGGTAGAGTCTGAGAAATTTTAAGATTCACACCTGCTTTAGCTGCCTTCATGACCATCAGAACAAATTGTTCTTATCTACCCATTTCATGAGGAAGTTTTCACATGCTGGAGGTAGATATCCCCCTAACTCATTTATGGGCTTGAGATCTACTGATTACCCTAAACCTGGTTTAGCCCATCTGCCAAGACAGTTTTTACCAGGGTATATTTGTTATGCATGCTACAACTTCTTGGAGCCACAAGTGAGAGATGGGTGAAAGATGGGAATAAAGCAGGTCATGATGGACGAGATATTTAAGATGGACCTTGAATGATGGGCAGAATCCCAACAATCAGAGATGACAGGAAGAAGGCATTCAAAGCAGAAGAAACACCATGAGCAACCACACACACACACACACACACACACACACACACACACACACTCCCACCACATTCTTTCCTACCTTATAGGCATGCTTTCCTATCCGTCAGCAGAACATTGGAAATGCCTTACAATGTCAACTATATACAGGATTCCTGAATGTCTTGTTCATAGTAGGTATCCAAAAAATAAGCTGATTGGTTTATTCCATTTCTGATGAGAACACCAAAGAAGGAGTTATGAAAGGCACTAGATTTCTCCTTCCTCTTTGATTTTTCCTCAGAGTATAAATTACTGCCCTGGGGGAAATCTTCTGAAACTAATCTCTTAAAATGTTCACTTTTATTCTTTCAAAACTTCCTTTGAGTCACTTCAAGTAAATGCCCTTCATTCCCTGCACAGCAAGATTTTAAAAGTCCTACTATAAGGTCTCCTCAGAACACAAACTGGAAAGCTTTAGAAGCCAGGTCCCAGTGACACAGAGTGTCTGCAGTCAGAGGACCAGTATACCTGGGTTAATGAAATCTCATTATCAGAATTCTGGCAGTTGAGTGACAAATCTCATGGTCACGGCAACCCATGAAGCATTTATGGTGAATTCATCACAACCCTATTCTTACAAGTAGAGTGAATATCTTCTCAAAGTCCTGGTCAAATATTGGCTCCAAGAGACAGAATTCTAAGCAATGGATAGAAGTTAAAAATAAGAAAATTTAGGCTTAATTGTAAGAAAACATTTCCCATCTTTCAAAAGTGAGGTGGTCTGTCTAGGAAAATATTAAATATCATCTCCTTAGAGAATCTCAGGCAGAGGCTGGAATTTTTAGATATGAGACAAAGGGGATCATTGTCCAACTATGGGTTGAACTAGCTGGCCTCTGAGGATACTTCCAAATCCACTGTTCAATGATCTTATTTGCACTTAACTGAGCTTTTCTTGAGCTTGCTTATATTTTAAGCTTATACTGCTTATTGAGATAATGAAAGGGATGCTTTATTCTTCACTGTTTAAAATAAGATTATCCTCTTTTGTTTTTTTCTTAAGTTTCCTTTTTCAGGCTCCAAGGAAAATCCCAATTTTAGTATCTGTGATTTGGTGAACAAAATGATAATAACAGTAGCTAGCTTTTATATAGTGATTTAAGGTTTGCAGGCACTTCATATGTGTTATCCACACTCCCCTCCACCATCCATCCTCCTTAATTTTCCCCCCTAAATATTTAGCATAGTTCAATGGAAAGTCAGTAGACAAACATTTTTTAATACTAACAATATGCTACGCACTGTACTAAATGCTGGGAATAAAAATGCAAACAGAGAGAAAGACAGTCTTTGCCCTCTAAGAGCTTAGATTAAACATTTTATCAGCATATCACCAGAGGAAGGGTATTTCAGTGTGTGGAGTCCAGTGGTGCAGAGATCTTTCAGAGGAAAATGATGCTGAGGCATTATAGAGGAAGTCCAGGAGAGTCAATAATATAGCCTGAAGCAAGAATGAAAGCAACCTGGATTTGGAGTCAGAGGATGTATGCTCAAATCTCAGTTCTACTACTTTATTACCTGTATGGTCTTAGGCAAGTTATTTTCTTCCTTGGACTCAGTTTTCTAATCTGTCAAAAGAGAGAGTTGAACTAAATGACTTCTAAGAAACATTCCAGCATTAAATGTATGATCCTAGGATCCTCTCTCAATTTTTGCCTTTTCATTCTGAAATCCTTATCATTTTAGTTTGTCTCCTGTGTCCCATTCATCATTTTAGCTCCTCTTCTTTCCTTCTTCCTTTTTGCTTCTTTGCAAAGCTCTGAAAGAGTTAACTGGAGAACTGCCTAGCACATTCTAGGGGTACATATGCATGATAGTTTATTGTACAAAGGGAGCATAATATTTGCTGGCAATATCCCTAGTTTCCTTAAGAGTAAGCTCCAGCACCCACTTAGAATAGACTTTTTTTTGGAATGTCACTATTGCTAGTGAATCCTGCCCTAAAACTGTCATGTATTTTTCTTGTAGATATCTTGTCCGTACTTATCTAAACTTGAATGATAGTTGCTGGATCCCCTGAGGGCTGGAGTACAGCCCTGACTCTCTGTTTTGTACCTAGACACATGGTTTGGACTGAGTCCAGTCCTGGGGACCCTAGCTTCTAATGAGAGGATGCCAAGGTTCTCTGATTTAAAATACACACACACACACACACACACACACACACACACACATACATGCACACATGAAATGGTAAACATAAAGGCAGAATAGATGCACAGGCTTCAGCAACTTAACTTATAATAACTGCTATAATCAGTTGGGAAACTGATACGTAAATCTCATCAAAATAGATAAAGCAATTTTCAGGAGAAAAAAATGATAACTTTGTATTTCACCTTGCCTCTGAACTGTCCAAACAACTTCCAGTTTTTTGGTAAATAGCCAGGCATCTTCTCCAAGAGCACCAGGAGCCACCATTAAACAGACCCAGTATTTCCAGACCTCAAAATCACCAAGTCACTCCCAAGCCTGGATACATCTATCTCAAGACAAATCTCATTTTTCTAAGTTAAGGGAAAAAAACAAGCACAAAAGAGGCAGTCAAAACCCAGGCTCAGTCTTCTCTAGGCAGAATATGAGTTTTAGATGTCATTTTACTCATCATCTCATGAAGGCTAAAGGGAAGGAAAGAGGGGACTTGGGACAAGTTGCCTGTTCCCTAACCCCTCTCTACAGAAGGAGCTTAAACTAGGTCTGCTTCCATTTGTAATTAGAAAGAAAAAGAGAGAGGCTATGCAGGTAGGTCTCTCTTCTGGAATCAGGAAGGGCAACTGAGCAGGCTCCATAGGATGGCCAATTAGACCTTCCTTCACATACATGCATGTCTTACCTCTGCTTTTTGACTGTTTCATTTTTAGATTTATTTCTTTAAAGCCTACCACAGTGCCTAGCAAATTGTAGAGATTTTATAAATGATCATTTGACCTTTCCTGATAATGTTCATAATCACTAAAATGCATTGGTTAAGCTCCTAATTGTATTGTTTTGAGTACTGCAATGAAAAACAGAGTTCTTATCCCAATGAAAGTTATACTTCTGATAAAATGGATCACTCAGAACTTGAGGATTCAAATAAAAATTCTCATTAATAAAAATCATATTCAAATTCTCTCAGGTTGAGGACAGCTGACTAGCTCAGTGGATTGAGACAAGAGGTCCTAGGTTCAAATTTGGCCTCAGACATTTCCTAGCTGTGTGACCCTGGGCAAGTCACTTGCCCCCCATTGCCTAATCCTACTGCTCTTCTACCTTGGAACCAATACACAGCTTTGCTTCTAAGACAGAAGGTAAGGGTTGTTAAAAAAAAAAGGAACAAAAAGAAAACAAATTCTCCCAGGTAAAGTAGCCAAGGAAAATAAAAACAAATAAAGATCTCCACAAGGAAATTAAAAGCAATTGGCAAGAAGGTACATTGGCGTTCCAGGAACTCTCCAATAAAGTCCTAAAAATACTTTAATATTTTTCTTGCCAAAAAGCCCACATCTGGGTCTGAGAACAATCCACCTGGGGGGGGGGGCACAGAATTAACTCAAATTTCCCCAGGTCTGTACATATTTTCTTCTCTCACAAAAGTCCAGGATGGTGTTACAGGAATATGGAGGGTTAATCCAAGTCCCTTCAGTCCCACCAGTATCCTGGTCACAACAGGCATAGTCCTTATTCTAAGGGAGCTTTTAAGCTAAGATGATCACATAGAAACTGGCATACCTTTATGAAACCTACAGACAATAGAACAGAAGCAATGCTGAGGGGCCCTGGTCTCTTGGGCATGGGATTGGCTGGCTCTGTAGTTCCCCCTTCTTCCTTTAGTCACAGTATACAGGTACTTAACAGCCTAATGTTCAACAGAATGACTCTCCATAGAGTTTGTCTCCCCTAAGCCCAGACAGGAGACTACAGTTCCTCCTACTTCTCACGGGGTTGTCTCCAAACTGATGGGGGAAGCTGCTGTTGTAGCCTTTAATAGAGCTGGAGGACATCCCATTATGTCTTTGTGTCACCATCTGGAAGCAATGCATTGACAGTCAGGAGGACTCCCCTCTGCCAGGGATCCTGACTGGAAACATTGTAAATTGAGGTTCCACTGACACCAGCTGCTCCCATCACTGTGAACATGCCAAGTCTTCATCCTCCTTACTTTTCCCTCTCTGCTTATCTCTTTTCCTTTGCCTTTCTCCTCCTCTTCCTCTTCTTCTCTCTCTCTCTCTCTCTCTCTGTTTCTCTCTCTCTCTTTCTCTTTGTCTCTGTCTCTATCTTTGACTCTGTCTCTCTGTTTCTCTCTCTGTCTCTCTCCATCTCTCTGCCTCTCTCTGTCTGTCTCTCTCTTGTCTATGTATCTCCTGTCTTTCTATCTCTATCTCTCCTACACACTCACATCCCTTTTCACTTTGACTTTATTTGCTTCTTCTTCTGTTTTGCTCCACTTTTCTGTCTCTGGAGCTCCATTTCCAGAATTACAGTTGTCCCTTGCTATATTGTGGTTCACTTATTCCAGCTTCACTGTATCAGGGTTTTAAATTATATATATATATACAGAATTATATATATATATATATATATATAATTCTGTATCTTGAAATTACACTTATTGGGGCACAATATTGACTGATGGAATAAAAGGCGACCAAGCACAGTGCTGTGTTCTGTATCCTGGGGGCTGATTGGCTCAGTGACTGTAGGTTAATAAGAGTGTGGAAAAGATTTATAGAAGAGATAAAGCCTTAAAATATATATAAATAATTAAAATAAATAAAATGCCGCCACTTTGCAGATTTTCACCTATTACAGGGGTCTCTGGAACGTAACTCGCCCAGCTGGTGAGGAATCACTGCATACAGTTCCCTGATTCAAGTAAGGAAAAGTCTTTAGGAGACCCTAAGCAACCCATAGCCATCTCACATAAGTTTTCCTGAAGTCTTAATCAACAGAGATTTGAGTCCTTGAAGAAAAGCTTTACCTGGTTTCTGGTTCCTTCTTTGTCAGCCAAATAAGTGAGAGGTGGAAAGATTCTTATGATATGAGGAAGGCAGTAGAGGCTAAGGAACAGGGAGACGGATCCATCACATCCCACTGAATTCATTACTTTTTGAGAATTAAGGAGGTGAGTTATGAAAAAGAGAGAAAGAAGGAAAGTGACATGGAAACTGGGAAACTGTTCTGAACTAATGTCTCTGAAACAAGCCTCCTCTGGACTCATTCTCCCAACCCCAATGAGAAGTGGCAGGCTAAGTGCCCAGGAGGTAACTGACTGCTCCCCCCTCTCAGGATTCTAGGAGTAGTTCTGAAGGGTTATATATTCTAATCCTAATCTAATCCTAATATAATCTAATCGTCCATGAGCTCCCATGGAGTATGCTTACCATTCATCAGTCAGTTGATCTCAATTAACTTTTTCAAAAGGGCATTTTTATTGAACAGCTGGGTGGCTCAGTAGATTGAGAGTCAGGCCTAGGGATAAGAGGTCCTGGGTTCAAGTCTAGATTTGGACACTTCCTAGCTATGTGACCCTGGACAAGTCACTTAGCCCATCTTAATTTCTCTTCCTCATTAGATATGCAGATAGTCTATTCATTCTATTTAACCAGTTTGAGCTAATAGGAGACACGGCCTTAGTTGGCTTTCCTGATATTCCTAGCCTCTGCTAAGTTTCTTTGTTTTCATTTTGTAATAATGATATAGAAAGAAAAATAATTATGTGGTGGAATGATCTCTGTCTAATAGAATTATACTTATATGTGAAGCCTGTTCTAGAGTATTATTTCCTAATCATCAATTTTCTCTCTTTTTTTTGGTTCTGTTTATGTAAAAGTCCCAGTTCATTTTCTATCCTAATCAATATCCTAATTGGTTGAACCTTTTACACAGAAATGGATACACTGTGGTACAATTGAATATAATGGACTTTACTAGCAGCAATGCAATGATCTAGGATAATCCAGAGGAATTTATGAGAAAGAACACTATGCACACCCAGAGAAAGAACTGTGGGAGTAGAAACACAGAAGAAAAACAACTGCTTGATCACGTGATTCAATGGGGATATGATGGGGGATATAGACTCTAAATGATCACCCTAGTGCAATTATCAATAATATGGAAATAAGTCTTGATCAATGACACATGTAAAACCCAGTGAAATTGAGTGTTGACTACAGGGAGGGAGGGAGGAGGGAAGGGGAAGAACATGAATCATGTAACAATGGAAAATTTTTCTTAATTAATCAATTAAATATTTTTTAAAATATCCTAATTGGTCATCATAAAAAATAAAAATTATAAGCAGATATAAAAAAAATAATTGCCTAACCCTTACTACTCTTCTGTCTTGGAACCAATACTTAGTATTCATTCCAAGATGGAAGGGGCAGGAAGGGATTTATTAAGAGGGTATGGCAAGGAAAGAAGTTGCACAAATATCTCCCCAAACCTGGAGGCCCATTTCCCCACTTACATATACATATGGTCTCATAGAAGAGAATGCACAAATTATTAAGGTCAAAGGTGATAAGCCATGCTTGTAGGGACCACATGAGGTTGAGGAGTACCTCAAAATTCCTGGTCCTGGGGATCTTGGAACACTCTACAGAGTCCCCATCAAGTTTTTGTCAGGGCAGTGCCCTGGTGATAGATAAGTTACTCCCTTGCTCAGGTGGTCTGGCTCCCTGTGGGTCACAGTGTCTCAGCTGATGGGTCAATTCACTTCTGTGTTGGATTAACCCAGTTACTCAGCTGCTGTACTGGCTCCTCCCTCATTTGGATGCTATGGCTACTAGCTTTAGTTGCCAGTGAGAGCTCTCTAGCGGCTCTGATGGATCTCAAACTCATCTCTCTCAGAATACTCATTTGCCTAAGATCCCAGAAGAATAAACATGAGACCAAAGAAACAGGCCACATGCATCCTCTGACACATAATGGCCAATGGTCACAGAGGTCCAATCAGTCAAAAACTCTCCTCCTCCAAGAGGTTCATTAATTGTTCTTAACTTGGGCAATTAAAAAAAAGTACAAAAGGGAAAAGGGCATATAGATGCTTCTATATTGGAACTTAGTTCCATTGCCTCCTGAGTTATCAGGCTTTCCAGCTCAAACACTAATCCAAAGTTTGTTTGAATTATAATACAGTATAAAGCCCTGATTCATTATGGCCAAAATCAGCTTCTGAAGTTCCACCTGATGAACAGGCAGGCAATGAGAGTTCAATCTTCGAAGCCTAAGGCTTCACTGACCAATCTCCTTGTCATGCCTCCTTTGTCCTGTGAAGATAGGATTAACTCTTCCCTTGCCTATTTTTAGCTAAACAAATCAAGAACTCAAAGCACCCCTATTTAACACTAAGGAAGAGAATTCACGAGTCACTTACTAGAGTAAGCTCACACCTCCAAAGGCCACTGCCGCCCCCCCCCCTGCAGTGCTAGGCAAATTGAAAGACTGTGATTGGTTCCCATAGAGTGGGAAAGGGACAGGAAGTAATCTTTTTTAAAAGTCCTGAACTTCCTGTCCAGGGGACTTCTCCTTTGGAATTAGTCTTTGGACACTCTATATCAGTGAGATTGAATGAAGGTGGATACTCTTTCCCTGGATCCTGAATTGGCTTGCTGGGTAAGTAGCTGGCCTTCCTTTCCTGACTTCTAGAAAGATTGGTTCTGAAGAGACCTTCCTTTCCTGGAGGAGGCTGAATTGGTGAAACCCTTGCTGAAGACACCACCTGGACTCCTGGCTTAAAAGACTACCGTGACTCCATGTGGAGATTGGGACTTAAGAGCCCTTGCTGGGTGGTGAACTGAACTTCTTCAGACAGAAATTATAGGGTATCTAGCTAGGCAATACTTCCTACTTCCTTCCTATATTTCTCTCTCTTATATCTCTAGTAAACTAAATTGTTAAGAGTGGCTAACAGACTAGTGACTTAAGAGTTAATTTTTTAAATTGGCGATCACAATATTACTTTAAAACATTCATATTAGAATAAAAACTTAAATTTAAAATCTTACAATCCTTAGCCTATATCTGGACTTCCTTCCTTCTGCCACCACCACCATTACACACATATACTAAGTGCTATAGCTCCCTGTGTAATAGCAGCCAAATGTCTAATTTCCCATGCTTGTGGGACATAGACCAAATTTGTCATTAACTCCCCGGCACACTATGGGAACTTGGATGAAAATGACTGTAAATTCCCGAAAAGCTACCAAAGTGACAATCTCCTCATTTCTAGAAGTCCCTCAAGGAGTACTTACCTTGATAGAATGATAAAATTAAAGGACTTCTCCTCTTGTGCCCTGGACCTACAACAAGAATCAGTAGGCTAGACAGACAAGCAAAGCTTACATTAAGTACTAGGAACTATGCTAATTGCTGGGATACCAGGAAACAAGAGAGTTTCTATTCTCCTATTTATTTGTTTGTTTGTTACATTCAAATACCCAGGTAACTCCTTCCCTCCTGCCCTTCCTTGTACTAGAAAAGACTTTTTTTTTCAAGTATGTGTGTGTGTTTTTAAACCTTTACCTTCTATCTCGGAATCAATACTATGTATTGGTTCCTAGGCAGAAGAGCAGTAAAACTAGGCAATGGGGACTTAAGGGACTTGTCCAGGGTCGCTCTTAATCCACTGAGCCACCCAATTAAACCCTGTATTTTTTTAAAATAATCTAGAGGGGTTTTAAAATGATCTAGAGGGGTTTTTATGTTTCTTTTATTTTTTTTAAGCCCTTACCTTTCATCTTAAATTATTACTGGGTATTGGTTCTAAGGCAGAAGAGCGGTAAGGGCTAGACAATGGGGACCAAGTGACTTGCCCAGGGAAGTGTCTGAGGTCAGATTTGAACCCAGGACCTCCCATTTCTAGGCCTGGCTCTCAATCCACTGAGCCACCCAGCTGCCCCCCCCATAGTTATTTTCCATATGATTTCTAATGGGGGAAGACAACTCCTAAATGGAAAACAGAAAGTAGAGGCGTCAGGGAACAGATCCAGGACAAGGCATCTGGTGAGGACATGGTAGAATATAGGGAGAGAGCTGGGCTAGGAGTGAATCCAGACTGGCCAGGGTCCCTCATAAAATGGTGTTCCAGGATCAAGTAACCAGTCAGAATGGGGGCTTCTCCAAGGTAGGTAGGAAGGCACATCAAGGGCCCAAATCCACAAGAGGAACAATGACCTTGCTTTCCACTTGCCTCTCCTCTAGTGGTACAGAGAGCCCTTGTCGACTTCTCTCTGATTCAGAGCAGGTGTTTGAGGAATCACTAACACAAATCCCAACAAACCCCCCATCTAGCACAATACTCTATTACCAGATTGTACAAAAGACATAAATTCAATAGTAATGCATTTTAGGCATAAAAATTATGTTAAAGCCAAGAGGAAATAGAACAGTAGAATGATTCTCTGTCTCATAAACAAATGGATGCAATCTTGTACACCTTCCCAGGGGGCAGACAGGATATAAATCTCAAAGGGAAATTTTTCAAAGGAGTGGGGAAACAGTCTATGGGTCCCCCAACTCTTCTCAGGATGCTCAATCAGTCAGTCAATAAACATTTATCAAGCACCTACTATGTGCCAGACACTGTGCTAAGGGCTGGGAATGCAAAGAAGGGCAAATTCTATTCTCCAGAAAATTTCTATTTTTTAAAGTCCTGCTCTCCAGGAGTTGCTATCACAGAGACCTTTTAGCTTTCCGGGTAGCCTGGAACTTGCTAGAGCCTCTCACCATGGCTCTCAGAAGGCAGCAGGGACAAGAAGGAACAGAAATGGTCTAAAATCTTACATACTCTCCTTAGGCCTAGCTTTCTGAGGACTGTCAGTCATTTAATCATTCCAGAAACATTTAATCAAGCACTCACGATGTGCCAAGCACATCTTTGCACTGAGATTCAGAGAAAGGAAAAGGGTCTTGAGGAGCTCTCATTCTAAAGAAAACTATACAAAGCACTATGCCCATACAATAAACACATACACGTATGCAACTATAGGCATGTTACAGCATCTATGGGAACTTGTCTAAGAGGGGAGACATTGGCAGTGAAATGAAGAGAAAAAAGAGAGGAAAGGGAACCCAGAAAGTCCATCTGAATCAGGTGCCATTTGAACTGAGTCTTCAAGTCAGAGAATAGCTAGGGGGTATAGCAGATAGAACTCCAGGCCTAGAGGCAGGAATTCCCAAGTTCAAATCTAATCCCAGGCACCCATCTTAAGGCAGAAGAGCCAGCAAGGGCTAGGCAGTTGGGGTTTAGTGACTCACCCAGGATCACAAGCTAAGACATGCCCGAGGCCAGAGTTGAACCCAGGTTCTCCAGGTTCTAGGACTAGTGTTTTATCCACTGCACTATTTTGCTGCCCATTGTAAAAATAATAATGGCGAGTTACATAAAAATAGATGGGAAAACTATGCCAATTACAGGTTCAAAACTGTTCAGATACTTTTGATAAGTGAAATCAAAAGTATCTTGTGATAAAGTGAAGTGAAACTCAAATGTGAACTTCCCTTCAGAGCCAGGTGCAAAAACATTAAAGAGACTCTTATTATAAAAAATAAAATCTTTATTGCAATATATAAGGATAACAAGGATTTCTAATTCTAAAGGATTTTAAATCCACCCAATAAACTCCCTGGTTCCACAAGGAACCGCTTCTCCTGTGTTTTATAGGCTACACTACTCCTCCCTGATCTGACTAACCCAAATTTAAACTATTCTAAATAAAACTACTACTATTATCCTTATAATTGCAAACTTCACCTTCAAATTATAAAATAACAAAGGCTATCTGGTTGAGTCTCAACAAGAATCACATTAGGACTATGAGTCTTAACAGACTAGAGTCCAAACCAAAGATCAGATCTTTCTTTGGTCTTCTCAAATATAAACCAATTTGTGAAGACAGAAATAGATAGTCAATAGTGTTTCCCAAGTTGGAAAAAAAAACACTAAACTCCTTCAGGTCTTTCCTTCAGACAGAGAGAGAGGCAAAGATGTTACCTCCTCTAGCCCTGAGAGTCTCTGTGAGCATGTGTCTCTGCCAGCTGCCAGAGAGAGTAACTGACACAGAAAACCAGTTATAACTGTCAACATTTGAAATTGACATGCTCCCTCAGCCTTGCTTCAAACTCCAATTCTTTCTCAAGCCAGCCACTCTACTTCTTATCTCTAAACTAATAAAAACAATAGTTATTTTCTAATATCATCCTTATACCATTGAGGTTGACAGTTTAACTTTCAGCATAGAAGAACCATAATGACAGTAGAGTAAAGCCACAACAATAATGATGATGTGTGGCAAAGAATTGGGAAATAAAGGGATGTCTATCAACTGGGGATGGCTGAACAAATGGTGGTATATGATGGAGAGGGAATACTACTGTGCTGTAAGGAATGAGGAACAAGATAAATTCAGGAAAAATCAGGAAAGACTATCTACCTCCAGAGAGAGAACTGCTGGAGTCAGAATGCATATTATTTTTCACTTTAGTTTCTGTGTTTTTATTTTGGAGTTTTGGTTTTCTATGAATGTTCTCTGACAACAATCACCATCATGTAAATATGTTTTTTAGGATCAGAATGTATAACCCAGATCATCTCCAGGAGGGGAGGGATCTTATCATTTCAGAAAACTTTGTGATCTTTGATATGTGAATTTTAATAAGAGTGGGGAAGAATTGGAGTGAAAACAAGATAAGCTCTCCTAAAACTCAGCAGCAAATGCATGCCAGAAAGGAATGTTGTCCCATTCTAAGAAGACTGGACAGACCAATGTGTACATACAAGCGAGGAAGGGGTGCTGAATAGGAGTTTGGTCAAAGGGGAGACAACAGGAGAAGTAGGAAGGAGAAGGTGGCAGGGAGGGAGACCCAAGTGAACTTATTGGACTTCATAGGTCTATTCGGAATTGTCATTGTTCTAGCTCAGTTGTGTCCAACTGTTCATGACCCCATTTGGGGGTTTTCTTGGCAAAGGTACTAGAGTGGTTTGCCATTTCTTTCTCTAGCTCATTTTGTGGAAACTGGAGTAAATGGTTAAATGACTTGCCCAGGGTCACAAAGCTAGTGTCTGAAGTGTTCCATTCTCAAGAGCATGAGCCAGGTTCAACTTTCACATACATGTGTGACCTCTCTGGGTCTCAGAACCTCATTTACTAGAAGAGGATAGGACTATGGAACTTCTAGGTGCTTTCCAATTCAAAAATTAATGACATTGTGATATTCTGAGACTAAGGGCTTTGTTTGGCAGTAATTACTGAAAAGATCCTAGCCCTGAGTTCTCTCTTCTCTGTTTCTTCTGCTCTCCATACCCACCAAAGTCCTTAGGTTTGAGGAAGGAGAAATGCTTTCCATCCTCATCTCTGACTGCTGGCTTTGCCAGCTTCCTTCAAATCCCAGCCAAAATCCCAGCTTCTACAAGAAGCCTTTCCCAATCTCTCTTAAGTCTAGTATCTTCCCTTTGTTGATTATTTCCTATTTATCTGACATAATAGCTTGTTTGTACAGAACTGCTTGCATGTTGTCTCCCCTATTAGTTTATAAGAACCTCAAGAACAGACTGTCTTTTGCTTTTCCTCTGTATCCCCAATGTTTAGCTGAGTGCCTGGCCCACAGAAGGTACTTAATACGTGTTAATCAACTGGCTAACCCTACCCTCTGCAGAATGTTTTGCATCTCGAAGAAAGAAAGTACTTTCTAATTCAGCAGGTGAGAATGAGTTAAACTTCTTCATAAGGCTTTCTCCCCTCCTTTATTTCACAGAAATGTCAGAGAAAAAGGTGGCAGCAGGATTTCCTTACTTTTCTCCTGGAGAAAAATCATTTTAAAAAACTGAAACTCCCTCTGGTGGTGAGAACTGATGATAAAGGAAAACAACTTTCAAGCACTCAAAATCCAGGGTTAAAGTTGTGCCCTCTTTCAACTTCCTAGGAAATGTAAAGGTTAAATTTAGTAGTTGGACTAAAATTATATGAAATAATGTGGTTGCCAAAATTATTTTATCTCAAGTCAGAGGTTTATTTACTAAAATAGAGGGGAAACAATAAAATAGAGAAATGTGAGAGAGGTTAGAGAAAATGTCTATAGTAGTCCTCAGCCAGGAGTACAGGTCCTGAGCAACTATGAGCCCTCCTCCAATACGGAAGCTAGTCTCTTAGGAAACTAGGAAAGGAGTCAGCCCTTTTCACTCATCCAGGGAAATAGTCCAGGAGCCAGAATCTATGTTGAAGCTGAGCCCCAAACCCACGATCCAAGCTGCAGTCTCCAGCAAAGCTCCCTGGAAGACTCTATCCAGTCAGAAGACTAGCTCCAGAAGACAATCTCTTTAGACTATCTTCTCTAAGACCATCTCCTCAGACTGAGTTCAGGGTTTGCTTTCATGGTGACTCCATATCTCTTCCACTCTTCACAGGGGCCAATCACAGTTTCCAAATAGCTTAGCACTATCCAAGGGGCAGTGTTTGTGGGAACCAGCGCCCACCTTCTGGAGAGGTGAATACTCTTCCAAAGGGTTCACAGTTTCTGAGGGTGTGACCTCTTAAAAGAATTCAAAAGTTTCTGGCTGTTTGAGTTAGAAAAAAAAGGTGGAGCTCTCAAAGTATCTTACTGGCTTCTCACCTAGCACTAAGAAGGGTGTGAATTCACTAAGTGGTTTGTGAGCTCCTCTACCTAATTCAAGCTTGTGTTGATTCAATCAAAAGGTAGACAAAGGAGAGTTAATCCTGTCTTCACAATCTAATGAGGTACTTAAGTTAGTGTTAACCAAAGTTTTAACTCCAACTAGGCAAAGAGAATAAAGGATTCCCTTTTCACAAGTGTAAACTCAAAATAGACAAAGAGAACCAAGAATTTCCTTTCACAGAAGGTAGGTCCAGGCAGGAGTTTGCTTGGGAGGTATATTTCAAAATAAATCCCCTCCCCCAAAAAAAGATCTTTGGTATGTAGACATCTGAGCCCATGAGAAGCATAACCAAAGATGTTTTCACCTGAAGCAAAAACAGTTGGAGATGGGGAGCCTTGGGAGCAGTGGCAATGACAGTGAAATAGGGGCAGTGGGGGAAGAGGATTAGAAGCACATATAACAGTGACATGAACAGAGGAAATGGTGAATAGAGTTCTCTGGCCCAACTCTGGTGTCATTTCCCAAGTTCAATCTTCCCTCCCAGATTCAAGTAGGGGTGTAGGCAAAGAGACTGTGATGCATGAGATTGGCTCCAGTTTAGAAGGATGTGTTTGTATTTCTGTTCTTGCTATTCCTTTTTAGTAAATATTCTTTTATAAAAGTTAATTGATATTAATTTGTTACTATTGGGGAACTAATCACTGGTCAATCTTAATTTTATAAAGGAAACAGAATAATTGGTCAATATTGAAAATGATAATAATGGTAGCTAACATCTATGTTGCATTTACTATGAACCAGGCACTACCATGTTAAGTGCTTGGCAGTTATCTCATTGTGGAAAACACATTGGAACAGAGGAAGGCTGAGTCAATAGTCTTTGGAAAAAATCTAATAGCCCCATATGGTACTCCTAGAATACAAAGGGGAAATATAGCCAGAACTCTCTGGGATCCCAACCAGCCAATGTGAGTGGGATTTTGGATAAGAATCCCTACAGTTGGGGGCAGCTGGGTGGTTCAGTGGATTGAGAGCCAGGCCCAAAGACAGGAGGTCCTGGGTTCAAATCTGGACTCAGATACTTCCTAGCTGTGTGACCCTGGGCCAGTCACTTGACCCTAATTCTCCAGCCCTTACCACTCTTTTGCCTTGGAACCAATACCCAGTATTGATTCTAAGATGGAAGGTAAGGGTTTAAAAAAAAAAAGAATCCCTAGAGTTTATTTGGCTCCCACCACATCTGAACTTAAAGCAACTTCTTTACAAAGCAAAAAGGAATGAGAAGAAGAAATAATTATGGGGAG